>NC_136493.1:57292603-57920103 GCF_053919585.1 Euprymna scolopes | reverse complement strand
TTGGAAAGAATAAAGACACAAATGTTTAGGAAAATATTGTTGAGTCACTTAATCTGATTAGACATCAGTTATTTGTGTTATTTTTTATTTTAGATTTTATTCTATTATAAGATTATATTTTGATTTATTTTCCTTATTTCAATTTAGTGTTCTAACTATTTTATCGGGTGAAAAGTCGTATATATATATATATATATATATATATCTATAAAAGTGAACGTGTCTGTCTGTCTGTCTGTCTGTCTGTCTGTGTGTCTATGTGTCTGTCTGTCTGTGTACATTTCCCTACGCAATAACTCTGTCAATTTTTAGTCTATAGACTCGAAATTCGACATACCGGGTACTGAGATTTGGGAAAATCGATGTGACGGGTGTCAGCCAGAAATTTGGCTGTTAAGGGGTCAAATTTCAACGATTTGACCTTTAAGAACTCTACCAAACTCCTCCGACAATTTTGGGTCTAGACACTTGAAATTTTAGATATAGGTTCCTTGAACCTAAATCTAACTTAATAAAGTGATTTGAGCCCGAAACTATAAATTTTAAGGGGTCATAATAGGGGTCAAAGTTTTAAAAAATTAACCATTTTTTTGTTTTTTTGCTTTTTTTGCACAGCATACACCTCCAAACACCCGAGCAACGCCGGGCACCCCTGCTAGTATATATATATATATATATATATATATATATATATATATATATATATATATATATATATATATATATTTCATGGAAGTAACCACTTATCAAGGCCCGGAGGCTACTCAGGGATAAGGGTTATTGCGTGTACAATAATTGATGGGGCAATGTTGTAGTAATCATTAGTGATGGAGATCTGATAAAGTGTCTTACTGAAGTTCATCGGGAACTTGTTTATGTTGGACTTGAAGACATCCAAGTTGTAGTCAGGTGGGAAAGAGACAAACGGAAGAGAGTTTCACAGGCGTGCACTTCTAAGAAAGAAGCCTTGTTTATGGAATCGACCTTTTCATTCAGGCACAGATAAAGAGTGGGGAAAATTACTGACAGTGGTTTCAGCTAGACCGGTGTTTTTCGTGAAAGATTGGCGAGGGGAGACCAGAGATTGGAGCTCAGACGATCATTTCCCATGGAAATAACGATAAAACAAAGACAGCCTCGCAACGTCCTTTCTGTGGGAGAGAGGAGGTTGCAGGGAAAAGAAAAGGGTAATCCCCACTGTGTGTATAATTAGCAGGCCACTAAGCTTTGCCCGTCATAAAATATGCAGAAATATAATTTTATAATTTATTCATACAGAATTATTATTTATTATTATAGAGCCAAATTTCTATTGATTATTATTCAATATAAAGTAATGATTTAAAAAATTATAAAATATATATGGCTTGAAGTTCGTCCACTATTATCGAAACTAAAACGTTTCGCACTTGAACCTTACTCGTTATTTTTTATGCCAGAGTCGTTTTCAATTTTTAACCATTAGCAGTAAATTTATCCGGCTAAAAACTAAATCGAACGTGCCCCACAAGTACTAATACCCTATATAACAAATTTCAACTCTTTAGACCAAATATTCAGACAGGAGTTTGGTAAAGACCTTTCACACACACATCGACAAGGTAGCTGCAATTATGCAAAATATAAAAACTATGTATAAATCAAATTAATTGTGATAGCTACATTAATGCCACTATTTACCTGAGAGAACGCTTTTTTTATTTTCCCAAAATGTTGGGAGGGACCAGCTCCCCTTGTCCAAATTGAATAGCAATTGTCTGATATAAGGAAAATATTTCCAAATTGATCAAAGCTGATTGCTTTCGGACATACTGCCAGAATGAATCTCACTTTTATTATAAGACAAAGCCTAACCCACATGTGGCGAGTGACAAATGTTGAATATTTATCTTCCCGAAGTCGAGCAAATTAAATAGACAGGCGAACTCCGTCGTTAACTCTGAGATATTATGATTAATATGTGATATAAAAAGTTTAAATAAGTTGTGCGCCGACCAAGCCCTTCTCTGAAAAAAAGCCTTTCTTGGACATACACAAAAAGCGAACATACATACGTACATTTTGGCTTTTATATATATAGATAATATAATAGTGATCTACGAACAGCTTGACTGTGCTTAAATTTGAACTTCAGACCATATGTGTTATTGTTTATCCCGATGACCGTGACGCCACGAGATCCTAAATAAATTTACATGTGATTTTATCGTTTTTAAACTTTGGTCGATTTTTTGTTGATTTTTTTTACCGATAATTGAATTCGGTTATTAACGGGCCCAACCTTGGTAGATCCGTGGAAATACTTCTCCTCAGTAAGACCGTCCATATTTTTCGACATAAACAAGAAAAAAACAGATATTATTTATTTATTTATTATTTTACTTGTAAAATAGTACTCTAACATGTATTTCTCTCTCTCTTTCTCTCTCTCCCTGTATATATATATATACAGTAATGACTATATATATATATATATATATATATATATATATATATACAGTCATTGACTGTCATGGCTCTTGTGGGCTGCGACGTTGTTTGGCTGTGGAATTTATTATATATATATATATATATATATATATATTATTGATGTATATATATATAAACAAGTAAGTTGTTCAAAAATAAAGAAGGTGGATATTACGTATTGTCCATGCAGTGCTTTTTACGATATAAATATTATAATTTAAAACTGAAGTTTATTTTACGTTATATTTTTTTTTATAAATTAACATGAGTTAATGAGTTAATATCATAAAATATTACTTAAATATTCCAAACTAAGTTTTTTTAATAAACAGACAAAAATAGGTATAATGTTAGTTAGCATTAGTTAAAAACGATTTAATTTGAATTTAAAACATGTCTAATTGTATTTGCCAATAAAAATTATAGTAAATTTATTCGTATTAGCTTGTTACTCTCTGATGTAACATGAAAGTAGCCTATATTTTTATGATATTAAACGAATATACTTTTTCGTACTAGCAATAATTTATTAGAAGATATGTTACCTGACCTATGCATGTCAATGTAAATACATTATCATACTGTCACGTTTTGCGGTGGTGCTCATATATACGTCGTGTTATTGTGTGTCGTTTTTCTATATGTCTATATAGTGGCTTCTTCACTATCTGAACGCTAAGTTATCGTGTTCCAGTCTTTTTATGCTCCGTGATCCTCCAAGTGTGTTGCGTGTGTGTGTCTGTGTGTGTGTGTGTGTCAGACATAATCTAAACACATACATGTATTTCGACATACCTCATCAAGCTTTGCAATTGCTTGGTTGTTTTTTTTGGTCCACCTGGAAGTTTCATCTGTTATTGGATGGAAAATGGAACCTTTGGACGAATGAATTTAAACTTTAAGACGGTGGTTGATTTATATAGTTTTTATTACTTCCCAAGTGTCGATAGCAGAAGAATGGGAAATAACTATCTTTGCTCGGGTGGTTAATTCTAGGTCTCCATTTTGAGACACGCAAGCTCTTTCCCTGGTGAAGAGGGACAACCCGTTAAATAGTCAGCTCTGTTTTACGTCCTCTTTCCAACTCATCTATTTTTCAGCAAACCAGAACACATGACAACAGACACGTACTTCTGATGCTGATCAAATCTCTTCCTGTGCAACTTGTTTACACCAAAACATGTTTTGACAACTTTTATCAAAACATAGTTTCACATCTCATCATTGTTTACTTCCTTTTAGATAGACAGATACATCGATAACAGCTAATTTCTCTTCTGTTCCACAACTATATAACAATACTTAGGTCATGTAACAAAATTAAGTAAACAGTGTGTATAAACGAGTTTATACTAATTTTCAGCCCTATCTTGATGCATAATCTAACGATCAATTATGTAAATAGACAATTCATAAAAAGAATAAACATTGTTTTCTTGACACAGTTGGCATTTTAATAGAAATAATAAGTACTGTTTTGTAAAATATAATTACATAAAAATATGTGTCATTGTGCCGCATCTATTCAATATGCGTCGAAGCTTCTTAATTATCTATCATTATGCTGTCTATCAATTTATTATTCGTTACAGTCCAATTTTTTGCCCTCTCTCTTTCTGTCTCTCTCTTTCTGTCTGTCTCTCTCTGTATATATATATATATATATATATATATATATATATTATACGCTATACTGCTATATATATATATCTATATAATACTAAAAGTCTATGGATCTTGTATGTTTGCAATCAGATTTCCGGTTTTCAACATCCGGTTGCGCATGCGTAAATAGCAACGTCTTCAATCCGTTATTCCAATTCCGGAATTTTTATATCGCTTTTAAAACAAACAATTTCATTTAATTTGATCAAATAGTTTTTTTGTTTTTTTTAACGGCTAAAAACATTCAACTTCGTAAAGTCTGTCGCAGTTTCAAAAAAACTTCTCCCTTTTAAAAAAACAAAAGTAAACAAACAAGAAAAACAACACTCATTATTAATAGAAACAGCGGCGGTGAAAGAAAACACCTCTCACTTTCCCTCTAATAGATTTCAACACTCCTACTCCCTCTGTTTTCGTTACGTACGCGAGAAATCTTTAATTCATGTCATTATAAATAAATAATTTTATAAAATCAACCGTAGTTTTTTGTTTTTTTTTAACGGCTAAAAACATTCAACTTCGTAAAGTCTGTCGCAGTTTCAAAAAAACTTCTCCCTTTTAAAAAACAACACTCATTATTAATAGAAACAGCGGCGGTGAAAGAAAACACCTCTCACTTTCACTCTCATAGATTTCAACACTCCTACTCCCTCTGTTTTCGTTACGTACGCGAGAAATAGTTACGTGTATGTGTGAGAGAGAGAAAAAGGGAGCGATGTAAAACTGGATAGTTAAGCGAAAGGAAAACATAAAAGTTTTTTTTAAAACACTCAAATTGTACAAAAAATGTTGTAAATAGAAAAGTATTGTCTTAGTTTTAGTGACCTTATTATTAGCATATGAATACAATATTTATTTTCTGTACAATAAGTGCTTAAGCACCCGTGCTTTTCAGCGATACATATTCAATAAAATAAATTGATTAATATAATTAATCTGGATATAAGAGAGTTAGAACCTGATAAGAAGTCTCAATTAAGCAAAAGGATAACAAAAGTTTTCTTTAAAAAAAATTAATTGTACAAAAAATGTAAATAGAAAAGAATTGTCTTAATTTTATTGACCTTATTATTAACATACAAATTAAATATTTTACACAATGGGTACTGAATGTTTGCTTAAATTAAATGAAAAAAGTTACATTTTATTTTCATTTTCTATTTAAAAAGCCATTATTAACATGTGGAGAGTGTTTTTTTTTATTATTCTGTACTTTCAACTAACAATTTCATTTAAAAGATGATATATCAAAATTTGAATTTAACTATAATAAGGATTATGATACCTGTTCAGTGCATATTTACCTATAAGTATGACCAACCACTTATAATTCAGTAACTGTAATTTAAAAAAAAATAACAATTATAATAAACAGAACGACTCATAGAAATCTATCTATATTCTTTTTTCATTTTAATATACTTTCATAGAAATGCTTCTGTTATGTAAAAAAAAACTATTTTCTTTATGCCACAAGTGTCAGGCTCATACATGAATTCCATAGCTAATATAACGTACTGACCCAACGGGTCACGGGTGGTCTAGTATATATATATATATATATATTATATACGTTATGCTGTTAGCCATAGATTTTCTGTTTATTATCCGCTATCTTTTCATCAAAGACAAAGTCAACCATACATACAGTTCTGTTGGAATCGATATTTATTGGGGAAATAAAACTGATTGATCTGTATCGAATAGATAAAAAGGGAAATAAAGCACATTGATTTATCAGAAATTGTTACACATACGTTTTAATCTATACATTAATAGTCTTCACCGCACATTTTTAGCCATTAATTTAAAACAGGTTTATTTCACCTAGTATAAGAAATATCTTCTTAATACCTTGTCAATTTCTCAAAATCCTGAATTCAGTAAATGATTCAATTCATAATCCCGCCTAGATTAAAAAGCTTTAACAGTTTTAAACTGTACGCTTGAACAAAAATCGAAAATTACATCGGTTAATACATTAGGAAATCCGCAATAAAGAAACGAATAGTTTTACGAATATTGTAAATAATAAATATAAGTCGTTCTTCATCTTAAATATATATATATATATATATAGATGTTCAGCTTTATATATATATATATATATATATATATATATATACATATATATATATATATATATATATATATATATATATAAAGCTGAACATCTTTGTGTGTGTCTGGTCACGAATATGGTTGACTATTATAGAAAACTGATCACATATAATAATAGAAGATATATCGAGACACAGGAATGGGTATGTTTGTTCTGGCATAATGATGATTCATTAAAATTGTGGGGGCTGCGTACGCGCCTGGTCCATAAAGTATGGATATAAAAAATTTAAAAATTAAAAAAAAACGTTTACAAATGTTTTTGATATAGATGTACATAATAATATTTGATAAGTATGTTTTAACTTAAATAGGGAGAGTATAATAAAATTGTGGGATATGCGTTCGCGCCTGGCCTCCATTGAATGGAAATAGGCACAAACTTTAATAAAGACTTTTCATATCGATCTGCGTAAGTATACTTTGATAATTATGTTTCAGTTTGAAGAAATATGGTATAAGAAAATTATGGGGTGTTCGTTCGCGCCTGACCTCAATAGAATGGAAATATGTCACAAAGTTTAACAAGGTTTTTTAATATAGATCCACAGAATATTGTGATAAGTATTTCAGTGTGAACAGGTATGGTGTAATAAATTATGGGGTTTATCTATTTTATTTTTACTTTCATCATATTTTTCTTGGGTTTTGATACCCCCAAATTCGAAGCTATCTCTTTACAACCCTTTCTTTTTATAATCTATCATACTTTCATAAATCAGAGTCCATTTACTGTAGGCTGTTTTGGAACCCAGTCAATGACGGGTACTTTTGCTAGTATATATATATATATATATATAAATATATATATATATATATATATATATATATATATATATATATATATATTAATGGCTAAAATTATATAAAAATATCCTTTTGGTATTGTGGTATTTGAGGTCTCTTCCTATTTGTTTAGTTGATTTTTTCATATTTTTATGCAGACGAGACGGTTAGTGTATTTCTTAATTGAACCTTACAGATGATAGTCTATGATTTTGTAATCAGACGAGTTTAAGAGGGGGAAATAGTACGAACTCGTGAAGTCGTAGAAGTTTACAGTTATGCTCTTCTGTAACTGGCACGGAGCTAAGACCTGTTGCCAAACTTGTTTTCGCGCGCCAACACTCTGCTGTTAGAGCTTGATGACAAAAACTAAAAATATCTATATGAATTGAGTTTGTCACTTTTTAGAATATGTGGAGCTACATGGTGTGCCCTTTGCTTGAAGCACGAACAATATTTGTGAGATCATGGTTTTCAAGACATCGTTCACACTATTGACTAAACAACTGTTTTTTATGTGTTATGCAAATTGTTCTGGCATAATGTATCTCGGTCTTATACGAACAAGGCTTAGTTGGATGTTTAACGTTTCTGAGGGGTTTTTTATTGCATGAAACAGTTCTCTTAGGACTTGGCGCTGAGTACTTGTCCCTTTCGATTCACATATGAATCTTGCACAAAAGTCTATACACAGTAAACAATCTTGCACAATATCCTCATAATATCGACTGCATAACTACATAAACGTGCACCTGTTCACATGGACGGCAAGTTATTTTCGAGCGTATATCGAAATTAGGTAAAACTTACAACAGCAGATTTCGAGATATTCAAATTGCCTTTACACTTTTGAACTAGCTTCGTACGAACGTTCAAGGGGTAATAGAAAATAAAATACAAATTCTATACAACAGCTGCATGGAGAAATAAGGCATACTGACAAATTAATAGCATAAATGCACGCCTACTAATACTAAAAAGAAATCAAGCAGAGAACAGTTAAAGTGTTTCAAGTTTATGACTTTCTTGCGAAAGAGAAATAGAAAACTCTCAGCAGACATTTACATTATTGAACATTCTGAACAAAAGCAGGTGCATAAAAAAACGAACAAATTCGGGCATGGGTCTGGGAGAGACTATAAAAAAGTAATAACAAAAAAAAAACGAAACGGAATCGGAAAAAAATTTAAAATCTAAAAAAAAAAGTCATTTTCTTCTCTGTGCGTTTTTATTATCCTAATTAAGTGTGGAGCATTAAACGTCTGCGGCAGTAGTAATGAATCAGTCACAAACGAGGCGACTCGTGACGATTTAGGGACGAGTTGGTCACATGACATCAAAAATGAGCAAAATGCAGAAAAGCTGACAATAGAATCTCTTCCAACTTTTAAAAATTGGTTTCTATTCAATATTTTATATTTTTTGTTTCTCTTTTTATTTGAACGCTTTTTTGCGTCTTTAATGGCCACATTTATTCCATGAATATCATGATTAAAGTGATGCATTCTGTAGTCTTAAAAGTTATATGAGTTTATCGCGTTTACTAGCGGGTACATAGTAACTCTACAGTTTCATATAATGTAACTATCCATATTTTCCTCACTGCGCGCTTCTTATCATATTCCGTTAATCGTGCGTCAGTCATGTTATGAGTACAAAAAGGGCATTAATATAGCGCGAAGAAATGTAAGAAATCTAGGAAAACTTGCTGTCACTCAGACACTAGGGGATAACCAACTTTTGTTACGAAAGAGTCATAACTGATAAGGATTCGTGTGATAAATATTTGTGAGTATATCATAATAATTAATAACATTAAATTAACAATAATGATTAAAGCAGGTGACATATTAAAAAAATTTCGGTAACTTACACTTAACAATATATAACATTGACTAATGACAGATAGTTTGAAACAGAATAAGCACAACTAAAAATAGAGAAATAACGTACCACGAATCAAAATCAAATGAAATTATCATGGAAGTTATGTAAGAAATTCTGTAATAAGGTAGTCATCCTACGAACCCCAAAGATCTCAATGACACCGATATATATATATATATATATATATATATATATATATATATATATATATATATATATATATATATATATATATAAACCCTGTATATCGATAAATATTTTTTTTTAAATGGTAAATGTTTTTTTTTTAATTTTGAAATTGTTATGAAACGCAAAGAAGTGAGATTTATAATCTAGGAGAGCATAACAAAGAGCCTTATGTCCCTGATTTTTGTGGAATTTGAACCAATATTTTAAAAGTTATGCTAATGTTTCTATTTTCTGGTAAGTTTAAGTGTGTATTATTTTATTGCAAATGTCTAAAAATGTGTATTTTTCTGTAATAAAACAATATTCTTACTTCATAGTTCTATTTAGATGAAATTAAGAACATATCCAGTGACAATATTAACCAAAACCAGGCACGAATTTCACATTATTTTGTTTAATGAAATATTTATTTATCAACATAACTCCCATGCTTCAAAATCACTTTCAATAGCCTTTTGTCAACTAATGATGTAAATCGGCGGATTTGAGATGATTTGATGGAATAGGAAACTGCCAAAATCTTTTTTCCAAAGTTCATCTTTCATAAACTTTTATCTTTATTATTGCTCAGAGCTGCTCAATTCAGTTTATATCTGGAGAACAAAGTTGCCATGTCAACAAAATTTTTCCACTAATTCATCAAGGTAGGATTTCGTAGCCTTGGCTGAGTGGGATGGCGCATTGTCGTGTATAAAAATCAATAATTGAAGGTTATCAAACCATGGTGACAAATGCTCATTTAAAAACAAAATATAAAACTAGCTTGTTAGTTTGACACCTTCTGGCATTCAAAAATTATCCAATTAGTTCATCGACGATTATTCCAGCCCAAAGCATGACAACTCCACCTTCCTGGTGACGACGGAATAGATGAGGAGTAGGGAATCCAAGAGGACTTCAAACTTAGGCCCACCCAACTGGTTCATCAAGGGTTGCTCTGGGCTCATTGGTGAAGAGAACATTTTCAAAGCTGGTTTACATGTATTTCCGAGCCCAAGGTAAAACGATGTTCGTTATGAGTTTGGTTTAAAACAGGTCTTGCTATGGGCTTAATGCTTCTTGTAATTTCATTTAAGACAATGCAGATTGTCTTTCTGGACAAGGACGGTATTCCAGCCTTGTCAAATATAGCAGCATTGTTGCTGCCTGATTGCAAAGTTGACGACGCATTTTTCTAACATCACGTGCAGAAATTGACTTTCTTGTGTTTTTGTCTTCCTTGATTTGACGTTTCGATTTTCAACGAATGAAGACAATGTTCTTCGATCTCTTCCAAGCTCCTTCGCTAGATCTACAAAAGATAAACATTTTGCAAGGTCTGCAACAATGCAGTCCTTTTCACTAGCTGTCAGTCAATCCTTTCCAGGCACTTTGGGAGACGTGCAATAAAGTGATACACACTTAAAATTACCAGAAAATTGAAGACTTAACAAATCTTTCAAAATATTTGTTCAAATTCTACAAAATCAGAGAAATAAGGCACCTTTTTATGCCTTTTCAATTTACCAAATTTTATGTTCTGCATTTCATAGCAATTTCAATGTTAAAAAATATTGTCTTGCAATAAAGCGATACACAGGGTTTATATATATATATATATATATATATATATATATATATATATATATATATATATATATATATATATATATATATATATTTCAAAAGTTTTCAACCTTTGAAATAGTCGAAATAAACATTTAATTCCAAATTCTGAATTGGAAAACTATTTTCCTCGTAAGTTATTTAATATTTTGCAATCACTATATTTGTTTGCTTGCAACAATTCAGACTAGTTCTAATATTATTTTGGGGATTATGGAGACAGAATCCACTAGAAATTTTAATTTTTTTCCGAATACTTTAGATAGAGGTATATGATTTTAAGTAATAATTATTCCCAATTTTTTCACAACGTTTTGACAGAGTAACTTCTGATCTTCTTCATATGAGGCTTGTTGAAATCCAAAAATCTTTATACCGAATAGAACCCCTTATTTTATTAGTGAAGGAAGCTGGCTTTCATGACATCAGCTATGATCGGGTAAAAGTCTTATACTCAATTTTTCTTTCTCTCACAAACTGAGCCAGCTGGATTTGTTTGCATACCACTAAGCTGGTCTGGGCCGAGATTGTCTGAGAGGTTCAGGGTACCGGATATACAGTTTGTCTTGCTGCTGTTTTCCGAATGACAGTACATTGTTTTCCGAATGACAGTACATAAGCCTTAATTTTTTGATAGCGCTTAAAGTGGCTGCTCTATGATCAGTTGTATAATATCAGGATTGTTGTAGTTCCATGTCCCGCATGGAAAGGGACCCTGCTGCTGTCTGTGGTGGGCTTTTACGAAGCTACAACTTTCTGAGAAGGCCTTGTATGCATACTAGGCTGCAAAACTGTCCTACTTTTTCAAACATTCACACCCCCTAAAATAAAATTGAACAAAAACGTAATGAAATGTCAACTCCAAAAATATCACAATGAAACAAGACAAGCGCCCAAACTAAACCAATTCGCGTCGTCGTTTTACAAATATCTACAGGTAATCTAAGTTAAGTAGAATCTTAGTAAACTCTTAGTAAATTTCAAAGTTATCTTAGCCTTAAGTGAAACAAACCTACTCTCCTTACTTCCCTCTCTGTCGTAAAGATTTGTATAGATATATACACAGGTTTGGAGTCTATATTCGTAGCACCCTCCTCTTAACTAAAAAGCAACATCTTGAATCGAATGACCACGCCGGTATGTGTTTTTACTAGCCTTTCATATATGCGTTAGTTACTTGCATTTTCTTTACAGTTCCTCCTCAAGTGAAGGTTGTACCCTAATCCATCATGTCTCTTAGTACTCTCCTTAAATAATACTGCCATGTGTTTGGTGACTTTAATGGGGCAAATGGAAGCTGTACTGATGGCTTCTGTATTTTCTGTATTTTCTCACACAGACAGTCATTTCTTACTCACCTCCTGATTATGAACACCAGCAAGCTCCATATCTAGACTTATTCCTTACCACAATACCCAAAGATTTTGTGACTAATACCCGCAGTCAATTTGAGAACACAGACCACCTAGTAGTATCAGAAAATATCACACTTACATTCCAATCCCAAGGTGAGAGACTATTGCTAAAAAAGACAAGCTACTACAAAAGAGATTACTGAGAAGCAATCAGAGAACACATAAGACAGTCCCCAAGGACAAATATCTTCTCGTTTCCTACTAAACAGTGTGTCAATGAGACAACCGAATCGTGCAAAGCCGGCATTGAAACACATGTTGTCACACAAAATTATTATAAAAATCCCCACTCATCCTATGGTTCACTACAGATTGTGCAGCTGCTACTGCACAAACTGAGTATGCATTCCGACTATTTGTATGCATAAGTCAAATACAAATAAGAAAAAATTATCGATACTAAAAATTATTGTAAGAGAGATACATCTATGGCCAAAAGAAAGCATGCTGAACTAATTAGGGAACGAACAGAATTGCAGAAGATGGTTTATGGAAGTGTAGTGAATAAAAGGTAATCAGTAATCCCTCCACTATCTAACAATCAGAAGATCGCATGTACGGTAACCGAGGAGGCGGAACTGCTTGCCCGATAGTTCGCCTCCAACTCCAACTTAAACCAATAAACAATTCCCTTCCAAATTTTCCTATGCGGACTGAAGTCATTCTTGGTGATCTGAAAAATCACCCCTTACTATGTCCGCAGCATCATAAAATAGTTACACGGATCCAATGCGCGTGGAAATGATCTCATCTTTGCCATACTTATTAAGAAATGCCCAGCTGGGCTAGCCCCATATTTTCCAAAATCTACAAGTGCCGTGCTGAATCTTGCTTCCCTAATAGCTGGAAGATAACCTCTGTGGAACCAGTGTACAAGAACTACGGTGAAGGACTAACTCTCTAAATTATTGCCTTATCAGTCTTCTCTCTTTTTCGCAAAAATCTTTGAAACCTAATGAATCAAGCACTAGTCAACAATCTCGCAAAAACTAATCTTCTCTTTGACAAACAGTATGGATTTTTGCAATGTTCTATCCAGATAGTTTAACGTTTCTCTCTGAACGCATATATCACGCGCTGGATAAAACGAGTGAAACCAGGACTGCAAGCCTTGATATATCGAAGGCCTTTAAGAAAGTCTAGCTCAGAAGGGATGCTAATGAAAATTAAATCACAAGGTATAACTGAACGAATACTTAATATAATTAGATCTTTCTGAGACAAGAGAACCATTCAGATTGTCATTGATAGAAGCCCATCAAAACAGCATAATATTAATAAGGGAGTGTCTCAGAGGTCGATATTTATGTCACCATTACTCCTAATATAAATTAACGACCGACCTGATGATGTTGTGTCCGAGATGTGTATCTTTTTTATAGAAAATACGCTTTATAATATGCACAAGAGAAAGAACGGATGTACACAAATATAGCACAATGGCAGAATCATTAGGAAATTAATTCCAAATCATAGTGAAATGGGGCCATAAATAGATGGTAACATTTAATGTTCGTAAGACTAAGCTGCTCCCCATTTAATAATGACAAGAAGCCTCTTCAAACACCGATATCCACCACAAATAACACCCTACATGAGAATTCTCCCTTCACACTTCTCAGATTTACAATAGCATGCAATATAAACTGGAAAAATACATTGAAGACATTGTGAATGCCGCTGCAAAGAAGATGGGTTCGCTTCTATTGTGCTAGAAGACTACTTACACCTGAGAGTGTCCTGTACTTCTACTAAGCCACCATTAGCCCATGCATCGACTATTGTTGCTACATATGGGCTAGTGCATCTACCTTTTGGATAGAGTCCAAGAAAATGTCTCCAATCTAATAGATCCCGCTTAGTCAACTAAGCTCCAACCCCTGTCACATCGCTGCAATGTTGCATCTCTGTTCCTGTTTTGCGAGTATTTTAATAGAATGTGATCCCCTGAACTCGTTGTACATGCACCCCTCCGATGTACATTACGCTGACAAATCCGTTTAGCAAAAAGTCACACTCTTTCACTGTTGAAGTGCCGAAGTGCTATAACGGTTTCTACTATAATAGTTTCTTTCCTCGAACAGCTACACTTTGGAATTTCCATCCTGCTATGCTTCCCTGACTATACTGATATGCAAAAGTTTAAATGTAACGTAAACCAGCATCTTGTTTATGCTTCCTAGGCATGGTCTCAAATGAAGCCCCTTAGGTTTAAGTGACGATATTCTTTGTTTGAGGTGAACCTGAGGAAAAATAATTGTATTATAAAAAAGGAAACAGTAAATGAATGGCGTGTCCTGTAGTTAGGTATATAATATAGAGTAGCTTACTGATAACCGTAAAATCCAAAATGTTATAAGTACTGTTTTATGAAGAAATAGTCTATAAAGATGGCGTGAATGATAGTTGTAGTAGATATGATTGTGAGAGCGAAACTTCCTCGGTGTTTCTGTATATATGACTTTTTTATGAGAAGCTGTCGAGACGGTAAATATTCAAGAATTATTGAAAGCGAACGAAATCAATGTTTTCTGAAAACATGCACTAGTAAGTGTATAAATCATTGCCGGATTAAATTTGTTTATGTTGTTTAAGATAGAAGTGAGTCTTCAATGAAATAGTAGAAAATTATTGTACTTCAATATAAATTCAAATTATACTAAAAGTGCAATAATTTTCTGTTACAAATTATTCACGCCTAAAAACACCTCATGTCTTTATAAAGTCACAATTCAATCAGGCAAATGCCATTATTTCCACATCTGTACTGCTGCTACCACTAATCTTTCACTTTAAAGCAGTGTCCAAAAATAAGTCTCAAACATAATCATTATCAGCCAAGCGTCAATCTCTGTCTCATCAAAGCACTTTTATTTCCCTGTATCTATTTTACAAGTTCTTTAATGGAATATGTTCTGGTGAACGCATAGCACTTGTGCCCCTGAACGCATTTATAAACTCGACAAGCAACAACATCTTACAGTTCACTTTTGAGTTCTTTAGATTCTGAAAACCTTCTGTTCTAATAATTTCTTCGCTCTGTTTCTGCTTTCCTTACTTTACTAAAATGCAGAAGTTTAAATGTGATGTTAACAAACATCTTACTGCTCAAATTCCCAGTCCTTTATTAAACACGATCCCATATAATACCCCTGTATGTCAGAAGTGGCAATATATCTTTTTAGGGTAAAAAATAGTAAAATAAAATAAAAATATATAGGATATATAATAGGATATATAAATAATTGTGAGTTGAAACAAGAGCAGCTGGATAATTTGAATCTCTTACTACATTATAAATTTCTCACAACAAGTTTACATGTGATTCCATTTAATAGACCTTATTACTTACCCTTATTTCTATATTTTTCTATATTCCTTTCCTTATATATGCTTTATTGCATTTCATCATTTCGAGATTAATTTCTATAGACCAATATTTGTTGAAGTTATTCGTCTTTAAATTCTTTTAATAAATATGTCTGGGTTTCATTCTGTATATATTTTTGTCTGAATTCCGTTAATTCCGATTTGATTTTTCTTTTAATATTTCTACATACAGTTTATTTAGTCTGAATGTTCTCTACATTTCATTCATGTCATATCCTACATTATAGTTCATTCTTTTTTATGTTTCTCTTTCAATTCAATTTCTTTTTAATGTTAGTGTACATTGTATTATTCCTATATATATAATCTATATCTCCCTCTCTCTCTCTGTCTCTCTCTCTCTCTCTATATATATATATATACATATTCTAGCAATCATCTCTTTTTTATATTTTTCATACAAAACCCATTGTGTGTATATCTCCCAATATTTCATTATTTCGTAACTTCGTTCGAGAATGTCTCCATACATTTCATGTTTTGTATCATTTTATTAAATTTTCTAAATTCCAGTGTTTCTATGGCTGTCTACTTTAATACATCTTTCAGCATTTCGTTCTATCTATATTTCCACCTAAACCCCATTGTCTTAACATTTCTTTCTACATTCTATTCTTTGTATAGTTCTTTCTAGGTGTAATCCTTCTATGTTGATATTTACATTTTCCTTTACGTGCATATCGTCCGACATCTCATTTTCTCTACATTATTTACTATATTCTATCATTTCTATGTTTCTCTCTTAAACTTACTCCTTATATATGTGTATCTTAATTTCATTGTTTTCATGTATTTTCCACTTTCTATTTATATTTCTGTCTCCATCTAATTCCTATATTTCAATCTTTTTCCACGTTTTTCTATATGTCAGCATTCTGAATCTATTGCTTTATTTTCTTAGACTACCTATCTTCCAATCACTGCATGTAATATATGTTGCTGCACGTTTTATATAACTTATAAATGCTTTTATTTCTTTAGATGTTTTATTTATTTCTATTTTCGCACTGCACGTATACCTATTACTTTATTCTTTCTTAATTTCCTTGTTTGTCTATTTTTTTTATTCCTTTCTGTAATGAGAATACTTTATTTAATTCTATAGACATTCATCATCAAGTTCTGTTTGAAAACGATTAATTAAATTTTCCATTTTAGGAATCGTGTTTCAAAAGATGAAATTAATATTTCAAGTCAAAATGAAATGTAACCTTTCTGTTATTAGTCATCCAAAATAGGTTTTATTTGCACAGATTAATAAGACGCTGATTTTAATTGCTTTAAACAATTATTTTGGAATATTATTTTATGTTTATTAAAAGAGGAATTGCTGTTATCCGTATATCCACGATTTAAATGGTAGTGTTCGTTTGCTTTGCGCTATGTTCTCAACATTATCTTTGCTGTACTCGTCGACCTTCATTAAATGAACTTTGCTCAAGTCAGTGAGGTTCTCATGAATTCTGAATTTAACTTTTCGTTAATCCGGATACTGAAAATGAGAATCGAAAGTCGAAGAGTACATAGTAGAAAATTGTGCATATATAAAACTGGGGATAACTATCAGAAACATCTATTACTGCTAAAGAATTAGTATCTGTTTATTTCAAGCTAGAACTATACTATGGTGTCTATTCATTATACTATGGCAATTTCTCTTTATGCTGAATTCTATGTACTGTACTATTACAGTATACTATACCATTTTCCAACGCACAATTCAGAAAGTGAGTGGAATAGATGATACCATCCTCTCATTAGTATTCACTCAGTTTTAGTAAAGGTGTTTTAGTATATGTTTTGTAATCATGATACCATCTTCCGAACCATGAAGTCCTTCTTTTAGTTAAGTAATTTATTACATATTGTGTTGATAGGAGACCATGCTCATGAGCATAATCTTTTGAAGAAGTGCAGTATCTGTTCTCTCATTATGAAACAATAATTCATGAAAATGTCTGAGTAGTTTTGCATTTGTTGGTCCCCCGACAAAAGGAGGGTGGGCCTGTAAATTAATTATTGTCCGTTCGTCCGTTCCTCAGTCTGCACTTTTCTCAACAACTACGCCTTGGAATGATTTGACATTTTGCACAAACATTAAACATGATATGAGTAAAAAAGTTACAGAACTGATTTTCCGGGAAAACTCCGGTTGCCCACCTTGGGGTACCTTTCGGGTTTAAAATGACTAAAATTGACAATTTTGTGCTTATTTAAAAAAAATGACGCCTTGGATTTTTATAAAACATTCTGAAAAGTTATAACTAACTGAATTCTATATAATTGTGTTTGTTTATACTTCGCGATAACTCTTGGGTGTGCCCCAGTAGCTCTTTTAGTGCGAATAAAAACATTCCATTTTTGGACTTTTTTACCATATTTGTCCAAAAATTTTTATGTATGTCTATTTAGCAGCTTTGCATGGCGCTGAACTCAGATTGAAATATCTTAAGTTTTGGGGGACATTTGGGGCTAAATGGGGGCATTTCTTTTTTTGTATGGTGCAGAACTAAAATTTTCATATGTTAAGACCTAAAACTGCACTGTTGGTTCATTTTCATCAGAATTTGACATCTTCTGGTGCCATATGGGGGTGCAAATGCTGAACTTAGTCAGTTTGTATGCCTCCTTCACTGTGCACTCACGGGGAGGGACATGCATGTTTCACTTGTTCTGTTCTGATGATCAATTCTGCCAAGCATTACGTCCTCCTTTAGAGACATGTAGAATATATTCGTTCATCATAATACTATTTTCTCAGTCTAATGAAAGTATGGGATAATGGGTGACATATATGTTCCAGTATAAACATTGTTTACCACACCACAACAGCAATATCACTGAATGCACATTTTGACAATATTTCATAGATTAGCCATTATCCATAAGGTAGCAATACATACACACATGCAATACATACACATATACAATGCATACATACATATATACATACAATACATACAATGATGATGGCAGCAAATTCGTTTTCGAACATTGTCATTACTTGATAAAAAATATACATACAGAAACATGAAAACAAATCAGTGATGGGCCGCACTAAGGTGGATTGTATGCCCTGCCAAACTCTGGCATTATTTGTCACACATTGTGCAGACATGTTCACCACTAGCAGCACGTTCTTGGTGGTCACTTCTATGTATATTCAAATGCCGTCTCACACCGTCTGCTGTTTTGCACGTCCGGTCGCAGTTGACACAGGTTAGATCTGGCAACACAATGTTTTGTGGCCCACTGCGCGGATGAGTAGCCTGGTGCTTTATAAGCCCAGCTCTGCTCAGACATATTCTCCCGTACACCTCACACTCCAGACCAATTTGGCGCCCCAGCCCATCCACTGCTTCTTGCATCTTCCTTTTCCGGATATCACGTTTCAATCGCTCATACTGGGTTCGATCAGCCTCAAACTTGCCTACATCTCCGCGCAAGGTCCTTCTTCACTCTCCACGATCCAAGCAAAACTCTCCCAGGTTCTCTCATCCATCGCACATTTTTTCAAGGTGGACCTCGAACAATCCTTGTATCTCATTTTAGGCTTTTGAGCCAAACGTCTTCCCTCGGCAAGCTCGCCATAAAGGAGTTGTTTGGGAAGTCGACTGTCTGACATCCTCACTACATAAGCACTCCATCTCAGTCTATGTTTGATAATGAGAGCGTCAATGCTTAGATATTGGGCCCGTCCAAGATCCTCAATATCACTGACATACATTTGCCAGCCCACTCCTAAGATTCGCCGAAGACTAATGTTTCATGTTCCATACATGCAATACATACATACATGATGATTGCAACGTCTTGGCAGACGAGTGCCACTCCCTCAGACACTTTAGTCTAACTAAAAAAAATAATTCCATCCCCACAAGACCATTTTAACAGACAAATGCTTGAGGGAGTATCAATACACAGATGATGTTACAGAGTCTTAGCTTTGTACGACAACTACGTCTTTCTCTCGGTTCAAAATGTTGAGATCCAGCAACAAGCAAGAGCAAGATAGCCAGCAACAAGTTAAACTGCAGACCAGTTTAATCCGGGTACTTGTCTCCCGCTGTATGGTTTATAAATCAGAGATTTGCTTCTCCTAGAAAGGTTGCCTTCACCACGGCTTACGGGAGCCCTCTCCACCCCAATAATAATAATAATAATAATAATAATAATAATAATAATAATAATAATAATACATACATGCATACATACATACAATACATACATAAAATATATACATGCATACATACATACATAAAATACTTACATACATAAAATACATGCATACATACATAAAATACATACAAACATACATTCAATGCATACATAAATACATACATACAATGCATACAGTGCATACATACATACATACAATATATGCATACATACAATAAATAAAATACATAAAATACATACATACAATACATAAAATACATACATACAATACATAAAATACATAAAATACATACATACAATACATAAAATACATACATACAATACATAAAACACATATTACATACAATACATGCATACATACAATATAATACAACGGTTTACATAATTTACATGTCATCTTCATATGCTTCCCTATCTCACGCAAGAACTTTTTATCGTATTCACTAATCTTATGCAATTTTTAAATTGAAGTTTTATTTAATCAATCAGATTTCTGATCCCACGTTTTCTTATTTCGTGTCTAAATACTTAATAAAAATTCCATAGAGTTGACTCACAAGAATGAGAATAAGATTAGAAAGGTAGAATAACAAGATAAAATCAAAATAAAGAGAGACTGAGAAAATAATAGAAAAAGAGAAAATAATGTTTCATTTAAACGAGTTTATTTCCGTTCAAGTACGCGGTAAAAATTGTATAAATTTGATAGAAGAAATTTAAAAAAAGAATATATATATATATATATATATATATATATATATATATATATATTAGTCTTCGCGGGAAAGAGCAGGACACAAAATGTTTTAAATAATAATAATAATAGAATAGCAATAACAAAGACTTTCGCTGGCGAGCACTACTATTAACCGTAACCAGTTATACAATCCTTTTGAAATTTTCATCTTTATTTTTCTCGTAATATACTAAATATTAGTTAATAACACATATATGAAATATGTTCCTTATTGAATTTTAAAGATTTTCTATTCTGAAAGAACTTTTTTAAAATTTTATCTAAAAAATTTATTTTAAAGTTTTTGTTTAAAAAATTGAAGTTTTCTCATTATTCAGACTTGTATTACAAAGAGGGAGTTGCAAAAAATGAGTTGTGGTGTGAGGAAAAATAGAAACTGAAACAGAAAGAATATTAAGACCTGTAATAATACAAAGAGAGGGTTGCAAAAATGAGTTGTGGTGTGAGGAGAAATACAAACTGAAATAGAGAGAAGGAGAGTTTTAAAATATAATCTTAAAAGATAAGATACAAGTTAGAAAAGCATTTTATCCAAAGCATGAAAATTTTAAACAAATATTTTTACTGTATGCTCATAAAATAAAGGCACAAGATTCAATTTGAAATTTATTTATCTTCAAAGCGCACTTTTATAAATTTTACAAAGTAAATTATAAAAATGTAATTTAAATTGAATCAAGAAATCACCTTGGATTTATTTTATGCAATGTACATTTTGCTGCAATGTAAACACATTATCTTTTATCTAGCAATTAATGATATAGATATATAATGTTCAATGATTTTTTTAAAAGGCAACAGAATGTACATTACATAAAATAAATCCAAGGTAATTTTTTGATTCAATTTAAATTAAATATGCATACGTTACTTTGTAAAATTTATAAAAGTGCACTTTGAAGATAAATAAATTTCAAATTGAATCTTTCACCTTTATTTTTCAAGCCTATCGTAAAAACATTTTGTTTAACAATTTCCATTCCTTGGATAAAATGGTTTTCTTACATGTATATATATATATATATATATATATATATATATATATATATATATACATACATATATATATATATATATATATACATATATATACATATATATACATATATATATACATGTATATACATATATATACATATATATATATATATATATATATAATAAGCTATAAAAATATATATGGCAATTAAGCTAGACAAAATATTCCGTCAAGCTCATGCATAGGCCTGATGAATCCTAGCGTGGGTGAAACGCGGATTATTATGTCTAAATTAATTGCCATATATATTTTATAACTTACTACCTAGCTCTGCCTATGTATTTATCATTGTTGAAGTAAATACTTTACGTTTACGCATAAAATTATACATTTGTATATCAATTTATGTGATGAAATGAATTACTCATATATATATATATATATATAGAGAGAGAGAGAGAAAGAGAGAGAGAGAAATGAAAAAACAAAGGACAGATAGAATACAGATGATTACATTAGATATCTTTATTTCTTAATCGAACTTCCTTCTAGATCAAAGACCTACTATTAATGCAAATTAAGGTATAAACTTTCAAACCAGAATCGAAACACATAACATTTACCTTAAATCAACCTCATTTCTAATGTAAATATAAGTAGCAAATATTTGCTTAAATTAAACCTTATATTATATTTTGCGAGTTAAATAATCGTTTTCCTCACCTAAATGAATCATCTACTATCATGAATAGCATCACTGAATCGAACCACAGATCGTTTACTGCAAATTACTCCCTGTATTTTCTCCATTCTTATAAATTTAGTGATGTATATATTTTATATATTTGTAAATTTTTAAACCAATGAATTTATTATCACGAATTTAGAACCATCTGCTAGGCCTCAGCGTGGGTAAGATAGACTATATTTAGATTTTTTTGTTTTATAAAAAGTAAACAAATTAGGTCATTTTTAATTTTTTAAATTTTTTTTGGAAATTTTAGAAACGGTATTAGATAATTAGATTTTATGGTTATACTTCAAATAGCCATTAAATTTTGTAAAATTTTCGAAAATAATATAATTACTGAGACATATTTTAAAAAAATCTTCCAATATTTCAGATTTGCATTCAATTTTATCCATTATACATCAATTAGATAAAAATTCCTGAATTTAATTTCTTCTAAAATCTTTTAAAACTCAATCCTTTTATTTTATATTTTTTCTAAAAATCAAAATTATAAATTGATGTTGTTCATATTAGAATAAGGATTTTATGCATATGTTTTGGTAACATTATATATTGGTTTTATATTTCAGGAGTATTCTGTTCGTATACGTAACTTTATCTCTTCTGAGACGGGTAGTTATCTCTCTCTCTCTCTCTCTCTCTCTCTCTCTCTCTTTCTTTGTATATATGGAAAAAGTTCATTAAGGAATGATGCTGATGGCAATTTCTTGCACTTATTTATCACGATGTTAGGCAACGCACAAGTGTTGTCTGAACGT
Organism: Euprymna scolopes; assembly: GCF_053919585.1. Lineage (NCBI taxonomy): Eukaryota > Metazoa > Mollusca > Cephalopoda > Sepiida > Sepiolidae > Euprymna > Euprymna scolopes. The sequence continues at coordinate 57,897,149 of NC_136493.1, read as the reverse complement.
ATATTTTATTATGGAAATACCGATATACTTTCTTTTAACCACCACTTGAACGACTAAGTTATTGTTGTAATGGAAAAACTAGTCATTCGTTATTTATACGACCCCATACAGCGAATTAGGACATTAATCTTAATATAGAAATACGAGAAGTAGACGTACGGAGGTTTCTATACTCGACTCCAATATTGTTTATTGCGTGACCCTTTATACTTGCACCTTTATCAAAATTAATAGTCTTTGTTTATTGATTGTGTCTTTCTTTCAGTCATTACTACTCGGGACTACTAACCTATCTGCTTCTATCGTATTTTCACGACACAACAGTAATAATCATGGAAGAAAAGACATTATGTTTCGATTTTTTTAAATTTTAATTAAGATAAAATATAATGTTTGAAAGAAGGTATTACCTATGCCGTTCTGTCTCTAACGGCAACGTAATTCAATTAGACTATTGTGGTGGCCTGTTGTCCGTCAATGATTAGAATAAAATACAATCCGAAAGAGAGGATTTTAATTAATCTCATTACACACGTGAGATTTCCTAAATTTGCCAGCCTTCAACGTTTAAAAAAAACTTGCACGTATTTGCTTAATTTCGATAATTTTGTAACTCGATGTTACAAAATTATTTTATTAAATCCAAAGGCAGACGCGTGTATAAGTGGTTTCTTGCTTTTATTATCTCATATAGCATTAACAATAATAAAAAAAATATATTTTTTAAAATTGGGTCGGAAATTTGAATACTAAATAAAAATGACGTATTTTCTTATAAAACTTATGTTACTATGGATCATTAGAATAACAATAGCCGACACAAAAACTTATAAAAAAGGAAAGATTATAAATTGCCTGGCGTGAAATTGCTCTAAATATCCACGGAAATTGCTCTAAATATCCACGGAAATTGCTCTAAATATCCACGGAAATTCGTTGTTAACAATTGCCAATCGATGCCCGGAACTTTCTTCATATTGACGGTTAGTTCTGAGTAATTTCTTAAACCAACTTTTTCAGTGATGTTCTTTGGCCATTTTGTGGTTGAATACTTTTTGATGTGTTCACCCCCTCTTTGCTTTTTTATGTCTATATTTTAATTGATACAAAATATTTTTTTTGTATTTTCTTCTTTTCCAAAAGGTTTATTGTAACCTTAATTGTAAATCACAAACCAAATTTAGCAAATTTAATGAGATGATAGTATGACGTAACACCTCTGCTTTTAAATGATAAACAACTCTAATATATTGCAATAAACATTTCTTAAAATATTGCCATATATAAAACTATTAGTTTGTTTGCTATATGATCTAAAATATGAAAAATTTCATTTACTTTTGTATTCTACTGATTATTCGAGTAATTGCTCACCATGTTTGATTAACTTTATTCAACTTTATTCGGATACGTTTTATCGAAATTGGGAATATTTCTGTCAAAGTCAGGAACATGTACAAAATTTAAATCTCTAACATCTCGAAGACTAACACATAAAACCGATGACTACTTAGCAATGTATCTTGTCTGCGACAGATCATAGCTGCTGGAATAAGAAATATCTTCAACCGTGGAGGTAATAAAGTGTTCAGACTGATCGCAGAAAGTTCTGTATTCGTAAACTAAGAAGATTCTAAAACTTGAGGAATCGCATTAAAAGAAGGTTACATTAGTCACAACGTTGTATAAATAGCAGTTAAGATATTTAAAAATTCAGGATAATCAAAATAATGCGAATTATAAATCTTAGCAGCAAAATATGCCTCCGCCTCTCACAGTGATCTTACAGTCACTTGTCTCTTCCTCGAAAATAGTAGAAAGCGACATTAATTGTGTCCTCCTTCAAATTATATAATACTAGCAGTTCAGCCCGGCTTTTCTCAGGCCCGATGTACTGTTCATAACTTTATGTGCATATGTATATATATATTAAAAAGTTTAACTCATGCCCATGTAACCAACATCTAAAATTTTAAATGTTTAGACCCAAAATTGGCAAAGGAGTTTTGTAGAGTCTGCAAAGGTAAACTCTTTCAACTTTGACCTCTTGGCAGCCAAATTTTTGCCAAAAACTGATTAAAAAGCTTGCTGCATGCCTGAATACGCTTTATGTAAAATTTCAAACGCTTAGGCTCAAAATTGTCTAAATAGTTTGCTAGAGACGGGAAAGGTAAACACTTTGGAACTTTGACCCCGTGGCAGCCAAATTTTCGGGAAAATACGATTACAAAGCTTGCTGTATGTCTGAATACACTTTCTGTAAAATTTCAAAATGTTTAGACTAAAAATTGGCAGAGAAATTTAGTAGAGACCGCAGCGGTCAAATTTCTTGAATTGTTACCCCAATTTTTCCCTCTTCACATTTATTGTTTTCAGCTCAAATCAAATTAAAAAAATTTGATCTGTCCGAATTACCCATATTTAAAATTTCAAGTGTTTAAATCAAAAATAGGCGGAGGAGTTTGGTAGAGTTCTTAAAGGTCAAATCGTTGAACTTTACCCCTTAACAGCCAAATTTCTGGCCCAAAACTATTAAAAAGATGTTCCCAAATCTCCAAACCTTTTTATGTCAAATCTCGAGTCTGCAGACCGAAAATTGACAGAGTTATCTGGTAGGGGAATGTACACAGACAGACATACACACAGACATTTTCAGTTTATAGATATATAGATAGATTTTTTTTCAGTTTATAGATATATAGATAGATTTTTTTTTCAGATCAGCAACTTGTCTTACATAGTCATTAAGAAACAATTAAAAGGGCAATTACAGGCAAAGTGAGAAAAATGCCTAAAACATAATATCATTGACTTTATTTACATTCAAAATAAGTTTTCTTATGTGCCTGCGTAAGATGCGTTTAGAATAGGAATGATTCGTTTTATTTGAGAAGCATTTACAGATTAAAATGCTATTTTTGATTGAAAAATTACAAAATGACCACATCTCAATGTGGAAGATAAAACATTTCTGCTAAAAAAAGTAGATTAATTTAATATAATAAAAGAGAGGCAATTTGACACGCCATGAGACTAGACACTCAGATTAATTACAGCGGAGACAAAATGGCAATTAACTTTGAGCATCTTTTTTAAGAAAACACGATGATCGGCTGATTGTCGACAGCTGTGCTATAGGCATATATAAATCTATATATATAATTTCGTATTCCTGTCTGTTTGTTTGCTTTTTGTATGTTAGTTCAAAATTTGATTAATATATGCAAAAAGTCCATTATTTTTCTAATTAATTTTCATACTAAAGTTTTCTTGCATAAACTTTTTTTCATTTTTTCTATATAATATGATTCTTGCAAAATATACGATTAAGAGTAGCCTCATTAGCATATTACATAAAGAAACATCGATTTTACTAAATAGCTGTATTTTAGTTACCGTTTATAGCGAGAGAATTGTTTTATTAAAGAGTGTTATTTAAAGTCGATTTATATTGATAATATATTTAATTTAATTTATTTTTTAATTATTATTACTGACATCGACTTTTTAGAACCTGGTTTCATTTCCATCGGTCACCCCCTTTTGAATCAAATACCATATTTTCCGTTGAAAAACTCTTTAAACTGCGGCAAATTACGTTTAATACATATTAGAAAGTGCCTTTACATTAAAAAAATCCAGTGAAAAATGCCTTTACAAAATTAAAAAAAAGTCAGTGAAGGGTATCTCAGTTTTTCCCTAACTGCTCACCAAAGCATACCTCTGTTTAAAAATAGTTTTTCTCCAGCCTTCGAAAACTCTTTTAATTGCGGCTAATAATGTTTCATACATATAAGAAAGTGTCATACGATAACAGAAGCCAGTGAAAACAGTAAAAGGTTGGTTGTTTTTGTTTTACGGCTTATAAACCCTTTTGCAGGTTATTTAATGCCGGATCCAGTGATTTTGAAGAAAAGTTTTTTGATAGAATATATTTGTTTGTTTTTTTTTCAAGTTGGTTTCTATTTAACCCATAGTTGGGACCCTAACAGGTACTACCACTCCGGGTCAGAGTGGACCTGGGAGCAATGACAATTAAGGGGTTGCTCCACACTCTACAAAGGCCACAAGATGGGGCCTCACCATAGGATATAGTTTAAGGTCATATCCAGAACCGAAAACAGTAAAAGAATTGCATCTTTTCTTTTATTGTTCACCACATCATACCTATGCTTAAAAATATTTTTCTCGGCTATGATGAACAAGAAAAGTCATAACATGTGAAATCAAATCCAATATTTTCCTTCTAAAAATCTTTAAACTGCGGCAAATTACGTGTTATACATATTAGAAAGTGCGTTTACGAAACTAAACGAAACTAGTAAAATACCTTTACGAAAATAAAACACCGATGAAAAACAAAAGAAAAACAAACCAGTGAAACGAATTCCATTTTTTCCTTAAAATGTTCGCAAGTCACGCGTGTGTATCGAACTAAAACTATTTTTATAAAGCTTATTTTGCTATGTCATGACGTCATAAGTACTCGTTATCATATGGGAAAATAGTGTTGACGTAAGTTTTTGGTTCCTTCCCCTCTTTCGCGTTTCACGTTCGAGCCCGGACACCGCCGCTCATTTTTTTCTCTTTTCGGTCAGGCGCTATTTTGATTTTTTTTTTAAAGTTGTCTTGATTCATTTATTTTATATTATATTTGGGGGGTCCAGTGCACGGGCAACAAAAAGTGCGCAATATCCAGAGAATACCTTTTTTTTCTTTGTATCCCTTCTACCCGATTATCTGGTGGAAAGGGTGTCAGGTACTTCTTTTTTGGGGAGAATTACATTTCCATGTTTTTATCCGTTTTTTTTATTGTTGTGGGAATGTCGTCGTTACCCACGAGACAAGTGATCAATATCCTTAGTATAGCAGGTGTGTTGCAAACTGAACTTCATGTCCACCTAGGTAAGGCCGGGTATCCGTGCTAGTATTTACATATATAGAGAGAGACAGAAAGAGACAGAGAGAGATAGAGAGAAGTATTTCGAAATATTTCTTTATTTCTTGGTAGTTATGCTTTTAATAGTACATAAATATTCTGTGCTAGTGTGCTTTATTATCTCAATCTACCAAATTATGGTAAAATTAAAATACTTTTCTTTCAGTTTCATAATTTAATTGTCAATTAATTAATTCTGGAGTCAGATTATATATACATACTACATCGTTTTAATAGGTAATGTTTTGGTTGTTTAAGATGGGCAATTACTTAAATTCAGTAAGCATACAATTATTCACACACGTTTATATATATATATATATATATATATATATATATATATATATATATATATATATATTACAGAGAATATGAATATCATTCGCGAGGGCTTAAGGTATCTCTATACATGGGATTGTCAGGAGGACTACTTCACCCTACACGGAGCCCCGACTAAAACTTCACCCTACAAAAAACCTCGACCAAAATAATATATTATGCTACGTCAAAATAGGATCCCCTCGATATAGCTATACAATAGCATATACAAGGAAATGTTTAACTATATCAAGTAATGTTTCCTCTAGTAACATCACTAAACTCTACAAACTGTTAGTATTACTAAGCTTGATACTCTAGTAAACTAGATTAATTCTTGTCCTGAAATCCAATAATACCAAGATAGGACAAGAAATATAAACTACAACATACTTAACTGGGCAATTGACTAATTAAACGCTTGAGAGATAAACGAGAGCTTTAATGGAATATTCGAATATGTATGTATCTCATATAGAGCTTGAATTTCTATTCTAGGAATAGATCCTCTTGAGGTCAGAATACTTCAACTGATAGCAAATGAATAAATAATATATAATAAATAATATATACATATATAATATATATAACGTTTAATATGTATATATATAACATCTATGTATTTATATATAACATCTAGTGTATATATATGTGTGTGTGTGTGTGTGTGTGTGTGTGTGTGTGTGTGTGTGTGTGTGTGTGTGTGTGTGTGTGTATGTGTGTGTGTGTGTGGCGCCTTCAATAAGATTCCAGAATTTTTACACAGGCATTTAACACTGTTGTATATATACTAGTTGCCATCAAAAGTTTAATAAAATTCTTGGATTTTTTTTTATCAGATTTAAAATTAATTTCTGCCAATATAACATTGTCTCTTAATATTTACGATGTTTGATAAAAAGTTAAAATATATTCTTATCTATTTTAGTAAAAAAACATACACTTGTTTTTCAATTGGAAATGAACGTTTTTCAGATTGATAATAATATGAACCCAATATTAATCAGGTGTGACGGATATACTTAGTGTATTGATAAATAACGATACATCCGTTTTATTATAGAATCGATAATATTGCAAAGTTTATTATATACGATTCGATTAAAAGAATGAGGATGCTATTTAAGTCAAAAGATTTTATATAATTCGAACTTGGCATATTAATTACCATAGTTTGTTATTGTCTCGTTGGAGCCAACTGCGTACGCCAAGTAGCAAGTCTAAAAGTACGAATTCATTTTGGAATAATGAAAGTCCTCCGTAATAGATGAAAGTATAATGAATAAAATAATCTTTCTTAAATTACAGCATATTCATGTCTGATAAGTTTTAATTAAATTCTGAATAATGTAACTCGGATTACTTGCAGTAAATTGATATCGCCTTTACAATTGTATCAGCGCTTGCACATACACATTCACACGTAAATACAAATACATATGCTGTTCCGTCTATGAAAACATAAGTCAATATCATGTGAATAGACAGAAAAACGCGCTCACATACACATATATGTATATACTTACGCGTATATGTAGATATATCAAAATTGTAAGCAGATATTTATTCATGAAACACAAATACATATAATACATATGTGTGTATGTACTTTTTATAATATACCGCTTCACATGGAACAGACACTTATTTTATGTTCATTTAGAAAATGTTTCAGCTTTATTATTGTTCTTATTGAAGTAGCATATTATAAAAGTATTTTAAGCGCTAGTATTGTGCTATAGGGTAATCTAAATTTATTTGAATACAATATTAGTAAATGTTTATTTCAATAATATAATATATATAGTAAGGTAGGAATATATATATATGTCAATTAAGCTATACAGATTATTCCGCGTTTCATTCTCGTGAGAATTCGTCAGGATTATGCAAAAAGTTATGGTTACCGCGCGTTTGTATTCTCACATGCTATTTAACTTTCAAGTTAGCCAATCAGCTTCCTAGTTGCCACCGCGCCTATACTAATCAGCTAATGGGCACACACTTACAGGACAAAGGCACATTTGACCTTGGTTCACCCCTCCCTCTGTGTGTTTATGGGAAGGGTAAATATCCTTTTGTTGTAGTAAGCTGACCTACTTTCAGCCTAGGTGTAGTTAGATATGTTATTTTTTGTTTTAGCCTAGATTTCAGATACTATATTAGTTTATATATATATATATATATATATATATATACATATATATATAGGATTTATTATTATCATTATTATTATTATTATTATTATTATTATTATTATTATTATCATTTGAGCACTGTTAAAGTAAATACTTATAATTTACGCATAAATATGTATCTTCATATAATCATTTATGTGATTAAATAAACCAAACACACACGCACCCACACACACACACATTCAAACACACACACACACATACACACACACACACACACATATATATATATATATATATATATATATATATATATATATATATATATACAGGTTACTCATTTACTTGAAACGTTAGTTAATAAATATATACCGATCGTAATAAATCTAAAAAAGTATTTCTCATAATTGTTATAATAATTTTTTTATAGAAATTCTGAAGAACACAAGCTCAATAAATGCCTTTTTATTTGAATCCAGAGCATATAGAGATAAAATTCTAAATTCATATTGGTCCTATCTGAAAACAACATAACTGTTATCATAACCATGATTTTACCCAGAGAAACAGACCTTACTGTAAAAACAGAAAATTATATGCTCTTCTAAATTTCTCGTGACAGGAATAATCTCATAACAAAGTTATAATTCCATGGAAAATAACTAAATCCGAATAGTATAAGCTAAGAACATATATAAGTCGACGTTTTATTGGTACATTTAAAAGAGAACAAAAGGAATGTCAACTAAATATGTCGTCAAATTAAACAGAAAACCTAACTCTAAATTGTGAAATAGAATAAGATGTTTTAGAGTTTTATTATCAGAAGAGTTATAACATCTCACTAAAAAATATTCCGTTTCCCCAATAACAAAACATTAATACAATTTTTTAAAATTATTTGACATACAGCAACACTGCAGTTCGGTATTATATTATATACTGACATCATCAACATTAATGAAACTACCTCATATAAAAACGGTTACTGGGCAACAAAACAATACTCAAACGTATGCCAATGCGTTCATCAGAAAAATAACGCCATGTATTGTCCAAGAATGCATAGTTCAAACCCTAAGGACATATTTCTATTTCTATTCTTAATTAAAAATTCTATAAGTTTACATTAACAAGTTATAAATAAAATAAAAAAATACAATGCAGGTCATATGTCGGATTTCATGTCAATAAAGAAGAATCCTAGGCTTATATTAATATAATAGACCAAGTAGTTTTTTTATTGACATTTTATTCGTGTTTAAAGTAGCTTGCTTGGTGATTGTATATCATATATCTCATAAAATGATATTTAATGTTTCAGATGCGTATAGATGTTTGTGATGAATGTTTCCTAACAATACATCAATTTATTAGAATCATAATAGTCTAGCGGGACCTAAATGATTCCACAGTTAAATAAGTAAAATATTTTGCACATTTTACTGTGTAAAATCTGCCGAAAATGACCATAAAATATGCCTCATTAGTGTCCTTACTTGAAAGCCGAAACATGGGAAGGTTTCGAGTGTTCATTCCGAAAGCGGTTTTTTTTAAATGTGGATGTCGAGGGTGTTTATAGAACGGTGTGTACTGTCATAAAAAGATTACCCAATATTTAATAAGCAAAAGTATTTTATTTCACTAAAAGCTGAATATTTTATGTTAGCGTGCCGAGTGGGATAGAGTGAGGGAGACGTGGGCGTGAGTAATGTCGGGAGTGATTGAAGGAACAAAGAGTTTTACTTAGCTTTGTTTACGTTTAGTTTCGAATTTCCGTGACTGAATAAATATAATGGCAGAAGCAATGACTGAAAATAATACCAGTAAAGCCCTGAAATGCGAACGTATTGTAGATAATTTAGGGGAAAAAATAGAAACGAATGGATATGTAAATAAATTGCGACATATTTATAAGTGTCTAACCGTTCGCTGATAAAGAATAGGGAGAAGGTGGAAGAGAGAGGGGGCGAGTAATGACGAAAATGAGCAAATGACGAAGCAGTTTTACGTAACTTTGTAGATGTTTATTCTCGAATTTACGTGAATAAGTAATATAATAGAAAAAGCAATGACTTAATATAAGGTCGTTAAAGTTCCGAAATGCAAGAGTAAGGTAGGTAAATTAGAGAGAAACAATAGAAATAGAAAGAAACGGATATGTAAATAAATTGGGGGATGTTTATGTGTCGAAGTGTTCGTTTAATGGTGGAAGATGCTAATTTCAGAATACGAGAATAACTACGTCGGAGCCAATCAGGAGTTCCGGAGTTCGGAGGGAGAAATTATTATCTATGAATAAGCAAAAGGTAAAGGTTATTATATGTGTATGTGTCGAATAACCAGTTAAGAGCGGCGTAAACCTAGCAGTGTAGGAATATGTACAGATGGTGCCGGTGTCTACTGGGAGTGGTTGGAGCACAGAATAGGTAGCGGGAAAAATAGGAACTGCTTCCTCTGAAATTAGTGAGATAGTGATTGTGTCGCTCTTCGGAAATAACGTAAGATTGTAATGTAACACCTAAATGTGTATATAATGTCGTTTTAAAGTTACATAAGATAGTAGCTAATCGGCTAAGCTTATTAAATTTGCATGTTACACGTTTTCTTTCAAACCTACGGTATTTTGATCCAGAGGGAAATTTCTGGAATCAAAACATTATATACAGGATATATCGATTATTATTATCAGTCCTGAGGGTCTATAGGAAAAGGCATAAACTAATGACTGTTTTAGAATAGGTGGTTGTCTAAGTATGCTACTTTTAATATCGAACTGAAAAAACTTCCATCCAGGTGCTAAAATTGTACGCGCTTACTCACAACATTTTGTGTGATGAGATAAAAATGTAAACGGTTATTTGTATGCAAATATATGCATATACGATTCAGACCTAACTCTAAATCATAGAATCGACTAAGATGTTTTGGATTTTATTATAAGAAGGGCATTGTCTTTGTTATATCTTTTTAAATGGTTACAAATCAAGGATTGCTTTCAATATCATATGTGTAGTGTCCTTATTAAAATTCTGATCAAAATCCATACTTTCTTTGATTTTAGAAATGTATAATTCCAGACATTAAACTTCAATTCGCCTTCCTTAATTAATGCTTAATACAAATGTAGATAATCTGAAATACGTAAGTTTTCACATAGAAGATTATAGCAATACAGTAAAACCCAGCGATACTGTGTAAGCTGGTGTAAGCCTCACGCCTGGGTCAGCAGATGACTTCTGACCCTATTGAATTGTGGCCGGTGTATCGTCTTCCTCTGGGAGCTCTAAACATTGATTCTCAGTGTCGCAAGCTTCGTGTCCATTTCCGTTCAAAATCAAATAGCTTCGCATGCACACCAAAAAGAAAAAGGACTTGGAGGTTTCGAACGACTGAAAAGTTCATTCACAAAAAATACAGGTTTTTACATATGCACAGTTCAGTTCGATTGCATTAGAAGCAGCAAGATTTTCCAAAATCTTATTCTTCGTTCTTCACGATGGCCGTCAGGATTGATGGAAAGGTTGTCCGGTCCCCTGGGAGCGTGTGTTTTTCTCGGGATTTTGTGTCAATCTGCTAAAATTGGCTAAGGCATTTTCTCATATTGGGGAGTGATGGTTGGGGCAATCTGCTAAATCAATTACGGTCCAACACGTCTTGCATGAATCAATGAAGTTTCCAGCCACCGTAATGTTCTGTGGTGTGGTTTCAATTGGGGGCCACATCATGCAACCTCATATCTTTGAAGTCGACTTAAAAGTCAACACAAAAGTGTGGCAATCACCTGGTGCAATTAGGTGGACGCTAACAGACCCTGTAGCATCCAAAGAGACCCAGACTTGGCTTCCGAAGGAGTGCTACGACCCTGTGCCCTTGTTTCACTGGCCACTGTTCTCCCTCTACTTGAACCTGCTAGATTACATCGTTTGGTCATACGTCGAGAAACATACTACAATGACCTCCCACGACACTGAATCGCCGCCATCCATCGAGTATTCGCCAACTTTCCGCCGGCGCTTGTGGAAAAGGCATGCTCCCAATTGCATACCCGTATCGAGACAGTGATGTAGGCTGACAGCGGCTACATTGAATACATGTATGCTCTACTGCATAATCAAGTTACCTAGATTGAATTTTTCAATGAAAGTCTTAGTATAAAGTCGTTGTGTTTTTGTTTGTTTTTTTTTTGTTTGTAGAGCGACAAAGTCATTAGAGAAAGTTGCGTCTATGGAAATTCCGCCCGATGAAGATAGATGAAGATATATGATAGATGAAGATATATGATAGATGACAGGCTTAGTATATTAGTGGTAAATAAAGTTTTTTTTTGTTTTTTTTTAAGTATCTCACAGGGCAAGACCAAACATTAGTGCTAAGTCATAGACAAGGCAAAGAATTGTAACATTTCTTCTGTGATCAAATGACTGTAGGAATGATAACAATTCATCTCCGAGTAAAATGTGGTTGAATTCGTGGTTCGTCAAGAAAAAGTTTTCTGGGCAAATGAACTCCAAATTCGATGAGAGAAATCCATTGTATGACATTTCTGACTCTTGTATAGGTAAATCATTGCATATAGCGTTATGTACCAAAGAAAACAAGAAAAACATCTGGTGGTGGTATTAGAATGATGACCAGAAAATATTGAAGGACGAATACACGGATTTCAAAGATATGATATTTCACTCAAGTGTATTATATTTTTACAGGCGGTTGTTTTGTTATTATATTTATACTATAAGACCTACGTTCATACAACATAACATAGATGTGTGAAAATGCATCATTAACATACATCTTTAAATGGATAATAAAGGTGGCAAAATGATGAGAAAATAAATAAAGCGAAATAAATTAATCCCATTATGTATTACTATCATTTTGTTACTTTTCAACAAAAACCCAAAGAGACAATGAACTTTTGGTTGACACAACGTGTTACGATATCACTTGATATGAGAAAGACAGAATTGTGAATGAGATTTGTCATGGAGATTGGAACGAAATGCTGATTAATAATGGTGTCTGGTTAGACGTTGTGGTTGGAATGCAACTGGAGCTGTAAAAAGTTTACTTGATTTAACAAAAATGGAAAAAAAATCTTTGGTGTTTGACATTTTGAGTTGAGGAATGGCTGAAGAAATTATTATTTTTCATGTTGGTGTCTGGTCAAGAAAAAATCTTTGAGGTCGTGCTAAGTGAACGCATTGCCTTGTCATCTCTTCGGCAGGAGATAAGTAAACTGACAATTTATGAAAGCTGATAATTTCTTTACTTTAACATTATAAAATGTAAACATCGAAAAAGGAATTTGTTTAGATTTTTCATATTTGCTGAAAGAGAATGCGTCTCTGAACTGCTTTTGCATTTTGGAATAAGTAAAAGAAGTCTAACGCCATATCGTGAATCTTGCTGCCCTCTGTTTTGCATATTTATTCTCGGATAAATATAATGGCTTTACCGTTCATTTTGAATAAGTATTGTGTTGAAATGTTCAATTCCCTCATAGTATTCATCATCATTCTTTTTACAATCTATCAATCTTAGAAACGCTTACCTTCAAGTGTTTTTTAATGGTGAATAATTAGTAAATGAAAACTTTACATTAATAATGTCTGCATGGTAAATAGGATTGATAACGATATTGATATATATTTTGAATCGTATATTTGAAAGTGAAGGCTGTGTTTTTTATATGAGAAACAGGTGTATTACTAAGTTTAACACGAATATATAACGCGTATTTCTACTTTTGTATGATTTCAATTAAAATCATGTTATTTATACAAAAAGTAATTATACGTTCCAAACAAATTTAAAATGCAATCCGTTGCCCTCACATTCAAATCTAATTATTTTCTAATCTAGGCTATTGATTTCCCCTTATTTGATTCCTAAGAAATCGTACGTCTCTTGAATAAATACGGTTTTAAAACGAACAGTTTGTGTGAGTGAAAATAGACATCACCTTTGACCTCTTATATCCGGACTCATTCGAGCATGCGCAACAAATAATGGCGGGATCAACCAACGAAGCGCACGAATGATTGCTGTTCGAAAGTCGCCAACAGAACCGCCACTTCGTCGAATCGAAAATTGAAAACCTCCATCCTCGATGTATTTTTCTTTTCAGCTTGGATTTATCATATCATGCAGAGAGAAACTTAAAAATGTAACCCAAACAAATAATTGTAATAAATTAATTACATATTAATATTAAAGAATCTTTTTATGTATTATTTTATTTAATTTAATCTTGATGTTATTACTTCCGTCGATTGAAAACTGACAACCTACTTCTGGATTTAAGTAATTGCCGTTTCTTTACAAACGTGATAGATGTGTGCACTTTCGTTTCGGTCAAGATTATTTATGATCTTAAATTCTTGTAATATGCTCAATGTTCAGCACTTGTTTTATACGGTTTTTCTTAAAGATACTAATAATCTATTACATATATTCAATTAAAACTACTAAGCAACAGTGAAGATGGCCTCTGTCCTTTAATTTCTTTGCGATGATTTTGTACAAATTCAAATATTTACACGGAAAAGCAGTTTATGTAAATGCAAATTGTGAATAATTTTCCCTACATCAGTTTGATGCGGCAAACTCAGAAGCGATATATATATATATATATATATATATATATATATATATATATATATATTACAAGACAAAAATGCGAACATGAAAAGTAATATGGTTAAGCTTAAACATGGAAAAGTAAAAGACTAGTTGTTAAAACTGGAAAAGAAAAGGACAAGATATTTTAGTAAATAATATATTAAGTTTATGACTTAAAATATTGCAGCATTAAGAATTTAATATATAATGTTATAAATTGAATATAAAAAAGTCTTAATGCTGCAATATTTTAAATTATAAATTCATTGTATGTTTACTAGCTATCTTGTCCTTTTCTTTTCCGGTTTTAACAACTAGTCTTTCCCATGTTTAAGCTTAACTGTATTACTTTTCATGCTCGCAATATTCTATTGTAATCCTTGATTTTTCCAGGTTTCCAATAAATTCACTTGTTCTTTGTTTAATTCCAGTTTTATTCTTTGCCCCCATAAAGACATATGTAATAACAATGCTTTCAATAAAATCCTCCCAATTATCTCCGTTTCATACTTTCATTCTTTCTGTTTCACTTGTTACTTCTCTTTTCGAGACAGCAGTGAATTAGTAGCTGAATCGACGTGGTTGCTATGGAAATCAGTCACAAAAAGCGTCGCCCGCTTCCTTACATATTTTTACGATTTTGAGCACCAGAAAATTCGCTATAACTAATGTTTTACTGAACGAAAATTTTAAAAAACAAAATTCACGTCCTTTCAACCACAGAAAATAGTTTAAAATTACCACTTATAGGTTTTCAAGGAAATAGTTTAAAATTGCCACTCATGGTTTTTCAAGACTGCTAAAAACGAAAAGACTAGTTAAAAGCCCAGGAAATTAGTAGTTGTCAAGATATAAAAAAAAATTAGTCTTTATTTGGTAATTGAGGCCTGGTGGACCAACATAAAACATACCTTAGAAACTTGTTTTCTATGGGTTTTCACTGTGCTGAAAACGAATATCGCATTTACTTTTCCGCAAATAAGTAATTTGTCTGGGTATTAAGCAATGCTATTCTTTATGTTATAAGTACTTGCGTTTGTTGTACGCGCAAGCGCGCATATTTTTACTTAATACCCCCCAAATACTTATTTGTTGAAAATTCGAAATGCGATATCCGTTATCAGCACATCCGAAAACCTATAGAAAACAAGTTTTCTAAGGAAGTTTTTGTATTAGTCTTCCTAGCCATGATAAACACCACCCCTAAAATAATAACAGAGCCCCCCTTCCTCCAAAAAGGTAGCTATAAAGATGGTGTTTATTTTACGTAATGTTAATATCAACAAGTGATCTCCCACTTTTGGAAATAATAATCTTCGACCTTTAGGGCAAATGTAATATAGCTATCTACACAATTTTGGTCATTAGCTTTCCAACGAGTTTTCATTTGTAAAAATCTGATCAATAGTCGCCGAGATTTCGAAAATTGCCCAAGAAGGTGTTATATATATATATATATATATATATATATATATATATATATATATATATTTAAAAAGACCCCTAAAAAGCCATAAAAACCTTCACCAAATGGAACGAAAGCCACTCTTTGAAAATAACTTTGACCGGACACTTTGAACACTTACAGTTGGAGCCAGAATGTCTGAGACCACACATCACTCTGAAAAACATATTTAATATCAGCGGAGGTAACTCTACAAACTCCCATTTTAAAGAAAAACTTTTTACGAAAACATCTGAAGAGAGCACACCCTAAGCTCGAAACGCGTTATAAAAATATTTTAAAATAAAAATATGATGAAAACCTTTTAAAAAAAAACCCACAATTATTGATGGCTATACATTTTTTCTCTCGTTGGAACTACACAACCATCAATTTAAATATATATATATATATATATATATATATATATATATATATATATATATATATATATATATATATATATATATATATATGTCAGAATAGCCGTTATCCCTTGGGTCAGTATGTAATATTAGCTATGGAATTCATGTATGAGCGTGACACTTGTGATGTAAAGAAAATAGTTGTTTTTTTTTTACATAGCAGAAACATTTCTATGAAAGTATATTAAAATGAAAAAAGAATATAGATAAATTTCTATGAGTCGTTCTGTGTATTATAATTAACTTTTTTTAATTACAGTTACTGAATTATAAATGGTTGGCCATACTTATAGGTAAATGTGCACTGAACAAACACCATAATACTTATTATAGTTAAATTCAAATTTTTATATATCTGCTTTTTTTACATCGTTCATTTTTGTATTACGTTTAAGTTATTTTAAATCCCATTCTTCCCATGTTAAATAATAATTTCGAAATAATAACGTTAATATTTCAGCGTCCCAATTGTTCTTTTGGGGTTTTTTTCGCGTTTAAATTATCCAAATAAACAATTGTTAATACTGTATGCTTATTATTTACATAATTCATTTCTGTATTACGTTTAAGTTATTTTAACCCCCACTCTTCCCATGTAAAATAATAATTTCGAAATAATAACGTTAATATCTCAGTGCGCAGGTCATGCGCGCATGCGCAACCGGGTGTCGTAAGCCGGAAAGTGGGTTACATACATCGTTACAAGGTCATTTGAGTTTTATAATTATATGTATATATATATATATATATATATATATATATATATATATATATATATATACACTAGCAGTTCAGCTCGGCTTTGCTTGGGCCCTATGTACTGTTCATACATTTATGTGCATATGTATATATTAAAAAGTGTGAATTTGTACGGTAATGACTTTCTATACAATATTCTTCCTTAACTACCATAGAGAAAAGTTGGTAGAGACCGCAGAGGTCAAATTTTTTAACTTTGACACAAATTTTGACCCCTTATCATTTATTGTTTTGGGCTCAAATCAAGTAAAAGTGTTTGAACAATGTCCAACTAGCTTACATCTAAATTTCAAGTAATTCGACCTATAACTGGCGGAGGAGTTTGGTAGAGTCTGCAAAGTTTAACTCTTCCAACCTTGACCTCTTTACAGCAACAGATTCGCCCAAAAACAGATTGAAAGTCTTGTTGCATATCTGAATACATTTTATGTATAATTTCAAAAGTTTAGATCCAAAATTGGCTTAATAGTTTGCAAAGGTAAAATTGGTTTAATAGACCGCAAAGATAAAATCTTTTGAACCCAAATTTTCGGCCAAAAACTGACTTAAAATCTTGCCCTATGTCTTTATATACTTTATGTAAAATTTCAAATATTTAGACCAAAATTATGCTGAGGTAATTTTTTTTTTTTTTTAATTTTGACCCCAATTTTGAGCCCCTAACATTTATTGTTTTGGGCTCAAATCAAATTATAAAGTGTAATCCATGTTCAAAGAACCTATATCTAAAATTTCAAGTGTTCAGGGGAGAAATTAGCGAAGGAGTTTGGTAGAGTTTTCAAAGATAAAATCGTTGAACTTTCTGGCCGAAAATCTATCAAAAATATTTTTCCAAATCTCAATACTCCTCATGTAAAATTTCGTGTCAGTAGACCGAAAATTGACAAAGTTATTGTGTAGGGAAATGTACACACACAGACAGACACACATACACAGAGACATTTTCACTTTTTTAGATGTATAGATATATGGATATATCTATAGTTGTGGACGAATTGAATATTGAAATGCTCACATCTTTGGTTCTATGCTAATGAAGCCGGAGATAGTAACTGTTGTCGGGTTCTGACTGGTGTTAATCGTCACATCCTGCACTGATGATTCCCGAAATGATGAAACACTAGTGTATGTAAGCATTTAATACTCATTATAGTAAATAATTATATATATATATATATATATATATATATATATATATATATATATATATATATATACAGGCGGCAAAAAGAAAGTCCGCAGGTGTAATTTTTTTTCAAAAACTGCAAATTTAAGTTAAATTCAATCTAACTGTTTAAACAAACTATACCTCATTTGATTGACCTTAAATTCTCCTAAAATTTTACCTGTTCATATTTGATATTTAATAGAAATATTATAGTGTTCACGTCAATTTAAACAATAACTTAAAATTGAGGAGGCAACAAGAAAATCCGCACAACGGAAAATTGTTATTTAAATGTAACTGTAGGACATTAATGCAACACAAATGCAACAGGAACACAATGAACTAGTTTATATTAAATAGCATAGCCCTTCTGTTATCTGACAGCCTGCAATCTTTGGGGAATTCTTTGAAGTAGACTGCAGCAATACTCCGGGAAAAGGGCATCCCACTTTCCTTTAATTTTTGTCCAAAGTTCTTCCAGATTTGAAATTTTATCATTGCTTAGCTGTTGCTTGATGTAATGCCATACGTTTTCGATAGGATTGAGGTCTGAAAAATCCAAACACGGAATATCATGCTCTTCCAGGAACCTCTTGACATTGCTAGCTGTGTGAATGAGAGCGTCACCCTGCATGAAGAATGGATTATCATCCAAATTCTGATCAAAGTTGGGTAGAAAATGCTCAGTCAACATATTAATGTACTTGGTCGAATTAATTCGACCTTGTAAGCGAACTATAGGCCCTAGACCGTTGGTACTAATAATGCCCCACACCCAAACTGAACATCCACCATCTTGCAGTGTTTAAACACTTTTTTTACATGGTAGTCGCAACTTATCAAGGCACGGAAGCCATTCGGGGATAAGGGTTATTGCGTGTACAGTAATTACTTGGATAATATCGTAGTAATCGTTAGTACTGGAGATTTGATAAAGTGTTTTACGTAAGAGCGAGGTTTATCAGGAATTTGTTTATGTTGGACTTGAAGACATCCAAGTTTTAGCCAGATCGGAGACAGGCAAACGGAAGAGAGTTCTACAGGCGTGCACTTCTAAGAAAGAAGCTTTTTTATGGAATCTACGTTTTGATTTAGGCACAGATAAGGAATAGTGAAAATTATTGACAGCGGTTTCAGCTAGACGCGTGTTTTTCATGAAAGATTGGCGAGAGGAGACCAGAGATTGGAGCTTAGACAAGCACTTGCCATGGAAATAACGATAAAACAAAGACAGGCTCGCAACGTATCTTCTATGGGAGAGAGGTTGCAGGGAAGAGAAAAGGGCATCCCACACTAGGCCACGAATTCTATTTTGTACTCTGTCAAGGCAGAATAGGCTGTTTTTAGCAGCTTCCGCCCAGGTGTGGCAGCAGTACTCAATCCTTGGACGACTTTTGATTTTATATAGATAGAGAATTGCATCAGCAGTGAGATATCTTCTGGAGCCGTAGAAGGATCCAACCATTTTCCAGCGTCATTCGCAACAGACTTGATGTGCATGTTCCATTTCAGGTCAGGAGTAAAGATGAAACCTAGACACTTACAAAAACATGGAGCCTCCCCTAGACAAGAGCCATCTATTTCAATTGATGCCAGATGGGGATCAGAACGTTGATGATTTAAACATAGGAGCTTGGTTTTAGATGCATTAAAAGTACCTAGCCACCTCTTTCCCCACTGCACCATCCGCTCAAGATCAGAGGAGAGAGAATTAGAGAGAACTTTGTCATTTACGGCCTCTGATGTGTTGCCATAGATGGTAGTGTCATCAGCATAGATGTCAACCAATGAGTTAAGTATGTGTTTTATGAGAGCATTGATGTAAATCAGGAAGAGAGTTGGGCCCAGGATGGACCCCTGAGGGACTCCAGCATTTATACTGTGGGCTTCTGATTTCTGCCCATTAACCACTACTCTTATGATCCTATCAGAGAGAAAGGATTTAATGATTGAGAAAACATTTCCAGTTATACCGTAGCTGGAAATCTTGTGAAGAAGGCCTTTATGCCATACCTTGTCGAAGGTCTTTAATATATCAAGAGTAATTGCCCTAGAAAGGAGGCCTATATCGAGAGATTCACAAATCCTATGAGATATACATTTTAGCACACCTGCTGTGGATCTGGCAGAACGAAAACCATATTGCATTTCAATAAGAAGGTTATTTCTGCTGAGGTGGTTGACTGAGCAACTAGGATTAAACTCGTCGTCTTTCCTCCGAATGACGTAGTGCCTACCATCACTGCCTGGCCTATTGAATTTGCTTTTGTCGCTAAAAAGCACTTTTGACCAAGATGAAGAGTCATGATCATTATTGCATCTGACGAAGTCCAGACGGCGCTTTCTGTTCTTTACAAAATCATTGGCTTGCGTCTTGCAACATATCCTCTCAAATTAAATTCCTTTAATCTGTTCTTGACAGTAGAAAGAGAGCACTTTTTAACAAGATTGCACCGTTGTTGGATTTGGGGAGTCGTTCTAAATATGTATCTTAGGCTGTGGATCTTGATAGCATTTTCTTCCTTGTTAGAAGTAACTCTAGTACGACCAGATTTAATGCAATCACGAACACTGCCGTTGTTTTTTGGTGCTTTTGCACAGTCTTTCGTAACGTTTCCTGATCACATTTCAATCTGCAGCCGATTTCTCGATTGGATAAAAAAGAAAGGTGGAGACTAATGAGCTCTTAACGATCACTAAGACAAAGTCGTGGCATATGGACTTAATGTCCCGTTGTATAACCTGGAACAATAATAATTACGATTAGATATGCTTTGTTGCCTGCTAGTGGATATTTTAAACTGGTGTATGAGCGATAATTGAAGCTGATCTTAAGCGAATTTGTTGCTGCGGACTTTCTTTTTGCCTCCTCAATTTGAAGCTATTTTTTAAATGGACGTGAATACTAGAATATTTCAAGTAAAACTCAAATATGATCATGTAAAATTATATTGTATTGCTATTCTTTATGTCTCGTTTTGTGTTCATAAAATCTTTTAGCAAGTGTTCGCCGCGTCTCTCCTACGTATATCTTGCCACAATCAAGGCACGGTATAGTATAAATTCCGGCTTGTGTTAATGGTTTATTTTTGTTAGTTTTAGATTTCCTAGTAAAATCTTTTATCGTTAGGAAGGTTTTCTGTACTATTTGAAGCCGATTTTATTAAGGTTTTTATAAATGTTATTATTTTTATCGTTAGTGGGAACAATTAGTTTTCTATTGTGTGTTAGGTTTTCTTGGGGATGGTTTTGATTTCGGTTTTGATAGATTTTTAAGGTCTTTTTTAAGCGTTAATTAGGAAGTATTATACCATACCGTGCCTTGATTGTGGCAAGATATACGTAGGAGAGACGCATTGAAAACTTGCTAAAATATTATATGAACACAAAAGAGACATAAAGAATAACAATACACTTAATCCTCTTTTCGGTCACATAATGGAAAATGACCATCATTTCGATTTCGAAACTGCGAACCTACTAAAGCATATACATAGTAGGTTAACACACCGTCTGCTAGAATCTGCTCTTATCTCTAACTCTACTAACACTATCAAACAGAGAAAAGGATGTTTTTAGCATTTCTTTCCACTTATCTAAAATAATATTGCACGAAAATAATTTAGACACTGGTTAATAAATATATATTTGTTCTTTTTTTTTGTATATTTGTATAATAGTTTTATTTGCATACACTCCCCCAGTATATATATATATATATATATATAACTAAAAACATCGACCCTCTCTTTAGTGACCACACCTCTTGAAAAAGCCCGCATAATTCGGTCGAAACGTCGAGCCTCCGGTCTTCCGCTTCCTTTTCACATGATATATGTATATATATATATATATATATATATATATATATATATATATGTATGTATATATATATATATATGTATATATATGTATATATATGTATATGTATATATATGTATATATATGTATATGTATATGTATATATATATGTATATATATGTATATGTATATATGTATATATATGTATATATATGTACATATATATGTATATATATATATATATATATATATATATATATATATAAAATCTTGACGTTGAAATTTTTTTTTCAATATGGCAAAAAAAGTTTTTAAACGTGTAAGGAACGTATACAAAATTTATATTATTCAAGAAGGAGTACAAGGGAGAGTAAGTTTGATCGAAACATTGCTGGTAAGCGAGTGTTTAAGAAGGTTGTTAGTTATGTTAGCTAACCTCAACATTGAAATGACGTGACGTATGAACAAAAACGGGCAACTGCGGCCAGCATTTTACTTACAAATTAGTATATTAATTTATTTTTCCAAAGTTATTTCGCATCAATAATTATAGACTTACGGTTCAATATAACCGGGGTGGTCCAATGTATTCGATAATTTCACGAGTAAATCTCTCTTTTACAAGAAACAAAAGAAAAGTAGGTCGTAAAAAACAAACAATGATGAAAATCTAAGGTAGCTGCTACGCAGACGAATAAAAAGCTGTTGTCGGTGATTCATTTTCATTTATTTTATTTTTTTATTTAATTATTAATTTGTGATGATTATTATTTTGGTTGTTTTTATACAATGTTTTAATATACAAGAGCACACAGACAAGACATCTTTTGCAAATGACAATAAAATTGGAAAGTGCAATTTGCTAATGTGTAATGATGTATCCGGTGGAATCATAGGAATGCATGGAATGAAGATATATTCATCTGTGAAAGGTCCTGTTAAGATTGTTGTTTCTATGATATTGTTTGCTAATTTTTTTTACTGCAAGCTCTGTGCCATTGCAAAGCTTGGATTGGTTTATATTTCACAACATGATAATTAGTACACTAAATTTCAATTGCAATACATGCGGTGGCATCCCTGGCAAATATAACTGTTGGATAATTAACCACTTTATCTGCTTTCACAACAGTGTCGATGGATTTGTATTTGACTACCTCACTTGGAATTTTACATTTAATTATAGCGTTAAGTTCATGGGCATCTTTGTATTGACCTGCAAGAATAGCTCATTCACTCAGTCAAATGGAATTCTTATAATTTGAATATCTGCAAAAAACTTTTAAACTAACTATTCTTTTGATGAAATAAAATTACAGAAATTACAGAAGTTAAAAGTCAAAGAATTTTGCCCTTAACTCTGATCAGCTGGCACTTTTTCGTACCCAATTTCCCACAAGTGATGCAAACGTTTTTGTGCGGATCGAACAGTCTGCAACTGTACATGCATATTTTGAGTTAAGTTTGATGTCTTCAAATTGAACAAAAAAGTAGAGTATTTGAGGCAAGCATTTATTTCATCTGCTGGTGTTGATTGAAGAAGACCAGGTAACATTTGTCTGAAATCTCTTGCAAGCAATATTACTGCATTCCCAAATGGTCTTAAATTGTGCATTCATCCTAAGCAATAAGTTAGCATTTCTGCAATATTTTTCCCCATATTGGATGTTTTGGAGATGTCGAAGATGAGATTTTTGAAAAATTGAATGTTTTAAAGTAGAATAAATAATTCTTCTACTTGGCAGCAAGGTCGCAGGTATTCCTCATGCAGCAAGGGCTAAGGCTATGTCATTTTGTTACCAAATGGCTGCCAAAATCAATTTAATTAGAAAGGTTTTACCAGTTACTTCTGGTGCTGTTCAAGGTAGCAGTAATTTCCAAATAACTTCTATTCTCACAGTCAGTAAATTAGGTGACTAAAATAGGATTTATCCATGTTTTGACAATGCCTTATTCACTGTAATTAGTTTAGGAGACTAAAATAGGATGAGGGATTAGAGATGGGCGGATAGAGAGGAAGATATATAGATAGAAAAGAGACAGTGAGAGGAAAATAGAGAAAAAGAAGGAGATAGAGAGATAAAGGGATTGATAGATAAACAGAGAGAGGGGGAGTTAGAAACAGAGAGGGATGAAACAGAGGAAAGGAGAGAGATAGAGGGAGTTAGAGAGAGAAAGGGGCTCAAAGAGAGATGGAGAGGGTGATATAGAGAGAAAGATAGATTAAGAGAGGGAAAAGGAGAGATGGATAGAGAGAGATATTGAGAGAGGGGGGGGAGAAACAGAAGGTTAACTACACTTCACCGTTTTTTCCTCGTTCAGTAGAGAAGAAATCTTTCGAGACTGAGGCAATTTTACTGTTTTGTTATTATCCAGAGTACCCCTTTTTGGGGGGACTAGATTTTCCTCGCATTAGAAACCAACCGGGTTATCTGTACTTTCACTTAACAAATTAATAAAAGAAAAACATATTGTAAAATTTGAATTTAACAGGAAAATACTATTTTAAAAAATAGCACGGTGACATAAGTGCATAAGTGCCACTTTAGGTACTCCTTGGGTGTTGAGCTCCATGGCGACCAGCATAATTATTTAATGGTCGCTCCCTTAGCCCCCCCAGTCAAGGCTAATGCATGCGCACGTAACATTTTTTTTTATTTACTGACGTTGGCTTAGTAACTAAACGATTTATTGATAATTTCGTAACCCTTAAACGCATGCCGGAAGATTTAAATTGGTTCATTATTGTTTTAATGAAAAAAAAAGTTTCATTCAACACAAAACCAAAAACACATATTAATGATAAATGATTTATTATTCTATTCATTGAAATTTACTAATTTTTAAATAAAAAAGTAAAAAAAAAAAGTTAATAAAAAAATAGTTGCTTATGCGCGCATAAACATCTTGTTTTTTTTAGATTAGGTCCACCTTATAATCATCCCCCCAACCTCCTCATCTTAAGAATAGCTTCCGGAATAAACAGCACTTTTGGAGGGGGGGCTATTTGAAAAATTTAACTGATATTTGTTGTCAGCATACCTACCCGAAAATACTATTTAAAAAAAAAGGAGGGGTTCAGTGCCCGTAGCAGAGAAGTAAATTTATTGTTCAATAAAAGTCGTCATTTAAAAAAGAAAATTGTGGCGGTGGACCTAAATGTTTTGTTTTCGCACTATTCAACAATTTATTCATCCGCGCATGTAAATTAAAAAATATTTTTAAAAGTGAGAATTTATCAGTAAATGATTTAGTTTTTTTTTTTTTTTTAATTTATTTAGTTTTTTTTACATTAGGTCCACCTCCACAGATGTTAAGAACGGCTTTCAGAATAAACACCCCCAACCTCTCCATGTTAACAACGGATTTCGGAATAAACACCATTGGGGGGGGAATATTTAAAAAAAAGTCGATAAAAGTCGTCATTTAAAAAGAAATTTAAAATCAAATGTTTGTAAAAGTGAGAAATTATTAATAAATGTTTAGTAACATTTTTCGGTGCTAATGCAGAGAGTGACCCGCGCTATTTTTTAAATCGTGTTTTTTTATTCAATTGCAAGGTTAAAGTACAGAACAGGTACAAAACACCCTCCCCTCCCCATGTTAAGAATGGCTTTTTAAATAATAACGTTATTATTTCAGCATGGATCACTCTCTGCATGAGTACCCATTTTTCTTTTAATATTCATAAAAAGTAAAACTTTTTTCAAAATAAATAAATGTTTGTAAATGTGACAAATAATCGTTTAGTTACGGCAACGTCAGTAAATAAAATATGTTACGTGTGGGGTGAGGTGGGAGACTAAAGGAGCGACTATTATTTTTTTCTACTGGTCGCCATGGAACTCAACGCCCAAGGAGTACCAAAATGTAATATTTTTTGTCAAATAAATAAATATCAAGCAATTTTTGCAATAAATAATAGATAGCAACTTCGTTAATTTTACGACTCGCCCCAGCATATTATAAACACCCTAACATCCCTATGTTAAGAACGGCTTTCGAGGTTTATGGAAGGGCGTTTTTTTTGGTTTGTTTTTTAACATGGGGGGGGTTAAGGTGTTTATAATACGTTGAGGCATGTCGTAAAAATGAAACAGTTTAGAAAAAGTTAAAACAAACTTTTTTTATGTAAACAATGCCGTGAAAATAAACTAAACAATTATAACGTAATGTTTCATGAGTGAAAATCCTTAACATAAATAAAATTTAAAAAATTGGTAAGTACATAAATGAATTTAAATTTTTAAAATATGGGATTATTATTTTTGTGTGTGTGTGTGTGTGTGTGTGTGTGTGTGTGTGTGTGTGTGTGTGTGCTAATGCAGAGAGTGATCCGCGCTAATTTTTAAAATCGTTTTCCACGTTTAATTAAAGTTTTATGATATGTTTTTATTCAATTGTAAGGTTAAAGTACAGAATAGGTACAAAACACCCTCCCTTCCCCATGTTAAGAATGGCTTTTTAAATAATAACATTATTATTTCAGCACGGATCACTCTCTGCATGAGTAAGTTTTTTTGTTTTGTTTTTTTACTTATCGTCAATTCATGGCTGTAAAATGAATCGAACCGGAAGTTCAGTTTTACAACAGAACATATTCGCAGTAACGGTTAAAAAATATATTTATTTTATTTAATATTTTAATAATCCGCGAGGTAAATTTATTTCAATAACATAAAAACATACCTCGACTCTAAAGATGGGATGTCTGAAAATTTCAAATAAATTGGTAACGTAGAAATAGGGTTTTATTCGTTTAGAACGAACCAACATTTACATTTATATATATATATATATATATATATATATATATATATATATATATATATATATATATATATATATACAGGGTGATCCATAAAAAACGGGACCAGCTCTAATTAGGCACTGTTTCTTACTGTTTTGTCCGAATTAAATGAAACTTTTGTCATAACTACTTAATTATATTCAAAACATCACATCAAAACACTAGGGTCTTTAGCCTTTCTTTCTTTTTTTCTCCGTTCTACAGCATATGTTCTAGATGGCCTCTTTTTTTTTGTGGGGTCACCCTATATATATATATATATATATATATATATATATATATATATATATATATATATATATATATATATATATGAGCAAATATTTAATAAAACATGTTAAAAACACTTTGTAAAAGAGTTAAGAACATATTTAATCTGAAAAGGAAACAC
The DNA here is from genome assembly GCF_053919585.1 of Euprymna scolopes. Classification (NCBI taxonomy): domain Eukaryota; kingdom Metazoa; phylum Mollusca; class Cephalopoda; order Sepiida; family Sepiolidae; genus Euprymna; species Euprymna scolopes. Next base: position 57,870,329 of record NC_136493.1, on the reverse strand, counting down.
TTAATAAGTGGATAGTCCTTAATCCGCGGAGATTCGAAGAAATAGTTTCCTTCTCATCAGAGGGTAGGAATTAACAAAATGCGGGATCGGAATTTGCATACAAAAGTATTTGATGAAACTGCAAGTAAGTCAAAGATCTTACTTGATAAAAAAAAGTGAAGCAGAGGGAATATGGTGAAGAAAAAGGTGATTTCACCTGAATGGATAGTCTGGTGGTTTATTTTATATATATACATATATATATATATTTAATTATTCACTAGCACGTGTTTCGTCGTCTAAGACTCATCAGTCCCACGAGATTCGAAATCAGAACCTCATAGTAAGAAACGAAAACCTCTGCAACCAGGTTTTTCGCGCGACTGTTGAAGCTATCACGATTTATGTAGATGTCATTTTGCTGTTTAGGAGCACCAAATTGGTAAAAGGGAAAATTATTCCCAACTCGCATTTAGGTAAAAACGCACTTACGTATAAATAATTGAATTCGCTTAAAACGTATCGCAAAAAAAACAAAAACAAATAACACATATATATATATATATGTGTGTGTGTGTGTGTGTGTGTGTGTGTGTGTGTTATTTGTTTTTGTTTGTTTTTTTTGCGATACGTTTTAAACGAATTCAATTATTATATATTAGCGGGGAGCACCCGGCGTTGGCCTAGTTTTTAGAGGCGTGTGTGTTTTGGGGTGGTAAAATTAAAACAAAGCGAAGTCATAACCCTGTTTAAATATTATAAAATCAAACAATGTTAAAACTATTAAAAAAATCATGTACAAAAAAATTATAATTAAAAAAATGAATTTGATGCAATACGAACGGAAGAATCCCCAAAAAGTTTGAAGAGGGGGGGGGCTCGAACTGGAATCATTGCGGCGAAAGCGCCCCCCTAAAAAAGTGATGAATTAACTAAAAAGTGAATTAGGTCAAATATCAATTCCGCAGTGAAGTTTGTTTTTGTTTAGTTTCAGTAATCACATCACGCTCGAATTCTAAATGAATGTTTTTGTATTCTTGAATTCTAAATGAATTTATTTCTTTTAATTTTAATTTAAGTGTAATGCATGTGAATTTACGATATCGTTGCGTTGTAATCTTTGTGTAAAAATAAATGTTGAGTTGAAAATTCTAATAAATAAAGGTAATATTTAGATTTCGCATTTGATGATGAATGCTTTATATGAACACTGTAAACAGTTAGGTGAAAGTAGAAACAAAAAATTTTTTCAAAAGAATGTACAAATTAATTTTTTGTTAACAAATGTTAAGAAAATAAACAGAAAAAGTACTCCCATCATTAATTAATTAATTAATTAATTAATTATGCAATAAAATATTAATTTAGTGTTTCAACATTTAAACAACTCTAGGTTGAATCAGGTGGAATAAAATGGAATAGGGGGGTCAAATTCTGCATGAGTACCATTCTGTTTAATTTCGTCTTGTATTCAAATTATTAAGTGGGCTACCAGCGATTGCAAAGTAACAAATGTAACGAAAATGCGAAAAATTCAACAGTAAAATAATTTTAATAAGTTACTCATCTTCTAATAAAAATACTAGTAAATCAATCCCCTTTATTTGTTCGGTTGTGTAAAAATAGAAGAGAAACTTAAATTTAGCTCCGTTGTAATTTTTTTTAATTGTTAAATTGTGCCCCCAACGAATATAATCCAAAGAATAACGGTGTTTCTACAGTTTATTGCCGAAATTTTAGACGCCATTTTATTTCACGCACCTTTATGTGCAAATCCTGGTTAGACTATAGCCGAAGCATGAAATAAATAACCCAAAATTTAAAGTGTAGAACGATTGCCGTTAAAAATAAATAAATCAATAAATAAATAAATAAGAACCAAAAACAATCAGTTAAAATAATTTGTTGTTGACCTTTCAAAGTTGCTTTAATTCAAAAGAACGTTTTCCATTATTTATTTGTTGGAATAAAAAAAAGAAAACTATTTCATACAAATCCAATGTTGCTTTCATTACCAAATTGTTTTATTAAACTTTTAAATGATTCTTTTTCGTAATATTTATTTGTCCGAGAAAAAAAAGTAACTATTTTATAAAAATCCGATGTTGCTTTCATTACGAAATTGTTCTATTAAAAGTCTAATTTTTTCCGCAAATTTTTCACTAAATGTTTGTCCAATTATATTTTGATAAATTTTTATACAATAAATGTTTTAGGTTTGTTTTGGTTATCAAATGGCGTTCGCCCATATTAAACACTGAAGAATATGTCATATTATTGTCTGTTTTTAGTAATCAAAAATGTTCCATGTTAGCATACCCGGAAACCTATCGAAGTTGAACGATGTATTTGCCATAATGTAATAAGGAATTTGAAGATTAAGGACCAAACGTAATTTCTCTCAGGGAAGAAAGTGATCAGATTTTTTTCAGTGCGAGCTTACCAATTCAGTTAATTTTTGAACTTAAGTGAATGCAATGTAAAAATCCATGTCGAGATAAATATTAGTATTCTTTGTATAATTCAAAGAAAATTAGTAAAGTCAACTCATAAGCTAATGAAGTAAATATTACCCAAAAGAAAAACCTTTTAGCGTCAGTAGTGGAATTCATTTTGGCATAAGTTTTATCGTAACGATGTTTAGAACCGCAATGCAATCTGGAAAAATGAGAGCATGAATAGAAACGAAAACATGGGAAACGCAGTAAATCGGAACGTCGGTTTTTAGAGATGCATATAGAAATACATTGTCTACATTTTTAAATGTAGTAATTCTCGATGATAGTCGGCGAATATGTTAAAGCCAACATAAATTGATTTGTTACTAATCGAGATTGATTTGTTCGTAGTCGCTGTAAGTGAAAAATTGACATCGTACATTCTGTAATGCGTTACCCGGAAAATTTATATGTAAATCAGCAACCGAAAAATAGTAAACAGAAAAAGAAAGCAGCGAACGAAACGAAACGGAATGTAAAGGAAATGATATATTATATGTTAATGAGAAAAAAAGAAAGAGAAAGTTTTTTTATCCTAGTGTAATAATGTTTCGAAATAAATTGTAAATAAGCAATGTATAATTATGAGTCGTGCGTTTCCCATAGTAGGAAGCATTTCAGGTTTCGCATGTAACTACAAAACCCCTAACTGGGGTGCGTTTGTAGTAGTTCCCCGTGAACGACGAAGCGGCGGTGTAAATGGGGAGCAGAGAGAGAGAGAGAGAGAGAGAGAGCAGGAATTAAATGAAGAGAAAAGATTTTACAATTTCTATTGATTCTTACAGGTTTTGGCACTGAACTCTCACTAGAAAAAATATAGGAACGTACGATTATCGAGCAAGTGTGGAGGTAATAGGCCTATACACACCTCAGATAATGTGCTGCAGTTTGTGCATATTACATTTGCATGAAATGTCCTGAGTTTTAATCCTATTAAGGTCAAACTCTGAGGGGAAAATGACTTCATTTTTTATATAAAAGATAGATAGATAGATAGATAGATAGAAGAGAAGAGAAGAGATAAATGGTATAATAAGTAAGGATCTATAGTAGTAAGAAATCAGAGAGTACATCTAAAAACAAGAATATATTTAAAGGTTCTAAAATTCATACGCGGACCCGTGGCAAGCACGGATAAAATTCAGCTAAAAATTCAATTGTTATTGATCTTCGTTTTCAGGTTGAAAATCTAACAATCATTTTGCACGATACTAAGATAAAACTGTGAATTGCATAAGGTCATAGCATATGGAACGAGAACATATACGTTTATATATTAAATAGACAGCTCAGCTCGAAATTCAATATATATTCTCGAATTCGATAGAAAGATTTCCGAATTCAACAAGATATACCTGTAGAACATCGGTAGTTACATTGGCTAAAACGCTGTTCTTGTTTGTTGCAAGATCTTACTTTCATGAATAAATATTGTATTTTTTATCTTCATTTGTTTAGACGTCATATATTCCATTTTTTACAAAGACTCCATAACTTACCAAGGCAAATTAGTACGAATATCTTATTATAAATTGTCCTACTGTCTGTCTGACTGTCTGTGTGACGCGGTTTATTTCAGCCTACAGGCAATCCACCTAAGCAAGTAAGGTACCAAAATGAAGCTTATGACCCAGCGGGTGTTTTAGTGATATTTATATATATGTTTGGTGTAAGGAAATGCAAAAAATGCCAAAACAATAACGATTTACTAAACAACGTTTCATTTACTCGATATTTTTCCGGTATTCACCGGAAGTTATTATCTCCCTTAGTAAGTTCGATTTATTGTCTGTCTGTGTGTGTGTCTATCGGCAACCCACCCAGGCAAGTAAGGGACTGAAATGAAGCTTATGACACAGCAGATGTTTTAGTCATATGTGTGTCCATGTTTGGTGTATGGAAATGCAAAAAAGAAAAATGCAAAAAATAACGATTTACTAAATAATGTTTTATTTACTGGGTATTTTTCCGGTATAAAGACTCAAGTTTGCCCAGCTGAGCAAACTTGGGGCTTATTCCAAAACATATGCGTAAGTTATCAGCATTGATCTAAACAATTAAAAAGCATAATTAACATAATTGAAATTAATCAGACTAAATCATGAAATATACTTCATGCCTAAGCTCTAAGATCTTCAATATAACTGGTTTACCAAGAAATTTAGGCAAACACAAAAACAACGTCTTTAGCTAATTTGGAGGTGCTGAATTCAAATTTTAAATCTGTTTTTTTCTCATCACCTCTAGTTTTTTTTAGATATGCATTGTGTTCATATACGCGAACATAAATTCAGGGTTCATTATTATATTGTGAGACTTCTGGCTTATTTTTTAGTGATTATGCACTACATGTAAGTGATAGCATTACATTATATATATATATATATATATATATATATATATATATATATATATATATATATATAAACAGATTTTGACAGTTGAGGCTGCAGGTTTCAATCCACACTCTGTAGTGCTCTGGAAGTCATTGGAAGATGTTGTCTCTCTCGCAGGCGGCGCTGGAGGTTTGGTGTCCCTTAACTATCGTGTTACACATATTTTGGTTGCTCAAATTCACATTTTAATGCCTTGCATATGATTTAGTTTTGCTTTGTTATATTTCCAGATTCTCCAACGTCTTCAAGCACGTTAAAACGTCGAGGATGCCTCAACAAGGCCAATTCTTTCTGCTATGTGTATGGGGACTTCACAAGAGTTGCACAGTGTCGAACCATTACTTCTGTCCTCAGAACCGCCTACGTTCACTGTTTTGACTATAAAATTGATTCCCAGGTCTTAGTGCTGCTAGGCTTAACGAGGGCATCTTTGTCGAACCTCAGATCCGAGAAGTGCTGATTTTGAGGAGCTTCTTAGCTTAAAGGAAACGAAACTGAGAGCATGGAAAGCATTCAAGCCGGTCTGTAGTGGATTCCTTGGTGACGCACATGTACCAGATTACCAAACCTGTGTTGAGAAGTTGCTAAAGTCTTATGGAGATATGGAGTGCCGAATGTTATTCAAGATTCATTTTTCCTATCCTACTTCAACTTCCTCACGTCAAACCTTGGAGCAGTGAGTGATGAGCATGGAGAAAGATTCCACCAAGACATTACGAATATGGAGAGTAAGTATCAAGGCAAATAGAACCCCGGCATGATGGGTGACTTCTGTTGGATACTCTTGCGTAACATTCCAGAGGCAAAATACACCAGATCTTCTAAGAAAACACACCTTTGACTATTTTGAATTGTGTGATTGTGTTATCCAAATATATTGAGTAGATCGGTGTTCTTTATCTATTCTGATTTATCTTTTATAAGCTGCTGTAACTCTTGAAATATTCACATATATTCTCTGTTTATACTAAAATCAGACTATTTAAAAGCCAGGAAACTTGAGTTTATAGAGCAAAACTATTTATAAATTTGAATTCAGCACCCCCAAATTAACAAAAAAAAAAACTATTTCCATTCTTGCCTCAGACCAAAAATTTATTTTTGTGAACTAGTGTATTTAATCAGGCAGAGATTACACCTTTAATACCATTCGTTTTATTACTAATTTATAATTTTATTTTTGTTTGGTTGGTTAAAGAACGGGTACCCTTTACACCTTTGTATTGTATTCCATTATATGAATTACCTTTTTATGTAAAGTTAGAGATGTTTCGTTTCATTGTCCACTTAGGTCTCCTCGTGAACGCATTTATAAAATCAATAGCTGATATTCCCCATATCACAATATAAGATACGTGTTTGGCATCAAAACGTGCAGCAGAAACATGAAATTACTGCAACAACGTATTATATATAGTTGCTGCTGAATCACTTGATATGTATGACCATCGCTAACAAAACTTGTGCATTTGTTTTTAACAGATCTTCAGTAGTCCCAGGTTTGGTGCAGAATGCTAGTCGAACTAATGTTTAAGTATATACGGATGCTAGTCGAACTAATGTTTAAGTATATACGGATGCAACTAGCTTTAATATTACAAACAACAGCAATTGTTTCACATACAAGGTTAAAGCGAACTTTACCAGATGAGTCATTTGCAACATTTCAACTAATTAATCACATCATATTCCATCATTTACTATACATCTTAGAAAATGGACGAGTTGGTAAATGATTATCGTGTTCGTTAATAAGACGAAAGGTCACGCTATGAAATATTCGCATAGGTCATTACCAAACCCTAAAATAGTAATTTATACCTTCTTGGTCCTTGCTCATGTTTATGAGGTAAAGACTAAAGGAAAATGATCCCTGGAAAAATCTGAAGAAAAGAAATGACGCCTGCCGCAACATAAGAGCAAATGAAAATGGGGTAATCGGATCACTCTCGACTACGGCTGATTCATTTATTCGCATTAATTCTGAATAGAATCCATCTCTAATGTATTGGTGCTGGTTGGATAGAAAAAATGTTTACAGTGTAATTTACCAGAGGGGGAAACATTGCTATCACTGATATTGTGACTATTTACAGAATAACTTCTCAACTAATACGCCGTTCTAACTTTCCATTTATGAAATATATTTCAAAACACTAAACGACAATTATATTAATTTTAATTGAAACTTATCATTGAGATGAGTATTATTTATTAATTTTTATTTGTTGTGGATTATTATTCTCATCTTTTCTTAGTTATCTCACGACGTTTCGGCCAACTATTCCTTCGTCAGGTGGTAACCACGACGGGATAGGAACTCTGAATCTCCTGACTGCATCCACTGCCTTCCGTAGTTGTTGTCGTCTCACCACGTTTTGGCCAAGTAAGCCTCTAGCCGGCTTTAGGTAGGATTGAAACCGCTATCTTCAGACAATTCTCACTTGGAACCGTAGAGATTCAACGTCTCTATCAACTGTGCCACGGTCCTCGAAGAGCGATCATGGTTGAACTTCTAACCCGACCATGGAAGATCAGATAATCATAACCTCAAGAATTCTGAAACAGAAAAATAACTACTGCTACAATCATAAAAATAGACATAGCTTTATCGAAAAGACTTAGCTTTCTTTTAAATAAATCCTGTATATCGCTTCATTGCAGGGCAATATTTTTAAATTTTGAAATTGTTATTGTAGAGAATAGGAACGACCATTAAGACGGGACACACAAAAGAGTGACACCGTCGTCTGAGTAGTAGTATATGTAGAGCACGCACGCACCCACCGGTAGAAAAACTACGACTACGACGATAGTCGACTCGGAAACTTTACATGGCGCTACGAACAGGATTTATTTTTCAACATAATTTCTTTTGCACGATTTTTGGAGTATAATGGCGTCAGGACAACACGAGGACGGTCAATACATGCAGTTGATTCAACAACTAATAAATCTGCAAAGAGAAAACAATGAGCTTCGCGGAGGGAGTGCCTCGAGTCGGTCTAACACCAAGAAACCAGACCGGCCACGTATCGAACATGGATTCACCGACGCGGACTGGGCGCTTTTCATCGACACGTGGGCCCGATACAAACAAATGTGCGGCCTTACCGACCCCGTGGAAATCCGCAATGAACTAAGGACAGCCTGCTCAAATGAGGTAAATAAACTTTTATTTGACTTAGTTGGACCTGAAACCCTCAATTCTGTCACAGAGGAACAACTCTTAAGGCATATACAGTTCATTGCGGTGAAAGGTCTTCACCCGGAGGTGCATAGACATAAATTTCATAACATCAGACAACAGACGGGGGAGGGACCCGCACAGTTCTTGGCAAAGCTTCGGTCCCAGGCACGGTTTTGCAATTTCACGGTTCTGTGCCCCAACCAGAACTGCCGGCAAGCCGTAAACTATTCGGAGGACACGGTAGCTGGCCAACTCGTAGCCGGTCTGGCAAATGCGGAGTACCAGTGTAAATTGTTGGCCGAAGCAAATATTCTAACCACTGTGGAGCAGAAGCTTCACAGGCTGGTTAGTTTAGAAACTACAGAGACGTCTGCTCCTCAGTTGCAATGAGGCTCAGAGGGACACTCAACTTTTGGCCTACTAACAACCGAAAAAAAAACAGCTCGGAAGGAGCAGCCGCTCAAAAAACCCTCAGAATAGTCCTTGTGAAGGGTGTGGGAGGACCTCACACCCCAGTGGGTTAAAAGGGCGGAAGAACTGCCCGGCGAGGAGGCTGAAATGTTTTAATTGTGGCGTCACAAGCCACTTACAAAGAGTGTGCCGGAAACAGGAGAGGTCGACGGCGGAGTCAACAAACGATACCACACGTCAATCAAATATTTTCGGCAGCAGAATGGAGGGGGCACCGGCATGTTACAATCAAAAAGGTAGAATAGCAGCAGTGCCACACTTTGCATGGAGCAGTGGTGGGTTCAGGAGAAGTCCCCCTGAGCCACCACCCTCATTAATGGTCGATGTGTCCCTGATACCAGAGTCCCAGGCTAAATTCGGGTGCGCTTTGGATAAGGGAGTAAGCCGTCGAAAACACCGCATCCAGGCCATCGCAGATACCGGTGCCCAGACGTGTTCGAGTGGCCCAGAAATATTGAAAATATTAGGGTGCACCAGAAGGATCCTGATACCTACCACCCACAGGATACGGGGAATCACAGACGAACCCCTAGATATCAAGGGGGTGGTCCTGACTCAGATTAAGCTCGGTCAGAAGGAAACGCGACAAGTGGTCTATGTTTCAGAAAACACGTCAGGATTCTACTTGTCAGAATCGGCCCTCAAAGACCTAGGAGTAATCAATCGCGACTTCCCGCATCGAGTATCAAAGGCCGATTTGTCGGCTTCAGAAAGTGGGACAGCACCGTGTGGATGTCCGAAAGAGAATCCGTCCCGGACAAGCCAGCGAGGATCCCGTTTACCCCCACTGAAGATAATATGGAACGGTTAGAGAAGTGGTTACGTGAACACTTTAAGTCCAGCGCATTCAACACCTGCCCCCATCAACCGTTACAAGTCATGTTAGGGAGGCCGCTGGATATAACCTTTACCCCGGGGGCGAAACCATCGGCCGTACACACACCCATTCCAGTCCCTCATCACTGGAAGAAAAGGGTAAAGGATGATTTGGATCGAGATGTTGCGTTGGGTATTATCGAACTGGTACCAGCAGGCACACCTACGATCTGGTGTTCGAGAATGGTAGTCGCTCCAAAGAAAGACGGGTCACCAAGAAGGACGGTAGACCTACAAAAATTGAATGCAGCAACGATGAGAGAGACTCATCACACACCGTCCCCTTTTAATCAGGTGTCCGTGGTGCCTGCCCAAACCAAAAAGACTGTCTTGGACGCATGGAACGGGTACCATAGTCTGCCACTCTCCCCAAAAGCCCGGGACACGACCACGTTCATAACGGAATGGGGTCGTTATCGGTATCTCAGAGCTCCCCAGGGTTTTCACGCATCCGGGGACGGGTACACGCGCCGGTTCGATGACATCACAGTTGACATGCCTCGAAAGACCCGATGTATAGACGACACACTCCTATGGGACAGGTCCTTAGAATTGGCCTTCTGGCATACTGTGGACTATATTACCCATTGTGGTAAAAGTGGGATAGTCTTTAACCCTGACAAATTTCAATTTGCTGACGATGAAGTTGAATTTGCCGGCTTTGTGATAACCTCGGACGGCGTGAAGCCAACTAAAAAAATGACGGAGGCTATTCTCAATTTCCCGACCCCAACGAGCATTACTGGTATCAGGTCCTGGTTTGGTTTAGTTAACCAGGTGTCGTATACATTTGCACAGGCCGATATAATGGCCCCTTTTCGAGAGTTGCTGCGGACAAAGAACCGTAAATTTTACTGGGATGACACATTGAATAGACTTTTCGAAGAGTCGAAGAGGAATATCGTTCAGAAAATCGAAGAATGGGTGAAAACCTTCGATATGAACAGAGCGACCTGCCTTTCAACCGACTTCAGTAAGGTTGGCATTGGGTATTTTCTGTTCCAGAAGCATTGCCAATGCCCAACGGAATTAGGTCCCAACTGTGGTAAGGACCACTGGAAGATGATTTTGGCCGGGTCTCGCTTCACGAAAGATGCAGAATCTCGTTATTCCCCTATAGAGGGGGAGGCTCTAGCGCTGATTTATGGCTTGGAGTCTTGTAGGATGTTCATCCTGGGATCCCCAGACCTATTGGTCACCGTGTACCACCAGCCCCTAGTGAAAATTTTCTCGGATCAGATCCTTGAGAATATAAAAAATCCCCGCCTGTTCTCATTCAAGGAGCGGTCGCTGATGTACAGGTTTCAGATTAGGCATGTTCCTGGGAAACTCAACGCAGCACCGGACTGCACATCCCGATACCCGGCGCCGTCAAGACACAGCAGACTAAAGGGCACTGACACATCCCAGCAAATCGAGGGGAGTATACAAGCATCCATCATAGCTGCATACGCACATGACCCCAAGTTCCGAGCGATCACCTGGGATAGGATAGTCGCAGCTGCAGCCACCGATGAGGAGTGCCGAACGTTGGCGTCATACATTCAAGACGGGTTCCCAAGGTCACGCCACGAACTACCACCAGAAATCCGACAATTCTGGCCGATGGCAGACCAACTATATTGTCTGGAAGGGGTACCCATAAAAGGGGACAAAATTTTGATACCAAAACGGCTTAGAGCCGAGGTGTTAGAGGCCTTACACTCCGCCCATCAAGGGGCTAATGGTATGTTGGCTAACGCCAGACAACGGTTATTTTGGCCTGGTTTAGACGCCAGCATCCGACAAACAAGGGCGCAATGTCGGAATTGCAATTCGATCGCCCCATCCCAGCCTAGGGAACCACTATAAACCCGGAATTCCCATTTCAAAAGACAGTCACTGACTTACTAGATATGCACGGGAAAAGTTACATGGTATACGCGGACCGATATACCGGTTGGATTGAGGTCGCACCACTACCATCAGGAATGGCTGCAGCGGTGTGTAACGCCCTGAGGGTTTGGTTTTGCACGTATGGTGCGCCGGAGGAAATATCATCCGATGGAGGGCCACCATTCGATTCACTAGAATACAAATCGTTCCTAGAAGACTGGGGCGTAAAAAGGCGCATATCATCTGCACATTACCCCCAGAGTAATGGCCGAGCTGAACTGGCCGTTTTTACGGCCAAAAGAATGCTGATGGACTGCGTTGATGACTACGGGCACCTACATCATGATCGGGCAGCACGGGCGATGATGACTCATAGGAATACGCCCAGTCAGGACCTTGGATTGTCGCCGGCGGAAATGCTATATGGTCGAACAGTAAGGGACCATCTCCCCGCACTTCGCAAAAAATACTGCATCCACAAGCGTTGGACGGAGACCAGAGATTTGAGAGAGAGGGCGATGGCGAAAAGGCACGTACTTAACAAAGAACAGTACGACATACACAGCCGCCCCCTCCAACAGCTCCGAGTCGGCGAGTCTGTGCAGGTGCAGAATCAGGAGGGACCAAATCCACGACGATGGGCGAAAACCGGGAGAGTCGTCGAGACAATGGGTAACAGGCAGTACAGGATACGGTTGGATGGTAGCGGCAGGATCACATTACGCAATCGCCGTTTCCTCAGGAAAATCAAACCGGTCATGGATACGCCGGAGTATCCACCCACTCAACAACCCCATCAACCACTTCCCCAAACACCAAGAAGGGAGGACAGCAAACCACCGTGCAACATGCATGAGATGATGGAGGTGGAAGAAGCTGATTGTGACACATCAGAAACAGATATGGAGGTGGACCAAGATCCGATCAACCACAAGCCAATGCAGACGAGTCCGGTCCCACGACGCAGCATGAGGGTAACACGAGCACCAAGGCCACTTTCCCCTCAAATGCAAGGACCAACTCACTACTACACGGAATTCTCCAGTCACATGACCACAAAACGACGGTAGTGTGGTCACATGGTGGGGGGGAGGGCATGTAGAGAATAGGAACGACCATTAAGACGGGACACACAAAAGAGTGACACCGTCGTCTGAGTAGTAGTATATGTAGAGCACGCACGCACGCACCGGTAGAAGAACTACGACTACGACGATAGTCGACTCGGAAACCTTACAGTTATGAGAAGACGTTAAATTTGGAAAAGCAAAGTAAGGTGCATTACTATTACTTCTCTGATTCTTATGATATTCGAACAAATATTGTGAAAATTATGCCAATTTTTTCCATTTTCTGTTAATTTTAAGTGTAAACTACTTTATTGCAGGTATCCGAAAATGCCTAGAAAAAAGTCAGTTGACAGCTAGTTAAAGAATGACGTGTTGTACAGACCTTGCAAAATGTTTATCTCTCTCAAAGAAGAGATCGGAGCACATTGCCTTCATTCGTTCAGAATCGAAACGTCAAATCAAGGAAGGACAAAAACTCAAGAAAGTTAGTTTCTGCTCCCGATGTTAGAAAAATTAACCTTCAACTTATCAAGTAGTTTGGCAATTACGGTGCTGCTATATTTGACAAGTCTGAAATACCTATCTTGTCCAGAAATATACACTGTAAAATCTTAAACGAAATTGCAAGAAGCATTGAACCCCAAGCAAAACCTGTTTTACACCAAACTCATAAGAAAAAACGATTTGCTTGGACTTAGAAATACATGGAACCAGATTCGTATAATGTTCTTTTAACCGATGAGGCCAGAGCAATCCGTGATCGACCAGGTATGTGCTCCAAAGTTTGAATTCCTCTTGGATTCCCTATCCCTCATCGATTCTTTCATAAACAGGGAGGTAGAGTTGTAATGTTTTGCGCTGGAATAATTTGCGATCAACTAATTGGACCATTTCGAGTGCTAGAAGATGTCAAACTGACGGGCCAGTTTTATATTTTATTTTTAAATGAGCATTTGTACCCCATGACTTGATGATCTTCCATTGGCATGTCACCGCAAATTGATTTTTATGCACAATAATGCGCCATCCCACTCAGTTAAGGCTACGATATCCTACCTTAAGTCATTAGGCATTGGTGGAAAAAATTTGATGAGATGGCCACCTTGTTTTCCAGATATAAACCGAATTGAGTAGCTCTGGTCAATAGTAAAGATAAAAGTTTATGAAGGAGGTCGAACGTTGGAGGAAGATTTTGGAAGTTTTCCTCGGTATCACATCATCTCAAATCCGGTGATAGACATCATCAGTTGACAAGAAGCTATTCAAAGTAATTTATAAGCATGGGAGTTATGACATTAAATAAATATTTTCTTAAACAAAATATAGTGTAATTCGTTCTTGTTTTTGGTTAATATTGTTACTGGAAAGCATACCAGCGGAACAGGATTCCACAGGCGAACAGTTCTTGGAGAGAAACTCTGTTCATGGACTCTTGATTCTTATATTTTTCTTCCTTGCTATTTTTCACCTACCAGCATTACTATTTCCTTCTTCTTTTCTTTTTATGCTATTTTATTCCAATCGGTTTTACACTATCACCGTCAAACCTAACACATCTGTTCTTGCATAAATATATTCATGTGTTGACAGAAAACACAATGTAACTATGATTTCAAGTTTGAAACTAATTTTTATTTTTAATATTTAATTAGTATTTAGTGTCATTTAGCGAGTCTACTCCACGAAGGATGTGTTTAATTAAATAATGTATTAATTTTTAAATATGCATTTAGACAACATTGGTGAACAAAATTATTATTATTTGCATGTATTCGCAACAAACAATGGCAGGTCGCCATGTTTATACCTAAAGCAGCAATCTAGATTCATGTCGCGCTAACGCTTGCATTTAACAGTTTTTAAGATAGTCCATGTAATCTTTTATCTCTGGCGTAACATTTGTTAATTGCTTTAGTTCCTTTAAGATGTCACTGACTTCTTAAAGGAACTTCATCTATAGATTGTTTGTCATGCTGAAGGCTGAAGTAATTTTTTAGATGTCTGAATGTAACAATTTAAAAAGTTATATTCGTCGACCAGTCTGTTACGCGGAAGGCTGACGTAGCATTTTGGATAAGTTATCGAATAGGTATAAGAATGTTTATTAGTGTGTCACACTGAGCTGTAAGCAGCCAAATTTTGAATGCGTCCATATATCTTCATCGCAACCCTTGTTATACAAATACTTCCACGAAATGTGTACCGACGAACTTAAGGCACATACATACTCTCAATGTAAATACGCCCAATAAACCCAACCAGCAGCAAAATCCCACTCAATTACAGTAGATGTCCCTAAATAAGGGTAAAACGTTTCCCTCCTGATTGGTTATTGATAATCTCTAAGTTTCCTTCTTTGATTTCCTGATTATACCAATATGTAATAATTGAAATATAATGAGTACTAAGCACGTACTCCCTAATTCCATATTTAGGACGCTTTCTTTAATTTTTCCCTCATACCACTAGTCCCTTACATCTCAGCTGTAATAAGCTTATTAGCGTGCCTGTGTCTGTGTGTGTTAATTCGAATAAACGTGATTTTTCAAATAAAAACATGATCTATGATAATTTATGAATTTAAAAAAAAAAAATTAATAAAATGATGAATAAGGTTTATTTCCAAATTTAAAAAAATATATGTTGATAAATATAACAGGGCTACGCTTTTTGTCTTCTCGTTTCTTATTATTGAAAAACTCAAATGTTAAAATATCGGAACATTAATGTGATTAACGCTTTTACATTTTGTAAGGTGTCTGATCGATTTGATTGTAAAATGGCGTAAAAACAAAACTTTGCTGAAATATAGGATTTCCTTTTTACTTTAACTAGAAAATACAATTTTTAAAACATGAAGCCAAATTTAAGAAATTCTGTATAATTTTAGGAAACTCTAAGAATATACATACTCAGGTATTAACTAATTTAATTAAAATGCACTTTCCTCATTTCTACAACGTGCGAGAGTGAGTTATAAAAGAGAGAACAAGCATTTTTGAACTATAAAGGTCTCGAGAAACAAAGAAAGTTACAAATAAGTGTTGGCAATCTATAATCATAAGATAAGAAATATGCATTTGTTTGGACGATTCTACTTTGTCAGTGAGTATTGTAAAAAAAAAACTATAGTGAATTAATAGGTATACCAAAGTGATATATGAATAAAGGGGAGAGGGAGGGAATGCATTATATATAAATGTACACAAACGTGTTTCCTTATTTTCGTTATTAAAAACACAACAAATTCAGGCAGGGTCGAAAAAATCATTCTTTCTTAACAGACTTCGGCAACCACGCGTGCGCGTCCAATGTTATTTCTTTGTTGGTTTAACTAGAAACAAACACGGCCTTATTTCGATTACGTCGCTGAGCACCAGTTAATATTGGGTCCACGTCGTAAGCTACAGGTTTCACATTCGACCCAATGTAACGGATTGCTTGTTTTTTTTTTAGTTTTAACATTTAAACAGAGTTATTCATGCGATTTTTTCGTTCGTTTCTTATTTATTTTCCTGTTTTATCTCGTTTTTATTTTGCCATGCACTGCTTTTTTACGCCTCGTCCTTGCTCACTATCTTTAATACAACACCTCTACACAATCGGGCAACGGGTGTTTCCTTATTTCGTTACGTGTAACATTTTGTGTGTGTTTTTTCTCCATTTTCCTCAGTTTTTTTATTAGCGAATTAAAACAGTTTCATTTTTTTATTTTTTTATTTTTTGCTTTTTTATTTTATTTATTACTTTATTATCGAAATGAAACAAAAAACTTTTATTTGTTTTGTGGGTCTTTTCTTTTTGTTTATTTTTTATGTCTATTTTCTTATATTGTTTTTGGGTTTATTTTTATTTTATTTTGGTTTTATTTTATTTGTACGGTGATAAGCGAGATAATTAAAACCAAGTATTGCAACAATTCATTAAAAAAATAATAAATACACGGAAGAAGTTTATTTTTTATTCACGTTAGAATAGAATTCCATGTTTTCGATCTTAAATAAATTTCTGTTTCTTAATAAAACTTTGAGACGAATATATTTATATCGCGGAGGCTGGTAAATAACCAGTCAACATTACCACAGCTTAAACGGCTAAATGGATTGTTTTTGTTTTCCTCTCTCAACCCGGGCAGGCTACTGCGTCTATTTTTTCTTTTTCTCCACAATACTATTTTTTAATTATTTTACTGCTGAGTGGTAGCTCAATATTCTTACTACACTAACTCTCTCCATCCGTTCTTGACATTTCAATAGCCGTTCTTACTATGAGGAGTTGGGTGTATCTATTCCGAAAGTAGTTCATAATATGAGGTTGAGGGTTGGGCAGCAACGAAAGCCACAACTGTACTTTAACTTTTTTCAAGGGGAGCAAGCTCCAGCCGGGCAGCGCCGGTTAGCAGGTACTGCTAGTTTTATAATATAATTGATCCTAATAGATTTATTATTTCAAAAGGGATATCATTTTAAACATTAAAGTATACGGATTGGTGTAAAAAGCACATGAGATTTCCACTTGGGTTCGGCTAATTGTTATTTGCACTTACTAGGGATTTTCCCGCAGGCCAACTTCAGAGATGGCTCACCGATGATAACCGGTGGAGCTCTCTTTGATCTGGGTGACAATAAGTTTCCAATACTCCAGTATTCCTATATCTTTAAAGAACATTTGTAAATGACTTTGCGCCATCGCCACAGCCGCTTACCATTGATTTCGCGCTGGTACAGACCATGGGGCATCACTGAGATTTTGGTGACAGTTGGCCTCGCCAAAACCCCAACACTCTTTATATTCAACCAGTGGAAGTCTGGAAGTGTTTTTCCTCCTTGATCTTTCTATCCTCCTTAACCTTTCCCCTATACTGTGTGTTATCAGCAAGTGCGGATTCCCTTTTTTTCTTTTAAGGTAGCAGTTTATAAATTTCTTTCAATTTCAGTTTCAGATTCTTTACACTCTTATTATTATTTATTATTATTATTAGCAGTAGTAGTTGTTGTAGTAGTCGTAATAGTAGTAGTTGTCGTAGCAGCAGCATTAGTGGTAGTAGAAATGGTGGTATTAATAGGAATAGAGGGAATGCTTATACTGGCGCTAATGGCGGTACAGATCTCTTCATCAGCATTTTCATTTAAACATAGAAAAAAGAAATCTATTATCTACGGACATATGTTAAAGAGCTAAAGAGACGCTAGCATATGATGACAGAGAATCCTTTGCACACTGCTTTTAAGAACGTAATAAAAAATAACAAGGCGCCATTTCGTTCTAGTAACTGTGTAAGAGCTGTCGATTATTGGCAGTTGTATTTCAAATATCCTATTACCAAAATCGTTCATACAATCTGTGTGTGACAGGGAATGCCAACTTATTGGCAAAACACAGAAAAAAAAAGAAAATAGAAAAAGAATTATTTGTTTTCAAACGGGGAGAGATTTTGTTTTTAGCTTTTAAGCTTTGCTGTGAAAAAAAATACAAGAAAAAGGATGTGGTAGCGTGGTGTAGTATATATATATATATATATATATATATATATATAAGCGTTTACAAGCAAACAGGAAGCGACAACGACTATAATGCGTGCGGAAGAAGGAAGTGGCGAGAGTTGAACGTAGGAAATTGAAGCCGCAAGGGGGCAAACACAAGTACGAAGAAAAGCCGTTGATGATCGGTTGGTTAAAAAAAAACAAGAGGAAGGAACTGACAGGAGCGGATTTAGCTGATATCCGCGTTTTAAACGGATTTTTAACATCAGAAGAAAAACTAAATGCTGCATATATCTTATAAAACTGAAGCAAAACATATGTGTTTAGAAGCACGTATACACATACACATCTGGTTGGTTGCGGGAACGAGAATTCGAATTCCTACTAGATACTATTGTTGAGTGTCTGAAGTCGTGCTGGTATTTTTCTCTACAAGGAAATCATAACGAAATATTCAAAATCACATGGTATTCGTGGCCCAAATAAGATATCCTCAGTATGGCTAACTGACAGTTGATTTTACAAAGAAGAGTGTACCTTCTCCAAGTGAAGTTAAATCAAGTAATATCACAAAAATGAATACACCACCAGACTAGATGAATTCTTATTCTGAATTCAGCAAAATTAAGTTATTAAAAGAAAAATATAATATGCCATATTCTAATAGTTTTCTAAAAATAGGGCGCGGTGCATTATTTTTTATGTAAAATGTGGTACGATCTATGAAAGCTGGAAGATTCTATTTATAAACGCTGCTAATAGGAACAACGAATCACATTAAACCACGTTCTGGAATGCACCAATCAGAAACAAGAATTGCTTCATAAAAATGAAATATTTTAGCATTCCAACACATAATTTCTTTGTGTCAACACATGAAAGATCTTTTTTTTACTGCAAAATTATAAAGTCCAGAACTTGTACAGAATAGCTACCCACTGAAAATTCCTCATTTCCTTGTGTAGAATAGCTTGATATGATATGCTATATTGTAATAGTTTTCTAATTCTCAACTACTTTACTAACTCAGTGTGTAAATGTAAAGGAGAACTTTCATGGAATATTCGAATACCTATCTTATATAGCGTTCTTTGTTAAAGCTCACGAAAGGGAACCCTGATTTCTAAGAACTTCGACTGAAATATAATAAATCACAAAGCTGGTTGTGAAAAATGCGGTAATTAGTGAGTCTGGAATTAAAGTGCTTAATATTTTTAATGTTAAAGAATTATTAAATTACCTTGTATGCTTTATGGAAGGTATTGGCTTAATAGTCTTTTTCTTGATGTACATACGTTATGATTACTTTGACAAACTGATTCTTTTAAATCACCAAAGTTACGTGACTTTGATGCTAGTCAGTACCAGTTGAGTGACAATCTGGGAAATCTAGGTTCGCTGTACATTTTAGTAAGCGAGTGTCCTCGGGGACATGAACGATCAAACTTAAAAGTTTCAGGTCATCCGTGGACAAGGTGTAAAACAGTAAGCCTCCTTGCGATATTGTGGACAGTAACGATACAGGGAGTAGTTGAAGTTTGTCATTAATCAGTATAAAAGTAGTAAGACCTAGAAAACTGTCATAAGAATTTTTTATCTCCGTGTGCAACCTTCTGTAACAGGAGATAGCGAAAAAAATATAGAGCAAGAATAAGTGCTTTCCTCATCACTATTCTTTCCTGCTGATAGATAGGCAAGCGCGTCCATTTCAAATCCAACTCTTTTCCGATGATTTTAGATTCTTACTCTTCGACCATCTTTAAAGACAAGAATAATAGATTTTCTACATTTCTTTATAAGTTTAGATGTAGAGCTTTAAAGCTGATCTCAGTGCTCTTAGCATCATGTATGCTATATATATATATATATATATATATATATATATATATATATACATTTTTTAAATATTAGCGATTTTACCCTCTAGAAAATATATTATAATATTATAGATACAGACACTATATATGAATTCGATGTGGTCACACTACCTATCAATAACTGCTTCATGTTTTCTAAATAGTATCAATTGATTTTATTTAATATTGTAAATTCCTATAATTTAAAGTGACTCTCATAAACAATCATATTTACAGGCAGTGACATAATACTTAATCACTCATTATTTTCTCCGCTTATGTTCCACGCCGAGACAAGGAACGTTTATACATTAAAAAAAATTCACAACCGCAACGACCGTGTTTACTTTCTTAGTCCGTATATTAAACCGTTCTTTTTCGACTTACGAACCTCTTGCGTCACAATAATAAAGTTCTGGCCAATTTGATTTACTGTTTAGACACGTTTATCGGTTTAAGGGAATATTGGATGCAGCTGAGTTCGAAAAATGATATTAAGGCTGGGTCTGCGCAAACAAAATCCCAGCGCGTTTAATCCATCATATCTAGCATGACTAGATGATCATCGTCTTTCCGACATGCGGACATTAATATTATATCAGTTTGTGTATCTTCAGTTAAAAATCTATAGAAAATCAGAAGTTATTTCAGGAAACAACTTTTGTATTTTTAATTGTTATTCATTTGCATATAGCTTATCTTCACAACTGCATCCATGGACTTCATCCGACGATGTCTATTTTCTCAGAATGTAATCTTTATCTCCTTAAACAACTTTTTTCATAGCCACTAACCGCATTATCTAGTAGCAAGTGACTTTTTTTAAACTTGATTGAATTTCGTGTTTGTCAATACTAAACATTGGTGCTATACTTATGTTCCTCTTTTACTAAACTAGTTACAGTATAATTACTTTCGATTCTAGTATCCCATCATGCACTGGTGTTATGTTATTTGAATGATATTTAATACAAAAAGTGTTTGAAGTCGCATTCATTCTTAAGTAAATATAAAGATTCGAAACTAGAATTTGACATTCTATCATTACAGAAAGCTTGACATACGCAGTAAGCTCACACTATTTATGTTGATTTGAAAGCTATGTTTAATTTCAGAAGAGTTTCCAGTGTGTAGCTTTACTACACAAGTTCTGGACTTTATAATCTTGAAGTCAAAAAAAGAAGATCTTTCTCGTGTTGACACAAATAAATGATGTATTGGAATGCTAAAATATTTCATTTTTATGAAGCAATTCTTGTTTCTGATTGGTTGATTCCAGAAAGTGGCTTAATGTGATTCGTTGTTCCTATTAGCAGCGTTTATAAATAGAATCTTCCAGCTTTCATGGATCGTACCACATTTTACATAAAAAATAATGTATCGCGCCCTATTTTTTATATAATGGAGAAGTCCTTTCAGGTCATGTTTAAGTCCGTTCAAAAAAAAAAATATATATATATAATAAATCTCACAGCGAAACAACATCACAGCCCACAAGAGCATTGACAGTCAACGAAACCGGAAGTCCAAGACTCGAGTTTCGCCCTCATTTAGGCTCATCAGTTAGACACATCCGATCCCATGATTCGAAACCCGAGCCTCTTGCATACAAGGCTAACACTATACTAACTGAGCAAACACCCTGCACACAAGAAATTCTATTACCAACAAAGCAAAAAGGGCCGAAATCCGACAGTGAAATGGACCTACTTCGTCTCGACAAGGGACGCGGTCATCCAACCAGCTAATAACCCCAAGCCGATGTCTCATGAGTAAGAGATACAACCAGAAAGGACGATGCCATCCAGCAGTGCTTTCCTGGAATGCAAGAGGCTTGGGTTGGATTACTGCGTCCCTTGTCGAGACGAAGTAGGCCTATTTCACAGTCGGATTTCTGCGTGGTTTGCTTAATATGAAAAATATATGTGTATAAAAAAGAAATAAAAGAAATTAGTTTTTATTTTTACCTTGAAAAGGTGAAACTAAAGTCATTTAAAATGCATTTATTATTTCCCGTTCTATAATATATATATATATATATATATATATATATATATATATATATATATATATATATCCATAATATAAGAATTTTTTTGTTAAGTAAAATATAAACAAAGCAAAAAGAGAAAATAGGAAAAGTTCTGTTAATAACAAAGAAAGTATTATGCATGAAATAAAAATTTTAAAAGACAATTCTTAGTTACGTGCGCCTTACATGAGCATGTAAAAAGGTATTTGTAAAAATTACTAAGAAAATGTTTTCAGAAAAGTGATTTTTTTCATTCTTTTCATTTAAATACTTTTATATTATTTTATTTTTATATGAGTAAAAGTTTAAATATATTACACATTAGTATGTTAATAGTGTTAAGACAAACAAAATGGATGCAGTTTAACGTCTTGCTCATAACAATATTTTAATCTGGGCTTATGAAAAGTTATTTAAAGTTAAACCCCGATAAGTTTAGAGGAAAAAGTTTCAATTTTATTTTTGTCACATGTTTTGTAAATATATCGGCGATATTTTGTTCTGTTGCATGCAATTAATAATAATGGATTCCTTTCTTACTTCATTTCTCATGAAGTGATATCTAATATCTATATGCTTACATCTTTGGTGAATTACTACGTTCTGGCTTTATTATAACAATTAACTACTACGAGAGTTTAAGCTAATTTTGGTTCTAAAACAATCTTTAAAATAGCTTTTAGGTATATCGTTTCTTGTGCAGAATATGCAACGCGATGAATTCCGTCTTTTTCTACATAGGCATCACCACTTATCAAGGCCCAGGGCCCACTTGAGGATAAGGGTTAAAGAGTGTACAGTAGTCAATTGGACAATATAGTAATTGTCAGTAATGGAAATTCAGTAAATTTGTTTACTTAAGGGGAACGGCTTATCAAGAATTTGTTAATATTGGACTTGAAGACAACCATATTCTAGTCAGCTGGAAAACAGGAAAACGGAAGACAGTTCCACAGGCGTACAGTTCTAAGAAAGAAGCTTTGTTAATGGAATCTACGTTTAGGTTTAGGCACAGATAAAGTGTAGGGGGATTATTGATAGTGTTTTCATCTAGAGGAGTGTCTCTTTTGAAAGTTTGGCGAGGAGGACCATAGATTGAAACCCAGTCGAGCATTTGCCATGAAAATAACGATAAAGCAAGCACAAACTCGCTACAACTCTTCTGTTAGATGGTGGTTGCAGGGAAGAAAAAAGGACACCTCCTAAGAGGCTACGAAGTCTATTTTGAACTCTATCAAGGTAGCATAAGTCCATTCTAGCAGCTCCTGCCCAGATGTGGCAACAGTATTCCATCCTTGGACGAACTTGGCTCTTATATAGATGGGGAATTGCATCAGCAGCGATATATCTACTGGATCGATAGAAGAGTCCAACCATTTTTCCAGTGGCGTTGGCAACAGAGTTGATATACGTGTTTCATTCCAGATCAGGAGCAAAAATCAAGCCCAAGAGCTTGTCAAAACATGAAGCCACCCCAAGACGAGAGACATTCATTTCAATTGATGCCAGATGTGGATCTTACAAGTAGAGAGATATACCATCTGCTGCTTTTAAGATTGCCATGAAATAATAGACCGACTTTACATAGTCTAGAACAATATCCAGTAAAATTTTCGATTTTCACTGTTTCCCCAATTTGAATCTGAAAACCCCTCTAATTATTAGGGGGCTTGGTGATTTTCTAAATACTAAATGATGTTCTTTAGTTTTCTTTTAAATAACAAAGGACTGTATAAATCATTCATTGTCGGTTTTGTTGATTTCTGTAATAGTTTTGTTACTGTGTAACATGTCAGGTGTCAAAGTAGTCATTAATTATATAAGGCTTCATATTATCTCTCGGTATAGTTTATTTTAGATTTTGTATCTGTATATAATTAATATCATTTTCGTACGGTGTATAAGCGTTTCTCGCATTCTTATATTCTAAACTTTAATAGGATTTTATTAATGTACTTTGATCAATTCGTTTTAATAATAATTCATTTAATAATTCCTTTTTAATCAACAAATTGTATGCCCAGAAACCTGATATTTGTCATTTTGAATTTTTTTTATTTAATCTGTTTTTAACATAGGTTAACATTAATTCACAATTTAATGCGATTAAATGTCATCGACCCATAAAATTAAAATGATTTATTTGTCTTTGTTTTGGGTATACAAACAGGGGTCTACTCGGCATTGTATTAATTGTTGTTTAACCATATAATCATGAAATTATTCCAAATTCGACCGCTCTGCCTCAAACAGTACAGTGAGTCGTTAAGCCTTCACACGGTATTTTTATTTTTCATTATGAAACTATCTAGAGGAGTAATATAAATTCACGGTCTATCGGAGCATTTAACTAAGCATTTATTACGCCTATTTGATCGATGTTGCGATGTGATTTGCGATAATATTCTGATTATGGTTAGGTTTGTAGTGGGTGAAAACAGAAAATTGTTCTATGCCGCAAATCTGTGAGTATCTCTTAGCACTAAATCTAACCTTGTACTGTTTATCGCCTGACGCTGTAGTCGTTTTTATAAAGACCTATCGAGAAGAAATTACATGTTTATCCTTTGGGAAGGGCACTGCCGAATAGGTATTATTTTCTGTAAAAGCATCTATGTCACTGTCCATTGCTATTTCCATTGCTGAAAATGTTCTGAATTAATTGCGTTAATGATTTTGAGCGTATTATCCATAGAATAGCAATAGTTGACTTGATATTCTTCCTAACTGTCGACCAAAAAAAATCGGATCGTCTTCTACTACTTTTTTGGGTAATGTTCTGGTGAATTTCCGACTTTAACATCAGCATCACCGCTGTCATGATTATTAATACTCTTCTCTTCATCATCGGCGATTTGATTGCCGTCACTTGTTTTATGAATTTGAGGAAATATTAAATCTATACTCTTCATATGATGGATTTTCGTCTTTGAAATTAAACGTGAATTTTACACATCGGATTCTTTTTAATTTTGTCTTGAGTAAATACAATGTAGGCTGTGCTTTTCTTGTCGCACTCAAGTAATATACTTCGACCGGTTTTTATATTTAATTTGCTTTTCTTAGCTTTAAGTGCGAAACAAGTAAAACAAAATAGATGCAAACTGCTTAAATTTGGCTTTCTACCGCAGAATCCTTCGTATGGGGTTCTGGTTAGTCTTTTGTTAAAGGACAAGTTACGTATATATGCACCAGTATTTGTGCATACGCCCAGCGATTTGGGGGGAATTTGGATTCAATAGGTAAACATCTTGTCCTTTTTAAAAAGTGTCCGCCATGGTCTTTCAGCTGTTTCGCGTTAGTGAGGTGAGTTAGGGGCCGATTTCTCATGTTTTATAAGATGGTTAATAAGTAAAAGTCTAAAGTCTTAGTGAATTCTGTACCATTGTCAGCGCGGATACACTTTACTGCACCGTAGGTCGAGGTGTATGTCAGCTAGGTATTTTTTTAGCTGCTAGCGAGGTATAAAATCTTTTCTTTAATAAATAGACAGTTATAAAACAGGAATAATCGTCTACAAAATTTACTGCATACCTGAAGTTTTCTCTACTCATCGGTTCCACGGGATTGTTCATGTCACAATGTATTAGTGATAGGATTTTTGTGACCTTCTTGTCTGGCATCTTTTGGTACTTTGTCATTTTACTTTGTGTACAAACGTCGCAGTTTGTCAAGTTTTCTGAACTTTTTATTTTTATTCCGTTTATCACATTCGTCAACTTTTCAACTGTTCAAGAATTAATGCTTTTAGTCAATTTTTCGGTATTTGACGTCTGAAGTTTCGAGCTTCAAAACGATAGTGATCTTGGTAAAATCCGTCGCCTCTGTCGAAAATTTTAGGCAGACCTGCAAAGATACATACATACATTTTTATATTGGTGACTAAAAGTTTTCGACCCAAACCGATGAAAAGGCTTGTCCTGTCTCTGAATACACTTTATATAAAATTTCAAATGTTTAGAACAGAAATTGTCTGGGTAATTTGGTAGAGACCGCAGAGGTACAATTGTTAAAACTTTGACCACTATTATAACTCCTTAACATTTATTGTTTCAGGCTAAAATCAAGTTATTAAGTTTGATCCATGTCCAAGGAATCTATATGTAAAATTTCAAGTGTTTATACCCAAAATTGTCGTAGGCGTTTTGTAGAGTTCTCAAAGGTAAAATCGTTGAATTTTGACCCTTTAACAGATACATTTCTGGCCGAAAACGGATTACAAAGGTTTTCCCAAATCTCAGTACCCTGTATATCAAATCTCGAGTCTGTAGACTTAAAATTGACAGAGTTATTTTGTAGGGCCATGATAGGTACACAGAAACACACGCACACACAGACACACACATAGACACGTTCACTTTTATAGATATATATATAGATAGATTGGGAGCTTTTTTATTTGGTCGCCCACAATTATAATAAATAATATTCGTCTATTTCTCAGGAGAAAAATTACTTTTGGAAAGATTGCATTTTTATTCGAAGTAAAGCTATAATTCAATTTTTTTTTTAAGTGGGCATTATTAAATTTCATTATATTTATAGATTAGTTATTTCCTGTGATCATTTTCTCAGTTTCCTCGTAACTCCTAATTGCAACCTTTGATTTGACTAAAAGGCATGGGCTTTTCTTTCTAATTTATCACGGTGGTAAACGAGTTAAAATCACTCGGCAACCCTTTAGAACGTTGGAGATTAACAGACTCTCGTTAATAACTTCGCCGAACATTTTAATTAATTTGCTGTTGTTTCGGCCCTTATAATAGAATCTGTAATCTTCTTGACTCTCGTACGGTTTAGAAATGTAAACTCCGTATATAAAGAGACCATTGTGGGTTTTGTTTCGATAATCAATGCTCTCCTAATATGCTTAATCTTTTGCAGCCATCACCCAAGGTTTCTCGCATTGCCATAGATGGATTTCTGTAATCTAAGAACTGTATTAATTCCATAAAAACAGTTGCATATTTTTTCAATAAACTTAGGGTCATTTCTGTTTTCAGTTTCTGTCCGAATTATCTTGTGTAACTTTTGGAGTCGTAAATATGCTAAAATAATTACTTGCCACAATTAGAATTTTGATTCTGATCCAGAAAGTGTGGGGAAAAGTTAACCAGCGCCCTTGTAAATAGTCTGCGCAGCCATATCGGTATCACCAGTAGAGAAACGTCAGGTAGTTAAAGATAACTAAATACTTTATAAGGAAAAGTTGTGTGGGTTGACATCATTGAACTACCTAAGATATATACCACGGTTCGATAAATAAAAGGTCACAGAAATCATTTAGTTCTTATCTGAACAGATTGTCAAGAACGTGTTCTCAGCTGGTGTTAAGGGTGAATAATCAACAGCTAACGTTCACTAAATTATTTTTGTTTCCTCCAATTGGGAGATAGCAAATGGCATGAGTTCCCCTCATCCTTATCCCAGACAAGCTTTTCTGTTTTTTCTCAATTTTCTTACCATCGGTTACCGTAGTATAAAAGAATGCTTTATCTAATCTAAACACATCAAATAACAAACTAAACTGTTTATCGTTCCATTTTCCACCCAGTCAAAGCAACTACAATTACATTATGAATCGCCCCTACTCAGAAACCGATATTGATTTATAATCTAAATTATAATTTTCGTTTTCTCTCCTGATTCTTTGATCACCTCGCGAGATCTCGTTATCTTATTTTAGCTGGCGGTAAACTTATGGAAACGTTGATTTTGAAAGGTTATTAGTAAAAAAAACTTCACATCATTGAAAGAATCTTGTAACACGTTGATAAGTTTACTGTGATTGAACTTAACCATGAAACAATTCTTATTGTATTATGCGCATGGTAATAGACAGTTGTTAATCTTTGTTTGGAAATAATAAAATAATAAAATCAGAATGTTCAATTTTTAATTAATTTGGTTTAGAAGTTTTTAACATTAATATCAGTAGAATCCCTTCGAATTTCTCTTGCGGCAAAATATAAAAAAAAACAATGGAATCTAATCATAGAATATTTATATGCTAAAAGTTCGTAAAGTATTTCAGTAACTATGCCATCTTAATCGACCGCATGTCAACCGAAAACATTTGTCAACTCTACAAACCTGCACGACGGTGCGGTGGAGCGAAGTGCGGCGTTAACGTTATTATTGTTGTTTAAGCATGCAATAACCTAGTTAAACGACAGAACAACCTCTGCAATCAGTGTGTGGAAACTCTCTGAAGTACGATAATCACGCACAATTCTAGGCAAGCTTTGTAGCGGTTCTTTTGATAACCCACAAAGCGTATTCGCTTTGATAGAAACTATATATAAAACTATCAAAATGA
Source organism: Euprymna scolopes (assembly GCF_053919585.1). Lineage (NCBI taxonomy): Eukaryota > Metazoa > Mollusca > Cephalopoda > Sepiida > Sepiolidae > Euprymna > Euprymna scolopes. Next base: position 57,842,284 of record NC_136493.1, on the reverse strand, counting down.
CTTCGAATCAATAAAAAATGTTTGGACTTATGTCGCTAGATTTACTGGACTGTTTTAAGTAAAGGACCACACGTATCGCTCTTTGAGACAAGTATGAATAATTCTTAATGAAAAATAAGATTTATATAATTTGGATTTTCTGGGTTACTCTTCTAATCTTGGATTTTATTGTCACCGGGTTTCGCTCAATATAAGCTCCGATCTTCTTCAGGTGCATATTTTGGAACCCGTTAATCTTCATAATTTTTGTGGAATTTCGAACTGAATCTTTTGTTGCAACAACAGGCAACCATTTCTCTTCCGTCAGCCATTATCGGAAGGAAGTGGTACTAGGAACCGCTTGTCTATTTAATATTCATAGAAATTTACTACTTCGGAGGAATTCGTGTTTCACTCGCATAAAATGCGTACTATATCAGGTTTCGATAGGCAATCATGGAGAATCCTTATATTTTTCTTAATTTAAAAAGATATTTTGCATCGCGTTGAAGTTTTTTTTTATGCATAATGACTTAATCTATGAACAACAAAATGTGAATTCGGTTTATATAAAAATAATCAAATACAAGTAAATAAATCTAATTGGACGAAACAATAAAAAAAAATCATGATTTATCCAACCGTCCCGTTAATTTTAAAATAACGTAAATCAAACAAGTGAAGCATGCATGGTCACTCGTGAGTGCACAGTAAACATAAAAAAATGACTAAGTTCAGCATTTGAATCCCCCATTTAGTCATAAAATCCCCAGGGGACGTCAAATTATACTAAAAATCAACAAACGGTGCAGTTTAAGGCTTTATCATATGTAAATTTGAGTTCTGCACCATGTAAAAAAAGAAGTGACTAAGTCCATCATTTTCCCCCACCCCATTTAGCCCAAAAAGTCCCCAAGGCCTTAACATATTTAAATTTGAGTTTGGCATCATGAGAAACTGCTAAATAGACATACACAGAAAATGTGAGACAAATATGTAAAATAGTCTCGAAAATGGGGTGCTTTATTAGCCCTAAAAGAACCCTTGGGCAGAGTTTAGAGTTATCTTGAAGTGTAGACAGACGAAATTATATAGAAATCAGTTAGTCACAACTTTTCAGAGAATTTTATAAAAATTCAAGGCATCATTTTTTTAATAAGCAGAAAACTGTCCATTTAAGCCTTTTAACCTGAAAGGCACCTTTAAGGAGTAACCCGAGTTTTCCCGGAAAATCAATGGTGTTACATTTTTACTTATATCATGTTTAATGTTTATGCAAAATTTAAAAAATTCCAAGTTGCAGTTATCGAAAAAAGTGCGGACAGACGAACGGACGAACGGAACAAGGGTGAAATCATAGGGCCATCCTCCTCAATGTCAATGTTAATGAGTTGACGTAAAAGACGGAATACCCAGAATATTTTATTATAATTGAGATGAAATAAATTAAAATTACGCCCTTTGAAGAATTCTTAGAGTTTTGGAATATAGACTTCTTCAGAGTTTTGTCTCCGTCTGAAAATAATGCTCACGCGTATTTGCAAGGGTATTTTAAGTATTTACGTTATTAAACAAATTAAATCATTTGCATATACTCTTTATTTCAAATATAATTTAAAAATGATAAGCATATGTACATAAGTATATATATATATATACGTGTGTGTGTGTATTATACACACACACACACACACATACAAACACACACACACACACACATATATATATATATATATATATATATATATATAACCAACTTAATATTTTGACTATCGGTGTGCGCAGATATATGATTGATTTTTGATATTATCTCAAAGAATGTTTTCTGTTTGATTTAAATTTGAATGTTTATCCTTTAACACACACACACACACACACACACACACACACATATATATATATATATATATATATATATATATATATATATATATACAAGCATACACATATTTGGCATTCTGTAACACTCACATATTTATGCACATATTTTGCGAGACCTGTATGCCTCGAATTTGCTTATCTTCGATGCAACGACTTACGAATAGAGTTAAGTTGAATTCTATCCAATGTTTATTGATTTTTATATTTTTAACTTAGCAGGTTGGCCAACCCATTTCCCTCGGAGGATTAAACGTGTCTCCAATGAACATAAGAATTAGGTTTGGAAGTGACTGAATGATACGGTTGGAATAACAAAACAGCATTAACTAAATAACAAGTAAAAGAAAAATATAACTAGAACGTTAGTTACCATGATAAACTACACATAATATAAGCTTCAATGAATCAGAATCGAAACATTAGTTAGAATCTGGTTCGTACATAAGTCTACAATTTTTATAGGTATGATATATGATCTATTAATAAATGCATATGTTGTTAAAGGATACAGTAATTAAACGGAGATTTTAAGTACATCTGTTGAGTTTGGATGACGTTTAAGAATGTACACTATGTTGCATGTTATTCTCTACTTGCCTTCATTGAAATGAGGGCCAAAGGTTTTTAGAGGATAGAGGTTTTATTCACATGAGAAATAACTTTGTTAAATCAGAGAAACAGATGCAGTTATTTGCACTTGACTAATAGAAAGGGGGATAAAGGTACGTGAATCAATTCATGACTCATCCACCTTGCATTGAGGTTGCGAGGCACTTGCTTCATGCCTTCATGCTCCGAAGTCTTATGAGACATTAAAGAAAAACAATCCTTCCAGGAGAAATGTCAGATCTTAACAGCTGTTTTTTTTTTATGAAAGTTATATTTTAATCATAGACCTCTCAATCATTCAGCTTATTTTTCAGTTTTTTTAATGTAATGTAATACTTAGCAAAAGTTATAGCTGTCCAATAAATAGGACTCTGAGAGGTATTATCATTCCAAGACAGACTTGACTTAATAACAATGATTAATATGAAATGACTCAAAACTTATAGAAACTCACAGACAAAAGCTAACCATGTCGCTTTCGCTCTCTCTCTCTCTCTCTTCCTCTCTATAATATATATATATATATATATATATATATATATATATATATATATATATATATCCTAATATTTATTAATGACCTCCCCGACAAAACTGCCTCTAAGATGGGTATATATGCTGATGACACCACACTCTATAACAGGCAGTACAGGAAAACAAATGAACACATAACTAAAAAAAAAATGGCAAAAACTCTAGAGGATGAACTCCGATCTGTAGTAGAATGAGGACAAAAAAGACTAAACTGGTTTCCTTCAATAATTACAAGAAACCTTCTCTGCCACCAATAGCAATTGCCAGTGACTCCCTATCTGAGAGCACATCTTTCAAACTGCTTGGCCTAACGTTCACATGAAACATGAGTTGGAACAATTACATTGAAAACATTGCCAGAGCCGCTGCGAAGAAGGTAGGTCCTCTCTACCGTGCTAGAAAACTACTGACTCCTGAAAGTATCCTGTACCTCTATAAGGCCACCATTCGCCCATGTATGGAGTATTGCTGTCACATTTGGGCTGGTGCATCTGCTGGTAGTTTCTCTCTCCTAGACAAGGTTCAAAAGAGAGTCGCCAATCTGATAGGCCCTGAACTGGCATCTAAGCTTCGGTCTTTGTCCCATCGACGAAACGTTGCATCCCTCTGCCTGTTCTACAAGTATTTTAGTGGTGAATGCTCTGACGAACTGCAGACACTTGTGCCCCCACGACGTAAATACCCCCGACAAACCCAACAAGCAGCTAAATGCCATCCCTAAACAGTAGAGATCACTAGACGCAAGAGAGCCTTTTACTCCAGTGGTTTCTTCCCCAGAACCGCTAGACTCTGGAATTCCATTCCAGGTCCCTGCTTCTCCAACTATACTGACATGCAGAAGTTCAAGCGTAACGTGAACCGACATCTTGCTGCCCAAATCCCTATATAGTACCCCAGTAGTTGCTGCCCTGATAGTTACCCCCTACACCAAAGTGACAATGTGCCTTGTTTGGGGTGAAAATGTAATAAATATATATATATATATATATATATATATATATATATATATAGTATAGTACGGTATAGTATATTAACCAATTTAATAAAACCAATGTGTATTCGTTTGTACAAAACTAAAGATGAACATATCTTGACACACCAAAGTAAGTATGTGAAGGATTTCGTTCTCAAGCCTCTTTTCTTACGGTTTACACTGTTGAGGGATTAAGCAAGTAACAAGTCAGACAAACATCGCCCCTGAAATGAATTCGGAAAAAATCTATTCACTCTGAATCGAAACTCAACGTCCGACCTTTGTTCTTTAGCTCATCGTGTATATATTTAAAATGAATTTTGCATAGTACTGCTGACCCCTACTCATGTATTGACTACTGTGGATGTAAATATTGAAAAAATTTTACCAGTGTATCATTATGTGTGTATATACATATAAATAAGTAATAAAATAAATGTCTGTATATATATATATATATATATATATATATAGATAGAGAGAGAGAAAGAGAAAGAGAGAGAGAGAGGGAGGGAGACTAGGAAGTTCTTTAGCCTTTAAAACTATATAAAATAAAATATTTCAGTTTTATATTTTTATCATTCGTTAGAAAACTATTTAGTTAGTAAGTCATTTAATAACTTGCAATCGCTGTGTCAACTTGCTTACTTGAATTCACTATAGTACTAATGTTATTTCAGGGATTATCAGTTGTTTAGCATGAAATAATGTTTCGGGGATTTAAAAGCAAAAAAGTATATTTAATCATGGCTCTCCAGCAGTGTTGATCAAACACCATCTCTCTTAATCAAAAGAACAAAACAATTTTTGTTCCAGATATTGGATCTAGTTTCCTGCTCTAGGTTAATTTGGCTAACCTATCCATGCTATAAAAAGGTATTCCTTCTATATAAGATAAGTCCCTGTCTCCAAATTCCAGATGGATATATTTTTTTAATTTACCAGTGTTGGATTTATATGATTCGGATAGATCCATTATACTACCCTGCTTCCATTAGTACTTTATTTATGTATTTACATTCTTATTTACTTATTAAAAATATATAATATAAAAAGTTTAAAATATTTATATATATATATATATATATATATATATATATATATATATATATATATATATATATATATATATATATATATATAAGAATGTAGCCATCAACAATTGTGTTTTTTTTTAGCTTTTTATATTTTTATCTTAATATATTTTTTAACGCTTTTCAAGCTTTGGTTCGCTTTCTTCGGATATTTTCATGAAAAGGTTTTTTTTTTTAAATGGGAGTTTGAAATGTTATTTTTACATCTGCTGATACTAAATGTGTCTCCAATAGTAAGTGTTGGTAGTGTTCAGTCAGAGTTAATTTCAAAGAGGGGGCTTTTGGTCCATTTGGTGAAGGTGTTTATGTGTTTTTTGAATTTCTTTCCCCATGTATAGCACACATTTACACACAATCACACACACATACATATACATACATGTACATATACACATGCACATGCATACGTACGCAGGCATATACACATATACACACGCACATGTATAGAAATATATGTAGGAGCATAAATATATACATACCCACCTACACACTCACACACATCCACCCACTAATATATCACACACAAATTGGATTTTTTTTTAATATTTTATTTATTTATTTATTTATTTATTTATTTTTCCCCAATCAAAACACCCATGCATACATGTACTTAATCATTCAAACATAAGTACACGCACACACACACATACACAAGTAAGATGGAGAATAGGTAGGTAGGTTGGTTGGTTGGTTGTTTTTGTTTTACGGCATATCAACCCTTTTCGGGTTATTTAATGCCGAATCCAAAGATTTTGAAAAAAAAATTTTTTGTTTTAATAAAATATATTTGTTGTTTTCATGTCGGTTTCTATTTAACCCATAGTTGGGACCCTAACAGGTACTACCTCTCCGGGTCAGAGTGGACCTGGTAGCAATGGTAATTAAAGGGTGGCTCCACACTCCCCAAAGCCCACAAGCTGGGGCCTCACCACTGGATATAGTTTAAGGTCATATCCAGGACCCTCATTGAGGGACTTTTACCCTTTGCAGGGGTGCAGTCGGCGTATTCTAATGCCCTACCGACAGGGTCGGGGAATAGGTAGGAGAACATATAACTGTAACTGTGGTACCCTTTGCCAGGAAATCTGTCATCACTACTCCGTCCTGGTCCCAGAAGATTGTGAGCATGACCTTGCTAGGGATGGGTTGCGCCCTTGCCTTCTTTGGAGGTGGTGCTTCCACTGCATTAACTGGAATTTGGTCTCTGGATCATAGTGATGGACCCAGGTTTCATCTTGTGTAATCAGTCTTTTGAAAAACTTTGACTCATCTTTTTGGCACATCTCCAAAGTCATCCTCGAGCACTCGACGCGTTCTCGCTTCTGGAATGGTGTGAGCAACCTGGGAATCTATCATGGCAGACATCTTATGCATATATGCATATGTAAATGGTCATGAATGATAGTTTTCACAGACCCTGTACTAATGTTGACATCTTGGGCTATTTGACAATCTTCCAAAATGGCAGCCTCAACTTGGGCAGATGCTTCATCAATGGCAGAAGGGGGGAGACCATGTCTGGGAGCTGTTTCTACAGACTTCCGGCCATGTTTGAATTCACGATGTCAGCGTTTTACAAGGTCATATGATGGGGCATTATCACCATAAGTTTCTTTCATTTCATCCAAAGTCTCCTATGGTGTGCGTCCTTTCAAATACAAAAACCGGATCACTGCTCGGCATTCAACAGGCTCCATTTCACACCTGACTTAGTTCAAACACCTGTAAAACAGACACCACAGCTAGTTCAGAGCTGTAATTTGCCACAAACTCGTAGACATATAAATCATTGCACATGCAAAATTTCAGCTAGATCAGACAACTTGAAGGTAAGGAGCATTACTTATTGCACGCTCCCCGTATAATTTTGCCAGCAACCATAATAGAAAATATTTTATCAAATGATTGAGGTAGACAAATATATTTTTTAAATATTTATTATTGTTGTTATTAAACAATTCCATAGATCTGATTCAGAATTCTCGCAGCGCATGTCTAACACAGGTGGTGCCTTTTAAACGGCTTCTATTCAATCGTTTCAAGCACAGACAACTCCATACAAAGCACCGTTATCAATATTCCAATGATGAAAGGGTCAGACGGTTATGTGTTAGACTATATGTTTCATAACATATCCTTAAGTGCTGGTAAGTCAATGTTGATTTCTAAGTAAAGAAGGCAGAAAAATAGGAATAGAACAATGACCAGCCATATGGATAGTATATTATAAAATGTTGATTTAAACTCGCATCTCTATTTTTCAGAAGAAATAATGACAGAAAATACACTAAAATTACGAAATAGTGTAAAAATACACTAAAACTCACATGACATAGTTGTTATATAAATAATAGTTCACGTCGATTGTTTTAATTAATAATGTAGTAAAATAATTAATTAACGCCTTACTAATATAACAATACATTTAAGGATAAATCTAGTATATATGGTTTCTACCGCCATGAAAGAGACGGCATGATTCCATTTCCGTTTGATGAATACCGATTTTCTGTGTTGTTGGCCAGTTGTGTACAAATGCCAAAAGCGATAGCAGCCGTGTAACATGTATGAAAGTGACACAATGTGTGGTGATCAGGTGGCCGCTGACAGATATTGGGTGTGGCAGCAGAACTCAACGTCAGCCCACAAGTCCAAAGAGACCCAGACTTGGCGTCAGAACTGCTACGAATTTGTACCCTCTCTCACTGCCCCTATTCTACCCCGACCTGAACCCGCTTGACTACTTCATTTGGTAATACATCGAGAACATTACCAACATTACCTCCAGCAACACCAAAGTCAGTTTGATTGTTGCCATCTGCCGAGTATTTGCCGAATTCCCGCAGGCGATGTGGGGAAAACATACTCCCAGTATGGGGCCCGTATTGAGGCAGTGATTGAGCTGAATAAGTATATATTGAATAGATGTCATCTCTACTATATAATCAAGTTACCTGAAGTGATTTTTCCTTGTTAAAAATATTAAAATAAAGCTGAAGTGTTATTTTTAGGGCGACACTTTTATCGTTCCACACGGTGTGTGTGTGTGTATATATATATATATATATGTGTGTGTGTGTGTGTGTGTGTGTGTGTGTGTAGGTTTACAGTTATTTAAATATCATTTAGTAGTAAAGTATGAAAAAAGTATGAAATATGAAGTACGGACGCCTCTGTGTAGCTTAATTGCCATACATTTTCTTTTTGGCAATTAAGCTACACAGAGGCGTCCGTACTTCATATTTCATACTTTTTCATACTTAAACGATATTTAAATAACTGTAAACCTACTTTTGGGCCACCCTGTATATATATATATATATATATATATATATATATATATATTGAGAGAGAGAGAAAAAGAGAGAGAGATCGTTCATTTTACTTCAGTTGAATTTCTCAGAAATCAAGGGGCAACTTCCTGGAGCAACCACTTGATCTCTATTTCATATACATAGATATTCGGATATTCGATTAAAGTTCTTACTTAAATCTCAAACATTAGTTTGTAAAGAAGTTTTGAACATAATTGTCCTCTCCTTAATTGACCATTGAAATATCTTAGAATATACCGTTCTTGTGATTTCTTAGTTTTACTGCATTCCATACACAGGATATCTTTTTAGGTCGCGAATACTATGTGCTTTTGAATATTTCGTTATTGTTTACTTATAGCTAAAAGTAACCTCATACCAGGTTGTCATGACAAACACATTTGACGTTAGATACTAAAAGATAAAGTCTAGTAAGTAATCAAGATGAAATGTTGCATTCGTAAATAATCTCCGACCAGTTTATTCATTTAAAAAGACCTTATTCTAATGGTATAAGTAATTTTTGAACAAATACTAACACGTTTTATCATTAGAGGCATTGGTACGCCTTGCTTGTGCAATTATCAGTGTAAGTAGTGACACTGGCAACGCATTTGGAGAATCACATTGATGAACGAAAATTATCTCCACGTAGCATTTATGTTGAATGCTTTTCGGTTAGATATATCGGGAGGAGAAAAAAAAACCGAATAAATAAAATAGCGATAGATTCAGTACTAGCTCGGAATTAGCTATCAAAAACCCACAACTAAGTGATATGCAATGCGTTTTCATTATCTTTATCATAATTGCACATAATAATGTACAGATTAAACGTTTTCCTATGACTCTAATATATCTTGCAAAAGAGACGCTAAACGTTTGTGACCCAAAGATTCATATATTCTTTTGTGAAAATTATTACTTTTCGAAAAAAAATGTGAATTTCCTTAACAAAAAGCATGTCATGTTTGTTATCAATAAAACAGTAGAAATAGTAGTCGTCTCTTTATTTCCTTAGATTAGTACTTTCAATTAAGGAATGCGAATAAACTCAATACGCGAATACTATTGTAGATTCTGTTTTATTATATATTTTTATTTCTGTACGGATCCTCTTAAATCAATGCCCACCACTTTGGCTCACTGAGCATGTTTGTCTTGTTTTAATAATCGATATCTCGTTTCTTTCTAGAATAATATAACGCACACATACACATATATATGTACGTTTGTATGCATATGTAGTATGTGTGCTTGGCCTCTACAAATTGTAGTTGTGACAACAAAGCCATATTTTTATAGCTTACGAACACCAGTGGCTATTTTTATATTTTTCGGCGTGTGCACTGTTCGAGTGGACTTTGCTTAATCTGCCTATATATATAAATATATATATATATATATATATATATATATATATATATATATATGAGAGAGAGAGAGAGGGAGGGAGAGAGAGAAAGAGTAAAAGACAGAGAGGGTGAGAGAGCTTATATGTTTATATATATTTTAACTACTTAAACCTTGATTACATATGAATAAAGAGCATAATGTTCTCATTTAGATAGCTCAATATTGTAATACTAGAGCTATAAACATTTTCTTTAAAGATACTAGGTTACTAGAAATAGATACATAAGAATTTACTCATTTTCGGAAAATTTAAGATACTGACCAATAAAAGAAAAAGTATCTGAAAATAAGTGAATACTTGTGTATTCTATTAACGTGTTTTCTTTAATATATACTAGCATTTATAGTATATAAATATATCTTTAATATATACTAGCATTTCAGCCCGGCGTTGCCCAGGTGTTTTGGGCTCAAATCAAGTTATTAAGTTAGATCTATGTCCAAGGAACCTATATCTAAAATTTCAAGTGTTTTGACCCAAAATTGTCGGAGGGGTTTGACCCCTTAACAGCCAAATTCCAGGCCGAAAACCGATCACATCGATTTTCCCAAATTTCAGTATCTGCATATCAAATTTCGAGTCTGTAGACTTAAAGATGACAGAGTTATTGCGTAGGGAAATGTACACAGACACACAGACACACAGACACAAAGACACACAGATCAGTTCACTTTTATAGATATACTAGCAGTTCCGCCCGGCTTTGCTCGGGCCCTATGTACTGTTCATAAGGTTATGTGCATATGTATATATTAAAAAGTGTGAATATGTAAAGTAATGACTTCCTGTATAATAGTCTTCCTTAACTAAGACAGACAAACATTTTCACTTTCATATATATATATATATATATATATATATATATATATGTATGTGTGTATATATATATATATATATAGATAGATAGATAGATGGATAGATAGATAGATTGGATGCAATATATAGTAATAATTTAAAAAGTATTAAAAAAAAAAAGAATCATGCGCCACCAATGAGAATCGAAACCAAAACGTTCGGCCTACGGTTTATTTTGCCTCAGCCGTCAATGACTGGGCTATGAAAACATGTTTACTACAAGGCTAAAAATTAAAAAATTAACCAATAGCTACTACATTATGCATTCGTAATGCTGGCGTTCGACCATCACCTGGCAAATTTATTTTTTTTTTCACATTTTTGCACAGATTTTTCCGGGCTAAAACCCAAATATAAAGTTTTTTATGGATTCAAATACTTTATATATGAAGTTTCATGCCTGTAGACAAAAACTCTAGGAGGAGTTTGTTAGGCAAAATTTGGTAAACAAAAATATATATGTATACATAAATATATATGGAAACAATTTTATGTTTATTATAAACTTTTTACGCAAATATTATGCAAGTATGAATCATGTAGTATATCTGCATGAATATAATTACACGTAATTATTAACAAAAGATGATCATCCCATTAGAAAGCCGAAGCAACTAATAGGGAATTAATTAAAATGAATGTTTAAAAGAATATGCAAATTAGCTAGATCTTTTGAAGATCAATGCAATTTCACAACCCATATATAAGAAAATTCTATTTTCTTTTTAAATAAGTAAAAAGGGTTTTTAATATGAATATCAATACGCATAAAAGAAATAAGAATTTATAGGAGTATATATATATATATATATATATATATATATATATTCAGTCTGCTTCTCTGTGTGCGTAATGGTACTACCATACTATTTGTTAGTCTATAAGAGACTTGATATCTAGAGGATTCGGATCCGCCGAGCAAATTTGATTCGTTTTTTAGCCGATAAAATTCTCCCAATGGGTAAAAAAAAATGTTTAATTGGAATTTACAGGCGATAGTAGACTAAGAGTGTATTGATATATATATATATATATATATATATATATATATATATATATATATATATACTGTGTGTGCAAAATCCAGACTTCAAGACAAGGTGTTGATGGCAACAAAAAGTGTATTTGATTTTATGTTACGATTGTTTCAATGTCCAGTTCGACAATTTCAAGCATTATATGACAGGAGTAAACATATTCCCACCGGAGTAAAACACAATTGGAGCCATGGGTGGTTTTGCTGTCAGAATAATAATTAGAGTACATACAATATCTTATTTCTTTAGACAATCCAAGAATACAACGCATGAATTATATGACAGGAGCAGCATAAGTGATTAATAACAGATGTGGGTTAAACACAACCTATTCCTTTAGATCAAAACATAATTTATATACTTAATTTGTTAAATAAGCCATTGTAGCACGTTCTGACCTTTCCGATTAAATTAATCATTTAATCATAGTCGCCTTCAAGTAATCAATGAACCGAAAACACAAACGGCCTGAATTACCTTCCTTTAACCATTATAAGAAACAAAATCGACCAAGTTTAAAACAAATTAACTAGCAGTACTTAACAACTTAATTGGAATATCTCCCTTCAAATTATCCTAAGCAACGACATAAAAACATTTTTCAAGTAGAATAACTACGACTTTTCAGACAATAAATAGAGTAGAACACTTCATCCGAAATGTCCTACAAGGTTATATATATTTAATACACCCTTTTTACTTTATTTCTCATATTTAATCAAATTCTAAACCTGAAATGGTCTTACATCTATGTACCAATAGAACGATAATCTATAAACATTACTTGCCACGAATACGAAAGTAAAACTAACCGTAACATCTTTACAAGGTTGTTACAGCCATAATATAAATATAGATACCAAATTTTAAAAAAAATTCTTTTTACAAAAAAACAATCATTGGGAAATAAAGGAATTTAGGAACCGAACAAATGGGATATATTTAAAAAATGTTTTTATTTTTTTAAATGGCTAAGCCATTTAAAAAAAGAAAAAACCTTTTAAAATATATCCTTTAAAAACTTCACATAATTCTGTTCTTAAATAAGGATACGAAAATTAGGTGATACATTAATATTTAAATGGGCTTTCCCGCAACCACAAACAAGGTAAATGTTTCTCGCATGCTTTTCCCGTTAGGGATCCCCCCCCCATTTTTTTCTTGCCATTCAAAAAATGTTACATTGCCAAAAGTGTGTTTATTCATAAAGTCTGAAGAAATGCTAGTTTCTTAACATTTTCGAACGATATAATGCTTAAAATTGTCGAACTGGACATTGAAACAATTGTAACATAAAATGAAATACACTTTTCGTTGCCATCAACACCTTGTCTTGAAGTCTGGATTTTGCACACACAGTATATTAATGCTCAGTTATGAAATGTGATAATTTTGTAGCTTAATCCTTAAGTCAACCATTTTTGGCTTAAAACCTATTGGTATATGAAAATTTACTGAATTACACGAACTCAGTATATTACACATATATATATACATATATATATATATATATATATATATATATATATATATATATATATATATATATATATATATATGCTTCCTATCCTGGGTTGACCATTTCGGGAAGTGATTTAAAATTACACAAGCCATTAGCGTATAAAGCGACGCTCTTTGTGTAAACAAATCGAGCGGAGGTATTTGGACGATTCAAAATTAAACATCTTTTAATTCATTACCTACACAGCAGCGTCCGTATAGCGTGATGGTGAGAAGCCTTGGCTGTCATTTGGGCGGTAAGGTTTTGATCCTGGCTTGACGCAGTTGAAAGTCTAGCCGCACTGATGAGCTGCGAAACAGTACTGTATAGTGATGACTATATATATATGTATATATATATACGGTAAATCCGATTAATTATTGATATTTTCTTAGGAATCTGTTATTAGTGGTGTCCATAACGAATAAAGTTAGAGCGCTCATCGTTTTGCTTTCGATTCTAGCTTATGGCACGCAATTCATATTTTTAAATTTGGAAATTATTACTATATATGCCGAATTACACGACCTTTGTTGCGGATATAGTTTCGATTAGGCAATAGTAACTAGCGTTTACTAAAAAGTAGTATATTTTTAAAACTTACGCAATAATTAATCGTATTAAATATATAATATAGCAAAACAACTTTAATTGTATTCTAAAAAATATAAAAAAACAATTCTGTGACTAAAAACAATACATATATATGAATACGTAATATATATATATACATATATATAGAGAGAGAGAGACAGACACAGAGAGACACAGAGAGAGACAGAGAGAGAGAGATAGAAATATTAATATATAAATATAGAAAAATGGTTAAAGTAAATTCTCATTAATGTATAATGTAAAAAGCCAAGTTGGAAATTTGTACATTAAGAAAAAATGAGTTTCTGTGTGGGCATTACGTTTGTTTCAGTCATGACATTTTTATGTGGCCGTTTCACAATTTGATTAATATATACAAAAAGCGTTTCATTCATCAATGTAATGTCCATACAGAAAATGTTTTTTTCTTAATAGACATTATACTCAATCGTTGGAGTTTTTGAAATTTTGCATGTGCAATGATTTATATCGCTACGGGTTATGTGGCAAATTACAGCTCTGAACTAATTGTGGTTTCTGTTTTACAGGTGTTTGAACTGTCAGGTGTGAAATGGAGCCTGTTGAATGCCGAGCAGTGATCCGGTTTTTGTATTTGAAAGGACGCACACCATAGGAGACTTTGGATGAAATGAAAGAAACATATGGTGATAATACCCCATCATATGACCTTGTAAAATGCTGGCATCGTGATTTCAAACATGGCCGGCAGTCTGTGAAAACAGTTCCCAGACTTAGGCTCCCCCTTCTTCCATCGATGAGGCATCTGTCCGTCCAGTTGAGGCTGCCATTTTGAAAGATCGGCGCATTACTATTCGTCAAATAGCCCAAGATGTCAAGATTAGTGCAGGGTCTGTGAAAACTATCATTCATGACCATTTACATATGCATAAGATGTTAGCCAGATAGATTCCCAGGTTGCTCACACCATTCCAGAATTGAGAACGCGTCGAGTGCTCGAGGATGAATTTAGAGATGTGCCAAGAAGATGAGTCAAAGTTTTTCAAAAGATTGATTACACAGCATGAAACCTGGGTCCATCAATATGATCCAGAGACCAAAGCCCAGTCAATGCAGTGGAAGCACTTGGACTCATCACCTCCAAGGCGATGGTGCAGCCCTCCGCTGGCAAGGTCATTCTCACAGTCTTCTAGGACCCGGACGGAGTAGTGATGACAGATTTCCTGGCAAAGGGTACCACAATTACAGGAGCCTATTATGCTTCACTTTTGCGGAAATTAAGGGAAGCTATCAAAGTCAAGAGGCTGGGCAATATCAGCAAATGTACCTCCTCCTGCAGGACAACGCTCTGGTCCACAACTCGCATGTCGCCAGATCACAAGCACGTGCGTGTGGTTATTAAATTCTCCCCCATCCTCCCTACTCTCCTGACCTTGCACTCTGACTTTCACCTCTTCCCAGCCATGAAGTTTTTGAAAGGAAAGCGTTTCCCAGATTATGCAGCCTTGATTTCTGAAGTCACGTCGTGGTTGGAGGACCAACCTGGGGTGTTCTACAAAAACGGTCTCCAGAGCTGCATCAAACGATGGGAGAAATACATAACTTTGGGTTGTCCCTATGTAGAGAAAGACTAATAACTGTGCCAAGTTTCGTTGCTCTACTGCTATGGGAAGAGGGTCAGGGGAATTACTTACTGCACGCCCCTCGTATTGATGCTCGTGCCGAAGTATGGCTTCACAGGAAACTGTAACCTACGATAAGTAAAATGCAATTCGCAATCACTTGGTATAAGCGGAATCCCCGAGGTGAGAACAATCTGACCTTTATTAAGACCCGGCTGTAATCAAATTATCATGCATTCTTGTTACAACATACCTTGTTCTATTTGTTGTTTCGGGTAGGTCCAATGATCTGAAAATCATGATTGATCAACAAACTTTAACATTTAGAAGATGGAAAGGCATTCCAAAAACTCAAATAAATTCAAGAACTCTATACAATATTTCACAAATAGGATATTATTCCTGTCTGCTTTATTGGAAACAGATGTGTACAGTTGTTGCTGTCCAGGAAATGCAGGCATTAGCCAGTTATTTAGTTACTGACATTGACCTTTAGCCAATCTGGATATTTTCCATTCAAGTTTATGTCGGAATATACACTGTTCCTCAAATCCTGCAACTCTCCAACATATTTACTTAGTTCTTTAGAAACTAACATTGTTTTCGGTACTTCTACATGAAAACGTCCATTAAAATTTGTCTTGCTGATTCTAAATCTCTAGTCATATAAGCCCTTATATTTGTTGTAAGTTTCTTTACAAATATATTTCTTCCAATTTAAGATTGTTAAAAACTTGCCTTAACAAACTTTGCCTGTGTTTTACAAGCAAAATTTTACGGTAGTCTCCTGATAATAGAGTTTGAATATCGCCCATTGGGTTGTTGATACCAATAATACCATGTAATGCCTGATCAATTGCTTTACAAACAGTTTTATGAACCATTGGGACTTCATCGACAATTCTAACTTTTGTGTTTCGCACTAATTGACCATATTTGAGTTTCGGGTAAGAGAACATGTAGGCTCATCCAGTCTATATATATATTCAATGACACTTAGAAAATGCTATGCGCAGTACATATTTTATTTAACAGTTGCCGCAATACTACTTAATGCAGTTGTTAGTGGAATGTTTTTCTCTAGCCTAATTTTTTCCAAAATTAGATTTGTAAGTAAGCCCTCCCTGTTTCTCGGGTGCATCAAGGAACATAATGTTTTATGATCTTCGCGTTCACCATTCACTATCTCCTAAAAGCTGTATAAGCATTTCTTTGATTCCCTCTAAAGTTTTGATATTGTTTATTAACCCGGGATGCTGCTCCTTCTGATTCTAGTTTATCGCACATCTGTACTTAGGACAAAGTTATTCATTATTAATATTAACTGGTGTTTGCATGCCATATGTTGTAAACACATGTCAACCCATCATAAAGGCTTCGTTTTCTGAATAGCAAATGTTTAATTGAAAATTAAATCAGAGACTAAGGCATCTAACTCATTGATATATCTACGATGTAGTTTAAATAATCATTCGACAATGCTCCTTTTAAAGATGTATTATTTGGTGAACATGCCGTCAAGAAGTGAATTCGAAATCTTTGATTTTTCCATGGAAAAATGTAAATGGTCATCATTCTCCAAAAGCAATGTCCAGTGATGATTTCCATCATCTAGATATTTGAATGAAGTTGGTCCTTTCACTTTGTTCAAGGGAAGTGACAAGAAATAGCACTCTTCAGCTGTTGGGTCTATTGTGTAAATCCTACCAATAGCATGAACTTTTAAACCATGCCATGCTCATTAACTGCATTCATCAAAATATCTCTTTTGCGAAGATTTTATTTCTTTGTACTTTTGTTCAAAATAAAATATTGTGGCAATTCAGTATTCTTCGATGTCTTTGCATTTTGCTATTTTTATTGTTCTAACTTGACAGGTTTTACAGTACTTTTTTATAATAATAAAACCTTCTAAAATAAGTTAATTATATATATATATATATATATATATATATATATATATATATACTAGCAAAAGTACCCGTCGTTGACTGGGTTCAAAAACAGCCTACATAATATGGACTCTGATTTATGAAAGTATGAGAGGTTATGAAAAGGAAGGGTTGTAAATTTAGTTTGAAAACCAAAGCAAAATATGATGAAAGTAAAAATAAAAGAGATAACCCCTATAATATAATTTATTATATCATACTTGTTCACACTGAAACACTTATAACAATATGCTGTGGATCAATATTAAAAAACTTTGTTAAACTTTGTGACATATTTCCATTCTATGGAGGTCAGGTGCGAACGAACACCCCATAATTTTATTATACCATATTTCTTCAAACGGAAACATAATTGTCAAAGTATACTTACGCAGATAGATATGAAAAGTATTTATTAAAGTTTGTACCTATTTCCATTCTATGGAGGACAGGCGCGAACGCAGACCCCACAATTTTGTTATACCATTCCTATTTAAGTTAAAACATACTAATCAAAGTATTATTATGTACATCTATATCAAAAACACTTGTGAACATTTTTTTTAATTTTAATTTTTTTTATTTTCATACTTTGTGGATCGGGCGCGAACGCAGACTCCACAATTTTAATGAACCACCGTTCTGCCAGATTAAATACACTCATTCCTGTGTCTCGATACATCTTCTATCATTATATGTAATCATTTTTTTTAAAATAGTCAACCATATAGGAGCCTATTCGTGACCAGGCACGCACACACACACACACACACACACACACACACATTCAGCTTTATATTATATAAGCGGGGAGACTCGACGTAGCTCTGAATTTAATGACGATCAACGAATGCACCACATTCCAATGATTTTATTATCATCGAAATCGGTGAAATGGTCCATTTTTTACATGAAATCGATTGGTTGCCTGTATATGCCGGAGAACCACCACGGTTCACTTGAGAGAATCTTCATAAGATCACCGCAATGATAAAGTTTACAATACATTCTAGTCTATATTCGACTGTAGAGAACTTACTGTCGACATAAGCAAATTATTTTTGTATAAGGGCTTGAATTAAAGTTTAAAATGAAAAAGTCAAGTATAATGGTTAAATTGTGCCCTAAACAGAAACATTTACGTCGAACGCACATCTGTCTTATCAAAGAACTTGCTGTTGGTTTTAAACAACGGGTAATTCATCTTGTGAGGTGGTAATATTTCTCAAATTCACTTGTAATGTAAGGCTGTATAAGAGAATTAACTTTGGTCAAGATCGGAATGTTCTTTCTTTAATAGAATGTTGTCGATTATCAATCATCGATACTTATCGGAGCTGTTCTGATACACCACCTATTCAAGAACACTACCAGGCACATAAAGTGTTGAATATTGTATCTCGAAAAAAAGAACGCGGTGGTTTAATTGAAGTCAAAGGAATTGTGATCTCCAATATTTTTTAATAGATAATATTTATTATTATTTATTTATTTATTATTATATTATTATTATTTTATAAATTATAGAGGTACAGCTTTATAATTAATGATTTAAGCATATTTGTCTATGAAGAGTGTTGATAAGATAATTTGGCATTTAGCTATTAAAACAATGGGAGGACGTGGACAATAAATACTGACCTTGATCGGAAATCAGAGAACACAAAAAAGGACCTCATATATATTCACGGTACAAACCAGGCAACAAACTTTCTGTAAAGCATTAAGAACTATTCGTTGAACAGTTACAACGGTTCAGGAAAGTATGTGTTCCTTTGTCTTATGTTGAACCAGAAAAAATTTCCGCCTGTTTGCAATTCAGTTCAAAGTAGATAGATAGACAGATATAACGACACTACGTTGCTAAAGAATCAGACATATATATTTGCATACACTTACAACTCTAGACGACTAGGGATGCACGTTAATATATATATATATATATATATATATATATCTGACGAGGCTTTTGGGTCATAAACATGGTCCAACAATGCCAAACATATGTAACCAAACAGATAAAACGGTGATAAGATATAAAACACATATTTGCTCCGCAATAGTATTGAGTACTCTCTTCAGGTTTTTACTAATTACCAGTTTTACCAAATATATATATATATATATATATATATATACATATCTATTATATCTATAAAAGTGAATGTGTCTGTGTGTCTGTCTGTGTGTGTACATTTCCCTACGCAATAACTTTGTCAATTTTAAATCTACAGACTCGAAATCTGATGTACATAGTACTGAGATTTGGGAAAATCTTTGTGATCCGTTTTCGGCCAGAAATTTGGCTGTTAACGGATCAAAATTAAACGATTTGACTGTTTAGAACTCTACCAAACTCCTCCGAAAGTTGGGTACACACACTTGAAATTTTAGATATAGGTTCCTTCGATATGGATCTAACTTAATAACTTGATTTGAGCCCAAATCAATAACTTTTAAGGAAATCTGTAATCTAATACCAAATAAGAGTCTTGCCATAAGCCAAACAACGTGCGCCGTGAAGTTTCTTATATAAAAACAAAATGCCATCGACAATTTTATATGTAATTTTAGATTGTTATAATACTTAAAAAACTATAAATCTCGTCTAGGCGCATGGAAAAGTTTAAATAATTTACAAAGAAACTACTGTAGTTTTCTAATTGTTCTTTTGTGTTTTAAGTGAAAATCTCAATAAAAAAAGACCTAAATAAGACTCATCTTAAGTCTTCAATATATATATATATATATATATATATATATATATATATATATATATATATATATATATATAAACTAGCATAGGTACCCGGCGTTTCCCGCGTGTTTGCAGGTGTGTATTGAGCAAAAAAAAACCAGAAAGTTGTAGTAGGAAGGAAGGTTCGAACCCGTACCGAGAAGGAGGAAAAGAACACGAACAAAACATGGCGTCTTTTCTGTTACGACCACCGCCAAACCGGACGCAGGTAAAAATTAAGGCTAAACACTCGAAAGGAGAGGATACGTGCATAGATTTATATATTTGTAGTTCAAATTTTTTACACAAACTGATTGAAAAGCTTACTTTATATCTGAATGCCCTTTATGTCAAATTTACTAACGTTTAGACCAAAGTAATTTGTTAGAGACTGTAGAGGTACATTTTTTTTTAAAATTTACCCCTATTATGACCCCTTAACATTTATTGTTTTGGGTTCAAATTAAGTTATTAAGTTAGATCCATGGCGAAGGAACCTATATCTAAAATTTCAAGTGTTTATCCCCAAAATTGGCGGAAGAGTTTTGTAGAGTTCTCAAAGGTCAAGTCGTTGAACTTTGACCCCTTAACAGCCAAATTTCTGGTCGAAGATGGATTACAAAGATTTTCCCAAATCTCAGTTCCCTGTATATCAAATTTCGATTTTGGTAGAGTTATTGTGTAAGGAAATATACACAGACAGACAGACAGACAGACAAACACGTTCACTTTTAAAGATATTAGCATTTCAGCCGGCGTTGCCCGAGTGTTTGGGTGTGTTGAGCCAAAGAAAAGTGGTAGTAAGAAGGCAGGCTCGAACCTGCACCCCGAAGGAGGAAAAGAACGGGGAAAAACCCTGACGTCTTTGCTGTTACAACCATCGCCGAACCGGAAGTGACGTATGCTTTAATTACGGCTAGCCAATCGAAAGGAGAGGATGACTTTTGAAAGTATCGCCGAAAAAGACGACAACTCCCAGTAGAAAAGTGCCCAGTTGAATTAATGTTTTTAGCTAACTTTTCGTTATTTGTCGTCTGAAAGGTCGAACTTCAAAACGATACTGATCTTGTAAAAATCCGTCGGCTCTGTCGAAAGTTTTAGGCAGACATGCAAACATACATACATATATACATTTATATATTGGTGACTAAAAATTTTCGGCCCAAACCAATTAAAAATCTTGCCCAATCTCTGAATACCCTCTATATCAAATTTCAAATGTTTAGACCAGAAACTGTCTGAGTAATTTGGTAGAGACCGCAGAGGTCAAATTTTTATTAAGTTTGATCCCTATTATGACTCCTTAACATTTATTATTTTGGGCTCAAATTGACAGAGTTATTGCCGTGGAAAATGTACACAGATACACAGGCACACAGACCGACACACAGTCATATTCACTTGTATTGAATTTGTATGTGGCATCTGTTGCTGCAAACTTACAATAATTTGGTCCAGAGGGAAATTGCAGCAGTCATTTTATTATTATTATTATTATTATTATTATTATTATTATTATTATTATTATTATTATTATATGTGTGTATATATATATATATGTATATATATATATATATATATATATATATTAGCAGAGAGATCCGAAGTTGCCCAGAATTTAATGAGGATCAACGAATGTTCAACACTTTCAATATTTTTTATTACTTTTATTGTCGTCGATATCGGTGCAATTGCTAATTTTCCAATCAAATACATTGATTGCCTGTTGTAGTCGGGGACTCACCACAATGTACTGACGGAAGCTTCACATGCCTCTTCAGAGTGAATTATTCCACAGTATATTGTAGTCTACATGGCACTGTACAGGACCTACTGCTTATTTTATAATAGTATCTGTAAATACGGCCTTCAATTAAAGTTTTAAATTTAAAAGTCAAGTGTCGTGGTAAAATTTTCCTAGTATATTAACACTATTATATTTTTTCCTATTGACCCAGTTTGTTAGGAGTGCTTTCCTTCTGTATATACAATTTTTCAAAGATTCACTCCTAACATTTTAACATCTTATTTTTGGGTCATGAATTGCCCGGAGGATGTTGTATTTTTCTGCATTACAGAACAAGCATTGACTTAATTCCGGGGTGTATGCTGGTTTGTGCTCTATTTTTCTCCATTTTATGGAAAGAAGGTGTATTCTTTTCTTTAAACTCTCACATCCGGATAGCGATGCTGTATTTAATCTTGTTTTTTCTCTAGTTTGTGCATATTATCTTTGCTTAAATTGGCCTTGTGTCATGCCTATATATTTTTCCGGCATGTTTGTAGATTGGTCTGTTATTGTGGCTTCATAAACACGGGATTCAGCTTTACAATTGCCCTCCAATTGGCAACTATTTTGGGTCATGCAAGAACAGCCTGCGTTATCTATCGTTTTTGGTTCCTTAGATATGATCGAGTTAATTGATGGAGCTGTTGAGTAACTAACTTTCACAGTGTTTCTATTTAAAATTTTATGCAGTTTGTATTTTTCTGGAAAATGCTTATCTAGAAGTCTAAAAAAATGTCTTACTCTAGTTTTTGTATTCAATGAGAACTGAGGTAAGAACCAAATTATCTTCCGTCTCCTCTTTTGTTTTGTTTTATCCGGGGTTTGCTGAAATTTAATGTTTTATCTGAACCCACTTTTATGTAGTACATTATAATATGGTGCTGCTTGTTCGAACACTTCAGCGTTCGAAGAAAGTCGTGAAATTCTTTTGCTAATGTTTGCTACCATATTTTTAAACACTGTGTGTGGGTGGCATGGACCCTTATTTATGTACATGAGGTTTTCATTTAGTTTGTGGAAGGGTTTATGTATTTTCTTCTCGAGTTGCATCTAAAAAATCTACTCTATTTTTATTTGTTTTTATGGTTATTTTAAAGCTTAGCTCCTTGAAAAATTCAGCTACTTCTCCTCTAAGCCTGTCAAGTGCACATCCATTGTAGTTACGCGATAGGCGAAGTCCATCATTCCTATATAACCCAAAAAAGTGGCCTGGAAATTTATTTTTCATGGTATATAGCAGGAAAAGTCCGACCTGGTAACAGATACGCACTGTCATAAACCCCATCGCAACATCAAAGGTGTCTTCGGGATTTGATTTTTTAACCCATGTTTTATCTTCAAAAAATAAAAGGGTCTGCATTGCTTGCATGATGGTTTCCTTATACAGCTCGCTTATTTTTTTTAATATTTTGATCCGAAGATCAATGATTTTTCTAGAATTTCCTTAGTGATTGAGGGGTAAAGGTCGACGATATTTAGTTGTGTAAAATTAAATTTGTGTAGTTCAGTTATGCTTTTAAATCAGTCCAGTAGCGCGCTTGTGTCTGCCCACAAATTAAGATTTGATTTTCTGTTTATTTCTTTTAATATTTCTCAAATTATAGACTTGCTAGCTAGACCGATCTCGCTTTTAGTCGGGTGTATTACCCTACATGTTGGCTTATTATTAAAATTTTCTTTGTGGTCTTTTAAATTTATAAACACATTTTTCTTTTCTAATCTATTTCATCTGTATTCTATGCCTAATTTTGTGGCTACCTCTGTAGCCTCTTGGTTAATAGACTTATAAGTATTTTTTCTGCTAATTCGTATTGTTTTGTAATAAAGTTTAGTACGAGTTGTTTTTTCTTTTCCTTTTTAATTTTATATAAATGTTTCATTTTATCTGAGAAAGCAATTGCCTCATTTTTATTTTTTATTTTTTGTATCTCAGCTGCTATTATTTTTTAAATTCATTTGACCTATGTTTAAATTCAAGCTTAGGGATCATGTCTAGTTAATCTTTTTCGAAACTGTCTAATTCTCCCACTTTATCTCGTGAGGGATATATATTTTCACCTTTCGGTTATAAAATAGGTGAGTATTGGCTTAAGAGAGTTTGATATGGATATCTAAAACGGTCCTAGTTATCGGGCTTAAACCGACGGTACCAACGACCAATAACTTTCTGTGCACAAAAAGCAAAATATAAATGCGCTCTTATATTTCGGATTTTCTTTTTAATTGAGCACTCTGCTGGATTTGTTTTTAAAAAAAAAAACACTAATCATATATATATATATATATATATATATATATATATATATATATATATATATATATATATATATATATATACACTAGCATGGGTGCCCGGCGTTGCATGGGTGTTTGGAAGCGTATGCTGAGCAAAAAAACAAAAAAAGGTCAATTTTATTTAAATTTGACCCCTATTATAACCCCTTAACATTTATTGTTTTGGGCTCAAATCAAGTTATTAGGTTAGATCTATGTCGAAGAAACCTATATTCTAAATTTCAAGTGTTTAGACCCAAAATTCTCGGAGCAATTTTGTAGAGTTCTCAAAGGTCAAATCGTTGAACTTTTACCCCTTAACAGCCAAATTTCTGACCGAAAACGGATCACATAGATTTTCACAAATTTCAGTACCCTGTATATCTAATGTCGAGTCTGTAGACTAAAAATTGACAGAGTTATTGCGTCGGAAAATGTACACAGACACACAAACAGACACACAGACACGTTCACTTTTATAAATATACTAGCATGGGTTCCCGGCGTTGCCCGAGTGTTTGAAGATGTATGCTGAGCAAAAAAAAAAAAAAAAAGAAAAAAACGGCCATTTTTTTAAATTTGAACCCTATTATGACCCCTTAACATTTATTGTTTTGGGTTCAAATCAAGTTATTAAGTTAGATGTTATCTTGGACCAATATCTAAAATTTCAAGTGTTTCGACATAAAATTATCGGAGGAGTTTGGTAGATTTCTAAAAGGTCAAATCGTTGAACTTTTACCCCTTAACAGCCAAATTTATGGCCGCAAACGAGTTACAAAGATTTTCTCAAATCTGAGTACTTTGTATATCAAATTTCGAGTCTGTAGACATAAAATTGACCAAGTTATCGCGTAGGGAAATGTACACAGACAGACACACAGACACACAGACAGACACACAGACACGTTCACTTTGATAGATATATAGACTAGCATGGGTTCCCGGCGTTGCCCTAGTGTTTCGAGGTGTATGCTGAGGTAAACTGTAAATTTTTTAAACTTTGACCCCTATTATGATTCCTTAACATTTATTGTTTTGGGCTCAAATTAAGTTATTATCTTAGATCCATATCGAAGGAACATATATCTAAAATTTTAAGTGTTTAGACCCCAAATTGTCGGAGGAGTTTGGTAGAGTTCTCAAAGGTGAAAGCGTTTAACTTTGACTTCTTAACAGTCAAATTTCTGTCCGAAAACCGTCCACCAGATTTTCCCAAATCTCAGTCCACTGTATATCAAATTTCGAGTTTGTAGACTATTAATTGACAGAGTTATTGCGTAGGGAAATGTAGACAGGCATACACACACAGACACACAGACACGTTGACTTATATATACATGCGTCCAATGTAGAGTTGAGGCAAACAGATTGGCAATTGGTAATTTTGGTCTGGTAAACAAACAAATAACTACTTTAAAAAAATTGTTTTCAATAGGTTTTCGGGTGTGCTAAAAACGAATATCGTATTTAAATTTTCCGAGAATAAGTATTTTTGGGTAGCAAGCAATGTAATTCCTTGTTATAAGTGGTGACCATTAGTGTACACGCAAGCGCGTATATATTTTAGTTAATACCCGGAAAAATATTTATTTGCGGAAAATTTAAATGCGATATTTGTTTTCAGCACACACGAAAACCTATAGAAAGCAAGTTTTTTTATGTAGATTTTGTGTGGATTTACCAGGCTACAATAAACACGACCATTAAAAAATATATATAGATCCAACAAAAAGGTGGCCATAAAGTGGGTGCTCATTTTACGTTTAATTAATATAGAAAAAGTGTTCCCACTTTTTAAAACTATAATTTACTTAATATCTTAGAAAACCTATAGAAAACAAGTTTTTATGGAAGTTTTTGTGTTGGTTTACCAGGTCACAATAAACATACATCCTTAAAAAAAATAAGACCAACCAAAAAAGGTGGCCATAAAGTAGGTGCTCATTTTACGTCAAAATCGATATAAAAAAAGAGCCCCCACTTTTTAAAGCTATAATTTCCACATATCTTGTAAACTATTTGTTACAATTTTTTTTATTTGCTAGTAAATTTATTTAATTTTCACATTCGTTTTTATGTATCTATACAATCATATTAAAGTTTAATTAGAATTGTCTAAATAATAAAGACTCCTTAGTAGAAGAATCCAGGAAAACTTTTCTGTATTTTTTCCTCCAGAATTATTAATTTATATTAAGTGATCTTTAACCTCGATTACTTTACCCATAGAAACACGTACACACACTCACATTATTACACATATGTATAGAAATATGTGTGTATGTGTGTTGTGTGTGTGCCTATGCAAAGTAGAGATTACCGTTTTCTATTACATATATGGTTAGGTTTCTACTGATTTTATAATTCAGTGAGAAAATATGTTGTTGATGATTCTCTACCTGAAAGTGAGAGAAGTATGAATAGCTTAGGCGTTTCATAATGTGAAGGAATAAAAGGAGTTCATTAATGGCTCAAATACTTTGCCTAAATATGCATGCGAATGAATATATATATATATATATATATATATATATATATATATATATATATATATATATATATAAAGAGAGGGAGAAAGAAAGAGAGAGGTGAAATCAGTTCTATATTTATTTAACGCTGTATATACAGATTTTGTTCTCGAGAGGTTTGAGGAAATGAACGTTCAAAATCGTTTCCTGATTCTTAAAAGACAGATCATAATGAAAGATAAATAATAAATAATTTTAATGTTTGGTCTTCGGATTTCGAAAGATAACGACTGGCACACTTTAAGAGTTGGATATCTTAACATATTAATGTACAAAGCAACTAATATTCTACTTCTATCAAAATATCTCGTTCACATTCTCACGCAGATATACGTATGTATAGTATTTTGTTTGAAGCATTTGTGGTAATAAATATATGGATATTTATTAATACAAAAATCCGGAATGTTGAACGTAAAACAAAAACAATTAATCAAACGCAGAATTTATGGTGTTAATTATTACGATTAGCTATTTCTTTTTCAATAAATATTTCATATATAATTACAGCATATATAAATATTATATTCTATATAGAATTTTAAATTAAAAGAAATGAGCTGTGTATTATTGAAAATTACTTTAAATTCGTGAATACAGATTAGTTTCTATTCTTAGACAAATATATTTATGTTTATTTATTCATAATTTAGTTGTAAATATAAGCATATTGTGATATTAAATATACTGAAAATTTGATAAAAATAAAATTCTTATAATCATATAAAGCTTTCATAGAATACTTTTTATGTGCTAAATGAATTTATTTCAATGTGATTAACTTAATGAATATAACAAATGTTTAAATACGAATGTTCTGCTACTTTCTTTGTGATAGTTTGAATCATCTAGATTGATTCATTGGATTATTAAATATACACTATCTATAGTTTCTTAAAGTGTTACTTTCCTTACTCTTATTCTGCTTTAAAAATTAACCAGTTACGACATTTTAAATTTAAAATATACATAAGCGAGTGGTATATATATATATATATATATATATATATATATATATATATATATATATATATACAAAGAAAAATTGACGAAGAAAAGTATATACTAATGCATATAGATTTTGTAATCATAAATTCAATAAGGAAAATAAATGAAGGGATATGTATAAATGCTTTTTACACCTAGGTCTTTCGAAACCTAATGCTTCTCCCCAGAAGAGGAGAGGTGTTGGATAGGCAACAAATAAGAAATGTGATGTGTAGCACTTTTTTTTTTACACAGTGGTCACCACTTATCAATGCCCGGAAGCCACTCAGGGATAATTAATACAGGGGAATCAGGGATCTTGGATAAAGAGTAAATGGTATATAATTGGACGGAGGGGAGAATAGGGAACTATTGCGATAAAGGTAGCAGTAGCCAAAGTGGGGTGATTACATAATGGATATACGCGACCTGGAATAGGATTATATGGGAAGTTATGGTTTTATCATGATGCGCTAGGGAATGTTGATGCAATATGTGGCGGATATGAGGAGATATACAATTAAAGCCAATAAAAAAACAGAATAATTGGTGGCTGATAATGATAAAATTAATGGATAGGGAGGTAGCTTCATTTGGGAGTGCAGGATTAGTTACGTCAGGAAGTTGAAGTAAGAGCATAAATATGCAAACCCGTATAAAAACGTATGCACACATCTACATCCCTAGCCCTATTCATTCATTTCTTTTATTGATTTGATGATTATTACATTTATATGCACTAGTATATACTTTTGTATTGTCAATTTTTTTCCATCTGAGCTCTGTTTCATATGTTGAGATTTTTAGCACTATAAGTCTCCATAAAAGGAGTTTTCTGATTCTTCCTTGATCCGCTTTATATATACAAGAACACAAGTTTGCCCAGCTGGGCAAACTTGAGTCCTTGTACCGGAAAATATCCAGTAAATAAAACGTTGTTTAGAAAATCGTTATTTGTTTTTAATTTCCATACACCAAACATGAATATAAATATCACTAAAACATCTGCTGGGTCATGAGCTTCATTTCGGTACCTTACATGTCTGGGTGGGTTGCCTGTAGGCTGAGATAAATTGCGTCACACACACACACAAACACACAGACATTAGCAAAATGTATAATAAGGTATATATATGTATGCTTTCGCCATGTGAGAATTCCATGTGTATGCTCACCTTGTTACAGAGAGAGAGAGAGAGATGTTACAGAGAGAGAAAGAGAGAGAGAGAGAGGTGAGTAAACGTGGAGGTAGATACGTTTACCAGAACCGAAGGTCAGCTGACCGGATTACGTATGTGTGACGTGGTCAGGTTGGCTGGATCGGGAGATTTGATTTGGGCTTTGAAGAAGACGGACGGTTTTTCCGTTGTCTCCCCCTCTTAACTGGGGAGGGGGGAGACGAACGCTGACGTGTGTAGAAGAAGAACCCACACAAGCGATTTCACTTCCACCTTCTGCACGACCTCTTGGGAAAGTGAAATAAAAACTATAAAACCCATTCATCGTCTTGGAGTGATAAATCTTCGTCAACCAGGTATCAAGTCTCCCTCTAGGATGAGAAATTTCCAGATGGTCCAACATCGAAGAAACAGACGTAGGTTCTGAAAATACATGTCACACACACGATTCCCTTTATGATAATCAAACACACAACCATTTATATTAGAGATAATCATACGCACACGGAATCCTTTTTTATGTTATACACCCAAACGTAAATGGTGCCCAACAATGATAACCTTTATGAAGAACCCTATATAACATATTCAATTTGGTGCCGTAACTGATCAGACCACCTAGCAAGGGTGGGTTTAAAAGAAAAAAAAGAAGAAAAAAAGGACTTCGGTTGCCACGGGGAAAAAAAAGAAAAAAAAGGACAAGAAAAACAATAAAATGTATGAAAAAAAAAGAAAAAGAAAGAACAGTAGAAAAAAATACAAATCAACACACACACAACGTAGGGTCCATTAAAACACTAGGCGAATTAGAAAAATAATTAAAAAAAAGAAGAAAAAGAAAAGCAATACACACGTACAACCTTTTCACGAAGAAAGAAAAGGAAGACATACAGACACACAGATGTAAAACTTTATATATAGAAAATAGTTTAAAAAAATGTTTATCGTATTAGGAATTAGCTTGTTATGAACGAAGAAAAATGTCACTTAATGTAAAAATCAGAAGGGAAAAACAAAGAATTGCCTTATTCTGTTTAAAGCAAAGGACCGATGAGACAGTAAGAAAATGTAATGGGAACACGCACAAATGAAATTGTTTGGAAATGTGTCAATCATAACAGCCAGTGAGTAAACCAGAAAGAAGAAAAAAAAGAAATAGAACATATGACTTTAGTAAGTGTGCGTCAGAAATGAGCCTTTCAGCTTACCAGAAGATAAACACGTCAATCACAAATATGTGTTATGAATATTTCGTTGCATTTTTAAACTGTGAACTAAGTGTAACTTTTAATGAAAAACAATATGTACTTTTGATGAAAAACAATGGATAGGTTCTGAAATGTGATTTTTTTTCCTTTTTCACTAATTATATGATTTTTTTTTCTTATGAATTTTTTTTCTGACATGGACAATTTTAGTTCCATCGAGTGTTAGGATTGTCTGAGACTTTATAAGTGAGTCGTTTTATTTTATTTTAGAAACGACTATGTATTTTAATCGTAAATGTCTAGGTATTTTTTGTAAACGACTGTGATTTTTTTCTTTAATTTTGAATTCTGCGGAATGGTAAAAGATGATGCACTATGCAGCCGACCTAGTTGATGACGTGGTCAAATGAGTTTCCACGAATCTGTGTTTTGTTATTTGGAATGTTGTTGTTAGTGAGATAGGACTTTGTGATTGCTTATAGGATATTTTTGTATTTTTTAGTTTATTATTTTTATGTAATTGATGTGTTGTCAAACGGTATTGGCAGAATTTTCTTGTTCTTTGACATGTATTTTTTTTCGCAGAATAGGGAGGTGGAATCTTTGCTTGTGGGGTCTATTGAAAGAATGATTAATAAAAGAAAGAACGTGTTGTTAATTAATTAATTAATAATCATAATAGTAATAATAAAATTGGGAAAAAGAGAAAGAAATAAGATTTAAACAGTGTAATAAATAATAATAATAAAAAAAGTTTCGGAAGAGTCAAAGGTTCAGTCGGTATTAATTTTAATTTTCGAAATGTAGAATAAATGTTCTATTCGACATGAGTGACGTTTTGACCACATAAGTAAGGTAGAAAAAAAGGATAAATATAGGGTTAAATAAACTATATGAAGAAATGAAAGAAAAAGTGGGGCGTGAATGGAATTTAATTTCTGTGGCAAGCATGTTAGAATTTTGGAGAGGTGTTGAATTACATGGGTAGTTATTAATTTCATTATTCTCGAGAAATGATTCGAATTTTATTTTTTTTATCGTGATTTCTATTGATTTCGAGTAGAATCAACATGGAGCAACTTTGAGTATTTCATGTGTGGAAATCCGATGTTTTCCGTGAAGCTATGTGACTTCAAGGCAGGTTGCGCTTACCGACTTTGGAAAAAAAATAGTTTTTTCTGACATAGCAGTAAACGGAATGTATTCTGTCCAGCGTGAGCAGATCTAGTTGTAATCAACTTCAGGGAGCAAATGAAATGCCCTCTGACATGGTGTAAGGGGCAGAGGGGGTGCAATGGCTGACGTGGCCATTATGTTACGAATCGCTCAAGAGAAAATGAATGAAATATGTATGCTAGTACTGAGGAAAATAGAAGGCTACCCACCATATAAAATGTTAAGAGGATTTTGTTTCCCACAAAATACTAGTAATAAGAGTAGGCTTATGATGAATAGGATAAGGCTTGGGATGGAAATTTTTTTTTTTGCGTGTGCTACCTATGGGAAGACAAGCTGATCTGTAAAGCCAAGGACGATGATAGTCCGTTTTGAAGAGGCAGATGGACCTCGATTTTATTATTCGGTTGATTGCCGAGAATTTATCGATTACGCGTAGTGTCGACGGGAGTAAAGGATGCTCCTGAAATTCTGATTTAAATTATGAAGAGACCATGGGGCTACAGGGAGTTGTTGACCTTCGAGGGCGCAAGGATTAGCGCCACATGGTATTATTTGTTGATATTATTTTACTTAGTATATTGAATAAAGGTATGACAGTTTTCTTTGCCAGTGAGGTGAGCATATATATCCCATTCTTAGTAAATGTGGGAAGTAGAAAATGTATGCCTTCGCCATACATTTTGATAAAAAGGGGGGAAGAGATGTTACAGAGAGAGAGAGAGAGAGGTGGGTAAACGTGGAGGTAGACACGTTTACCAGAACCGAAGGTCAGCTGACCAGATTACGTATGTGTGACGTGGTCAGGTTGGCTAGATCTGTGAGATTTGATTTGGGCTTTGAAGAAGACGGACGGTTTTTCCGTTGTCTCCCCCTCTTAACTGGGGAGAGGGGAGACGAACGCTGACGTGTGTAGAAGAAGAACCCACACAAGCCGATTTCACTTACACCGTCTGCAGGACCTCTGGGGAAAGTGAAATAAAAACTATAAAACTCATTCATCGTCTTGGAGTGATAAATCTTCGTCAACCAGGTATCAAGTCTCCCTCTAGGATGAGAAATTTCCAGATGGTCCAACATCGAAGAAGCAGACGTAGGTTCTGAAAATACATGTCACACACACGATTCCCTTTATGATAATCAAACACACAACCTTTATATTAGAGACAATCATACGCACACGGAATTTTTTTATGTTATACAAAAAAAGTAAATGGTGCCCTCGATGATAACCCCAGTGAGAACTATGTAACAACCTGTGCCAGATATTATTAGAATTTAAGGGACTGATTTGTGAAGGTATCCTTTTTAATTTAACTATAAAATTTTTTACGTTTAACGTAGTAGACGTGAAATAATCAAACGAGACTACTGTTTTAATATTGCAGCGGTTATGATTTATGATTTTCTGAATAACAGAAACACATGGTAATATTAAGATTCTTACCTTATTTTAAAAAGAGATTTTAGACGAGTGTTTCGATATTTTATCTGATAGAATAAGATGCTATTAGTAATTATGTATTGTGTTGTTGTGTTAAATTTAATGTAATCAGAAAAACCTGTTTCAAACTCAGTCTTGTAATTTAATATTTTATATATCATTACAATAGAAAAATGCGAGCATGAAAAGTAATATGGTTAAGCTTAAACATGAAAAAGTAAAGGACTAGTTAGTTAAACTGGAAAAGAAAAGTACAAGATATTCTAGTAAAAACATATAATAAATTTGTAACTTAAAATATTGCAGCATTAAGAATTGATTATATAATGTTTTAAAGTGAATATTTTTAAAATGCTGCGATATTTTAAGTTATAAATTTATTATATATTTACTAGAATATCTTGTCCTTTTCTTTTCCAGTTTTAACAACTTGTCCTTTTCTTTTCCAGTTTTAACAACTTGTCTTTTACTTTTCCATGTTTAAGCTAAACCATATTATTTTTCATGCTCGAATTTTTCTATTGTAATCCATGATGTTTCCAGTATCCCAATAAATTCACTTGTTCTATGTTTAATTTCAGTCTTATTTTTGCCCCCATAATATTGCTACTAATGTAGCACCACTAGTCGCTGAATCAACATGGTTGCTATGGAAACCAGTCATAATAAACGTTACTCACTTCTTTACGTTTTCTTACGATTTTGAACCCATTAAATTCATCATGACTTTTGTTTTACTGAACGAAAATTAGTCATTTCTTTTTCACAATATATCTGATCTATAAACTGTAATAATATTTTTTTAAATTTGGTCGAACAATGAATAATGACTAAAACTGCCACTTTACCATATATTAAAATACTGCTGTTTTTGAATGATAATTAAGTAACGAGTTATTAAAAGTAAGTAATGAGTTTTTATTACTCATTTGCTCTTTTTGAAAACTAATCTTTATAGCAGTCGACAAAACACATGTGTATATATAATTTGTTTAAACCAACACAGAAAGAGTTTTTTATATATAAAACTCTGCAGGGAGTAAGTGCGGTTGTTTTTTGTGTTTTTTGTTGATTTTTTTTTTTTACATAAGCACATCGAGGACCTAAATATCTCATATCATGTGTGAAATTTGGAAGTACAATACTCACCAAAACTTGGATGAAAATAACATGAAAGACCTTACCAATGAGCTCGTCTACAAACTAACTATAAAACTATTTGTAATGATAGAATTGTTATTATGATCAAATAAACCAAAATTAAAATCAATCATGATTGGGTGTGTCAGTCAGAATAGCATTGCACTGAAGCAAAAGCTGATGCTAGAACCAGATCAATGCTCAATTGAACTCACTACCAATGCTACAGTCACGTTGAGCACTATTAATTTCAAAAAGAGATTAACTAAAAAATACACATTAGCTTTTCGCTTGTGTTTGCTATGTCACCTCTTTAAGCATTTGGAGCGCCTAATCCTAACAGATAGTCTTAAGTTGTTGAATCAGCCATTATTCCTTAAAAAATAAGATTACGGTCTAGCAAACCCACAAGAAACGAACTCCAAAATCTCCTGAATCACATGGTACATAAGTTTTAGAAAAAACTGATAACAGAATAAGCTTTCGTTAATCTGTCAATCACGAACGATTTTGTAAACAACTGGCAAGATGAATGTGACGAAATAGTATAAACAAAGTAAAAATTTGACAGGGAAAAGAAAAAGGTAACAATTCAACAGAAAGAAAGACAAAGTAGTTAGAAATAAATAAGTCATAAATAAGAATTAAAGGAAGATTTAAATGGAAAATATTGGGTGAATGTGCATACGGAAATGGTGTGGCATCACGTTTGTACATACGTGAATTAAAGAAATAACTACATTAGTTATAAAGAGAATGTATACCCAGTATATTGACTAATATTTTTCCATACAAATCTTATTTTATACACAAATATCATATTATGGTTATTTGTTTTGATTGCTGCCAATGTACTTTTCTGTTACATTTTCTCAACATCCACTGGAATTCTTTGCTATTCAACCATTATGTCTGTGCTTTTTAACAAGTGGAACTTTTTCGAACAAATGATAACAGGTGTTAGCCCAAAATTTGACAACTGATATATGACTTCTGTGCTAAACAAACATTACTTTTTGCAAGAAATAATTTACCTTTACATAAATTCATATCTTTTTTTCTCATTTACAGATAGATTTGCAGTTCGCTTTTGGATTCAGTTCCACTCGGTGAATAAAAAAAAAAACAAGGAAAAAGATGTTAACATTCTCGGAATAGCACACATAAGCAGAACACAATGTCTCACTAAATATCAACTTATAAGAAACGCAGTATTCTGACTGAAAATAGCTTGCCTCAAAAACAGGTGGACGCTTGTGAACAAATGTCAGCATTTAGTCCAGAGAACATTTTTTCACAAAGATTCCTTAAACATAGGAGTATGTACATCTGTATATCTGATATGTAAACAAAAGTCAGTTGGAGTTTCCAGTCTATAGTATTACATCTCATTAAACGATCATTGATTTTGCCTAGCCATTGAATTGTGGAAGGTTTAATTCCTTTTCTTTGCTTAAACGTTCTAATCATTTACATATTCTATACTACTCAATCATTTCTTTGTTAATAGATATGTAAAGAGGGCCGCCGTTTGTTTTCATTACAAAACGAAACAGCTCCGTGTGTGAAAATTAGTAAAATAAGTTTTGCTACGATCGAGAATTCTAATGAAACTTATTACCCTTAAAATAATAAGCGACAAGACATAAGGTTATAAACTTTACTTTTATTCTACTTATTCAGTTTATATTCTATTATAAATTACTATTATACAGTTTGAAAACATTTTTATTACTTTTCAGTATTTTTAGTATTACTAATTTAACCTATACCGTTGTAATGTCTCCCACTTGCCCTACATTTGTTGTTTATGATATACAGTTTATTTTCATCTATTAAAATTGTAAAATTCACTCAATAATTTAACAACTAGCAGCCGTTGCTTTATCTTTTCCTGTGTTCTTAGCGTCTAACTTTTTCTATTGCAATGATATCATTATTCAGGTTTTCCATGGTATAAAATATAAATCTTTTTAAATTTACATTAAAAATCCAAACGTTAGAAGAAAATATAACATTTTTCTCACACAGTTATTTCAACATCATGACTTTTTTTAATTTACAGATATCTTTTACTCACTTGAAGTGAAGTTAAATGTATACTACAAGTCACAAACAGGTAGCTGGAGCAAAAGCAAACCTAAAAAGTCTCTCTCTCTCTCTCTCTCTCTCTCTCTATATATATATATATATATATATATATATATATATATATATATATATACAATATAGCACGTAATATGTTGATATTACATAATATCTTTCTGCATACATATTTACTTACACGCATTTTTATACATATGCCTTCCCGGTTATAGTAATTTTATTTGTTTGATATTTATGCGTCCTCTTTGGTCCCACTGGGGTTTTAAAAAAGAATTACATACGCACACATTTCAATAGGCACATGATTCACTAACATATGTTAATATTATACACACACATGAATATATATATATATAAACATACATATACTTAAATATGCACTAATATTTACATACACTTATATGTACACATACACACATATATAAAATATAATTTTAAATATATACACTTAAAACAAGACTTGCTAAGGGAAGGTTTGTACCACCTACGTGTAAGCGAAACAATAAAATATACACAGAATGTTCTTAATTAAATAACACAAGAAAAAAAACTAACACACAAACGCCCCTCCTTTTTACTCACGCATATATACATATATATATGCATAAATTCATGTATACTACTAAGACATCTGCACCATCACATATCAACACAGACGCCTATTATTCACATATACTTACATATCTACATGCAACTACACAGAGAGACGCAATCGAGTAGGTTGGTAGCGTCTATACTCAACATCATCAATATACTCGTTTTAATCTACTTCGACGGAAATCAGAACTGAGAATTATGCATAGTTTATGTAAGAATCTAGAAACACTTTAAAATTACTTAAATAGTTTTAATAATAAATACAGGAATAAATTAAAATAAAATAAGCTTGTATATCTACTGTAAAACTCCTTACATGCGTGCACATATATATATATACACAATTATGCAGCAATACGCATATACATAACCTTGCACCTATTTCTCTATAGATAGATTAAAACATGTACAATGAATTAAAACATCGACTCCCGATAGATATTCAATCCATATCCTATCACACTATATTCTTCAAAGTAGCAGGTATGCGAATTTACATACAATCAATTGAAAGTTGAAGTTCAATATAAAAATATTGATGTACCATAAGAATTAAAAATGTAAACTGCCTACAACGACAACAATAAATATTCTTGAGAATATTTACATTTGAAATTCAAATCTATATAATTATAAAACTCAAATGACTTTGTAACGGGTGATGTAACCCCACACCGGTTTACGACTTTCGGGTGTACATGCGTACATAAACATAAACCTATAACAGCGTAAATAAATAAACACAAATCGCTACTTTGCGCAGAATTTGATATGCGCACTGAAATATTAACGTTATTATTTAGAAATTATTATTTAACATAGGAAGTGTGAGGATGTTTTGCAACTATTCTGTATTACAACTATACAGTCGCAATTTGCTTACAAATAAATCAACTTTGGCCCGTTGACAATCATAACAACAATGTACAACGCAGATTTCTCTACGGCCTTCCTTTTTTTTTAAATTTAACCCCCAAGCAAAAGGAACTGCAATACTGTCATTTATCTATTTTTCTAATATAAATTTATTATTAACCGAAGGTGCTGGATTTTAATAATGCCGTAGCTAATAAATGTATGCATATATGTAGCCAATAATGTTTACACAAATAAAAACAATGTATAATATAATACAATTTTACCCGTTATTAGTTACAGTTGTGAAAACATTTAATAGTAAGCGCTCATTACTTTTATTAGGTAGTTTTACATGTTATCATATAACTGATGTTGGCATAAGTCAAAACTACTTTGAATTATAATACAATGTTCAGTATATACTCTCGGATGAAGCATGCGTGCATTTGAGAATAATCTCTCTCGTTATATATAATACATGTATACGTATAAATATGTGTGTAGACATATACACACACGCATGTGAATAATATATATATATATATATATATATTTATATATATAAATATATATATATATAAAAATACATATATATATATATATATATATATATATCATTGCATGCATGCGTGCATATAAACAAAATATAGTTAGATATGCACATTTGGGAACTATCTAAGAGTTAGGGCAAATGTTTCCCCGCTCCAAACCATAGGTCACTTCCGTCTCATTTATTTATATTATTTCCAGACATTTCTCTGGGGCGAAATCGGCCCTTCAAAAGCCAACTATAGCCTTTCAGAGATCACCGTTCGACCCGGGAGCAGTCAATCCTCATAAAATATGATTTGTTTTCTTTCAGAATGGGTTTTTCTTTTTTCCGTATTTCATCATCTCCAAATGTAAAGAAATACTGCGCACATCTGATGCGTACGGG
Organism: Euprymna scolopes; assembly: GCF_053919585.1. Classification (NCBI taxonomy): domain Eukaryota; kingdom Metazoa; phylum Mollusca; class Cephalopoda; order Sepiida; family Sepiolidae; genus Euprymna; species Euprymna scolopes. Next base: position 57,804,002 of record NC_136493.1, on the reverse strand, counting down.
TTTGTGAAAAAAGGAAAAACACAACTGCGCATTAACTGAAATATGTATTGATTTATGTCTTTCAAATCATCCATACGTAAGAGCTGAGCAATATTTCACAGTCGTTCCAATCTGTTCAAATGCTAATTTGTCGCTAGTCGAGTGGACAAGAACAAAGAAAATCCACATTTATCATAAATAAATAGTAAGACATTTGCAGGATTTCGAATGAAAGGATACGTGCTAAAAATATCGACATGGCGTAGTCGAAACTATGCACAATCTTTTATAGAAAAAATAGTTAGCATGTGCGTAGTGAAATCGCCTATTATACATGACAAAAGAAAAGTACAACTATAATAAGGATACACAATTTCAAAGAGTATAATAATAAATGCATAATTTGCATAATGGTGAATACCAAAGAAAGATAGAATTGCACGAGTTGCGGGCGAGAGAGGAGGCAAAAAAAGTGCGTATATAACGATGCACAATGTCGCTTAGGAAGACAGTGCAGATATATGCAATGCAACTATTTGTGTTGGGACGATAAGTCCGAATTAGAATCGAGAATCGAAAATATTGGAACGTTTTGGGATATCGGAATCGGTATTGGAATCGAAAAAATATTGTGCCTATCTTCCGATATAAAAAAACGAATTTTTCAATTTTATTTTTTATTTTATTTTTTTTTAAATATATTCTACTGCTGGTCGTATTAATAAAATAATAAATATTTATAGATTTAAAATTACCAGTAAAACGATATTATTTTTAGGTTTAAGAAAACATTTGCACATTTAACATGTTTCTATGTTAGTTGGGGTACAATAATATGTCTATACTTTAATATTTAGAGATTTATCGTTCCATAACTAGTAACGATGCACAATATCGTAAAGGAAAATCTGAAGGATATAATTTGAATCATGGTGCAGGCGGCAAATGAGAAAAATGTATAAATGCGTAAAGATGCACAAATATACAAGTTGAATAATGATAAAAACTACCGTATTAAAGAAAATATAGGAAAAAGTCGCATAGCGGTACACAATATCGAGAATGAAGATAGTAAATGAAGAATGTATATAATGATATACAATGTCGTAGAAGAAAATGACTTTAAAAACGTACCTAATGTATATTTCTTTTCATCATTACATTATATTACAAATAAAAGTTACGTAACCGTACAAAATGTTGTACAAAAAAAAGCAAATGTATAAATTGTATGACGATATAAAATATAGTATTGTAAGTATATATTTAAAAAAAGTTGCATATGTGTATACAATATTGAACATGGAACTAGTAAATATATAATTTTCATAACGATATATGTGAGATGGAAAAATATTAAAGTGGCATGCTGCACGATATTTCGTATGAATAAAAGTTAAACTACAGATCAAATAGCCTTGCTAAATATCGCATGAAAAGATAGGACATTGTATAACGATACACAATAGTGTATATAATCTAAAAGTACAAAAATAAAGTAGAGTTTTTTTTTCATTTTGTTTTTTTATTTGTCGTACTGATTTACGTAACAGTCATTAATTTTTCTATTTAAAAATATTATAAGAATTTCAATCATGGATATGTGAACGACTTCGTAAGCGTAAACTAATTTGCATATTCCTTATAAACGGACTTATATTAATTTATTATTTATTTTAAGGTTTATTTAGTGATTCGTTTCATTTTATTCTTACTCTTTCATGTATGCATATATTCTACATTGTTAATAACTGCGTAGGATTTAGGGTGAAATAGTTCTAACACACGCGATATATTAAGTTCAAAAATAATGTTTTTTGAGATGAAGTTCCCACCTTGACATTTGTTCATAACATTTTTAAAATGGTGTGCAACATGCCTAGGTCGGAGGCCCTCATCATGTACGGTTTGGTCATGATCAGTTCAGAAATGTATACTGTAGATGACCTTGGCCTTGAATTTTGGTTTGATAAATATCCCATAGGTGGAGGAGCATTATCATGCCAGATTTGATCATGATCACTCAAGTGGTGTAGGCGTTAGAAAAGCAAATATACATAGGCTATGACCTTGACCTTGAAAATGGTGTACACCATCCCTAGGTGTGGGATTATCATCGTGCAAGGTTTTATCGATATCGCTCTAGTAGTTTGGACATTAGGAGAGTTATGCACACACACACACACACAACCGCTACTATATATATATATATATATATATATATATATATATATATATATATATATATATGTGCGCGTGTGTGTGTGGTGAACTGTCTCTATCAAACTACTCGGCGATTGCTCTGCAGACTTGAATCTTTAAATAGAGAGAAGTTAGATCTGTGAACCAAATTCGATTATGTTATATTTATTTATATTTAAATTTGGTTAAATTTTAACGTTTTTATCATCTTATGAAAGCTTAAACGGAAATCACTTAAGCTGGCGTGATTAATTCGTTTCGATTCTAGCAGAGGGCACCGAAGTAATTTTCTTACTTTTGAAATCACTACTACGAGGGGCGTGCAATATGTAATGCCCCTGACCCACTTCCAGTTGTCTGATCTAGCTGAAATTTTGCAGGTGCAATGATTTATATCTCTACGAGTTATGTGGCAAATTACAGCTCTGAAATAATTGTGTTCTCTGTTTCACAGGTGTTTGAACTGAGTCAGCTGTGAAATGGAGCCTGTTGGATGCTGAGCAGGGATCCTGTTTTTGTATTTGAAAGGACGCACACCACAGGAGACTTTTGATAAAATGAAAGAAACTTATGGTGATAATGCCCCATCATATGACCTTTTAAAACGCTGGCATCGTTAATTCAAACATGGCCGGAAGTCTGTGGAAACAGCTCCCAGACCTGGTCGCCCCCCTTCTGCCATTGATGAGGCATCTGTCCGTCAAGTTGAAGCTACCATTTTGGAAGACCGGCGCATTATTATTCGCCAAATAGCCTGAGATGTCAAGATTAGTACATGATCTGTGAAAACTATTATTCATGATCATTTGCATATGCATAAGGAGTTTCCAGGTTACTCACACCATTCCAGAAGCGAGAACGCGTCGAGTGCTTGAGGATGAATTTGGAGATGTGCCAAGAAGATTAGTCAAAGTTTTTCAAAAGAATGATTACACAGGATGAAACCTGGATTCATCACTATGATCCAGAAACCAAAGCCCAGTCGATGCAGTGGAAGCACTTGGACTCACCACCTCCAAAGAAGGCAATGGTGCAGCCCTCCGCTGGCAAGATCATGCTAACAGTATTCTGGGACCGGAGTAATGATGACAGATTTCCTGGCAAAGGGTACCACAATTACAGGAGCCTATTATGCTTCACTTTTGAGGAAATTAAGGGAAGCTATCAAAATCAAGAGACGGGGCAATATCAGCAAATGTACCCTCCTTCTAGCAGGACAACGCTCCGGTCTACAACTCGCATGTCATATCAGAAGCACGGGCGTGTGGTTATGAAATTTTCTCCCATCCTCCCTACTTTCCTGACCTTGCACCCTCTGACTTTCACCTCTTCCCAGCCATGAAAGTTTTGAAAGGAAAACGTTTCTCAGATGATGCAGCCTTGATTTTTGAAGTCACGTCGTGGTTGGAGGACCAACCTGGGGTGTTCTACTAAAATGGTCTCCAGAGCTGCATCAAACGATGGGAGAAATGCATAACTCTGGGTGGTTCCTATGTAGAGAAAGACTAACAACTGTGCCAATTTTCGTTGCTCTACTGCTATGGGAAGTGGGTCAGGTGCATTACTTACTGCATTCCCCTTATATCCTTATTAAGTACTAGATAATAATCAATGGTTAATTAGCTCTGAAATAAAAAATACGAAATCAGCATGAATTAAAATCATATTTAATTGTATTTTACGGCCGGGCCGCGTCTGAGAGGCACTTCTATTCAGTAGCGTCCAACACTAAGAGACAAAAATTTAAAACATAGTATTTCTTAGAAATAACAACTATTAAAAGCTGAAATTTTAACAATTAGTAGTCGTTATCATCCATAATAACATACTAAATGTGAATCATTTGCAAAAGATAGAAAAAGAATCATCACAATTATTTATTGATCTTCAAAATAGGAACGTTCAAAAGTAAGGGACAAAATTGAGAAAAACAATTTAAACAGTATGCTATATTCAAATTTTTTTAATTTCCTCTAAAGAACAAGTCTTACTTCGACATTTGTAAACATTGCATCAGACGGCACAATGGCGAAACGCCAAAAACTTGATTAATCTCTGAGAGAAGCTGTTGTGTTGTAGGTAGGGTTGTTAAATCCTACAATGATACTGGCAAAATAGTGCTTTTTAAACCGGCAGACCCCGCAAAACTTCAGCAGAAGAAGATCGAATAATGCAGCCTATGACATTAAAGGACCGTTTTAAGTCTTGCACAGAAATTAAACGGTTGTCTATAGTAACTCATGTGTTATTGTGTCAAGAAATAGGGCTGTTTAATCGAACCCCGGGGAAGAAACCACTTGTTAGTTCGAAGCATAAGAAGAGATTAGAGTTTACAAACAGGCATATAATTTGGACATATGAAAATTGTGAAGTATTTTTCAGTGATGAAAGCAAGTTTATTTTATTTGGAAATGATGAAAAAAAAACAATGTAAAGAGACGTATTGATGAAATGTTAAGTGCAAAGTGTGTTAAGAAAACTGTCAATTTTGGAGGCGGAAACGTCATGGTATTTGGAACGTTTTTAGCCTGGGTACAACGCCTCTTATCCGGTTACAAACTTGTGTAAACGCGCAGATCTATAAAAATATTGTTCAAGATCATGGTGTGCCAATTATACAGATTTCAGATTTCGATAGGGCTACCTTTGGTTGGTTATTTTTGTTTTACGGCATATCAATCCTTTTTAGGTTATTTACTGCCGAATCCAAAGATTTTGAAGAATTTTTTTTTTGTTGTTACTAGAATATATTCGTTGTTTTCAAGCCGATTTCTATTTAACCCATAGTTGGGACCCTAACAGGTACTACCACTCCGAGTCAGAGTGGACCTAGGAGCAATGGCAATTATAGGGTGGCTCTACACTCACCAAATCCCGCAAGCTTGGGCCTCGCCACTGGATATAGTTTAACGTCATATCCAGGACCAGGACTTCCTTCAGGCAAGATAATGGCCCATGTTACAAGGCACAGGGGGTAATGAATTGCATTAGCGAGCAAGATTTCGAAATTATGGATTGGCCACCGCAAAGTACTGACTTAAATCCAATAGAAAACTTCTTGGAAGATCTTAGGAGTGAAAGTTATGGAAAGAAATCCCACTAACACGGGTGATTTGTGGGTGAAGCTTCAAGAAGAATGGTCTAAAATTAGAAGGATCGTCAAGAACTGATGTCGAAAATGTGCAGCAGCATTGAGAGCAAGTGCTCATTTATTAAATATTGATTGTACATATATTTTTACTAGCATTTCAGCCCAGCGTTACCCGGGTGTTTGGAGGTTGGTGGTTGAGCAAAAAAAAGCGGTCAATTTTTTTAACTTTGACCCCTATTATAACCCCTTAACATTTATTGTTTTGAGCTCAAACAAAGTTAGTAAGTTAGATGCTTGTCCAAGGAACCTACATCTAAAATTTCAAGCGTTTAGACCTAAAAATTGTCGGAGGAATTTGGTAGAGTTCTCAAAGGTCAAATCGTTGAACTTTGACCTCTTAATCGCCAAATTTCTGGCCGAAAACGGATTACAAAGATTTTCCTTAATCTCAGTACCCTGTATATCAAATTTCGAGTATGTAGACTAAAAATTGACAGAGTTATTGCGTGGGAAAATGTACAAAGACACACACACATACACACAGACGCACACAGACACGTTCACTTTTATATACATATATATATATATATATATATATTGTTTTTTTCTGTTTACATCGTTTTTCTCAATTTTGTCCCTTACTTTTGGACGTTCCTATTTTGAAAATAAATAAATAATTGTCATAATTTTTTTCTATCCTTTGAGAATGATTCAAATTTTACTATGTTATTATGGATGATAACGACTACCAGTTGTCACAATTTCAGTATTTCACAGTTGTTATTTCTAACAACATTAGGTTTTAAAATTTTGTCCCTTAGTGTTTGACGTTACTGTATATTGGGTAAAATATAATAATCAATAGAAAATAAGAATTAATACGAGATCTGTTTAAATTAACATTTGTATATTTAATAGTATTTTACGACCAGCCAAACCGACGGCCTTCTAGTAATAATATTCTAGTAATTATATTCTAGTAATAATATTCTAGTAATAATATTCTAGTAATGATAGTAATAGTAATCTTCTAATTTGTAGGAAAAGAACGAAAAGCTCCAAAATAGTTATGCGCAATCAGTACCGTTTTAAAGATCGATCTTTCATACGACAAATATCGAAAAATTGGCTAAAAACATTTATATCTTCCCCTTCAACTAGGCACTTTTCTACAGGGGGGGCACTTTTTTCGCCGATATTTTTTAAAGTTATCCTCTCCTTTAGATTGTTTAGCCTTAATTTAAACAAAAAATGTCGCTTCCGGTTTGGAGGTGGTCGTAACAACATAAACGTTATGTTTTACCCCGTTCTTTTCCTCCTTTGCGGTACGGGTTCGAGCCTGCCTTCCTACTACCACTTCTTTTTTTTTGCTAAACATACATATCCAAACACCCGGGCAACGCCGGGCGCCCATGCTGGTGGCATATAAAAAGAGAGTATAGAAGTTGTTTTTTTAACGATATTAAACATCGTAGGCGAAGATAGTAAACGTAAACTCTGCATAGATACACATACAATAAACCACAGATATAAAAACTCGTGTAAGTATACATGGTATACTAGACAAAGAGAAAAGTGCAAACAGAATTACGATACGAAATACCTGTAGGAAGTAAGTTTAAAACAGAACTTGTGCAAAATCTCAGATGGTGGTTAGCAACTAATAAATTTTACATAAAGGGGCACCTAATCTATCTATCTATCTATTTATATCTATAAAAGTGAACGTGTCTGTCTGTCTGTCTGTGTGTCTGTGTCTGTCTGTCTGTGTACATTTCCCTATGCAATAACTCTGTCAATATTTAGTCTATAGACTCGAAATTTGAAATACCGGGTACTGAGATTTGGGAAAATCGATGTGACGGGTGTCAGCCAGAAATTTGGCTGTTAAGGGGTCAAATTTCAACGATTTGACCTTTAAGAACTCTACCAAATTCCTCCGACAATTTTGGGTCTAGAACTTGAAATTTTAGATATAGGTTCCTTGAACCTGGATCTAACTTAATAAAGTGATTTGAGCCCGAAACTATAAATTTTAATGTCTGTTTGCATGTCTGCCTTAAACTGTCAATAGAGACGACGGATTTTACCAAGATCAGTATTGTTTTAAATTTCGATCTTTCATACGACAAATATCGAAAAATTGGCTAAGAACATTTATATCTTCCCCTTATACTAGACACTTTTCCACAGGGGGGGTCACTTTTTTCGCCGATATTTTTGAAAGATATCCTCTCCTTTCGATTGTCTAGCCTTAATTTAAAAAAATGTCGCTTCCGGTTTGTCGTAACAGCATAAACGTTAGGTTTTACCCCGTTATTTTCCTCCTTTGCGGTACGGGTTCGAGCCTGCCTTCATACAACAATTTTTTTTTTTTTTTTGCTTAACATACACATCCAAACACCCGGGCAACGCCGGGCTGAAATGCAAGTCTATCTATATATCTATAAAAGTGAACGTGTCTGTCTGTCTGTCTGTCTGTCTGTCTGTGTGTCTGTCTGTCTGTGTACATTTCCCTACGCAATAACTCTGTCAATTTTTAGTCTATAGACTCGAAATTTGAAATACCGGGTACTGAGATTTGGGAAAATCGATGTGACGGGTGTCAGCCAGAAATTTGGCTGTTAAGGGGTCAAATTTCAACGATTTGACCTTTAAGAACTCTATCAAACTCCTCCGACAATTTTGGGTCTAGAACTTAAAATTTTAGATATAGGTTCCTTGAACCTGGATCTAACTTAATAAAGTGATTTGAGCCCGAAACTATAAATTTTAAGGGGTCATAATAGGGGTCAAAGTTTTAAAAAATTAACCATTTTTTGGGTTTTTTTTGCTTTTTTTGCACAGCATACACCTCCGATTAAGAGGTCAACGTTAAGAGGTTCTACGATTTGACCTTTAAGAACTCTACCAAACTCCTCCTACAATTTGGAGTCTAAACACGTGAAATTTTATATATAGGTTCAGTGGACATGGATCTAACTTAATAACTGGATTTGAGCCCCAAACAATAAATGTTAAGGGGTCATAATAGGGGACAAAGTTTTAAAAAAAGACGTTTTTTTTTTTGATCAGCATACAACTCCAAACACCCGGGCAACGCCGGGCACCCATGCTAGTATATCTATAAAAGTGAACGTATCTGTGTGTCTGTCTGTGTACATTTCCCTACGAAATAACTCTGTCAATTTTTAGTGTACGAAATTTGATATACAAGGTACTGAGACTTGGGAAAAATCTATGTGATCGGTTTTCGGACAGAAATTTGGCTGTTAAGGGGTCAAAGTTCAACGAGTTTACCTTTGAGAACTCTACCAAACTCCTTCGACAATTTGGGGTCTAAACACTTGAAATTTTAGATATAGATTCCTTGTACATGAATCTAACTTTATAACTCGATCTGAGCCCAAAACAATAAATGTTAAGGGATCATAATAGGGGTCAAAGTTTTAAAAATTGACTTTTTTTTTTGTTCAGCATACACCTCCAAACACCCGGGCAACGCCGGGCACCCATGCTAATATTATAGAAAAAGAAAACTTTTAAGTGGATGCCCAACAATATATAATGTCGTATTATGAAATATAAACCGTACAAGTTGAATAACTATGCAGATCGCATGAAATATCATTAATAGGAGTTCCGTAAAGATATTCAATATTGTGGAGTACGAAGTAAGGTACCTTATGTTGTATTCTTTACCTGAATTAAAAATATGAATAATATTAACCGTAAAAAGAAATTCCAAGACAAAGTTAGTTGAATTAATCTTCTTTTTCTTTTTTTTCTTTCTTTTTTTTTTTTTTTGTTAAAACGTAAAAATATCTATTTTACTCGTTGTGATTCTAAGGTTTTGTTTTAAGTTTCTTTTTTCACATGATATTTAATTTCCGTTATTTAATTACTTTGTATTCACTTGAAAGCGACGGCTATTTTAAACAGCCATTTAATCTTCATCTATATTTTCGGTTGGTCGATAAGCCGATGGTGATGTGATATAAGTATCATATTGATGATAAGAAACCAAAAATATTTATTTTTAAAATATTAGGCTCGTTGAAGACTACCCGAATCGTCTTGCATTATTTTTCTCTAGTGGTTGGCGAAAATAATAATGTTGTTGTAGGGCCAGGTGAATACAGAAAAGACCTTCGAAAGAAAGAAAATAGCAAGTTATATAACATGGTCGCATAAAATATATTTGGAAAACCCTTCATCTTATACTGTATATATTTTTCTGTAAATCATTAACAATTATAATAATAATTTATATACAAAAAAGTACGTTTTTTTTTAAATTTTATATATTATACTATATATTTTAAGAGTGTGTAGACTAGTTTATACGTATATATATATATATATATATATATGTTTATGTGTGTATATGTATATATGTGTTTATAGAGATATATACTATTATACAATGCTAAAATATACGTCAGTGTGGGCATTAACATACGCTTGACAAGAACCACAATTTTTATTTTATTTGTTAGCCTTTTCTTGTCATATCACTCATTGGTTAACTTATTTTTCTAGCAATTTTACTATCTCCCCCTCTTTATCTCTCTTTCTCTCTCTCTCTCTCTCTCTCTCTCTCTCTCTCTCTCTATCTATCTATCTATCTATCTAAGTTATTTTCTTTAAAACTATTGATATATAATCCAGTCAACAATGGCTGTTTACATTACTAATGTAATGGAGAAAGTCTGGTGAAAATCATCTGTCTCCCCAAAGTTATTTTTCCAACACGAATCACCAGGTGCAAATATTTATTCTGAGATTTATCTTGCGTTGTACCATTTTGTTCTATAACAAATATGAATGTATCGCTTTATTTCAATATTTTTAATATCGATATTTTACATTAATTATATATATTTTTTTATTATTTAACTAATTAATAGATATACCGAAATCTCAATTTTAAGTATTTCAAATGGATAGGAGAATACAATATAGGTACCGCCTCGTGCATGAAATTCAAATATTCAAAGTTTACATTAATTTTTTAGTCATTAGATATCAATTAAAAAGGATTCATTACATTTCAGTTTCTTCATAGAGCCCCTTTAACTTAAACACTTAAGTTTTAATAAGTCCTAGAATCAAAGTCAATTAATTGAACTTGATTAAAATTTGATTAATGAGTATAATCATTATATACGTCCAACTGATTCTGAAGTCAGACGTGACGTCAGACTTGTGTCAGATCGTGACGTCAGACTTGTGTTCCATATTTCGTATAGAACATCAAAATCGACCTAAAGATTTTTATTAAAACCTTTATTTTTTTAAATAAAAATCCCTCCCGTCCCAATGTATGGAATACCTTTCTAAATAATAACGTTATTAATTTAGCACGGTGACATAACTTCATGAGTTCCATAAAAGTAATTTCTCATATATTACGACAAAAACTAGTCCGTATTATATCCAATGGAAGTAAAAAATAAAAACGCAAAAACAATAAAAATTTTACGTTACTCGATGAACATTTTATACGTTATTTTACCGAAAGTTATTAAAAAATAAACATTTACAGTGCAAAAATGGATAAAAAATAATATAAGATATACCTTTTGTAAAACAGATTTCTTTTTAACGAGATACACAGATGAGAGTTAATCGTACTAAATTATGTTTAACGTTCTCTGTTAATGAAAATTATGCAAATAATGGAACGGATCTGTTAATTAGAGGTCTCTGTACATTTCATTAGAATCGGCGAATAAATAAATTTGCCTTGACAACAATGAAAATAATCGAATCAAAATGATTTTTAGGCCGATGCTCGATTTCAGATTTTAAAATTATCAACAGTTATATTATATGAATATATTTTTTAATATTGGAAACCTGTTATAAAACATACTGTTTAAACAACATATAGCGGCATATTGAAATTTAATATCATTTAAATCTTTTTAAAATTCATTATTTTTTTAGAATTCTATTTTTGTTGTCATTCAAATAATCATATTATTGAGAACAAATATTATCGAGAAAAAGCGTTGAGTTTTTTAAATAATAATATTGATTTTATGTCCAATTTCTTTCAACGTTAAGGTAAGTGAAATAAATGATAGGTATATATATATATATATATATATATACGTGTGTGTATGTGTGCATATATATATATATATATTAAATTATTTAAACACTTCAGCTTTATAAAATGTTGTAATTTTTATGGACCTAAATATATTTTGTTTAGTTTTCGTAACAGGAAATAAAGAGGGTAGAACACCTAAAAAATAAAATATTTCCCATCTTATGTGTGACGAAACCATACTTTTAATATGTAAGTTATTTTAAAAATGAATAAGTATCGGAAATTTCAGGAAAATCTAATCCTTCGTTGATTTTTGCTCATTTTATTTAAATTGGTGTATTTACGGCTTAAAAATCATCACTACATTGGACAACGGAAGGTTGTTTTCATGCGACAATAATATAAAACACAATTATAGTCTCGCCTTTTCATTAGTTTAGTAATGCTGTTAGTTTAGTAATGCTATTCGCAGTTTATTTGCAACTTCTTCGTTTAAATGTTAAAAAAAATAAAGATGAAAATATTAAATTAAGATAGAGTTACATCGTGTTACATATACAGGAGGTTAAATCTGATGGAGATACAAATTAAACATAATGTTTAGAATCATTTCAATATTTATAAGAGTGCATAAAAGTCGTGCAACACTGTTCTATTCGGAGAATAATCTATTCCCTGTTCAGGGACCGGTTATGCTTTGAATGATTAATAAATGTACTTTTAAAAAAGCTCTTTAGGTGGATTTAATATGTTTAACTCGTTAAAAAATTAATTCTGCGTTAATTGAAAAAAACGTGAATCGGAAACAATTTAACGGGTAGAAATTTTTGTTTAGTCTCAAATAATCGTCTTCTCTTATTTCTGTTCTGTCTTTCTGGGTCCAGTAAAAAGGAAAAAAGGGAGAATAGTAAACGGTGTAGAATGGAAAAAATTGACACGCGATTATTTCGTTTCCCAACACTGCGAAGCCATTTTCTTTCGTCAATGTAATGGAGTAGTTGCAAAGTAGGTGACAAGCCGGCTCTTGGGACAGTGATCAATCGATAAACAGAGGGACTGAACGCTGGTGGCGACGATGTAATGTTTCGTCAATGGTGATACCTTCTTCCTTTAACGGTGGGTTACACAGTGTCATGTGAAATCGAGCAATTTCAAAAACTTGAAGAGAACTGACAGTAATTTGATCGTCATTTCTAACTCTATTTCCAGAGAGGCCAATACTACTGATTGTCACATTGTACTATTTGGTGTTTTGCGTCTAATGACCAACAAAGGCACTATTAGCTTCGTTTCACAAGGACATTTTTTTTATTTTTCTGTTAGCTTTGGTTTTGTTTATTTATTTATTTTTTGTCTGCTGCATAAGATTAGTAAAAGAGAAATGATTTGTGCAGGAACGCAAAGGAATTAAATCATAGAATTGCGGATAGACTTAAAAGTTCTTAATATCTCAAACAAAATCCGCTTATTTGCTTTGCAAGATATATGCTTATTGTCAAGAGAGGTTGACGTCGTAATACCATAAATAATTATGATATTTGTATTTGTGTGCTCTAGTAAGCCACAAGATGTTGAAGGGGAGATTTATATTGTTTATTATATTTGTTTGCTTATTTGTACGATCTAATATATATTTTGGGCGATTATTCATACAGACATCCGATTCTGATCTATTTTGTAGGTGAATGAAACTGACAATAGCATTTTCTATAGTTGGGTATCTGCGATTGACTGAGTGTTTTCAGTTGTGATTAACGGAATGCATCAGATATGTGTTATAAATATGTGTTAAGCATGGGATATTAAAAAAATACAAGATAAAGTTATGGTAGGGGTTCGGCGAAGGTAAAAAAAAATGTACATTTTTTTCCAAAAAAGTTAAATGAAACAACTTAGTTATAAAATAAAAGAAATTGCGTGAATTCAAGACAAATTCTGAAGTCATTTTTGACACTGAGCGTGTGGGGTAATTGAGTTATTTCCTAATTAATAATTAAGTTAGGGGACAATAAAAGTGTTTATGCATTTAATAACAGTAATAATTTACCTTTGAGCGATGGCGTTTTCAGTCCGTTCTCTTTATTGTAATTGGAGGCTTTAGAATTGGCGTAGATTCTTAGCTAGAGAATTCCTCAATTTTTGGTCTGACTTTTTCACCGAATCATAAAAAGTATTTCTAGTAGATATCAATAAGCGTATGAATACAAAAGTGGACACTAATGGATGAATAATCTAATAACCTGGTAATAATAACATATGAGTTCTTAATTTAATTCAAGATCGGAAAAGAGATAACAACTGCTAGTTACAAATACGTGTACGTCAACAGTTCATTTACAAAACCTGTGTCCCAAAACAGATATAAATTCATTAAGTTGGACAAAGGATGCGGTGTGTCATTCAACAAAGCAAAGAGACTAATTTGAAGACATCTGTAGAATAGAAGATGTATTTTTCCTTTATTTTTGTAATTTATTTTAAAGAAAATAATTAAATTAACAATAAAAGAAAAAAAGAAAATAGTGCGTCTTAGAGTCTTAGAAAGAATTGGATGTAACATTTTAAATACACTCTAGATAACAATAATAAATATTGAATTTGTAATTCACTATATATAGTGCTACATATTCATAACAAGACCTATACAAACATAGCAACTCGTAGCATATTAAAGTTTCATAATTAGAAAAATCTAGAATGAGCTCATATTACCATATTGAAATATGTCATTTTTCAATAGTTGATTACAAGACACACTCTTTTATTTATATAAATTAGAAGACTGTCTGTCCCAAGATTTATAAAATAAATTCCCAGAACAGAATTGTATAACCAGATAACCGGACTTATACGGAATATAATTAGATGCGTTTTTTCAATATGTGCCCCCACTATTTAACACTTAGACAATTGGAACATCCAGGTTTTCGTTAATGGACGTACATCTATCAACACACCATTAATGCGGGAATGCTTCAAAGGTCGGTCCTTGTACTGATAGCATTCCTAATATTCATAAACGACCTCCCTGTGCCCAAGATTGGTATATTTACTGATGATACAACGCTCTATAACATGCATGAGGGAAGAACAAATGTACATAGACCTAAGCTAATGGCAGAATCGTTAGAAAATGACCTCAAGACCGTAGTGAAATGGGGCCGCAAATGGATAACATTTAATGCTAAGTTTCTCTACTTTAACAATTATTTAACAATTACGAGATGCCTCTCCAACCGCCTATATCCATGATAGATAACATCTTACCTAAGAATTCTTTCTTCAAACTCCTCGGTCTAACATTTGCGGGCAATATGTACTGGAACAAATACATGACGACATTGCAAAAACTGCTGCAAAGAAGGTGGGCTCCCTCTATCGAGCTAGTATACTACTCACACCTGAAAGTATCCTTACCTCTACAAGGCCACCATTCGCCCATGCATGGAGTATTTTTGCCACATCTAGGATGGTCCATCTGCTACTAGTCTCTCATTCCTGCCCAGGGTTCAAAAGAGGGTCGCCAAACTGATAGGTTCTGAGCTGCCATTTAAGCTTAAACCTCTGTCCTATCGACGTAATGTGCATCCCTCTGCCTGGTTTACAAGTATTTTAATGGTGAATGTTCCCACTTGGATAGGGTCCAAAAGGAGTTTTAAATCTAATGGGTCCCACTTTGTTAACTAAGTTTCAACCCCTGTACAATCGTCGCAATGTTGCACCTCCGTGCCTCTTTTACGAATAATTTAATGGAATGTGCTCTGATGAACCTGTTGGACTTGTGCCCTCTCAACGTAAATATATTCGACAAACTCGCTTAGCAATAACATATTACACCTTTACTGTTGAAATTATTTAAATTCCAGAAAGTTTTCTATTCTAATAGTTTTTTCCTTCGAACAGCTAGACTTTTGAATTCCTTCCTGCTACCTGCTTGCCTTGCTCTACTGATATGCAGAAGTTGCATTGTAACGTAAACCAACATCTTTTTAAGCTTTCCTTGGCATAGTCGCAAATATAAGCCCTTTACGTCCAAGTGGCGATATGCCTTTTTAGGAGTGAACGTTAATAAAATAATCGAATGTACCATGTTCAAACTAGCTCTTGAATATAAAAACCAACAGATAATGCTATTAAATTGTATATCTACAATCTTTATTTTAGTTACATCATTTAAATTATATAAATAAGAATCTAAAAACATATGCTTACGGATTCTTTAGAAGAAGTTGAAACTACATTGAATTTTAGTTGATTGGTACCTATTGAATATCGAATGATTTTGTACGTGTGCGTAAATTCAAAAGTTTGTAGTTTAGTATGAAAACACGCGTCTTCAAGTCATTTTTATTTTTAAAAAAAAACCTTTTGGTACATTAGACTATTATTTTATCTCTTGACAAGTTCCTTGCACGCGTTGTCAGATACACCATTTTTTGTAAAAATGATTTGTCAGCACATACGACCTGGATATTTATCAAGTTTCTTTGAAAAATCTAATTAAACAGAATTTTTAAACTTGTATTTTAATTTTGGTAGTCTATGGCAAAAAAAGAAAAGAAAAACTTATGTCATCATAATTGTATAAGATTTCTGTATATATTAATATTCATTAAACTGCGTTATAACATATAGAAAGTCAACAAGTTTTTTGCATTGTCATTATAATTTTGCAAAATAACGATAAAAATTAGTATTTAAAGAATGCTTTCATTATATTTAAGTTTTAAATAAGGCAAACCGTATAGACTTTTTGTTCTATTATCAAGAAGCTTAACAAAATATTTACGTCAACATATTTTATAACTTACTTGTTTACTCTTAACAGCTATTATCTGTTCAGATTCCGCCGGCTTCATTCGAAGCAAGTACAGCGTTTCTGACATTTGTAACCTTCTTTCGCCGATTCTGAGTGAAGTTACGCAAATAGCCGATTTAAATTAGATAGTCAGAGAGCAATAACTTGTGAGCCTGATAATGCTGTAAAGTTGCTTGTAATTGTTGCAGCCAGGATCATCTTATCAGTTGTGTCGACCAGGCAGAGGAAGGGAAGAAAGATCTCAAGGATGAATTTACCGCAAGCAGCGAGATGCACGGGTTGGTAATTCAGTCTTCAACGGGGAGCTTCAGTTGGTGCTAGATCCAAACGTTACCGTTGTCAAAGATTTAAAACTTAAACAGATCAACTTCTCATTAGCCACGTTGTGCAACAATAAAGAATAGCTATCCCCTTAATAACCTAATAGATACGTTTGTTCGTAGCTGTTTATATCTGCCGTCGACATACAGTGACATATTTAATAATATTTTATTATTACCATAGTGATATCTCCTACTATAATCATGCTAGTTTATTACATGAATAAATCTTAAAGGCAAGTTTTACTTGTGCGTTATGATTCTCCAATAGTTTTGACTGGCACAATGATACATTTCCTCATAATAAATATGCAAAATCACATAGTCGTCACCGCCGACATCTGATCTCGGTATGACTAATCCACACTGGCTTCGATGAAGAATGGTGCAACTTCTCATAGTGATGTTAACTTAATTAACAGCACGAACTGAACACTCCACCAGATTAGATAAATTCTTGTCCTGGAATCTAGTAAGACCAAGAGACAATATATATATATATATATATATATATATATATATATATATATATATATATATATAACATATTTAAATGGTAAATTGGGACTAGGAAAGTTATGTTCTCAACTTCTTTACTGATTCAGTTGTTCATATATAAAACAATTTTGATAAAATATCAGAACATCCAGGTATCCTATATAGATATCAAGTGTTAGCCATACGAAAGGGGTAACTGTATGCCAGAGAACTTCGCCTCAATAAAATGAACAAACAATAACTATAAACCTATCTTTTGTAGAACTTTCGATTGTTATCGAATAGTTTGCAAAAAGTTTTAAATATTTACATTATTTTCTTTTGTTTTTCTGGGTTTATTTTATTGACAATTTAAAGTTTTAACTCTGGCAAGTATTCAGCAATAAAAAGTGGAAAAGTAAAAGTAATAAACATAAAGTATAATGTGGAAAAGTTGAAGCAACCTTAAATGAGCTTCCACAACAGCACGAAGACTGATAGATTTTGAAATCGATTAAGTGATCGACTGTTATATAAAAAAAGAATATCATCTATCGTTTAAGC
Source organism: Euprymna scolopes (assembly GCF_053919585.1). Classification (NCBI taxonomy): domain Eukaryota; kingdom Metazoa; phylum Mollusca; class Cephalopoda; order Sepiida; family Sepiolidae; genus Euprymna; species Euprymna scolopes. The sequence goes on along the minus strand of NC_136493.1, from coordinate 57,786,489 downwards.
ATTCATCAATCTTTTTTTTTTACACAGGCATCACCACATTATCAAGGCCAAGAGGCCACTCAAGGATAAGGGTTAAAGAGTTTACAGTAGAAATTGGACAATATAGTAATCATTAGTAATGAAAATTTGGTAAATTTGATAACTTATATGGAACGGCTCATCAAGAACTTATTTACGTTAGACTTGAACACAACCATATTGAAGTCAGCTGGAAAGCAGGAAAACGGAAGACAATTCCACAGGCGTGCAGTTCTAAGAAAGAAGCTTTGTTCATGGAATATACGTTTAGGTCTAGGCACAGATAAAGAGTGGGGGGAATTATTGATAGTGTTTTCAGGTAGACGAGTGTTTCTTGTGAAAGTTAGGGGAGGGGGGGGCCATAGACTGAAGCTCAGTCGAACACTTTCCATGAAAATAACGATACATCAGAGACAAACTCGCAACATCTCTTCTGTGAGATAGAGGTTGCAAAGAAGAGAAAAGGACATCTCCTACGAGGCTACGAAGTCTATTTTGAACTCTATCAAGGCAGGACAAGTGCTTTCTTGCAGCTCCTGCCCAGATGTGGCAACAGTATTCCATCCTTGGACGTATCTATTCGAAAGATATATTAGCAAACGTATATGTGGTGTTTAAAGTTTCTGTTGGTAAAATGATTCAAATGCGGTTTGGTTTGTCTGTTTTCGGTATGTCAATTCTTTTCAAGTAATCTAATTAGTTAGTTTTAACCTTGCATGCACAAACTATGTTGCCAGAGTCGTTATAGAAATATTCAAGCTCATAAGTTTGCTTCAGACCTTGCAAGCTATAAGTTTTTCACATACGTGATGCTGTTATTCTGTCAGATTAAGAACGTGCCGTTCTGAAATCCAAGCTCTTTTTCATACTTTTAAAATGACTAAATTAGAACAGAATTATGGAAGACTGGCGTAAGTTATTCGGTTTTACCGTCGTTCGGAACTATTATTAAGTAACGGAAATTGAAAGATTAATAATCACTGTTTAATCATAGGTTCTCAGTCTATCTCATTTGATACGTCCACGACGATACATGCTTCTAAATCGACTCCTTTTTTCTCTCTCACATTCTCTCGTTAGGTCGCGTGATACCATATACGTTTCTTATAAATCTCAAAGCTTTTGTTTATCATTTTGAGACCGGCTGAATTTTTATATCATGTTATTCCTTACTAAGCATGTTAAATAAAAGTCGATCTACTTGCTAAATAGCTATCACAAAGCCGAAACCAGATACACGTTATAAAAGATTCGTTAAACAAAAGTTTCTATTAAATCTATATATAGTAATTTTGTGTTCATAGCTAATATTCATACAATAAAAGAAAGCGGCGACGTCATCAGAGACGCGGATGAAAACCAATATAAAATCAACGTCTTTCTAAATGATGGCAACATACAAAAGGCTTAACAAAATAGACAAAAACCCTGCATCATCATTGACTTGTTTCTCCGATTTCTCATAATCTCCTGTCCCGCCTACTTCTACAATGAAAACGTCTACATTGTGAAGGCATAGAGGTAATTAAACTATTTTCAATTCTTTAGACAGAACGCCAAACGCAAAGCTTTCAATATTCAAAATAATAAAAGGAACCATGCAACTAATATTCGATTTTAAAACAGTAATACCAAGAAAAATACAACTGATAAGATGAATAAAATAAATCTCAAATAGCTTTCTCTTCAGATCCGCGCCATATTACAGAATAAAATATTCGGACTTGAATCAATATCAAATTCAAACACAATTTAATATCTACTTAACAAAAAAGCCCGTCACCACATTTCTTAACAGAAACTAAATCAAGAAAAATCCGCTTCATCCCACTAGAATAATATAAATGGTTATCACGTATTGCAGACAAATGCTACAACTGCTATTATCAACACTACTCGCTATCACAACAACACTAGCGATACGAGCTAATGATATTTTCACATAGTGAAAGTTCATCCGCTGTGTTCCAAATTATTCTTGGGTCCATAATTCATCTAATAGCGAAATCTAATAAAAACATCGTTTGACCAATTAATTATTTTACATATATATGAACGAGTAATATCATGCCCATACCATTCTCAGATTTTTCTAATACATTAAAACTCAAAATAATTATACAAAATATACATATTTCTGAATACTGGCAATGTCAGCGATGTGCGACAATTCATGTCACAAAGACACTAAATGGCACATCCACACTACTTGACACTCTGAAGTTATATTTCAGGTTTACTAAAATTTATCTACAGCTTTGCAGACTCTGTTCTAGTTATTACTCTAAAAAGTACGCACATGTATATACTACAACAATCCCTGTTTTTTCATGTTTAAATGCGAGATTGGCTTTTTCATAAATTCCCCGATAATTCATGATATAAAATAATAGACAAAAAAGTTGCATTGACAGTGAACCTAAACATTATATAGCTTTCATTTCTTACTAAAATTATTGTTTACACATTACAATTCGTTTGTTATTGTAAACCTATAGTTATATTGGAATAAATTCCTAAATAATCTTCCGCATGACCTATCTATAAAGTCCGCACTAAGAGCAGCTTTTAAGCTTCTTCAATAAACACTATTATCACCTTCATTCGTCTGTTTTCTGTGCTAACGGCGTCATGAGCAACAATCATATCTAAAAGTAATGCCCCATAATCGATTATTTCTTCCATTTATACATTTCAACTTTCCAAGAAACATTTCTAGCAAGTCGTCTATGCTTAAAGTGAATTTCTTATATTCATTATCAAGAACCATCGCTGCAATACACATACATTTACAAACACACAAGCAAAAAATGTATACCCGTACGTACATGTCTGAGCATCCATTAACAAACAAATGAAAGGAATAATTTTTGCTTTTTTTTTTTTTTGCAAAGACACTTTAGCAACTATTGCGATCAACAACTGAGTGCATAAACAATTTCAAAAGAAAATTTGGCCTTTCATCCATATATTTCGTTTTACTTTTCTTCTATGTTTAACTATTCGCCAGTATGTATTATTTAGTTCATATAATTGTTAATTAAATGCTTATCTTGTGTGATGATCTCTACATTACCTGTACATATGCGCAAGTGCATTCTAAAATCATTTATACGTGACGACAGAAAATGTCGGCAAGTTTCTCACGCTTTCTCCTACATTAATCAAGTAATCTCTTCTATTCTCTAACTCCTCTTATATATATATATATATATATATATACTCACTCTTCCCTCTTACTGTTTACTATGTATACCGTCGATTTAGCATTTCATAGTAACTAAGTTTTCCCCAGTTCCTGTGTTAACTGCCGGAGCCCTAAAGATATAGTAGTATTTAATGAAGTCAAAGAAAACTTTGTCAGTGGCTTAAATCTCACAACCAGCAGTAATTATCACTTTCTACACTGATGTTTGCGTAAGCATGGAATACTAGTGTCTGTAAGTATAAAAGTAATTGTTAATATATACATAACATTATATATATACACAAACATATATATGTGTGTATATATATATAATGTTTTGTATTTATATATTAACAATTATATATATACTCGTATATATATATATATATATATATATATATATATATATATTTAGACAAATATTATTGAATAGCACGGAATTATTCTGTTTTACAATTTTCCTTTTTATCTTCTCCAATCTCTGAATAGTCCTTTTTGTGTTTTTCACGAAATTGTATAAGTTGGATCCATAATCGCGAGCGCATTCGACAGAAGTACTTCTATCATCCTCGGGCATATTGTAGAAATAAATGTAGGGATTGTTTTTTTTTAATTTACTTATATATATATAGTTTCCTAGTCACGTGGTAAGTTGTTACAAGTTAAGTGGGCGATTTTTTTTGTGCATATATTAAACAGATTTATATTTTTCTAAATGAGAAAATGCTGCCTAAATATACACAATGTATATATATATATATATATATATATATATATATATATAATTCCACCCCCAAATTTACAAAAATTGCTGCCAAAGACAAAATAATAGTTTTTACTAAAAGAAAATACTTTAATATGTAAATAAAAATTGAACTCATGTATCAGGGTCAGTGAAAAAACATTTTTAAATCCATTTCAATATTTACGAAATAAGGGACAATTCTACTCCCCATCTTCTGTTCATTCCCTTTGCCTACTTTGAGCATCAAAAGTGTAAGTAACAATATAACTGATCTACAGTGTCTTTTCAAAGGGACCTAACATGAACAAAGTCAACTCTACACCCCACACAAGGTAGCCTAGCCCATTGTTTGACTGAAACGTTTTCGAAGAGGTTTCTTGACCGGGTTGACGGAGTTTGTTCATCATTATCGTCATCATCACCATGGGGTGACTGGTTTGACTAGCCCTCATCACTATCCCCGGTTTGTGAATCGTCATCAGAGATTATAGCATGTTCTTTCTTTCCCTTTCCCTTTCTCTTTACTTTCTGCTTTTTTGCGGAGGAAGTTTCATCTTCATCGTTGTCGCCAACTCGGGATGACCGTTTTGACTGCCAATCTTCATCACTTTCAGTGTCACAATTGAACTCTAACTCGGACTTGTCATCAGCAGATATCTCTACTCTTGATTTCTTCCCCCTTTCCTTTTCCCTTCGTTTTCCATTCCCTCTTCGCTTTCCCTCCCTATTTTTAGTTGGCTCGATTTTTGCTCTTTTAGGCTGCCTTTCTTCCTCTTCTTGTACCATCTTCTGAATAAATTCAGCAGAGGTCAGACTCTTCCCATAAATCCTGGCAACTGTTTTTGCTAGTATAATCCTTCAGAACTCCACAGAATGACTGTTGGGAAATTCCACCCCCCCTAGGGGGTGGATTTCCCAACAGTCATTTGTCAGATTAAGAAAGCAATATCTTGACTCTATGATCTCATCATAAAAAGTGTGAAAGGTATACTTACTTGATGGATGGAGTAGGATGATGTTTTCAAGCTTGAAGAAGTCAAATTTCCAACCAACATGCCTTCTGGAAAGGAAATGCTATTCAAGGGAAGCATCTCTATCAAATGGACAACTCAAGTTAGGGATGAAACAGCACTCCTGACAGAAGTTATTTCCCATTAAATGTAAATGGGGTGGAATTCCACCGTGGGTGGAATTACCCCGATTCCCCCTACTTTGGGAATCAAGTAAATAGGAAAAATAAAAAAAAGGAAAATAAAAATTTAACAATCAACGGGAAATAACCTAAAAAATTTATCTGAGGCAGAGAAACAAATAAACCTGAATTTTTCATTTTGAATTTAAACATCCTCATTCGTTTTACCCCTTTTTAATGCCTGGGAATGAAACTAGAATTTTTCCAGATGAAGGAACAAGAGTAAATTGTAAGGTTCAAATCCGACTAAGTTGGTATACGAATAAAGAACATTTATATTTGTGTAGTCCTTATTGAAAAATTCTTTTTTGTCAATTATAATTTTTAGAATATATATATATATATATATATATATATATATATGCATATATATATATGGTGGAACGATAAAATTGTCGCCTTCAAAAAGGCGAAAATTTTATTTCCAGTTGATGAAAACCGGTTTTCTATGTTTGTTGCTGTTGGCCAGTTGTGTAAAAATCTCAAGAGCGAGAGGAGCTTTTTCTCATGTTTGAAAATGACACAATGTTCATCAAGAGCGATCGCTGTACAATTCATGCTCTCTACCGATCGCAGTTATAGCAACATGACAATTGCCAGAACCCGAAAAATGCATTTTCCAGGCTGATAATAACAAAATTTTCTAGCCACATTTATGGTGTTCGGTTTGGTTTAAAGTAAGGGCCACATCATAATACCTCACAGCTTCGAAGTCAGTTTGAGAATCAACACCAGTATGACAATGGGAGTGCTGAAGATTGTGGTAGTCCTCCATTGCTATCGGGTAGCAGCTGGGTGACCCTGGGTGTGGCAGTAATACCCGATTCCGGCCCACAAGTCTAATGAGACCCATGCTTGGTTTCAGAATGAGCGCTACGACTTTGTACCCTTTTCTTACTGGCCCCCCTTCTCCATCGACCTGAACCCGATAGATTACTTCGTTTAGTCATACGTAAAGAACATCACCAATATGACCTCCCACAACACGAAAGCCATCCGCCGAGGTTCGCTGAACATATATTAAAATCGGTTCCAAGAATTTAAAATGAAAACCATAATACGTACGACGTCCTCGTATCGAATTTTTTCCTAATTGTTTTAGAAATAATAGTACGTCTAATTATTGCTATTATCGCATTTTTAGAATTATAATGAGTAATATATTCATAATAAACATATAATAAATGATAAATTAATATACGCATATGAATGTATTCGTTTCAATTTACTCTTTCTTTCTCTATCTATGTGTTAACGAGCATCTCTCCCCCCCTCTCTGGCTTTCTTACTCTTTCTGTTTTCTCTCTCTGTGTCTCTATAAGAGAATAGAGAAGGAGAGAGAGAGAGAGAGAGAGAGAGAAAGGTGAGTAAACGTGGAGGTAGACACGTTTACCAGAACCAAAGGTCAGCTGACCAAATTACGTATGTGTGACGTGGTTGGCTAGATCTGTGAGATTTGATTTGAGCTTTGAAGAAGACGGACTTTTTTCCGTGGTCCCCCCCCTCTTAACTGGGGAGGGGGGGAGATGAACGCTGACGTGTGTGAAGAAGAACTAACACAAGCCGATTTCACTTCCACTTCTGCAGAACCTCTGGGGAAAGTGAAATAAAAAAACTATAAAACCATTTCATCGTCTTGGAGTGATAAATCTTCGTCAAACAGGTATCAAGTCTCCCTCCAGGATGAGAAATTTCCAGATTGTTCTTTTTGAAGAAACAGAGGTAGGTTCAGAAATTACATGTCACACACACGATTCCCTTTATGTTAATCAAACACACAACCATTTATATTAGAGACAATCACACGGAATCTTTGATGTTATATAGTGTATACACCCAAACGTAAAAAGTGCCCCTAAATGAAGAACTCTATATAACATATTCAAATGTAACGAAAGCTCAATTTGGTCCCCCTCAATGATTCAAAATGGCGCCCCAGGATGATAACCCTAGTGAGAACTCGATGATACCGATATGTAACACATATTCAATTTGGTACCCCTCAAGGATAACTTCGATGAACGAATATATAACATATTCGTTTTGGTGCTCGTCGACCAGTCGCATCACCGATGCGATAATCGAACCTGTGTTTAAGAAAATACAACGTGGAAGCATGGAGATTTAGTGTCAAGAAAAAAGAAATAGACTAAAAAAAAAAAAAAAAAGAAAAAAAAAAGACAAGAAAAACAATAAAATGTATGGAAAAAAAGAAAAAGAAAGAACAGTAAAAAAAAATACAAATCAACACACACACAACGTAGGGTCCATTAAAACACTAGGCGAATTAGAAAAATAATTTTAAAAAAAAGAAAAAAAAGAAAAGCAATACACACGTACAACCTTTTCACGAAGAAAGAAAAGGAAGACATACAGCCACACAGATGTAAAACTTTATATATAGAAAATAGTTAAAAAATGTTTATCGTATTGGGAATTAGCTCGTTATGAACGAAGAAAAATATCACTTAATGTCAAAATTAGAAGGGAAAATCAAAGAATGACCTTATTTTGTAAATTTTTAACAACAGCCAGTGAGAAAAACAAAAAGAAAAAAAAAGAAATAGAACATATGACTGTAACGAGCCTTTACCACAAAGATAAACATATCAATGTTGTTATGAATATTTTGTGTCATTTTTAAACTGTGAACTAAGCGTAACTTTTAATGAAAAACTATATGTACTGTTGATGAAAAGACAATGGTCATGTCCTGTAAAATGATTTTTTTTTCTCTGATTGTGTGAATTTTTCGTGGGAATTTTTTTTTTTTTTTTTTGATGACGTGGTCAAAAGGAGTATCCACGAATCTGTGTTTTGTTATTTGGAATTTTGTTGTTAGTGAGATGGGACTTTGTGATTGCTTATAGGATATTTTTGTATTTTTTAATTTATTATTTTATGTAATTGATGTGTTGTCAAACGGTATTGGCAGAATTTTCTTGTTCTTTGACATGTATTTTTTTTTTCGCAGAATGGTGAGGTGAAATCTTTGCTGGTGGGGTCTATTGAAAGAATGATTAATAAAAGAAAGAACGTGTTGTTAATTAATTAATTAATAATCATCATAGCAATAATAACATTTGAAAAAAGAGAAAGAAATAAGATTTAAACAGTGTAATAAATGATTTTAAAAAAAAAGTTTCGGAAGAGTAAAAGGTTCAGTCGGTATTAATTTTAATTTTCGAAAAGTAGAATAAATGTTCTATTCGACATGAGTGACGTTTTGACCACATAAGTAAGAAAAAAAAGAGATAAATATAGGGTTAAATAAACTATATGAAGAAATGAAAGAAAAAAGTGGGGCGTGAATGGAATTTAATTTCTGTGGCAAGCATGTTAGAATTTTGGAGAGGTGTTGAATTACATGGGTAGTTATTAATTTCATTATTCTCGGGAAATGATTCGAATTTTATTTTTTTTATCGTGATTTCTGTTGATTTCGAGTAGAATCAACATGGAGCAAGTTTGAGTACTTCATGTGTGGAAATCCGATGTTTTCCGTGAAGCTATGTGTCTTCAAGGCAGGTTGCGCTTACCGACTTTGGAAAAAAAAAAGTATTTTCTGACATAGCAGTAAACGGAATGTATTCTGTCCAGCGTGAGCGGATCTAGTTGTAATCAACTTCAGAGAGCAAATGAAATGCCCTCTGACATGGTGTAAGGGGCAGAGGGGGTGCAATGGCTGACGTGGCCATTATGTTACGAATCGCTCAAGAGAAGATGAATGAAATATGTATGCAAGTACTTAGGAAAATAAAATGTTACCCTATTGTGAATTAAAGGTACCAAAATTAAAAAAAAACATGCTGGGTGAATTTAATTGGTATTATTAAATTAAATTATTTTGAAATAGATTTGGTTGGTTTAGTTATATTTGAGGGACGTTTAGCGCGTAGTTGCATTTTTTCATGAGAATTACAAGGCGATTAGGCTGTAGAAAGCAGTTTTTTCTGTTGTTTTATTTTTTTTTATAAGCCACGGTATTGTCACAAATTAGAAAATTTGGCAGGGGAAATACTATTTTAGAGTAATGAGTACCCTGTTAAAACAATACTAGTGGTTCCAGTGAGTTGGAAGATGCCACGTAGGCCCAAGCAACGGCAATAAGTCTTGTCCAACAAAAGTCTGGCGTGCGAGGTCGCGATAATTCCTCAGGGTACGGAGCGACTGGACAGTCGGTACCAAGCCTAATCACGGGGAGATAGAAGAAAGGGAAAGATGCAGATTACGTAAGGGACAAGATAGAGCCTTATTATTTTTTTTTATTTTTTTAGAGGGATGTGTGAGGGATATCTGGGTTGGAATCTTGGGACTTGCTGGGAATGTGGAAAAATCACAAAGGGAAAGCTACTTAGTTAGAAATCGATGTGCAAGTAAGCTTTGGCGCATTAGTTAGGGAGTGATGATTCCGTATCTTGTCGGGTTCCAGGAACTCAAACAGGCTCCGAGTGAATCAGTGTGAAGGCGTATCTTGGCTTAGACCAACCAAGGGAGTTAGTAGAAGAGCTTTGTGAAGTCCCGAAGTAGTAGATAGAATAGAACAAAGCTCCAGTAATAGGACCACTCAGAGAAAGACGTCAGGGAATTACAGTAAAGGAAAGAAAAACTAGGACTTAGGCCTATGCTGAAAGTCGAGAACGCGAGTGGGATGGTTGGGTCGGTAGAGCATCAGACTTTTAATCTGAGGGTCTGGGGTTCGAGTCCCCATGCGATAAAGCTACCACCAACATGGAGCATCCGACGTTCTGGTCGTAATTGCGATATGCTGGCCCCATTTCGAAAAAGTGATCGAAAATGGAGTCTCCATTTGTTTGGCCAAGTGGTCCAAATAAAGAGCAGAGTCAGTGGAAAATATCCAACAATGCGACCGCCTAGACAAGATGTATATCTGCAAAGCTGTATCTTTGTCTAACTTGGAAGCAAGTTAATGTCGAGGAGAGACTTTCGAGAAGCAGCAGAAGGGTTGATAGTGTAGTAGAAGAGTACTGGTGCCTGATCTTTCTTGGAAAAGGGGTGAGTCCGGAAAGTGAAAAAAATAAAGATGTACTTCGGACATAATTATTTTTTTTAGTGAGTTAGTTATTAAAAATGTATGGCTTGCCATACATTTTGATAAAAAAGGGGTGGAGGAATGTTAACGAGCATCTCTCCCCCCTCTCTGGCTTTCTTACTCTTTCTGTTTTCTCTCTCTGTGTCTCTATACGAGAATAGAGAAGGAGAGAGAGAGAGAGGTGAGTAAACGTGGAGGTAGACACGTTTACCAGAACCAAAGGTCAGCTGACCAAATTACGTATGTGTGACGTGGTTGGCTAGATCTGTGAGATTTGATTTGAGCTTTGAAGAAGACGGACGTTTTTTCCGTGGTCCCTCCCTCTTAACTGGGGAGCGGGGAGACGAACGCTGACGTGTGTGAAGAAGAACTAACACAAGCCGATTTCACTTCCACTTCTGCAGAACCTCTGGGGAAAGTGAAATAAAAAACTATAAAACCATTTCATCGTCTTGGAGTGATAAATCTTCGTCAAACAGGTATCAAGTCTCCCTCCAGGATGAGAAATTTCCAGATTGTTCGTTTTGAAGAAACAGAGGTAGGTTCAGAAATTACATGTCACACACACGATTCCCTTTATGTTAATCAAACACACAACCATTTATATTAGAGACACTCACACGGAATCTTTGATGTTATATAGTGTATACACCCAAACGTAAAAAGTGCCCCTAAATGAAGAACTCTATATAACATATTTATCTTTCTCTGTGTTTGTATGCGTGCGTATATACGGTAATCCTAATCATTGTTAGGTTGAATTTTTTGAACTGAAATAAATATCGACATCGACATCAATTTATACGTCTAATTTCTCTCTCTCCTTCTCTTTCTCTCTCTATTTCTCTCTCTCCCTCTCTCTCTCTCTCTCTCTATATATATATATATATATATATATATATATACTTCAGAATAAAATTATCTAACAATCAACTGGTATAGAAACCTGTGATTGCAACTCTTACAAAATATTATTGGCAGTTATATTTTATAAGTACTATCCCATCTAAATAAAAACTGCTCGATATACAAGATAGAGCAAACAAATCAAACTTTAGTCATTGAATAAATTTAAAAAGTTATGCCGTGAAATAGTTAAATTTCAAATCAAAAGATTTTTATTATTCTATGTAAGACAAAGACTCCATTTGAAATATTATGATTCAATCCTCCTATAGGATTTAAATGTCTACCACCTCTTCAGAGGAGAAAATATTAGCAAATAGTTACAATGGTTTACACCTTTCTTCCTAAAATCAGTGAGACATGGAAAATCACAATTAAAAGTTTTTTTAAGTATTTAAATATAATAGAGTAAGGGATGTTAATGAAAATGATATAAAAAATTCACATCCAAATGCATGGTAAAATTCGAAGTGAATGTCTTTGATAGCAGTGTGTTAAAGTGATCCAAGTTAAAGTGGTCCAAGATATATATATATATATATATATAATGTTGTGCGTTATAGTTTTATCTCTCTTATAAATTACTAACTAGCTCTACCTACGTATTGAGCACTTTTGAAATAAATACTTAAAGTTTACGCATAAATCTATACTTTCGTATATTAATTTTATGTGAGTAAATGAAGTAGTTATATATATACATATATATACACTCATTCAAATATAGATGGAATAATATTTTTCAGCTAACCATTTACAAAGGGGTAGCTCAATATTAATGTAATATATTAGGTATATATATACATATATATATGCATATATATATATATATATATACATATATATATATGTATATATATATACATATATTTAGCAAGTAGAGTTTAGTTTCCTAGAAGTACATCCAATGAAGCAACATGTGTCTACCAAAGAGTGCTCAATGAGTGAACAGAGCAGGTATATGAAATTTATTTATACAAACATTGATGGCTACATATGTGCATACGTTTCTGTAACCACCCGCGTTGGGGTATTACGTCTACAGGCCAAGAATTATCGTCGAGAACTGATATTTCAAGCTAAAACATTTTCTTATTTCGTTTACAAAGTTAGAATGTAACATGGGTGGGGGTGATGAGCGGGGAGAGAACAAGTGAGGTGTATGAAGATAATAAACATCTTCTTTTTCATTACCCTTTTTTATATTCCCTTTTTAAGTTTATCTATCCCATCTTTTGGTTTTTATGGCATAAGGTACTTGAGAATTTAGTATTTTTGTCTTGCGGTCCGTAAATTAAAAACATCTCTTATGGTCATACACACACACACACACACACACACACAAACACACACACACTAGAAGAAAATATACACTTATACCTATACTCAGGAGCGGATATACACTGTTCGTTGTATTTTACTCACACACACGCACTGAAAACAGGCCATAACTATAACGACACAAGAATAAAATTAAAATTAAAATTAATTAAATAGATAAATAAAACAAAATAAAATAAAATAAAAATAAAATAAAATAAAAAATAAATAAACAAATAAACAAACAAAAAATAAAAATAAATATAAAACCCCGAAAGTTATCAAACTCCTCATGCATACATATATATAAATACACGTATAAACACCCACACCTTGATACACCCGCGTATGTATACACATACACACACATATACAAATACATAGACATATAAGTCTAACATACAGTTATAACATGTTTACATCTATAGCTACATACGCAGTTATATCAATGCACGGACCCTCAAACACAGACATCCATGTACACACCTGGATACCATACATCATGACTATTATTATATAAAAACTAATATTAATCACATTAACAATCCTAATAATAGTAATTCTTATAATATATATAATACTAATGATACCACAAATATCAATAATAATAACAATAATAAGACTGTCGATTGGGAACCCCAAAACCCATGGACCCTAACCGGATACAAGTTCCAACAAAACACACACACACACACACATACACACACACACACACACATATATATATATATATAGAGAGAGAGAGAGAGAGAGAGATAGATAGATAGATAGATAGATACATATATATAAACACACACATATACACACACACACATATATACACACACATGATGATTGCAACGTCTTGTCAGACGAGTGCCACTCCCTCAGACATTTAAAATCCATGAGCCCAAATGCCTGAGGAAGTATCTATACAAATATGATGTTAGAGAGTCTTAGCTTTGTACGACAGCTAAGTCTCTCTCTCGGTTCAAAATGTTGAGATCCAGCAACAAGCAAGAGCAAGATGGCCAGCAACAAATTAAACTGCAGACTAGCTTAATGCGGGTAATGGTCTTCCGCTTCATGTTTTTTTAAATCAGAGATTTGCTTCTCCTAGAAAGGTTTCCTTCACCACGGCTTACCGGAGCCCTCTCCACCTCCAACACACACATACACATATGCATACACACATACATATACACACACGCACACGCACACCAGCATACACACAACACACACACACAATCAGACCATCCGTGTCCCTGTTTCATGTATAAAGGGATTACCACACTACTGAAGTAAAGGGGTACCTTATTATTAAAAAAGGTTTTTGCATTTGTGCATGTATTGCTGTGCTTTTATACGTTGTGAGTGAGCGGTATCTGTGTGTCCATGCGTGTGTATGCATGTGGGTATATGCGTGAGTCTATGTTGGTGTCTATATGTATATGTGTCTCGTATACGTCTGTGGAGATTTGGGGAAACTTGTGTCTGCGCCTGCGGATGGTCTGACTGTGTGTGTATGTGTTGTGTGTATGCTGGTGTGCGTGTGCATGTGTGTATATTTATGTGTGTATGTATATGTGTATGTGTGTATATATGTGTGTGTCTGTTTATATATATATATATATATATATATGTATATAGCTGAAACAATAATGTAACTTAACAGAAAGATACGGTAATAAAAAATAAAACGCATATTTGCTCTACAACAGTATTGAGCACTTTCTCCAGTTTTTATTAATTACCAATTCTACTAAATATATATATATATATGTGTGTGTGTGTGTGTGTGTGTGTGTTTATTGGGACGTGTGTCCGGTTAGGGTCCACGGGTTTTGGGGTGTCCAATCGACAGTCTTATTATTGTTATTTTTATTGATATTGGTGGTGTCATTAGTATTATCAATATTATAAGAATTATTATTATTATTAGGATTGTTAGTGTGATTAATATTAGTTTTTATATAATAATAGTTATAGTTATGGCCTGTTTTCAGTGCTTGTGTGTGAGTAAAATACAACGAACAGTGTATATCCGCTCCTTAGTATAGGTATAAGCGTATGTTTGCTTCTAGTGTGTGCGTGTGTGTGTGTGTGTGTGTGTGTGTGTGTGTGTGTGTGTGTGTGTGTGTGTGTGTGTGTGTGTGTGTGTGTGTGGATTGAACGACACCGGTCAGTACTCAATAGCCATAAGAAATGTTTTAAATTTACGGACCGCAATACAAAAATACTAAATTCTCAAGTACCTTATGCCATAAAAACCAAAAGATGGGATGGATAAACTTAAATAACGGGAATGTAAAAAAAGGAAATAAAAAATATGTTTATTATCTTCAAAGACCTCACTTGTCCTCTCCCCGCTCATAACCGCATGTTACATTCTAACTTTGTAAACGAAATAAGAAAATGTTTTTTGTTTGAAATATCAGTTCTTGACGATAATTCTTGGCCTGAAGACGTAATCCCCCAACGCGGGTGATTACAGAAACATGTATGCACATATGTAGCCATCAATGTTTTTATAAATAAATTTCATACATATACATATATATATATGACAACTAAAATAATGTTAAAGTATCCTAAAAAAAAGCGTATCGACAAATGTATTAGACGTTAATTGCCAGACTTTTAAAGTTGCTTAAATGCAAAACGGACCGTCAAAACGTACCGAAGTTTTTAATTCGAAGAAATGAACAGCAAAATTCGTAAAATATTGTCTATTGGAATGTAGTAGTTGTATTCAGAACAGCAACATTCCAATAACAAAGTTTTACAATATGCAGTCATAAAGTGTTTTGTTGTAAATATCGCTCTATAGAAATATATTCTAAACACATATATCTCACATCCATATGAATTTATCAATATTAAAAGAAAATATGTATACTATTAAAAGATAATATGTGTATGAATAATTCTATTTAGCAACAATCTATTCAATATATCACCCAATACGTGTGGATATCTACGTTATTCTTTTATCGCTTGTCTTTTATTGTTCATATCATCATGCTCAAATCAATCCATTTCTCTTTGTTCACATTATCACGTAATGCATATATTTACATATCTATGAGTGAGTATTTCTTTTCCTATGGTTTTTACTACACTAATTTAATTGTAAAAGTTGTTAACCAAAATACAAAGTCGTCCCATTTGTCATTCATATTTAGATTTCGAAACGAGTTATCTGACAAGGCCTTCCGCGAACGAATGCCCATCTTTGAACTTGCGAGCGACACTTTGTTAATATGCGTGCCCTGAATGTATTGATTAGATATCGGAAAGCGTTTTCTACAACAAAAAACAATTATCGAAGGTACGCACGGACACATGCACAACAAACACAAACACAGAAACACACATTTCTCCCTCTCGTTATACATATATATATATATATATATATATATATATATGCTTGTTTTTATGGTTATTTATATATATATATATATATATATATATATATATATATATATATGCTTGTTTTTATGGTTATTTATGAGCCTCGCGTCAGTGCGTAATCAGAAATCGGATGCATCATCAATCAAAGAGTGTGTTTATTATATCTAACCTTGGAAGAATAATGTTACAGAAATGAAAATGACAGAAACAACATAATATAAAGGAAAACTTTGAGAAAAAAAATGTAACGTGTTTTTGATAGACCAATAGTCATAAATAGATGTAAATATAAGGATTTCAGTCAACATTATAACAAGATAAATAGATGTAAATATAAATAGATGTATCGAACGATTAATAGAGATATAGATAGATCTATTAAGATCAGACGACCAGAATAGAATATCATGTATGAATATAATTGAAATATAGATATGTTTTATTGGCTTTATACAAAAACGATTCTCTAAAATAATTAGTATATTTATAATGCTTGAAACAGCGCTGAAAAGAAGAAAATATATCGTATAAACCTTTGCAATAAAAACCTTTAATTTACATAAACGATATCAAAACAAGATAGACCTGAACATGTGTGCGTTTCGCATACCATACTAGATAGGTTGTTGTTGTAGAGTCCAATTAGTCTATTCCGATTATAACAGAAAAGACACAATCAAAACACATAGGCTTAGTAACCATGTTTGCCATTCAAAACTTTATTTTTGTATCTGAATATTTTTACTGAACATTGATAAATTGTATTCTGTATATGATGTTCTAATCATGAATATAACTTAGGATTGAATTATACCAAGCACTTTATTCGTGACGCACGCAACAATACGTACTATAGTGAATAAAGTATTTTCAAACTTCAGCTGCAAATTACACGCTTTTGGAGGTTTAAGGTTTAATGCCAAGTGCAAGCGACACTAAAATACAATTGTAAAATACTTCTATGCGGGTATGGCTGAGGACACGAGTGCATGCCATCCCTGTGAATTAAACACACGGTTCATTTTGAAATTCCTTGAAGATTCCCTAGTTTCACAGAAACATTCCCAAGTTCGATAGGACATACCTGAAGAAGTTCAGGGTTATATCGACCGTAAGGTTGTGGGAATAACCCTTACGATGCGATCAGTAATGTCTAAAATCCAAATAAGACGAAGTTTATAGTTGTTATTAATTCTCAAAGGTTTGATTGGCAGTCAGTATCACTGTTACTATGTGGCACTATCGTTTCCCGGTGAGAGTTACTTGGTCGATGGACGTCCTGGGAAGGCAGCCAGCTCCGCGGAGGAATAAACGATATCCCAACGATAAAGACATAGTTCCATGATGATGTGAAGATGGGCCAGTCATTAGAGTCTGTGTATAAAGAGGAAAAGCATACCTGAGATGTTGGCTGTAAGTGTGTGGCTCCTTTATTCTCTCAAGATCAATCTGGTGGCATTCTGGCTGGAATCTTCTTCCTTCGTCTTCGGAGCCGCCTCATTTGACTTTATGGCAGACACAAAAAAACGACACGCGACACAATTGTGATATACATTATATAATTTTTACTATTTATTTTACAAAAAAAATATATCATAATACAATATACAAATTATAATTAATTTTTACAATTAAATCTAGACAATAGGCTCTTCAAAACTAACTAACATACCTTAACTAGTGTTGAGGGAGAGGGAATGCCCCCCTTCATTTACGGAGAGACAAAAATATGCGTGCTCACCTCATGACGGTCCAGACAAAGAAAGTCGATAGAAGAAAGGAAATCATGGGCTGCATTTCTGTGTATTCCTCCGCCTACAGCCAAATCACCATCTGGCCATGCAGGGGGAAGCTGCGTAAGCAACTACCAAAACCATGGCACTACGATATAGTACCACAACTAAGATAAAGTAGTTGAATAAGGGCTACGTAAAGTTTTCCATTAGTCAGCCATGTTTTATCATCGTTTTCCCTTTCTCTCCACTGTCTATTTATCTATATCGTTTACGACACTGACATTCTGCGCATCCCTCTTTGTTATAAGCTCAAGTTCTGATCGAAATAAAGATATTCTTATGTCGCTCAGCTTTAAAATAGCCTTTTAACAGCAATTCAAGAAACTGTTAATTTACTTTCCGTTAAGTGATGTAATATAAAAGCCTAAATTAAATTGTACTCTACTAATGCTTTAACGAAAATGTTCACCGTTTTAGTGTTGTTTTAAATTGTCTCTTCTTCCTTAGTAAACATTAAGACTAAATACGTCGCCTGACTTACCGTGTGGTAATTCTTCCATTGGTCACCTCTTATCCGATGATCGCAAGGAATAAAGATGGTATAGTGTATTGCACATTGTAACGTGTGTTCGTGAACTAACG
Organism: Euprymna scolopes; assembly: GCF_053919585.1. Taxonomy (NCBI): domain Eukaryota; kingdom Metazoa; phylum Mollusca; class Cephalopoda; order Sepiida; family Sepiolidae; genus Euprymna; species Euprymna scolopes. The sequence continues at coordinate 57,768,297 of NC_136493.1, read as the reverse complement.
TTGCATAGAAATACTCTCCAAGTTGCTCTCGTCCATTTTTTTGTTATAGATCTCTGAGACAGAGAGGTTATAAACATCAGATAACTAATGGGGCCAACACAAATGTTTTCTTAAACATTCCTCTACAAAAATTATTCTCTTGCAATCATGCTTTTATAAGTATTCATGGTTTAAATAATCTATAAATATCTCTTGTCTCCAGAATTACTAGGTTTGACTAATATTACTAAACAATTAGGATACCTGTCCCAACGCGGCTAAAATTGATTCCTAAAAAAGAAAGGCTCCCTTATTTCATTTTCGCTTACAAAATTGAAATCAGATATAATTCTACTGAATCTTATATCTATAATCCTAATTCAAGTTTTGACTAATATCTATTACATGATTTTAATTCTGAAAATGGCTAAAATATAAGTCACAATCTTAAGAGGTTTTAAGAACAAATAGATATCCAGATAGTTATGCCTAATTGGTGTCTTCTATGCCCGATGAATCAAATTTAATGCAAACTTTGAATTTTCAAAGAAAACATTGTGAGCATATAAGTCCTCGAAATTTTTAAGAATTGCATGGAAACTGAAATTTAGGGGATATTTATTGATTTATCATTGATACTTTCGTTAAAATTTTACAAACATTTTGAATTTCGGGCGTATCTGAATATTCATGAAGCTCCCCCTATCCTTTTGACATTTTCGCATAAAACTAAATTCAATTAATATTACCCACATTTGCTATCCTCACGGGTAGGAACTGTCATTCAATATTCATAATGATCGGTTAGTTACTTTTAGAAGCAATCTTCCACATACCTAAGTATATACATATACACATGCATAACGCATTTAAATATGTCTCATATAACTCCGGATGTAAATATGCGGTATTAATGCGTTTGGGAGGTTCGATTTTTTAATGACTTGTAAAATGAATCACCAGAATAAAGAACGAAGGGTACTAGATTAAAAAAACAATAATAAAATAATGATAAAATACTTATATAACACTGTAAGTGTGAATTTATCATTATTACAGAATTATTATCATGAGAAGACAAACGCATAACATAAGCACATTGGCCAATAAAACTGTATAATAAATCAGTTAATGTATAATCCCTGCTTATGAATTGTATATGACATTTATTCCTTGTTGGTGTCATTAATAATGACCGTTTCCTATAGAAACGAAGATGGATGGGAAGCAAAGGTGAGTTATTACTTTTTACTATCTATCGGATGCATTAAGCGTGATTGTTACTATAATGTCGGTTGCAGATAATGAAGAACGTATTCGTGCAATATTAAAGGCTTGAAGAGAATCGGTCTTGATATTGATCATGCCGCATTCGAATCAAAGCAACAATAATAATAGAAAGAATTATATTTATTAAGAACAGTTTAACTTTTAGCAAATCCCTTCAATAAAGGTTACTGGATGAAGAACACGTCAACAAGTATTTATTTAGAAGAGTTAAGTTCGTAGAAGATATGTGGGCAAGTAAATTGGATAGAAGGTTATGTACGGGTTACTTAGTTAGTTTTGGGGTTAGCGTTTTTCCATGAAAACAGTAGCTTGAAGAAATGACGCCATACGTGATAATAATACGACCATTAATTTACAGTCTCACTTTCGATAGAGAAAAGTTGGTCAGCTCATTTTCGCTCAGAAGTCATGCGAACGAGACATGAACAATGATGTAGTTTTTTTTTATATAAAAAAGAGTTTTATTAGGCTTAGTTTATTTTTATTGCAAATGTAACCTAACATATGAGTGTTTTACTTTCAGTATATTTAAAGAAATTCATTCCACATCACCTGTGAGTTTTATTTCAAATTTATTTCTCTGGGGAAACTAAATAAAATGTAAATATGATGTTACAAGATAACTACGAGGTGATGTTGTAAGCACAGTGTGAGAAGCCGAAAAACACACAAACACACACATTATATATATATCCATATAGATATATAGATATACATACACACACACACACACACACACACACACATATATATATATATATATATATATATATATATATATATATATATATATATATATACGGGGCTCGGGTTTTTTTTATATTCAAAAGTAATGGACTAATGAATTCAACGAGGTTGTTAGATAGTGCTCAATAAAAAGAGCTGATAATACTTATATAACAATAAACAAGTATATATATATATATATATATATATATATATATATATATATATATGCAGAATTTCATTATTCGCGCATATTTTATTGAAGAGGATCTTCGTTCTTCTTTTTATAATCTTTCTTTCGAATTTTTCTTGTTTTCGTACAAGTATTTTTGTTGTGGGATCCAAAGTTCTTATAAAGTCCCCTAGTTTACCGAACGTTTTCGGTCTCGATTGACCATCGTCAGGGTTGTTCTTCCTGTGCACCTTGCTTATTGATTGATTTGTTCTCTGTCGTTTTACTGTTATTATTACTAATTTACTATGTGTAGTTTCGTCTAATTTGAATCTTTTTATAAGAACTTTGGTTCCCACAACAAAAATACTTGTACGAAAACAAGAAAAATTCGAAAGAAAGATTATAAAAAGGAAGAACGGAGATGCTCTTCAATAAAATGTGCGCGAATAATTAAATTCTGCCTAAATATACAAAACTCAAAGGACATAGATCTGCAGAGAAAAATGAAATCCGAAGGATCAGGGAATATATTATTCAAAAAGAAATATTTGCAGCAGAAAACGAAACAATTCACCTAGAACAAGAATTAAAAAACATCAAAGAAGAAAGCCACAAAAACTGCACTGGAACCAAATACTGCGAGCTACAACAGGAAATCCACAACACCATCGAAAATGAATAAGTAGCACTAAAAATTGAAATAAATAAAAAATTAAATAACTTATACAACGGACATATTTACCTACCAGAAAACAAAGATAATTACATACACCTATCCACAACAACCCTTAACAAAAACGAGACAGACTTTCTAAATCTTGGACCTAATTGCCATGCTACACAGAAATACGATCAAAACTATAAAAAAAATCGAAATCGAGATACTGTATAAACAAATAACAGACTTAAAAGAAAAAGAAATAATCACTACACATCCAAACATACAAGACATTCTAAGAGCCGAAGGTATTAAAAACCGCTATAATCCAAATAACGAAAAACAAATACCAAACCAATCACCAAAAAATATTGCAAAAAAACTCCTTCAAAATCCAGATATCGCCAGTAAGATAGGCGACAAAACAAACATCTACGTAGTCCTCAACAAAAATGACTACCTAGACAAAATAAAAAATATTCTGCAAGACAGAACGAAATTTACAAAACTAAATAGAAACAATACTGAAACTTAAAAAAAACAAATCAACCAATTAATTACAAACAATAATAAAGTCACAGATTCAATAAAACTTCATAAAATCATAGGAGACTATAAACCTGTCTATATATACGGGAAAATCAAACTACACAAGCCTGGAAATCCACTCCGCCCCATAATTTCACAAATCCCCACACCAGTATACGAAATAGCACAACAACTGAATAATATTATAAAAACTTACATCCCTAACAAATATAGTATAAAATCCTCTTACGACTTCCTAGATATAATAAATTTAACATCACCCCAAAATCAAATCACTGCCTCCCTCGACGTAGAAAATCTATTTACAAATGTCCCTATTAACGAAACAATCAAAATAATAATAAATACAATATACAACCATGACACATTACCACCCCCTAAGATAAAAACACAAGTGTTAGAAAAATTACTGTACCTATGCACTACTAAGGTTCCTTTTACCGACCTTACAGAAAACATCTACGTACAAAAAGAGGGAGTATGCATGGGTCACCCTTAGGCCCAACATTTGCTAAATATTACATGTCAGCAATTGAAAATAAAATCTTTAATGGTAGTATTGAAAGCCCCACAATATATGCACGATATGTAGATGATATACTTATATTATCCAAAAATATAAACGAAATAACAAAACTAAAAGAAACACTTGAACTAAACTCCCATCTAAAATTTACCATAGAACATAATATAAACAATAAAATACCATTTCTGGACATACTAATTAACTCCGAAAACAACGACAAATTTACCACCACCATATACAAAAAACTAACCAGTAAACATTCCTGCCTTCTTAATTTTACAGCTATTGCCCCAACAAATATAAAATAGCGATAAAAAAACCTATTAGACCGAGCACACCGAATATCATCTAGTAAAATCCTTCTCTACAAAGAGCTAGCAAACATTAAACAAACACTAGTTAACAATAACTTTCCCAATAAAATAATCGATCAAGAAATAGCCCAATTCATTAGAAATACAAACAAACCAATTAATCAAAACGAAAACACCCTAATTCTTCTATACTACAAAAATCAAATGCACTATAATCACAAACAGGACGAAATCACCATCAAAAATATTATAAAAAGAAACATAAAAATAAAAAATCCTAACACCAAAATAAAACCAATAATATATTATAAAAAATACCTAACGGAAAACCTCGTAGTAAAGAATAATAACAACGATACAACCGATAAAATGAGTATGGTCAATGCAGTTTATCTGTTTAAATGCCCCTCGAGGACTGCTACTCGAAAAATATTAAATATATTGGCCATACACGCACTACATGTGGAAGACGTCTCACAGGACATCAGAACACCCCCAGCGCTATTTGTAAACACCTCGAATAAGAACATAACATAAGAAAAACCACCTCCAAACAATACAAAGAACTTTTTTTTAAATAACACTAAAATATTAAAAACTTGCAATAATTACCAACGACTAACAATGCTAGTAGCATTAATAATAAAAAGTAAAAACCCAACCATTAATAAAATAAACTTTAACAACAGCAGCCGAATTCTCCACCTATTCTAATACGATAAAGGTGAAGAGGAAGGAAAAAAAAGAAAAAAATTCAAATTAGGCGAAAATACACATAGTAACTTAGTAATAATAACAGTAAAACGACAGAGAACAAATCAATCAATAAGTAGGATGCACAGGAAGAACAACCCTGACGATGGTCAATCGAGACCGAAAACGTTCGGTAAACTAGGGAACTTTATAAGAACTTTGGATCCTACAACAAAAATACTTGTACGAAAACAAGAAAAATTCGAAAGAAAGATTAAAAAAAGAAGAACGAAGATCCTCTCCAATAAAATATGGCGAATATATATATATATATATATATATATATATATATATATATATATATATATATATATATATATATAAACAAAAAAATTAACTTCCAACTTTTTTCTATTGAACTGATTTTATAATTTTTGGTTTATCTAAAACACATTTATAATGAGAGTAAATTTTATTTATTTGCATATAAATCTATCATTTACGAAAATCTTCAATATTTTTATAGCATATTTAATTTATTATTTACTAACATTTTAGACTTTATTATAATACATTCACACCTGAGATCGTAGATGATTGCTTTTTAATCTTAAAGTGTGCACCTTCATTGAGTGTTTGATAGTTTTTCTAAGTATATTGACTATAACCACTATTCACACCTCATATTCCTAATTCTTTCTCATTGATATTACGGAGTATGACTTAATTAATTAATTGATTAAGTAATTGATTAATTAATCGAGTAATTATTTTATCTTTTACCTTGTCTCTTTTATTACATAAAGATTGAAGTATTTTTTTTTTAGTTTTCCATAGCGTGTTTGTTATTTCTCTTCAAATTTTTCCTAACCAGTCGTACATTTTTAATTATGTTTACGCTACGATGAAAAGAGTAGCTTTCAAAATCCATGGGTTTTTTTCACTAAATTTCGTCGCTTGAATTTGTCTTGGATTAATAAATATTGTAATCTTTTCAATTTTTCATTATCATTTTTCTTGTTTTCATTGCTCTTTTAGTATAGCGATATTTCTATTACCTCAATCACTTTTAATAATATAATGATAATGCATATAGTTTGTCTTTGTACCTTTATTACATATATATATATTATCTGTGAAATTGCTGCATAAATATTATATAGGAGCTATTCGCTTTTTAAGGAGATTTCATAAGTATTTAAAATATTTTTATTTGATGTTATTTTTTGTCAAATATTTAAAGTTAGTTGTCATAAACGATATTGCAAAAGAGTTGTTTTTTTTTAGAAATTGTTCTTTTTCGACATCTGTAACACTAAACATTAGGTACTTCCAACGCGCGCCACAGTTTGAACCCCACTTGTATATAACACGATGTAACTGTAATTTAATTTAATATTTCTATCCTAACTTTTTTACCATTTAACAGAAAAACCTTCAAATAAACTGCTAATAATTGTTTTTAATTTACAACATACAAAAATAATGAAAATGCGAGACAAAAATCGTGTTTACATTATCGACGCTTTAAAACAACGTTCCTATGTAGTGACGTTTTAAGCTGTTTGCACGCACATGTTTTAAAGATCTAGCAAAAATCAAACAATAGTCATATTTTCCTGAAATGTTCGATATTTATTTACTATCAAATAAACTTACATATAAAAGTAGATTTCGTTAAATATATTAGAGGAAATAGTTTTAGTTGTTCTACCCCCTCCCATATTTCATGTTACCAAAACTAAAACGAATAAATGAAGGTCGATAAAAATTTCAACATTTTTTAAAGCTGAAAAGATAAAAAATGAGAAAATAATTATTTTCATATATATATATAATCCCGTCATTCTTTTCACTTACTTTAAATTTGTAAATAAAATTGGACATAAAATCAATATTATATGTTAAAAAATAAACTAAACAATTTTTCTTGATTTTGTTTTCTTCGTAATATAATTACTTGAATTACAACAAAAAACTGAATTCTAAAAAATAATTATTTTTTAAAAAGCTTTAAATGATATTAAATTCAATTATTACGCGATATGAAGTTTAAACAACTTTTTTATATATCATGTTTCCAATAATAAAAAATATATTCATATAACAAAATATGACTCTTGAGATAATAAAAATTACAGGAGCAAAATCGATTAAAAAAATCATTTGGATTTGATTATTTTTAATGACAGAGGGTGATATTCAAATTTTGTGCCGTGTTTCCAAAAGTATGGGCGTCTATGAGCACAGTATCTTTAGATACATGTATCAACATAACAGGTCAAAATTAATTTAATAGTCTGTGTAGTTCTATTATTAAGAATCTATTTATTTTATAAAAGGTAAGTCTTATATTGTTTTTATTCATTTTTATTGCACATTTTATTTATTCATAAATTTCTGCATAAATGATCTTCCACTGAAATTGACCAAAATACACGAAATTATGACGTCACTACTTATTGTGTATACTAATGACGTTCTACACAACGGGTTAGAGGTCGCTAATAAACATTTGTTGTATTTTTTCATAACTGAGCGATTACAAGACAAATACATGTTTTTATTGCTGTGACAGAGGAATTGTAGAGGCTTCTGTTGCTATAGTTATATAATTTCAGCGGACGACAGGCGCCATAAATATTATATGAGTATAAGTATTATCGTTATTAATCGTTGAGCTGAGAATATCCAGCAAAGCTAACCGGCGAATACGTGCCTCATCGCTATCTCTAATCTATCGACACGACTAGCATTCTAATTACGCCGCTGGACTAATTACATGGGAGATTACAAGTGGCCCTATTCATCTAAACAAAGCCATGTTAGAAAGTGTTCATCATTGTGAAGTCCGACAATCATTTTCGATAATTGTCCTCTTCACATGAACATAGAAACCATCTCTCTTCTTATCCGGGATTGTTAACAATCTCAGCTCATTAAATACCCATCAGCATGAGAGGAATTTGCTACGTCCAAATACTGACTCGCTTTAATGGCATTCTCGCTTTCAAACACGTATTTTTAACAGACGGAGGGCGCAGCCAATATCAAAAGGATTAACTCGTGGTTCATGATCCGTCGACTTTTAACAAACAACGCGTAAGCGGGACAAGGAATTTGTTTAGATGCTAAGATTAAAATATTATACACATATATATCGACGTTATAATATTCACAAGAATTTATTTATCATACTTATATAGCTACAGGTTGCTCAAACGATCTAACACTGTTTTCCACTTATGTTGAAGAAATTACCAGTCTAATATCCATAAAAGTATTTATTAAAATCAGCATTTTATAATAACATTAGTCAATGCAGTATAATATTAATAAACGCGTCCAACGTCGATTCATTAAAACCAATCTTTTATATGTATGGAACGGTACACAGATACAAGATGATCGCGTTCACTCATCGATTCTGAACAATTCAATAAAGTTTTTAAGAAAATTAAGTGACTTTGAACCTGGTTGGTACCAAATAGATGAATATTTGGAAACTAGCCACCCATTGTATGAGAGAGGACGAAATACCTCTTTTACAAAACATAACTTCGTTAAAATGGTAGCTGCAGTTAGTGGATCAACCGGTCAATTAGTCAAGGTTACGGAAAACCAGATCGTGGCTGTCGTACTTGACACATTAGTGTTGAAAAAATAGGAAAGCTTGGTAAAAGACTTTAGCAGACTTCATTACTAGAGCAGTTCAAGAAAACTTTGAAATAGTACGTAAATCAATTGTTATAGACGTGACTAGAATTGCCTGTTGTCACAGATAACATATATTACTATCTCTCCTATAGACAGTCCGAGTGTATCAATGCATTTACATTCATTTATTTATAATTATCAAACGTTTTTTAGTTACGAATGGTTCATTCTATCTACATAGTATGCTTACTTCTCTATAATACAAATAGCATGATTTTTATGCCATTTCAACACATAAATCTGTTAGCAAGTACGCAAAATAAAGTCGTTTAATCGGATTAGGTAAGAGAATGTTTTTTGGATTCTGTACCATTCGTCTATTGTAGATATGTTTTTTAAACCCCATATATAGTTAAGACATCAAAATGTCTAGGTACTGATTCACTGATTTTAAATGCAATCACATTTATGGAAAATTATTTTTAAAATCCTTTATGAACGCGTATTGCTTTTACAGAAACTCTTATATGACTGAGTAGCCAGCTTGGATTGATACCACGACGAAGTTGATGATTGGGGTTCGACAGAAAAAATTCATATTTACATGATCAGTTTATTCTATCTAATAACTAATCTGACTAGCTGGGCTATTCTTACAATACTTGACCAATATGGACCTTTTCTAAATATCGTTTTTTTATGCTGGACACGAAGACAGTTAACCACATCAATTCCGTACGTCAATACTTCCTAAAAGTGGCTACTGTAAACTTTAAATATTTCAAACCTTGCTGGAAAATTCAAGGCGAAATATTTTTGCATATAAACATATGTGTGTGTGGTAAACTTGCAAGGTTCACGAAACTACAATGAAATGAAACCACGCATGCGCCTTCAAATAAATAAGGCTGATTGAAGCACGATATTCTCGTTTCTTTGAGCAGCTATAAAAGCGGTGGGTTTTAAATTTTAAGGTCATTTCGTCTCTATAACTGGTTGAATAAACGGATCATTTGAAAAATGACAGCGCCAGAGTAAAAGAGGAAGAACAGAAAAGAAAATGGAAAGATTGCTGAAAAAAATAGAAAGAAGGAGGGAAAGAGAGAGTAGTCACATGTTTTTTTTTTACAGTTTTTACCAGAGCTTTGGGTAGCTGGCTACTATACACCATCTTATTTAAATTGCTACCTTTCACCATATTATTTACACCATACATACATTAATACACTATATTATTTAAATTGCTACCTTTCTGTACAGTCTAATTGATTACCCACTCATTACAATTCGATTTGATTTAGCGTACTCACATTTGATAAACATCTACTTACGAAATGAAGAGCTTACTCTACCATCTTTCAATTGGTTTAACTTGGAAGAGCAGATTTTGAATCGTAAATTCTTTGTTGTTACATTTGAAATTATCGTTTATAAATATCATCATTGTACAGTAACTAGCAGCCATTGAACGCGAATCAAAATAAAATTCTATTTATACGATTGTATTGCATATCTTTAAGTAGATATGCTCTGTTTCGGTATTCTCAAATCATTGAAATATTGGGCGAAAGCACTGGTTTTATTATTTCTGTATATGCACTAAAAATAACTACTCTCGAAATTCAGCATTCACGGGGAGTCAAGAAGGGAATCAGAATATTGATAATTCGAAATGAAAACTGTCTGGTGCTATTTCGGTGCTGCTTATTTTCAAACCCTCCCATATTGGTTAGAAGCTTATTTTATGCTTGTTCAGTACCGTTTACGCAAAAATTTATTAATTGGAAAAATATATCTAGTCGCTTCTAAAAATAACACATTTAAAAATTATTGTTTTCGCACATACTTTTACACGTTAAATTCTACATTTAGAGGATTATTGTTTGAATTTTAAAATGTATAGAATAAATCAAAGAAAAAAACTATTACGTAATTTTTTTTTAAATCTAAAAAACAACGTAATGCTTTATAAAGTTTTATAAATTGATAAAATCATTTTCTATTATTTTTCTCAAACCTTCTATGATATCCATTCTTATCAAACGATACTCTATTATTTTGTTATTTCATTTCTCATTGTCCTGGTGTTACTAAATTCGTGAGTGTTTCTTGAGAAGAAAAATTGAACGTTCGATCTCAAAGTCTGATCTGATGTGTTAGCGTTGTTCATGCAGATATTGAATAGAAGTAAGCCACATATTTGAATGAATGATTTTGTAAGGTTGAATTTGAAAATTTTAAAAAGACCAAGCAATACAGTATTAAATTAAATATTATATTATTAAATGGAAACATATTTTTGTAGATTTTTTCCGACACTTTCGGTGGTATCAATACTTTTTCAAAGATAATGCTTTCGAATATGTGACTATCAGCTGCCATTCCATATCTGTACCAACATGCGAACACATTGAACATGACTTTGATACTATAGACCACGAGATCAGACGTACAATTTTTACTTCTAGAAGAACAAACCTCTTGAACTGAATACCACCAGCGAAATGAGGTTAAAATGATAAACATCTCATTAATTAACTAAATGATAAGCAATTACAATTAGTAGGGTTTTTTTAATTTTCCGATGCAAACATGCATTATTCCAGTGCGGCTTTTACTGATAGATTGTGACATAAGCTTTCAGAGCAGAATAGCATAATTTTTTGTTGAATCACGAAGTGTAACTGAGTGCAATTATTGGGGGGGGGAGTGGCATGTGCTTCCTAATCGCTCAAGTAAAACATTAAAGGACTCGTGTCGTAAAGTTTATCTTAAGAAGATAATGCATTTAACACAAGCATGTTCAAACATTTTAAATGTCAACTATTTCTAAAATTATCAAGACATTCTCTTTTTCCTGGATATTCAATTATTTTCTTATCACACTCAATCGATTCGAGTCCATTAAGAAAATTTCATTTGCTGTTCACCAGGAATAGACTTGGTCCCAAATGCACGTGTATTTCACCCCACAACAAGTCGATTATGACATATATAATTAATATTGTAATTAAAATACAATTATATAATAAATAATGTGTTTATAAAAAATATCATTGGAATTCGTCGTAACGCCACTTCATTTTCATATTATTATATAATTAAGCAATTTATATTTATATACATAGTAATTAAATCAACGAGGACAGAATAGAAAAAAAATAAATATGTTCAGATATAATCGCCATCATCGCGTGATTAATGCCAAAACCACCGCTGAACATAAGTCCTACACATGAATCTGACAAATCTATATATATCTATAAAAGTGAAAGTGTCTGTCTGTGTGTGTCTGTCTGTGTACATTTCCCTACGCAATATCTCTTTAAATTTTTAGTCTACAGACCCGAAATTTGATATACATGGTAGTGAGATTTGGGAATATCTTTGTGATCAGTTTCGGCCAGACATTTGGCTGTTAAGGGGTCAAAATTCAACGATTTGACCTTTGAGAACTGTACCAAACTCATCTGCCACTTTTGGGTAGAAACAATTGAAATTTTAGATATAGGTTCATTGGACTAACTTAATAACTTGATTTGAGCCCAAAACAATCAACGTTAAGGGGTCATAATAGGGGTCAAAGTTTAAAAAAATTGACCTCTGAGGTCAATTTCTAGTCTAAACATTTTAAATTTTACATAAAGGGTATTTAGAGATAGGGCAAGCTTTTTAATCGGTTTGGGTCGAAAATTTGAGCTACCAATATATAAAGGTATGTATGTATGTTTGCATGTTTGCCTAAAACTTTCCACAGAGGAGACGGATTTTTCAGAAGATCAGTATCGTTTTAAATCACGACCTTTCAGACGACAAATATCGAAAAAATGGCTAAAGAAATTAATTTCTTCACCCTAAACTGGGCACTTTTCTATAGAGAGAGGTCGCTTTTTTCGTCGATATTGTCGAAAGTCATCCCCTCTTTTCGATTGTCTAGCCTTAATTTAAACCTACGTCACTTTCGGTTTGACGGTAGATGTCACGTTTTTCCTATTATTTTCCTTTTTTCGCGGTATGGGTTCGAGCCTGCCTTCCTACTACAAGTTTTGTTTTGCTCAATATACACCTCAAAACACCTTGGCAACGGCAGGATGAGATGCTAGTACTAAATATATACATTATAAGACTACATTTGAAGTCTTATGTTAGAATAGGGTGGGTAACAATTTCCCCTAAATTTACTAAATTATTATTTCGATTAGTTTCCATAAACGTTAGATCAGCTTAAACATATTCTACGTTTGTGTTGTTCTTTGCCGAAATATAACTCTCCGCATATATCTTTCACCGGCATGTATCGTATTATTATGTTTTTATTTGGTTTTACAATATCATTATTTTTACATCAAACACAAATTTTTATTGATTGTTCTAACTTTTCATCAAGTCCTGGGTTTGATGTGAATTAGAAAATATATATATATATATATGTGTGTGTGTGTGCAGTATAGTATATATATTTATATGAATATATATATATATATATATATATATATATATATATATACGGAAAATAGAAAACAATATTGGATCATATATTTTCATTGTGTGATAGCTATGGATCTGCTACTATTAATAGACGCAGAAATGTAATCAACACTGAGCATTAAGCGGGTATAAACTGGTATACTTCTAAATTCGTGTAAAAAATTTTATGATAAAATACGGCGGTGCAAAAATAAGAAAAAAGAATAAAACAGGTATTTTGCATATCATATTAATCGTATGTAAATTTACCAAGTAATATACATTGAGATCCAACATTTGTATGTGATTTTTCTTATGTCTTATCTCCTATGTTTAAATCAATTAAAAATAAAATATTTCAAAGTATGCCGAAATTTTTCATAAGTTTTCTGCTTTCATTTATTTTCACGCTGATATAAAATGTTCCAAATATTTTTTGCTAAGTGATGGCCACCGCTTATCAAAGCTCGGAGGCAAGACCTTGTCGTAGCTAGACAAGTGTTTTTATCCAGTTATTTTTGTGTCTGAAATTATATTCTTTAAACATTTCCAAATTTCATATGCTTCAATTGAATCGGCTATGTATAAATGAACTCGTATGAAAAAATGAGTTTATGAATTTCCTGATGAAGATAATGTATGTCCACCATTTTACGCGTTATTTTTCTTCGTATCTCCCGAGAGCGCACAATGTGAGTGGATAATTGTACAATCATGTAAAAGATTAAAACAGTGAAGAGTATGTCGCCATTGAGGAAAACTATTAAGCTTTTTATTGTTATACATTATAACAGGGAAGAATGAAAAATGGCGAACAATTCTGTCCCTACTGGTCAACAGTGAGCTATTCTTACCATTACTGACAAACATCCCCATTCAATGTACCATCTATATAAGTGCCATAGGGAAGAATATCTTTTTTTCTGTTTGAATAAGAAAAACTTCCCATGTAATATTACAGGTAGTTATCTATAATTACGCATTCATAATATATATATATAAAAGCGAAAATGTGTGTATGTATGTATGTTCGCTTTTTGTGTATGTCTGCAAAAGGATTTTTTTCGGCGGCTTCTCGAGGCCGTCGCTCATTTTAAAAACTTTTTATATCGCGTCGAAATCATAATATCTACGAGTTACAAACGGGGGTTGCGTGTGTATTTAATTTGCCCGACTTTCAAATGCTAAATATTCAACATTTTTCGATCAGCGCTTGTAGATTGCCTTTTTCGTATAATAAAACCTAAACTAATTCGAAGGTGGTTGTATCGTTCCCAGCGCCCAAAAGCAATCAGTTTTGATCAATACGGGTGTTTCCTACTACTGTCAGACAATTGCTATTCAATTTGAACAATCCCCTTTCAATGGGGAGCAGGTCCCCCCTCCCATCATCTTGGGGAAGCCCAAACTGCCCCGCAGTAAATTAAAAAACGATCCCGCAGTGAAACAAAGTAAACAAGCGCCAAAAAACTGCCCCGGCATCGTAACGCTCCCGCGATGACGTCATTAAGCGGTCACCGGTCAATCAAACCTCCTTGACTTAACTCACTTTAATCGCTCCTACATTAACATTGTCGCCGTAGCGCAGGTGTTCAGGCTCAGTCTCAAGGCTTCGGGTTCGAGCCCCATATGCCACCAACTCCCCTTCTTTTTTTTTAAATCGCTATTGTTAAGTTTCCTTTTTGTTCTGATTTACCCCCCAAACACAAATACCTGGGCAACGCCAGGTACCCCCGCTAGTCGATAAAAAAATCAGAAGCTAAAAGATATTGTCTGCTTTAACAATATATTATTATAACGATGGAGAATACAACAAATGTGGTCAGTTTAATTTCTTTTCATCTTTGGTTAAGGTTTGAAGTGGTGAATCTCTTAAATTTCAACCAGTGTCTTATGTAAACGTTCATAATTATCTCTTGCTCGTTGCTTGTATCGGTACGCGCAGTGTTTGTGATTTTTCTAGACTGGGGAAATACTACTTGTAAATAAATTTTATACCTAGAAATAAGACTAAGCCAAGAGAAAATTAATGACGACAAGGAGGGGCTATTCCGCTTGTCTTTGTTCTAAATCGATGACGAGTGTGGCGCGAAAAGACAATACTAGAATTTGTTTAATCATATTTTATGAGGATAATTTTCAAATGACCTGTTCACACTATTGGTGTTTCCAAATAAATGAAGGCGTCTTTCACTAGCACTTTCTTTGAATCATATGGCAGCACATCTTTTACTAACAATTCACAGGGGTCCAGCTAATCAAACATCTTGTCAAACAAGTTAACACGTACTTGCAACTCTTGTTATTTTCAACTCACGAATTTATATACGAAAGAATCTACCCGTGACAAACTTGAACAAAGTTTCATTTTAGAGAAGTCTTAGGATATTTATTATAATATAATATAATAACTAGATTTTGACACACTTTATAAACACCTTATGCTTTTGGACATTTTTATATTTCTCCGTGTGTCTGTTTCATACTTGATAGAGCTATAATTTCTGAAAACGTTGGAAGCAAACTTAGTATTTTTTAGAAAAATAAAGATGCTTTTCATATATGATTTCAGTTTTTGTAGGGGCAGCCTCTTTTGTAATATACTTAAGATTTGGTAGAAAATGAACCAAACGTTCACTTCTGTAACCAAACGTTCACTTCTGTTTCACTGAGTGTCGCTTCAGTCTTTAAACACACGCATGTAATTCAACAGCACAGTTTTAGTAAGAAGGAGATTTGTAGAAAATAAACATACTATTGATTGTTCATTTCTGCCGTGTTAGATTTTCTGCCTGGATGCATTTAACATATTTAATAAGTCGTAGACAACATGGCATTCAATGTTAATGTCTATTTTTTGTAGATACAGCATCGGCAACGACACGTCTTTTGAATAATTTACGCGTTTTGAAAGAAAATGTACGGTTTCAAATGTTTTATTAAATGTCCGCGTTCTCTCCTGATAAATACAGTCTCGCTTTGAAAATCGTTTCAGCATAGCTATTTTTTTTTTCAGAAAAATCAACATGTTTTATTCATTATTGTTTTGTTCGTATCAAGCTACAAAACAAATCATAAATAATCGTGCAATCAATGTACATATCTATTTCTAATGAAGATTTGGCATCTGTGTGTCTGAAATTGAAACTATGCTATTCTTTCAATTTACTTATTCAAATGTGGAGTCCATCTATGTTCTGAAGTCCAAAGTATATTATTAATTCTATTAAAAATTTATATTTGATATATGTCTCTCTGAAGTCGAGACTAGAATATTACTATCATTTATTGCTTGATACACTTTATCATACTATTTCCCACTAATGTACAAATTCTTAATCCTCAATTAAGGATCAGTTGTTATATTATCTGTAATATTGTTTTAAGGACATCCTTTTATACGTCACCTTATCCTTTTTACGTGGGGCTTAGAATATTATCTATTCTGTTGTCATGATGCTATCATCTTTTTTTTATACGGTGGTCACCACTTATCAAGGCCCGGAAGCCACTCAGGGATAAGGGTTATTGCAAGTACAGTACGTTAGTGTGGAGATTTCATGAAGTGTTTACTTAAGAGGGCGGTTCATTAGGGATTTGTTAACGTTGGACTTAAAGACACACAAGTTGTAGTCAGGTGGGAAGCAGGCAGACGGAACAGAGTTCCACAGGCGTGCAGTTCTAAGAAAGAAGCTTTGTTCATGGAATCTACGTTTTTATTTAGGCACAGATAAAGAGTGGGGGAAATTTTTCACAGTGGATTCAGCTAGACGGGTGTTTTTCGTGAAGGATTGGCGAGGGGGGCCAGAGATTGGAGTTCAGACGAGCACCTGCCATGGAAATAACGATAAAACAAGGATAGGCTCGCAACGTCTCTACTTCTTATCTATTATATATTCCTTGGGCGAGATAGCTTGGAATCTGTTCGATTATCGTGTGTTTAGGTTCCCAGGATTTAACTTCTCTTTTGATGTTAGTGTAGTATATGTTGGTTTCTCATAATACGTCCCACCAGGTGTTAGTTTAGCATATGTTTCTCCCGCATTATGCCATTTCCACAAGAAGTATTTCCTACTTAAGAAAAAATTTGCTCTGCTGAAAACATATTTCTACTATTACGTTTATTAATACATTACCGAAATAACAATTATTATTAAAGTTCTAAATGCTTTCACTTTCAGGCTACTGACTCACTCTACGCACTCTGTTTTTGCAAGAAGTGCGGAGCGATATTCTATACACAGGATGAGTTCTACGAAAACAAGTTTTGGCAGAGATTAACTAGAAAATCATCTATCATCTGAAATATTTAACTTCAACTGTATTCTTGGAGAAGAACCCTGTTTTCGTTGCTTTTCTTCCGCAACATTCGTTTCTTCAAGAAAAACAACCTTTTTTTTCTAGATCGAAGAACTTAAGTGATTTTACTTATATTCCAGTCTGGTAATTTCATATTATTATTATCGCATCTATTCTTTTCATTTTTATTGACTGGTGTGGGTCTGCCAAACATTTAAGTGACGAATAAAAGCCAGTCTTGTGTTAAACGTTTTGAAGAGTATTTGATCCATATCGTTATTGCGCTACTAAATAAAATATTTTGACATGTCTCGTCAGAAATTGTAATCTTATTGGAACGGGTTTCAAAGTATAAGTAACAAAAAAGTGTTAATACCGTTTATATAAACTTTGAATGCTTATGGGTATTTTAGGAAAAGAATTTGTTGACATTAGATTTGAAGACAGTGAATATGTAATCAGTCCTGTCCTTATGTGTTCAATAAAAATAAACACCGTGTGAGAAATTCTGCCTAAAAAAATGCAGAACAAGAGAGGGAAGTTTTTTTATCTTGTAACAATGTTAATATTTACAATGTGGCTGGACCAAAGCTTCAAGCTCAATCGAGCATTTTCCTTTAAAATATCAGTAGAAGTAATGTAATATATTTATTAACAAATAGACCTAATAAAAACCTTCATTCACACACTTCAGTGTTTATATTTCGTTTTCATTGTCGCTGGTTCTCTAAGCCGCATTTCACGAGTTGCCGTCGATCATTTCGAAAAGTTTTACTAAATGAAAAAAACTATTTTCATGAAGAAAGTAATACATGGAGATGTTCGCTGAGTTTTCTGCAAGGAAATAAACGAAATTAGTACACAAACACCCGTAATATTCTCTAAGATAATGAGTTTTCTACACCATCGGACATGTTTTGTCCACATGTTTTTCCGATAGAGATTGACCTAGAAACTACTTTTTTCTCGCTCAAAAAGTGAAGTCATTCGTCATATCCCTATATTATTCGACTGTTTTGTTTGACATTTGCCCATATCTTATATGTTTTTCATTTAACCCTGGAAATGATTCTGTTCTACCGATCTGAACTTTCACGCAGCCAATGTGACCATTGTCTAAATTCACACTAGGTAATTTTTTAGCTACTTGCATAGGGTTCATAATATGTAGTATAAAGAGGGACTCACAACGTCTTTTCAGTAAAAGACGAATTTTAAAGATGAGTATAGATCATTCTCACTGGATTCCGTAATCAGTGTTGTATTCTTTCAGTGCAAAAAATACTAGTGTATAATAAAGGGTGCATATTTATATCTGCGTATGTTTTTGTTGCTAGCAATTGTGCTGATATAATTATCTATTGTCCTGTAGTTATAACGGCACATTACACTAAGGAAAGCGAGATGCATTAGCTCTTAAATGTGTCTACCAGTGTATGTCAATAGTAAATGTATTACTCCAGAAATTTAAAATATTTACTGTGTCTGACAATGATGCAAAATAAAAAAAATAAAGGCAGAAAGATGTTAACCTGAACATTATTTTAGTAACAAAGCTATGTAATAATTATTCCGTTCGAAACTTACATAAAATTATTTCATTGACCTACATTAAACAGATCAGGAATCACTCGTCATCACAGATGATGTCACAAAATTACGGTTTTTATCAGAGAGACAAGAATGGGAAGTAATATGTTATCTAAATAATAACTCCGGGTGACTCTTGCATGTTATAATGTATGGAAGTTTGTATTTGTCCACAAGAGATGACACCATCAAAAGATGAATAAAAAACAATGACACCATCAAAATATGAATAAAAAACCAATGAAGTTATGCATAAAAACATACACGACAAGATACGTGGACAAAATACATATTAGGCGAAATAATTGCGACCCACGCATCAGATACACTGTAAATGCTGTATGAGTGTATCACAGATGGACCCCTCCTATGAATGTGGCGAAATTAACATAATATATATATATATATATTTTTAGTGCATTAAAAGTTTTCTAATGTCTCTCTCGATATATATATATATATATATATATATATATATATATATATATATATATATATATATATATAAATAAAACAGATAAATTGCTTGGTTTCCTTAGAAGATTCGTCTTGGTGTAATACAGGATCAACAGAGTTTTTAAAAATATGTGATGGATATTTGTTTTTGTTTTTGTTTTCACCTAAGAAGTAAAATTGCATAAAAACACGAATCACCTTAGAAAACATATATATTGCTTGTTGTGATACTAAATAACATATACACCAGCGATGATGGAAAGAAAACGTGCAATTTCATATAAATGCCTATAGTTTATGCTGAAGCTAAATGCTCTTGATTGTTTGCCCAATAGAAAATATTCCGCAACATTAAATGTGTCATTATAGAGACTACTATCAACTGAAACGAAATTCGCCAACTCAATCATAACATCAGTATAACGTTTAGATGGAGATTAATGAAATAATTGGGACAAAATAGAAGTATATTTGACAATTATATATTAAAACCAGAAAGGCAGATATAAAAAATTATCAAACAAAAAGACGGTAAAATGTTTAATATTGGGGTATATGTGACATGATTCTTCATAAAACGTTACAGTAAAACAAATAATAAAAAACTAAGCAAATACATTAACATTTACCAGATAGTTGAAGCGAATATAGGACATGAAGAACATTGATGTGATATCGAGAATAATCGGAGAGTTAATAAGCGTACAGAGAAAAATCTAAATATTGGTATAAAAACCTTAATTCAAATAGATGATAGGCACCATACAAAACCCAACACTGATAAAAATCGCTGAAATGTTAAGCAGAAATATTGAATGCTAAAACCAACTCAGATAACCGAATGATGTCTACTAACTACATATGTTATATATAAGCGATACTACATCAATAGCGATTAAGTTCCGCAACATTAAATTTGCCAGTGTGGATTTTGACAACGATCATACTAAGTGCATGATAACCAAAATCTGTACAATGGATCATTCCTAGGGTTGGGTAAAAATGGCGGCTGTAAAGTCGAGGCAGGGACAACAGACTAAATGGTAGACAAAACAGTCGAAAGATAACAAATGGCGTCATTTTTTCGAGCTAAGAAAAACAGCGATTTTCAAATCAGTCTCTATGTTGAATCCGTGTGGATGAAGCATCTCTAATTATTTAGAAAACTTATAACCTGCGACGAAAGTTATATCTAGGTTTCTAGCCGTATGCGTCACTTATTTTATAAGTAATATTCTAATGTTACGTAGGTGTTCCGGGCTGAACGATTATTATTATGTTCGTTATTTATATTTCTCAAAATAAAAATAGAAGAATGTTATCAAGAGGAAGGTATTTACAGATAATGTTATTCATGTTAAAATAGTTCCCCAAAATATAAAAAGAATGTTAACTAACATAATTAAATATGTGAAAGGTGAATAATCTGATTTATGTTTTGGTTACGTGGAGTTAATGATGTAATGAGATAGATGGGTAATACACGTAATAGACTCAGAGTTAGCAAACACAGTCGGTAGTCAGAGGGAGATGCTCCACTGACCGTAATGGCTCCGAGCAAGGGAGACTGCCGGAAGATGTCGATAGTAAAAAGCTATGACGACAGTTGCAGCTTTCCAATGGGGAAACGTCCGGAATAAAGTTGCTGAAAAGACAACTCGAAATTTGTGGATTCTATTGGGATGAATCTTCTTTGCAGCTTCCTGGCAAACGACCAAATATGGTACAGGTATGTTTCCCCATTGGCCGATGCTACCCGCCCTCCACAAAATGTTATCAGTCCTTATTTATTATGTTATATGTCCTGTTAATACTCTCATCCCTAGATGATCAAATATATCAACATATATATATATTAACTCATAAATATATACAATCTCACTACTTTACAGTAAGAGTACATTAGTATCTCCCTTTAGAGTCCATTCTCTCATTATAAATACCTAGAGGAAACGGCCAAAACGAAAAGAGGATACCATAACAGATGTGGAAAAATGAATACTCCATTTAAACACTCCGCACATATATGTAAACAACTTCTCTATTTTGAAATGTAACAAATAAAGAATAATTTATAATGAATAAAACAAGTCAGCGGAACACATATTAGTACAATGTTTGCAATGACTCTGTGTAAAATAAAAACAAATAATCATTTTCATTATTAAAGTTGAATATACAAAATTAAGAAATGGGGTTTGTCCGAAGAGAAAACAAGTATACATTAAAAAAAAAATTTGCACAAAAATGTTCTCATAAACCTTGAATTGGCTGCATACCCATTACAGTAATTAAACAAGATTCAATGGATTCTTATTAAATCGTCGTTCTATAAACATATTTGCACTTGCATTAATTCAGAACCAGATTTTCACATCAACATTCTTGCTTCTTCAAGAAACGTAGGTCAACTTCGTATCCTCGAATCTTTAATTATTTCAAAAAATACTCCCACACTAAACAATAGACTGGAATTAAGCTCCGCTTTTATAATATAAGTTTAAAACATAAGAAAAACAATAATTAAAAAAAAAACCTTGCTTGAATAGTCATCTCCCTTGATTCACAAACGCAACAAGTATTTCAAACATCAACTGATTTATTTTAACGTTCTCCTAACGTCATTTTCTGTTCTATATTTCGCGGTATCACGTGGCAAACTCTGCGGCTACTTTTCCAATTTTGAACACTCTTCCGCTGTCTTCTCTTGAAAATGGACTAATAAGTCTGAAATATATTGAGATTTACAACACCATTGAATACAACAGGAAAAAAAAAATTACTGTTGTTTAGAGTTAAAATTTGTGTGAAAAAGAAAAAACAAACAACAAAAAAAAAGAAATTTATTTCTTTTGTTTGCATTTAATTTTACTCTATATAAAAAAAAAATCTCGCATTGTTCTTGGCTTTTAATTTTATCTTATAATTTTCTTCAACAATGCTTCAAGCAAACTACAACCTACTTATATCCCTCAGTCTCAGCCAGACAGAGTTTGCACTCATGAAGAGCATCTTCAAAACTACGGAAAAACGCGCTAGAGTCAACTGCCAAATCTACTTTTTGAAAAAATGCCGTAAAAACAAAATTATTCCTAACACAATCAGGAACATAAATCTGCCAACATGTTTCCGTTTTCTACACACTTCACGACAATTTATATATGACTATTGCTTCAAAATAATCATTAAGCAACACCACCGGACTCTACATGGACATATTAATTCAGTCAAGAACCTCCGGAATTCCCTCACTTCATCTACCCCTAACGGTCATTCGCTAAACAACATCCAATCTCTGATCGACCGCGCATACCATTCCAGCTTCAACAATGAACAGAAACGTCTCATACGCAAATTTACTTGGCTTAAACAGAAAACTAATAAACCGGTCTACAACAGACACATACATAATTCACAGGATTCTTCCACCGACAAGTCCCTTAAAGATCATCTTCTCGTAACTGACCTCACTACCTCTCTTTCCACAACTGAAACGGATCTCCTTTCACTTGGCCCTAAGTTTATCACCACAATGAAACTGACGGATAAAGCTAAACTCAACATAGAAACGCAGTTCTGCAGAACTGCTTACCACCTTAAATGGCTGCACGCTTTTGCCCCGCACGATAACAAGGACACCCCCCTCAACCTCTCAGGTAATCACAACACCTCTTTTCCTGTTTTTCAGCTTGATCACCCTTTATACCCACCTCCTAATAATATTCCACTAGATCTAAAACTTTCAAGGTTAAAGCATAAAATACTCAGAATACTTGAACGCGAACAACACCATATTACCCCCAATCTTACCAGGAACCAATACCTCACCCTTAAATCCCTTAAAGACAAAGATTTAGTTTACTTACCCTCTGATAAGGGCAGAGAATTTTGCGTTATATCACAGGAATCTTATAACAACCTTGCTATAGAGCATCTTTCCAATACCGACCTTTACACCCCAGCACATAATATCACTGCTGCTCGTATTGAGAACAACATTAACAAGACATGGTCTCAAATTTGTTTTAAAAGAAATCTCCCAAAACAACACAGACTAAATTTTATTACTAAATACAGCAAATTACCTACCTTTTATCACCTTATTAAAACCCACAAAAATAGCACACACACACAGATCAGACCCATTGTTTCAAGCGTTAACGGTCCCCTTTATAAAATCTCTTGGTTAATATCCCGCCTACTTAAACCTCTACTCTCTACCTTCCCAGCCCATGTTAGTAGTTCCAACCAAGTAATTAACAGACTCAACGATCTACCACACCATCTACTCAAACTATACAGATACCCATTTAGCCTAGACGTCGTTTCTTTATACACCTCTATTCCTGCACATCCAGCCATCAATCTCATGGCAGACATTATAGCATCTAAAAACCCACAATGCTTCGGAATTACTCCAGGAGATCTCTTACAACTCCTCCGTATTATAGTAGACAACACTTACTTTACTTTCCTACAAAACACGTTCAAACAAGTATCTGGACTACCCATGGGCTCCAGTCTATCCGGTATTCTTGCCATTGCTTATATGGACAAACTCGAAAGACACACCCTTAGTACCTGCTATTCTTATCTCCTTTTTACTAGATATATCGATGACATTTTAATTATCACATACTCCCGCGAAGAAGCTATTAACATTTTCCACAAATTCAATAACGCCGACCCAAACTTAAAATTTACTATAGAACACCCAGACTTTTCGGAATCTCTTTCTCTACTTGATTTTAAAATACAAATAAAAAAAAATGGTGCCATATGCACTGAATTCTACAGAAAACCCGCCAGCAAACGCCTCTTCGTACATTT
Organism: Euprymna scolopes; assembly: GCF_053919585.1. Taxonomy (NCBI): domain Eukaryota; kingdom Metazoa; phylum Mollusca; class Cephalopoda; order Sepiida; family Sepiolidae; genus Euprymna; species Euprymna scolopes. The sequence goes on along the minus strand of NC_136493.1, from coordinate 57,744,088 downwards.
CAAATCTGCGCTACCTCTCAAGGACAAACTAAACTACGCACATGCCGAAATCTCACGCATACAAGACAAATGCACTAACATCTCCGACAAACATACACACACTAACAATTTCCTACAGACCCTCTCACTAAACGGCTACCCTAATACGATCCTATCCTCACTTAAAAAGAAAAAACGCAACACCCGACCCTTCTCTAACAATTGTTTTCTAAAACTACCCTTCCTCAGTGACAAAATCTCATCTTCAATCCGAAAAGCCATCCGCAGCGAGGGGCTCAACATTCAACTCATCCACACTGGATCTACTTTAAGACAACAGCTCAACCGAAAACATCCATCGCATACACCTTCCCCTTGTTCACTGTCTAATTGCCCAATATCACACGCAGGTTTATGCTTTAAGAACCACGTTGTTTACGACCTACAATGCGCTAAATGCAGTGCATCTTACATCGGAAGCACTACCAGATTGCTTCATCACCGCATTAAAGACCACTTAAACACTACTGCTTCGTCGTTCTATAAACATATTCGCACTTGCATTAATTCAGAACCAGATTTTCACATCAACATTCTTGCTTCTTCAAGAAACGTAGGTCAACTTCGTATCCTCGAATCTTTAATTATTTCAAAAAATACTCCCACACTAAACAATAGACTGGAATTAAGCTCCGCTTTTATAATATAAGTTTAAAACATAAGAAAAACAATAATTAAAAAAAAAAAAAAACCTTGCTTGAATAGTCATCTCCCTTGATTCACAAACGCAACAAGTATTTCAAACATCAACTGATTTATTTTAACGTTCTCCTAACGTCATCTTTTGTTCTATATTTCGCGGTATCACGTGGCAAACTCTGCGGCTACTTTTCCAATTTTGAACACTCTTCTGCTGTCTTCTCTTGAAAATGGACTAATAAGTCTGAAATATATTGAGATTTACAACACCATTGAATACAACAGGAAAAAAAATTACTGTTGTTTAGAGTTAAAATTTGTGTGAAAAAGAAAAAACAAACAACAAAAAAAAGAAATTTATTTCTTTTGTTTGCATTTAATTTTACTCTATATAAAAAAAAAATCTCGCATTGTTCTTGGCTTTTAATTTTATCTTATAATTTTATTAAAAGTAGAATAAGAATTCAGCACATAAGGATTAGTACCTTGATTTTAGTCTCCGTAATGTGACATTACGTGTTGAAAAATTAACCACCTCCATCCTTGTAACATAGAAAAGTTTCACTGTTCATGTTTATGCAGCAGTTACTAAGCAGGATTCGTTCGAAATGGATATAAAACTAATCATATATTTTATTTACTTTAACTTACCTTTTTTATCTGTCTAAATTTTGATTTATTTGATCTTTGCCCGAGTAAAACCGGTTAAACTACACAGTTATACAATATTTATTTAGTTGTATGTTTATTTCTTTATATATCATAAATAGTAAAACTAATCTTTAATATTCCGTAAACACGTTTTTGCTATACTATATTAAAGGAACTATGAAAATACAAAATCTGTATACTATTAATAAGACCCGGTGTTTTGTAATGTGTCTGTTTGTTCGCAAATAGAATCATGTTATTGGTTAAGAAAAACAGAAACGGGAGGGGCGATACATGACAATTAAAATACGGAATTCAAATCTCACGCAAGACTAAAATAATATGAAACTTGGTATCTCTCTGATGAATTAAAAAATAATGTAAACATAATAGCATAAAATTGCTTGACATTTTTAACCTAGGTGAACATTTTTAATTGGAAAAATCTATGCATAAATGTTATTCAGCATTAATTTTTTTTATTATTAGATTTTCACTGCAAACAAGTCACATTGTCATTGTCACATAGGGAGCTACTATCAGGGCCTTAAGTTGCAGAGGTTCTATGTAGGGAGTTTAGCAATAAGATGTCTGTTTACATTACACTTGAACTTCTGCATGTCAGTAAAGTTGGGAAAGAAGGAAACTGGAAGTGAATTCCAAAGTCTTGTAGTTCTGGGAAGAAGCTATAAAAATAAAAGGCTTTCATACATCTAGGAATCTCGACTGTGTAGGGGTGGGACTTTGCTGCCTGTCGGGTTTGTTGAGGGTATTTTCTTCGAGGTGATACAATGGCTTGTTGTTCGTCAGAGCATCCACCATTAAAATACTTGTAATACAGGCAAAGGGGTGCAACATTTCGTCGATGGAACAGGGGCTGAAGTTTAGATAGCATTTCGGGGGCTATTAAGTTGGTGACTCTCTTTTGGAGCCTGTCCAGGAGCGAGAGACTAGTAGCAGATGCACCAGTGTAAGGGTACTTTCTGGGGTAAGTAACTTTCTAGCACGATAGAGAGAGCCCACCTTCTTTATAGCAGCCTTAGCAATGATCTCGATGTATATATTCCAACTCATGTTTCCTATGAACTTTAAGCCAAGGAGATTGAACGAAGTGCTTTCAGGTAAAGTATCTCTAGCCATAGCTATTGGTGGTTGGTAAGGTTTCATGTAATTATTAAAGGAAACAAGCTTTGTCCTTGCCGCGTTGAACGTGACCATCCATTTTTGAACCCATTCCATTACAGACTGAAGGTCTTCCGCTAGGGTTTCGGCCTTTACCTTAGATATGTGCTCATTAGTTTCCCCTCACGTGCCTGCTATAGAGTGTGGTGTTATCGGCAAATATACCCATCTCAGAGACAATTTTATCAGGTAAGTCATTTATGAATATCAAAAATAATAAAGGCCCAAGGATGGATCCCTGAGGTATACCCGCATTTATATCAATTTTTTGGACGTACACCCATTAAGGGCAACCTGGATTCTCCTCTCATTTAAGAAGGATCTAATTATGCTAAGTATTCGTCCAGTAATACCATAGGATTTTATTTTTATGAGAAGACCATCGTGCCATATCCTGTAAAAAGCCTTATATATATATATGCATATATATATATATATATATATATATATATATATATATATATATATATATAGGGTTACTGACCTCCCCTGCCTTCTCTAGTGCTTGGTATAAACATTCAGAGATTATAGTTAGAATATCTGCAGTAGAACGGGCTTCTCTAAATCCATATTGGTTGTCAGACAGAAGTTTGGCGGCTGTAAGGTGGTGGACTAGAGCTTGATTAATCAAGGACAAGAGGGAGGAGGCGAATTGGGCGATAATTTAATGTGTTAGTTCTTTCGCCATAGTTTTTTTAAACTGGTACCATAGAAGCCGTTTTTCAGCAACCAGGAAAGCAAGATTCGTTAAGGCAGTTGTTAAAGAGTTTAGATAGAAAGGGAGCACGCCCAGAAGAGCATTTTTAATAGCACAGCCAAGATGAGGTCAGGTCCACATGCTTTTGAGGTGTACATGTTTTTTATAATATCTTATACTTGGAAAGGTGCGATATTCGGATCATCTAGCGTGGTTTCTGTGTGCAGAGGAAAATCACGGAGGGAATTACTTGCTGGGTCCAAGGTAGAGTTTGAGGCAACCTGACGGGTAAGCATGTAAGCTTTCTCAGTTGCTGTAAAAATAATCTCATGAATGTTGGATGGTGGCGGTATTGTCTATTGCCCATTATTTACGACACTATTGTGATTTTCCAGAAGAAAAGTGAATAAGTCTTGCTCACAAACATAATTTGTAATGTATTTTTTCTAATAAAAGCAATTCACTGTAGTTACTCATTTATGAAAATACTATGTGATGTAATTTCACAAATATTTTCTACATACAAGTCTTATTTACTTCATCTCTACTGTAGGCAGATGCGATACAAAATTGGGAGGTAAGGGAGTTTAAAACCAGCAACCCTAAGGAAAGAGCACTCTGCTCTATTAAAATTGCATTGGAAGCCCTGTCAGTCTTTCCTGGTAGGTGAGAATCAGAGAGTAAGCAATAAACTTACCTCAACGAAAGGCGAAAGAGAGCGACCTGAGATGGTAAACTTCCAAGAACTGTACAGGGCATTTCAGCTATTCCTCAGGAAACTGGAAAATACCGTTTCAGTAATGATATATACTTTGTTACCTTTAGTTTAGGACCTTTGTGAAGATGAAAATTATATACCCAGATATTGTACAAAAACGTCCAATAAACTAGTATAAACTAGTTTAAATCGCAGAATAATGTTTTTATAAGATGTTTTTGAGTATGATTTATCTTCAATGAAATTGTATACAAGAAATTTACTAAAACTTTTGTCTAGTTAAAGATTTCATTTTCGATCCGATTTTTTTATATATTATTGCATATTATATCGATTATATTCCCGCTACTTTCCACCATTTCTGTGATTTCTGTGTTGGCAGCTCTATCATCCGAGCATCTCTCTAAATACCTAATCAACCCCTTTCTCATAACAGTAAAAACCTATTTTGTCTTTGGAATTACTTCGCCATCTTTTTCTGAACTTATCCACAGGAATGTTATTTCATCCGATGACTTCAGCAAAGATCGTGTTATTATCATTCCTTACATGTTCATGTTTTCTTGAAGGATTTCTTTTTTGTATTGCCATTTTGGTGTATTGTCAACTCTCGTTTCTCCATTTATTTTAGTTTCTTCGGACAATTGGAAACATCAATTTTCTATTTTGTCTGATTTCTAGTTTCGCGCTTCTCTTTCAAGATTCAGTTTTCCCGGCTATCAACGCGGCTATTATCTCGACCTGATTCAGGACAAACTTGAACGAGACGGCGTCAGACATAATTTGGACACAAATTCCTACTTTTATATCTACTCAAACACAATGTTGGGTTTTTACTCTTTCTATTTTATAATATTTTCATGGTCATTGCTTTATTTTAGTGTTGTTTTCTCTACATATATTCCAATCATATGAGTAACATTCCATATTACTTTCAAAACGATATAGTTCACAAAGTTCTGGATGATTTATTAGTCTGACTTTGAATCGACTAGTATCTCATATCTTAAATAGTCAATTTACCTATTAGCTTAGCCACACGTACATAGTATATATACATATGCAACAATTGAAGTTAAAATTATTTGCTTGCAGAATTTTTGCGAATGTAAGCGTCGTGTAAAAAATCTTCAAAAAAAATAGATTTACGGTCTCATATTACATCATTTAATCTCAATTCTTCGTTAATAAAATATGAAGTAAAAAGTTACTAAGAAAGTTCCTCTATAAATATACAAGCTCTTTAGACTAAAGTATCAAGAAAAGGTATTTACGCTTGTAGAAAATGAGGAGAATATTCATGGTGCAATGTAAATAAATAAAACAGTAGATGTATATGTGTCTGTGTATAAGTATTTAACTGCTAAACTCTCAAAGTATTAAGCAGAAAATACTAGACTTAACAAGAAATAATCACACACCAAGGATGGTGTATAAGGAGTAAAATCTTTGTTTGGATGGATAAATAACCCGCATAGAAGTGGGCAACTAAAATGCAAAATTTATATTTTAGCTTGCCGACATTTTTAATACTTTGTGCATGAGTAAACAAACATATCTAAAATCGGGTTAATTTTACTGGCTTGTTATCTATGTCGGATTAGCTCAAATAGTAGCACATACGGATGAAGCGCAAAAATGAAAAACGCTCTGGGTTTCGATTCTGTATGATGGCAGCCAAGCCATTTGTTTTAACTTTTGGAATCAATATTATATATATATATATATATATATATATATATATATATATATATATGCACACATACATACATATATGTCCAATAGATAATTGGTTTTCTAATAATGAATACGAAATCTGCATAAATTAAAATGTATTAAATATATTTTACGGCAAGCAATGTCGGGAATCTCCTTTAGTATCTGATAAATACATTTTAGACTTTTCTTATCAGTCGTTTTTCTGCATATGGAATGCCTAACTATTTTCGCTTGAATTGTGTTTTGTTTAGAAGTAAACATTTTTGCTAGTAGATATAACAAGGTTTCTTTTTTACATACGAACGGCTGATTTTTACATTTGTTATTGATGTACGCTAACCCTTAACAAGGGAGGTAAAGCTTGAGTAGACACTTTAATGATAGCAAGATATATAATACATTGCCACCGGATTGAGCATTAAAAACCAGTACATTAATCTGAAATGGTATATAGCAAACAGAATTTCCATTCGGGATTATACAATAATATAATTAATTGAAGTTATAGCCTAATGTTGGCTTGAAACAGATGGATACATAATCTTTATTCACTAGGAGAGTATGAGATGAAATGAAAACTGGTCTGGATATTGTTGACGTCGTAAAATGAAAGAAAATGACAGCAGAAATTTATTCAAAAGGGAAAAGTAGGTATCATTGCGACGCCATATTTGAATGGTACATCAGCGCTCGTTTAGCATGTGAATACTTTTAATATGGAATATAGAAATGGTCAGAGCTTAACCAATCACATTGAGCTGAATTAGTCTGGGGAGACTTTATTATTTTGGGAGCGGAAAAGACAGATTGTGTTGTCTATGAGTTCATGATCCAGTTACGAAGGATATAAGTACAATATATGTGTGTGTATATTTACTCCCTCTGTTTACTGAGGGCGGTAGGAGAACTTGATATTTAGAGGGAAAATAGGAAATACTTCCTCTAAAGATGGTTGCGATTGTGATGATTTTGCTCCCATGATAAGATGTAGAATTTTATTATAACGAATAAATGTCTCTAAAATGTCGTTCTTACATAAGATAGTGGCTAATACTTTAGACATAATAAATTTGTATGTGTCATCTGTTGTCGCAAACCTACTGTACCTTGGTACAGAGGGGAATTTCTGCAATCAAAATATTATATATGGAGATAAACTAACATACTATTGTCACCTTTTATCGCATTAGTAGTCAGAACTCTTATAGCGATACTTCTTCACAAACATCTCTATCTTTCAAATTCTCCAATATGCAGCGTGGAATATGTAGCTAAGATGTTCGCGGATCACTGTTCATCTAAGTACGAACACCCAAGTAAGGATTTCATATATGGAGATGGGAGATAATATAATTTTAATAAAGGAGATAATAACAGAAATGTTTCGTTTGTGTATCAACGATAATGAGAACACTCCTTATAGCTCCGGGAAGTTTTTACATATTTATGAGCATCTAATAATCTAAACACTTGTTTATATACTTGTGTAAGTCTGTGGGATAGAAATCTTTTTTTTTTCGTAGTAAAACGAGGTTAATTCTATATTGACGCAATTTATTTATTCACTTTTCATCAAGTATATGATACAACACAAACAAACTCGTAGATTAGGTGATCGAAAAATTATATTTAGTTCTGACCAATGATATTGCTGATAAACCGAAAACGGCTGAAACAAGAAGCAAATCTAACCATGGCAGACATGTGCTTTCTACTTTGTAGAAACGAACACGTGTAATTAAAATATATTTGGAACAGGCTTACAAATAGATCACGAATGATATCTTAAAATACATTCTAGGAAAAATGTTTGTATTTATGATTTTAACGTTTTTTAAAATATTTCTGTGATATTTGTTTAGTATTTATTAAAAGTGATAGCTTTTGTGAATTCGTTAAGGTGTGCTAATCATGTAACCACTAGATTTCAAGTTCTTTTTTATTATTATTCATTCTCAGATGTTAATATGATATAATTTTATTAAAATGTAATATCATTATATAATATGTGTAACAATAAAGAAAATACTAGTAGGTTCAGCGAGATGATCCAACAATACGAATCATTACAATTTAATAGCTGACATCTTGAATTCAAATAGACCACTATCGAACATCAACGCAAATATGCCCGCCACTATTTTATGAATCCTTACTCTTCATTAATATATATATATAAATATATATATAACACTTATTTATTGTTAAATAAACATGTTTACATCCCGCTGCTACAAACAGCCATTTGTTTCAATCAAACAACAGATATCATCTGCCTGATGATATCTGTTGTTTGATTGAAACAAATGGGTGTTTAAAGCAGCGGGATGTAAAATGTTTATTTAACAATAAATAAGTATTATTAGCTCTATTTTATTGAGCACTATCTAACAACTTCGTTGAATTCATTAGTTTATTACTTTTGAATAACAAAAACCCGAGTATATATATATATATATATATATATATATATATATATATATATATATATATATATATATATGACCCCTTAATATTTATTGTTTTGGGCTCATATTCAAGTTATCTATGTCCAAGGAACCTATATCTAAAATATCAAGTGTTTAAACCTAAACTGTTCAGGGGAGTTTGGTAGAGTTCTTAAAGGTTAAATAGTTGAACTTTGACCCCTTAACAGCCAAATGTCTGGTCGAAAACCGATTACAAATATTTTCCCAAATCTCAGTATCCTGTATATCAAATTTCGAGTATGTAGACTTAAAACTAACAGAGTTATTGCGTAAGGAAATGTACACACACAGACACACACACAGACACGTTCACTTTTATATCTATCTATCTATATATCTATAAAAGTGAACGTGTCTGAGTGTGTGTGTGTGTGTCTGTGTGTCTGTGTACATTTACCTACGCAATAATTCGAAATTTGATATGCAGGTTTTCGGACAGAAATTTGACTGTTAAGGGGGTCAAAGTTCAACGATTTGACTTTTGAGAACTTTACCAAACTCCTCCGACAATTTGGTGTCTATATTCCTTGGACAGAGATCTAACTTAATAACTTGACTTGAGCCCAAAACAATAAATTTTAAGGGGTCATAATAGGGGTCAAATTAAAAAAGTGACCGTTGTTTTCCCCACCTTTTTTTTTTTTTTGCTGAGCATACACCTCCAAACACCTTCGCAACGCCGGCACCCATGCTAGTATATCAATAAAAGTGAACCTGTGTGTGTGTGTGTGTGTGTGTACATTTCCCTACGCAATAACTCTCTCAATTTTAAGTCTATAGACTCGAAATTTATATACAGGGTACTGAGATTTGGGAAATTTTACGGGATCGATTTTCGGCCAGAAATTTGTCTGTTAAGCCGTCAAAGTTCAACGATTTGACCTTTGAGAACTCTACCAAACTCCTCCGACAATTTTAGGTCCCAATACTTGATATTTCAGACATAGGTTCCTCGGACATGGATCTAACTTAATAACTTGATTTGAGCTCAAAACAATAAATTTTAAGGGGTCATAATTGGGGTCAAAGTCTTTTTCTTGCCAGCATACACCTCCAAACACCCGGGCAACGCCGTGCTGAAATGCTTGTCTATGTATCTATAAAACTGAACGTGTCTATGTATCTGTGTGTGTGCCTGTCTGTCTGTTTGTGTATCTGTGTACATTTTCCTTCGCAATAACTCTGTAAATTTTTAGTCTACAGACTCGAAAATTTATATACAGTGTACTTTGGAAAAATCTACGAGATCGGTTTTCAGCCAGAAATTGGGCTGTGAAGGGGTCAAAGTTAAACGATTTGGCCTTCGAGAACTCTACCAAACGCCCCCGACAATTTTGGGTCTAAACACTTGAAATTTTAGATATAAGTTCCGTAGACATGGATCTTACTTAATAACTTGTTCTGAGCCCAACACAATAAATTTTAAGGGGTCGTAATAGGGGTCAAAGTTTTAAAACATTGACCGCTTTTTTTTTTTTTTTTTGCTCAACATACACCTCCAAACACCTGGGCAACGCCGGGCTGAAATGCTAGTCAATCTATATATCTATCAAAGTGAACGTAGCGGTGTGTCTGCCTGTCTGTCTGTGTGTCTACCTGTGTGTGTGTGTGTGCGTGTACATTTCCCTACGCAATAACTCTGTCAATTGTTAGTCTACAGACTCGAAATTTTATATACAGTGTACTGAGATTTGGGAAAAACGATGTGATCGGTTTTCGACCAGAAATTGTGCTGTGAAGGGGTCAAAGTTCAACCAATTGACCTTTCAGAACTCTACCAAACTTGGGTATAAACACTTAAAATTTTAGATATAGGTTTCTTGGACATGGATCTAACTTAATAACTTGATTTGAGCCCAAAACACTAAATGTCAAGGGGTCATAATTGGGGTCAAAGTTTAAAAAATCGACCGTTTTTTGTTGTTTTTTTTGTTTTGTTTTTTTGCTCAGCATACACTTCCAAACACCCAGGCAACGCCGGGCACCTATGCTAGTACTCCTAGTAATTCGTTTTTCTTTTGTGTGTATTGATATTCGTATTAAACTCCTCACTTTTCTATTTATTTAAAAAGAAAATACAATGTGCTTATATATGGATTATGGAATTGCATTCACGTGCAAAAGATCTTTCTAATTTGCATATTCTTTCAAACATTCGTTTTAATTAATTCCCTATTACTTTTTTTCGATTTTCTTATGAGATGATCATCTTTCATTATTACGTGTAATTATATTCATGCAGATATTCTACACGATTTATACTTGCATAATATTTGCATAAAAAGTTTATTAATTGTACTGAAGGTACTTTGTCCCGGTCAATGTAGGGGAACCTTCTATACTGGGACAATAACTATTTTGGAACCCAACCAGAGTGTCCCTTTCCCCTTTTTTGGGGAATATGGTTTAACCCCACTTTTAAAATGACCTTGTGTCACATTTTGCTTTGGAGGAAAGGCAAATAAATACTATTAGAAAAGAGGGCTTTTAATATGAATATCAATGCACACAAAAGAAAATCGAATTCATAGAAGTATAGATATAGAGATAGATAAATTGTAATGAAAAAATTTGCTTCGCTCAGAAAGTGATTTGTCATAAATATACTTGGCAAGACATGGCGGAAGCATTCTATGAACTCATCGGTCATTTTCCTTCTAGACCGTTTTGTCTACACATAACCGATTATTGTAATAACTCAGCTAGTGTAAACTTTAATTTTCTTCGTGCTGCTATGCTGATAAGTTAAAACAGCTGTAGCGATAAAGTCGCTATAAAACATAAAGAGACTACATCAAACAAAAGAAAATGACAATAAAAATAAAACTCATAGCGGCGCCATTATTCTTGTTTAAATTATTGTCACCTGTAATGTTTTGTTTTTCATGTTCTGATGGCGTCTGTTTTGTAGATGATAAGAGAATTTAAACATAAATAAGTCTGAATATAATTCTTCGATAGAAGAATGTAGGATATCATGTATTCATTCCGTTGAGAATTGTTAAAACTTTTATTTTAATTTTATTGACTTAGTTTTGAATAGCCTGAATATTGTTTGTCATCCAAAGACACTATGGCGAATTTTAGTTTTTTATCATACTTTACGGCACATCAACTATGTTCCATTATTTATTGTAACGCAATAACTGTCGTTGTAATATACAATTAGTTGAACACAAGTTTCTATTTTACACATAAACCAGAGAGCATTTTACACATAACCCGGAGAGTATTTACGAATGCATAATTGTATGCGATAAACGGCAGATTTGGCATGATGGTTAGAGTATGAAAATTCAGTCCTCAGCCGACTCATAGCAAGACTCAAAAGTGGTACTTGGTAATTTTTTGCAAAGCCCGCAGCGGTATAAGGTTAAGATGAAGTATAAGGAATAGTTCAGGGAAATAAATAACGCTCTATTTCACACCTCAGTGTAGTAGCTAATCAAAATGTACTCCTCAGGTCGTCCTTGACTATGATTGACCTATTTGTTTTTTCTAATTGAGCACGATATATACAAAAAGATGTGGATACGACATAGCCGATTCCATATGATGTAAAGATATCAGGAAGCAAACCACGCACCCTGAACCTCTGATTTTAATGAAATTAAAAACGTAATAAATTGCTATACAGTTTCTTAAATTGCAATCAAATACTAATCTTGTTAACTCAAGAAAATGACATTTTCAAGTGCAACTCACAACTTTAATTATGTAATCGCTATTTTCATTCCAGCAACACGTTGTGTATTGCATGGAAGTTAATTTTAATTTTAATACGATCCTATCTTTTAATGTTTAATCTGGTTTACTGTATTATTTAAAACTAATATACCCTTTTTGTGCTAACTTCCAGGGACAGTGTATTTTCTGTCCGGCATTATCCCAGGAACTACCTCCTTTTTTTTGAATGATGAGTAGATTAGTTTTGTTGCCATTATATCACTTTCTCAGGTATTTTATCACTTTTATAGAAGAGTGATGTCGTGCATATTCTGTTGGTTTGAGACCACCCTTCAAATCATTATCTCATACCTTTATTGAGTAGTAGTAGTAGTAGTAGTAGTAGTAGTAGTAGTAGTAGTATCTGTTTTGCTGCCATGGTAATAGCCTTGTAGGTATTACCACTTCCGTTTGGGTGGGGATACTGTATTATGTTAGATCGCTATGATATCATGTTCCCAGGTATTCCATATTTCTTGGGTCAAATTCGTTAAGGTTTGTTATGTGTCAATCATGTAAGCAACTAGAATTTCAAGTCCTTTTTTATTATTCTTGATTCTCGGATGTGAATATGGCATAATTTTATTAAAATGTAATATCATTGTATAATATGTATAACTCTCTCTCTCTCTCTCTCTCCACACACACACACACACACACACACACATATATATATATGTAAATGTATATATATATATATATGTATGTATGTATATATATATGTTCCTCATTATACCTCTTAACGGACTAACAAAAATATGCGACAGGAATGAGAACATGTTTAATACTATGTTTCCAATAATAATAATAATAATAATAATAATAATAATAATAATAATAATAATAATAATCGTAGACTCCAAAAAATATCACAAGTTGTTCTCAAAAGAAATCTTTTATGGTGTCTTGTGTGACTGCTTCTAGTGAGTAAATAATAATAATAATAATAATAATAATAATAATAATAATAATAATAATAATAATAATAATAATAATAGCAGCTCACAATATGAAGATCATCAGGTGAAGATCATGGAGGCAGAAAGAGGAAACTTAGAAGAACTGAAGGGATATGAAACATGAACAGTTACTATAATGCTACTAATTGTATGAGCACTAGGAACTGTCTCAAAAAAACTGAAAAATATGTTGAAGAAATTGGAATGAAAGGGAAATTGAGACCAACAATAAGCAGCAATTACGAAATACTTGAATGCGGAAACCATCTAACATAATAAACAAAGTCAAATCTACTAGATATTATTTTTAATGGAAAAATAAATTAAAAATATAGAAAGAACAACCTACAAGTCGAAAATACGTAAAAAGTCACAGAAATCCATTGAAATGAACTGTTCTCTCTATCCACAAAATAATTTTTGGACCTACACGTGTATGTGATTACATCAACCTCGGTTGATAGTATATAAAATATCGTGATGAGAAAAGGAAAGGTAAAAAATTGAAAAAAAGAAGATTCCCCTTCATATCTCCACAGATATTGTGCGGACAGTAGTGAAACCTTAAGGAAGATTTGTGGATCATAAATTCAAGAAAGACCAACGATTGTCGCTAACAATAAATTAATGTTAAACAACTGCTGCTATAATTCCAACCGATTTGCATTACTTATTTAAAAAAAAAAGATGGGAAGTAATGGAAATTTGTGGAGCTCTGTCGTTACTCAAACTTCAGGGAACATTCCTGATTATTATCAGCGAACAATCACTGATGCTGACTTGTGTGGGCATTCCTAGTCATTTAGTAAGTAAATAATACTAATAAATAGAAAAAAGAAGAAAAAAAAAGAAAAAGAAGAATACATTTGCGAGACGTGTGGTCACTTAAACCTTAATCAAGGCTAATGATCGTTGCAGCGAGAAGTCAATGGAACTCTGAGGAGATTTGTTGTCACCTAGACTCCAGAGAACACCGCCGGTTGCTATCAGTACGCAAGGTCTGGTGATGACTTGTGTGAAAACTTTAAAAAAAAAAAACTACTACTACTACTACTACTACTACTACTAATAATAATAATAATAATAATAATCATAATCATAATCATAATCATAATAACAACAGCAAAACAACAATAATAATAACAACAATAACATCAAAACAATAATAATAATAATAATAATAATAATAATAATAATAATAATAATAATAATAATAATAATAATAATAATAATAAAGAGACGGTAATAAATCTGTGACAAAATTGTAAGCAGAGCATATCTATGAAGAATGAAGATCAATAGTTGTTCATAAATTTGGATTTTTTTAATTTATCAAACAAAATTGACAATTAAATCGCTAAATTTCTTCAGAGTCATACCAAACTTGCTTACATAAATTATAAATATAAGCGATTTATTTAAATTTAGTTTCATTATGAATCTAAATTTAAAAAAATCGAAAAAATCTTAATATGTAAATGTTCATATTATGCATTAAGCCGAATATGAAAGGAAAATGGAATTTTTAAACGGTTTTGTACTCCTTTTTCCTGTTCATATATAGTTTTCTTTTACTGTTTGTATCGAATGTATTATGCTATTGTATGCTACTGCGCATTAATTTCTAATAAGTTCAGATAACGGTAATCCTATCCATGTAACATTATTACGCAATAAATAAATTTGGACATGGTCGACATAGTGCAAATGCTAAACCGACTAATATCAAGTCACAGATTCTCGCAGACTAAATATCTATTAATGGAAACAAATGCAGCAAATCGAAAACAACAAGCAATGAAACACAAAAGTAAATAAATTTGACTTAAATTTGGTCATTCGTATTATTTAGATTATTCGGACTACCGTTTTATTTTCACAAAGATTTGGTCAGGCCTTCTTCAAGTTTATCCTGTTGAACTCGCGAATATTTCTGTCAAATTCGGGAGTCTTTCCATCGAACTTGGGTATCTGCACAGAATTTCAGACGAAACTTTTTTTCAAAATCTTTTTATCTCTTGTTCCATCGGTCATGACTGGGTAGTTGAAGTCTTAAGTTTAAATTCGCAGTTGTAGTTTGAATGTCGTCCAAACTGAATATTGAACATTAACGCTTCTAAAAAAGTTTGATTTAAAACTTAATTTACCAAGTAAAAAATTAAGAGTACATATGTATATAGATAATGTGTGCTCCCCATTTGGACTTTTTAAGTTCTTAATTTGTCTTAATTCTCGTGGTAATTGTTACCGGTGTAATGAGTTAAAAGGCGATTTGTATCTGAGCTCGAATACTTAGACGGGCAGTAATTATTACTTCTGCATTGTTGATTTCGACAGCGTGAAACTCTACTGTCTGTATGTAGAAAAATAATTATTAATAATGATAATTATAGACTCCTTTATATTTTTTTTAAAATTGAACACTGTTTGGGAAATAAAATTAAAAACGGCAATCAACTAGCGTTATGCACCTTCACGACTTCTGGTCCTCGAACACTCTCTGGCTGTTTTTTTTTCTTCTTTTTACATAGGCATCACCAGTTATCAACGCTCGGAGGCCACTCGATGATGAGGGTTAAAGAGTGTACAGTAATCAATTGAACAATATAGAAATCGTTAGTAATGGAAATTCGGTACGTTGTATTTGAGAACAACCATATTGTAGTCAGCTGGAAAGCAGACAAACGGAAAAGTTTCACAGGCGTGCAGTCTAAGAAAGAAACTTTGTTCATGGAATCTACATTTAGGTTTAGGCACAGATAAAGATTAGGAAAAATTATTGATAGTGTTTTCAGCTGGATGAGTGTTTCTCGTAAAAGTTTGGCAAAGGGTGACCATAGATTGTTCCTTGTTGTGCCCGCATTTGGTATTTATAGGTGTTTAATTTCCTTTAATTATTGTCGTAATTGTTACCGGCCTATAGGCAACGTCCTAGCAAATAGAATCAAATGTAACTTTGTAGCTGGGTTCGAATCCTTCGATCAGCAGTAATTATTCATTTCCTGCACTGATGATTGTGAAAGTATACTCACTAGTGTAAATAGATATAAAAATAACGATTAATATATATGCATACATATATATACACACGAACACACACACACACACACAAACACATATATATATATATATATATATATATATATACGAAGAGCGAAAGAGAAAGAGAGAGAGAGAGATCGATACACTAACAATAATGTACCATCTTTCTGTTGACCACATATTTACAAACGTGGTTATGTATAAATGTATATATGTATATATGCCTGTGCGTGCGTCTGCGTGTATGTGTTTTATATCGAAAGAGAAGGAAATAAAGAGAGATAGCAAGTAACCAAAGAATCAAGAATAATCAGAAAGTCTAGAAAAGTAATGAATTGTATTTGCTATGTCTGTCAGGGTTTGTTTTGAATGACCAGCATTACTTCGCCTTCTAAACGACGCCTATTGATTTTTCGCGCCTTCCCATGATTTTAGTTGTTATTGTCTATTTATAGAAATCTTGTGAAACTTTCCTAACAGTGATAAGTTCGTTATGTTTCTTTTTATTACTATAATACTAAGAGATAACGATTTTTAGAAATTGAAATATGTTCAAATATTCCAAATAAATATAAAATTAGTAGGCAACATTTTATATGACAGCAAGATTTATTCATATCAAGGCTATAAACTATTTATATTGCCAATATCTGTCATGGCATTACTCAGGGAATATTATTTGGTCCATTCTTCATTTATGTAGAGTTTTCCCTGCGTATTAATTCTGCCGAAATTGGGGCGTGTTTTTTTTGAATAAAGACTAGAAAGAATGTTTTAGGAATTGGTTACTTTCTGCTATAATTATAAATAAGCTGGAAAAATTTATCTCATCCAATATGATATGCAGATGAAGATAAGAATTAGGTATGCATACACACACACACACACACACACATATATATATATATGTATATATATATATATATATATATATATATATATATACATGCAAAAGTATATTTATTTTACTCTGATTATTTGATGTCTTAGAAAATTATATGATGGCTTCCAACTACATTGACTAGTTTTGTTCTACAAGTATTTGCTTTTCCTTGGGATTTTGAAGTGTTATCTGTTGGCATTCGTCAGTCTAGGAAACTACATACTTTAGAGGTGGTTAATCACCGTCTTCTGTGGATGAATAAGCCTATCTCCGATCTACAGTGTCGGTTGCAGACGTCGCAGGGCCGGTCGGTGTGTCGTGTTGATGATCTGCTGAATTTTGTTGGTTGATCTTTCTGAATAATCTGTTGTTTTCTCCCCGTTCTGCAATGGACCTTTACCTAGTGGTCAGACCTTTGGTTAACATGCGTCTCCAGATGTTGGGGAGTTTTGCTCTGTCTCCCAGCTGGTAGGGTCAATATCACATGTTTTCATATCGCTTTTGCACATATAGCGGAGGTGAGGACGACCAATGTTTCATTTCCCCGTAATAAGTTCACTGTAGAGAATGTATTTTGAGATTTGTCCATTGTCCATGTGCACATAGTCTATCCAACTTAGGCGTCTTTGGCGAAGGAGGGGGAACATAATGGGGATGGTAGTAAGAATATGTGTGAAGACACTTCTCAACCTCTATACTCAACCAATTTTGTATCTACAGACTTGAAATTTGGTATCTAAGGTATTCAGGTATGTGAAAAAATTTTAATCGGTTTTCATTCGTCAAAATGTAAGGATAAGTAGGTTTAAAAAACTTTTTAAAGTCCTGGTTAGCTAGCCTAAGGGCTATCGTACTTGACTTATTGTCTGTAGGTTTTGGTTTCTATCTCACTTCAAGTATGTTTTCCTTACAAAAAGTGAACTGTTTAGAAAAAAAAAACATAATACACGCATGCACGTCTCAGTTTCTTCCCGTTTATTTCATTTTTAAACGTTACGTTTAATACCTAAGGTATTTGTGTTTACTATTAAATGAATTATTATACAGATGTAACTGTTTAATCCAACACCTGGGCAACGCCGGGTATATTCGCTAGTATATATACATATATATGTATATATATATTAATGAAAACAAAGAGATGTCGTGTTTACCTGATATATGCAAAAATAAACTTCAAACGAATATAAATAACAGTATTTATATATAGAAAATTTAATCCCAACCGAATTAAAAAAGCTCAATACGCAATAGAGAGTAGACCTTATTATGACAGAAAGAAAATTAAAACTGTAAGTTGAAATTTAGAAACACAATTTATTGTTCGACTGAATACTCCAAAAAACAATTTACAAAGTAATTAATCCGCAGAGATTCAAAGAATGCTATTCTTATTATTCTTCTCATCAGAGGACATAAAGAAATCAGCAAATTGTATTTGTAGCAATGCTAGAATTTGATAGTTACGGCATTAATTTATTGTACTTATAAACTGCCAAATAAAAAAGTGAAAAACTGTTGGATATGTTATATATATATATATATATATATATATATATATATATATATATATATATATATATATACTAGCAAAAGTACCCGTCGTTGACTGGGTTCAAAAACAGCCTACAAAAAATGGACTCTGATTTATGAAAGTATGATATGTTATGAAAAGGAAGGGTTGTAAAGAGATACCTTCGAATTTAGGGGTATCAAAACCCAAGAAAAATATGATGAAAGTAAAAATAGATAAAACCCATAATTTATTACACCATATCTGTTCACACTGAAACACTTATCACAATATTCTGCGGATCTATATTAAAAAACCTTGTTAAACTTTGTGACATATTGCCATTCTATGGGGGTTAGGTGCGAACGAACACCCCATAATTTTATTATATCATATTTCTTCAAACTGAAACATAATTATCAAAGTATACTTACGCAGATAGATATGAAAAGTCTTTATTAAAGTGTGTGCCTATTTCCATTCTATGCAGGCCAGGCGCAAACGCAGACCCCACAATTTTATTATACCATCCCTATTTAAGTTAAAACATACTTGTCAAAGTATTCTTATGTACATCTATATCAAAAACACTTGTAAACGTTATTTATTAATTTTTAAATTTTTTATTTCCATACTTTGTGGACTAGGCGCGAACGCAGACCCCACAATTTTAATGAACCACCGTTCTGCCAGATCAAACATACCCATTCCTGTGTCTCGATACATCTTCTATCATTATATGTAATCAGTTTTTTAAAAAAGTCAACCATATAGGAGCCTATTCGTGACCAGACACACACACAGACATTCAGCTTTGTATTATAGATATATATGTGTGTGTATATATATAAACAAACCTCACATAATATTTCAGCTTGTGTGAAAATCCTCTCAAGTTGATCCGAAATGCAAAATACCTACTGAAAAATTAAACCAAAAGGTGGTGTTTACGCATTTTTGATCCCGCGCTATTTTTAAATAGTTTTTCAGGTTAAATAAAAATTTCACGATATCTTTTTTTGGTACTCCTTGGGCGTTGAGTTTCATGGCGGCCAGTGAATTTATTTAATAACCGCTTCCTTACAAAGGCTAGCGCATGCGCGGATAATATTTTTATTTATATACTTTTTTTCACAACCGAGAAATTATTAAGATGCATGCGTGTAAAACAAAACAATTTCGACTATTGTTCACTTCCTTGGGTAATTTTATGTAAAAAACCGCTTTCGAAATAAACATGGCATTTGATTGATGGGGGGAGACAAAATATTTTCCACCAATTTAAGTGAGATTTTCTTATTCAGCATAGTTGAAAACCGTAAAAGTCGCCGTTTTAAAGAAAAGTGTGGAGGTGGACCTAATATAAAAATTTACCATCATGAACTTTGGAATATAGACTTTTGTCATTCATCAATTATATTGCTCTGTAATTACATTGAGCTTCTTAAGAATTTTTATATTATAAAATAAAGTATATTTCCACAGATATATATATATATATACAGTGATGATCATATTTATTGGCACGGTAAAATAAAAGTTAAATTTTGTCTAATAAATTCTAAAAAAAGGGATCAAATTAAAGAAAATAACAAAGTATATTATGTATTTTTAACTGGCCTTTCCGGTGCAGCAATCAGATTTTAGAAAAAATAAATAACAAAGGAACAACAAACATAATTGCAAAAAACCCTTGTTCAAAATTATTGGCACGGCTTTGTTTTTCTTTTAGTATCAGTATAATATCAATCAATTTCCGGTTTACGTGCTTTCTGAACTTTTTTATAGCCATATTATGCTTGTTTAACGCTAATTCAGTGAACAATTTTTTTCAGATAATTTTTAGATAGCGATTTATTTAAACTATTATAAGTGACTAAATTATAATTTTCGATCGCCATGGTTAAAACTAAGGAACACAGCGAAGACGTCAGGAAGCTTGTTGTAGCATGCCATACCAATGGGGAGGGCTATGATAAGATTTCAAAGAAGCTAAACCTTCCCAAATCCACTGTTAGAGCCATAATAAACAAGTTCAAATCGCAAGGCCACGTTATGAGTTTAGAGGGTAGAGGGAGAAAAAGGATTCTTTCCCCAAGAGATGAACGGAAAATTGTTCGACAAGTAAAACAAAACCCAAGGATCTCTGTTGGGGAAATTGTTGATGAACAGAGAACCTCTGGAGTGAATGTATCTCGACATACAGTTGGTAGAGTTTTGAAGAGAGCTGGTTTAAAAGCATGTCGTCCGAGAAAGACTCCCTTATTGAAGCCTATGCACCTGAAAGCAAGGCTAGCCTTTGCAAAACGTCACATTGATAAAGATGTTGCATTCTGGAAACGTGTTCTATGGACTGACGAAACGAAAATAGAGTTATTTGGCCATAATAAAGTGTCTTATATTTACAGAAAATCTGGCGAAGCTTTCCTGCCTAAGAACACCATACCCACAGTGAAGCACGGTGAAGGCAGTTTGATGTTTTGGGGATCCTTTGCTGCCTCTGGACCAGGGCGACTTGTTAAGGTCACAGGTAGCATAAAAAAGGAAGATTATGTTAAAATATTGGATGAAAACCTGAAAGACTCTGCTAAAGAGCTCTCACTTGGTCGTCGTTGGTGGTTCATGCAAGATAATGACCCAAAGCATTCGGCTAAACTGACTAAGAAATGGCTTGAGGACAATCATATTAATGTTTTGGAGTGGCCATCACAAAGCCCAGACCTTAATCCAATTGAAAATTTATGGAGAACATTAAAATTGAGGGTAATGCAAAGGAAGCCTAAGAATCTTATTCAATTGGAGGATTATTGTCAGGAAGAGTGAGCTAAAATTACTACTGAAGAGTGCAACAACTTGGTTGCAAACTATGAAAAGCGACTGAGGAAGGTAATCAAGGCCAAAGGCTATACAATTGATTATTAAATAAATCGTGCCAATAATTTTGAACAAGGGTTTTTTGCAATTATGTTTGTTGTTCCTTTGTTATTTATTTTTTCTAAAATCCGATTGCTGCATCGTAAAGGCCAGTTAAAAATACATAATATACTTTGTTATTTTCTTTAATTTAATCCCTTTTTTAGAATTTATTAGACAAAATTTAACTTTTATTTTACCGTGCCAATAAATATGATCATCACTGTATATATTACATGAAATAAAGTATGTTTCCACAGAAGATATATATATATATATATTGCGTACAGAAAGTTTTTAGATGAGACAGTGTTGTGTAGCATGGGTTCCATATTTAAAAGATGACGCGGTTCATATTGGGACACATATATAATGAGACTCATGTAATACAGACATAACGATAGTGATGATGAGGGAGAGAAGACATCTATATATCAGTTCTTATAACACATCTTAGAGAAGGGGAGACATTTCTTGTGATAGAGGAGATGGAACACATAACTTGGAAGAGTTTACAATGTTCATTATAATATGATAAACATAATTACTTTTTTGTTCGTGAAAGATGACACAACACAACAGTTACAAATAATGATGACTTCTTTATTCATCTGACCAACCGGTCGAATGACGTCAGCAATTCACTCGTATTTACATGGTTAATCTTCTATCCCTTCGCCTCTGAGAGGACTCTCCTCTGACTATGTCAAGTCTTTGCTGGCCAACTCTCTCTGATTGACTGGCTAAAATCCGAACCCATCATATGGAGAAATGTCCTTTGTCTATGACGGCAGAAGTGTGGTTTTCAAACGTGACCAATTTCACGTGGCTTTACATATGTTTGTCCAACACACTTTGGGCCAATAAAAGAATCCCCAATATATAACTATAACCTATTTTTTAACAATAAAATTTAATTTGCATTGTTCATTCTTTTATTGACATATTTAATATTCAGATTTCTAAAAGAATTAACTTAATTGACTTAATTTCTAACATACTATTTCTTTACTTTGCCTACAGGGTTCGATTCTAGGCTTATCCTACTCTTATTTTCAGTTATCTAATATTTTTCTTATTGACATGGGAAGGGGACAGCCCTTCCCTGTAACAAAAAGTCATTGGTACGGTCGGTTTAAAACTCGATAATAAGGACCGTTTTAGATACCAATATGAAGCTCTCTTCAGCCAATACTAATCTATTTTATAACCAGAAGTGAAACTATATGTATACCACGAGTTCACGTTTAACTCTCGTTTTGCGACTCCCCCTCCCTTATTAATCAGGTGGTGATGATTATATTAAATTTAAAATTAAATTATATTAAATTTAAAATCTAATTTCAATTAATTTTTTTATGTTAAGTGTCTTTAATATTAAAACTAAAATTAGTTTAAAAATTTGAAATATTTTTGAAAATTATTTTTTTCCGAATTTTAAAACTTCATTTTTTTTTATCTCAATATCAATTAAAACATAAAATTAATTATATCGAAATGCGTTTAAAAATTTCAACTCTTTCGAGGTTTGTGGGGGATACTTGTCTAGCTAAAGGGGTTTTCCTAGTATATTAACCTCAATACTATTTTACTTTCCCAATAGTTTTAAAATTGAAATAAATTGTAATTTACATGTATAAAGTATGATATTTAAAAATTTATATAATACAATAATTTTAAATCTATATTTAAATAATTATAAAAATTTTTAATTACAATTAAAATCCAATTTTACAAACTAAAATCAACTGTAGAATTTAAAAGTTTTTCTTTTTTATAAATAAAAATTTAGGTTTAGTCTTTTCCACTGGTCCGGTTTATAAGGAGTGCTTTCCTTCTCTGTATACAATTTTTCAAAGATTCACTCCTCACAGTAAAACATCTTATTTCTCGGTCAGAAATTGTCTGTATGATGTGGTATTTTCCGCATAACAGAGTGAGTGTTAATTTAATTCCGGGACGTATGCTGGGTTTTTTTTTCAGAATCAAAAAGAAAATTTAAAAAAAAAAACGACGGTACCAATGACTTGTCTCATCTAAAAACTGTATACAAAATATGAATACGCTCTTATTTTCGGTTTTTCTTCATAACTGAGCATTCTGCTGATTAAAATATATATATATATATATATAGTAAGTTATAAAATATATATGGCAATTCAGCTACACAGAACATTCCGCGTTTCATTCACGCTAGGATTCATATATATATATATATATATATATATATATATTAAATTTGTCTTTACATAAGCAGCGGTGTGTTGCTACACAGTCATGAGCATGTTTCGATCTACTAGTATTAACTAACTAAAGACCTCTGCAGGCAACAACCTTTATTTTCGAAAACGGAATTCTAAATGAAGAGCGAAAATTTTAAACGGGTTATGACGGAGAACAGGGTTGAATTGGGTGCGAATTTGTTAGTTATTTTCGTATTTGTTTATTTACTTGTTTATGGGTGTCTTTATTCGTTTTTCTGTTGGTGTTAGGGGTTAGAGTTTGTAGGATTAGTGGGTTGAGGGGATTGGGTTCTAAAGCTAGAGCTACACAGATGTTATCTTCAATAAGCATGAGGCTTATTTATCTGTTGTTCGCCGCCTGTCTGAGACTTCCGAGGGTCAGTGTGTCATAAAATTCCCTCCTTTTTATGTTTATTTTAATTTAATATACTTATATCTGAGAAGAGGTTAGGGATTTATCTGGGTCTGTTGGGTGTTGTTTGGCCTTCCAGGAAACGGTTAAAGGGAGGGAAGGGGAGTTCGAGGCATAAAGAAGAAAGGACGGGAGGTTGCAGTGGGAGATAGAATAGGGAAGTAGGAAAAGGGGGAAACGAAGGAAGAGAGAAGAAGGAAAGGGAAAGAGAAGGTAGCATCATTAATAGCAGCTTTGTTTTATCTTACTTAAACAAAATCTTTTTTTGTTGTTTTTTTTTACCACCCCAAAATTAATTACTATTTCGGTTGTTCATTTAATGTTGATTTATTAATTGGTGTATTAGTAAATTTATTTAAAACTTTTCATAATAATAGTAATTGCAAAGCCAAGAATATATGTCATTATTAAACTTATGATTGTTAAATTTAGTCATTTTTTTGTGGCAGCGGTAATGGTTATTTAGCAAGGAGAGTGATTGGGAATTGATCCCAGTTAATTACTACTACTTGATTTAGACAAGCCCGTTCCACGGCAGACATCCTCACTGTAATCTCTGAACGCATGTACCATTCACTGGACAAAGCGGGAGAGGGCAGAGCGGTAGCTCTAGATATATCTAAGGCTTTTGACAGGGTATGGCATGAGGGTCTCCTCAGGAAGATTAGATCTTACGGTATCACTGGTAGAATACTTAACATAATTAAATCCTTCTTAGATAAGAGAAAAATCCAGGTTGTCCTCGACGGTCGTACGTCTAAACAATATAATATAAATGCCGGAG
This sequence comes from Euprymna scolopes, assembly GCF_053919585.1. NCBI lineage: Eukaryota > Metazoa > Mollusca > Cephalopoda > Sepiida > Sepiolidae > Euprymna > Euprymna scolopes. The sequence continues at coordinate 57,719,479 of NC_136493.1, read as the reverse complement.
TGCCCCAGGGATCTATCCTTGGTCCTCTGCTGTTCCTGATATTCATAAATGACCTCCCCGACAAAATTGCCTCTGAGATGGGTATATATGCTGATGACACCACACTCTATAGCAGGCACGACAGGAAAACAAATGAACATATATCTAAAGTAATGGCAGAAACACTAGAGGATGACCTCAAATCAGTAGTGGAATGGGGACAAAAATGGATGGCAACGTTCAATGCCACCAAGACAAAACTGGTTTCATTCAATAATTACAAGAAACCTTCTCTACCACCTATAGCAATGGCCAACAACTCTTTAGCTTAGAGTACGTCTTTCAAGCTCCTTGGCCTAACGTTCACAGGAAACATGAGCTGGAACAATTACATCGAGGGCATTGCCAGGGTCGCTGCGAGGAAGGTGGGCTCTCTCTACCGTGCTAGAAAACTTCTAACACCCGAAAGTATCCTGTACCTCTATAAGGCCACTATTCGCCCATGTATGGAGTATTGCTGTCATATTTGGGCCGGTGCATCGGCTACTAGTCTCTCGCTCCTTGACAGGGTTCAAAAGAGAGTCGCAAATCTGATAGGCCCAAAACTGGCATCTAAACTTCAGCCTCTGTCCCATCGTCGAAACGTTGCATCCCTCTGCCTGTTCTACAAGTATTATAATGGTGAATGCTCTGAAGAACTGCAAGCACTTGTGCCCCCACGACGTGAACACCCTCGACAGACCCGACAAGCTGCAAAATCCCACCCCCACACTGTAGAGATCCCTAGATGCAAAAGATCTTTCTACTCCAGTAGTTTCTTCCCCAGAACTGCTAGACTTTGGAATTCCATTCCAGGTCACTGCTTCCCCAACTGTACTGACATACATAAGTTCAAGTGCAACGTGAACCAACATCTCGCTGCCCTAATCCCTACATAGTACCCCAGTAGATATTTCCCCTGATAGTAGCCCCCTACACCAAAGTGGCAATGTGCCTTGTTTGGGGTGAAAATGTAAAAAAAAATAAAAAATTAGCACTGATATAACTATACTGGGGGTTATATTAATTATTTGTAAATAGTAATACCTACGGATTTTGTGCACGAAAAAGGCTATGTATACGCACGTTTTTATATGTTGATATGTTATATAACCACCCGAGGTAAATGTATATAGGTATTATCTGGAGTTATTTTCAACGTCTATATCATATGGTGCCGTGCATCCTCTATCGTTTAAATTACGGTCACACTAAATGATTGAGGTATATAAAGAATGTGTCAAGATTGAGGTTAATAATTTTTAAAAGTTTTATTAGAGCGTTTCTTTTAGTAGAAAAATAGCCATTTGTTTCAGGGAGACAAAGGGTTAATGTTTGTAGTGTATGTTTTTAGTTACTGGATAAATTGTGTCCTTTATTTTTTATTTTTTTATTTTTTTTTATTTTATGTTATTTATTCATTTATTTATTTTATTTATTTATCTATTTATTTAATTAAATTTTACTTTATGTTATTTTATTTATTTATTTATTTTTTAATGTGTTCAGGCCGTACTAGATGTTTTTCCATTGTTGTTAGTACCAAGTTAACAGACAGACAGCGAGTAGAGCGGCATATATACCATTGAGCTGAATATTAGTTTAATATTTATGTTACGGGTGACTATTTTTAGCGAGGTTTGAGGGGAGAAGGATTATCCAGAGTTAAACAGACATGTATATGCCAAATATAAATGTTGTGGTTGATGGATGGGGTGGATTGGTTGAGACTATTAGGTGTTTATAGTATTGAAGAATATGTGCTTGCAAGTGTTAGATGTGTGTTCTTTTATTATGCATGGCTTTACTCAGGAAACGTGTGGTTTATATATATATATATATATATATATATATATATATATATATATATATATATATATATATATATATATATACGTAGATTTTGTTGTTGATGTTTTTAAACGATATTGAGGTTAGCCTCCCCACTTTGAAGATCGGATGTTTTTTTTTGTTTTTTTTTAGAAATTGCCCATTTTTTTTTTATTTTGTACGTAAACAAATAATATTTTATTTATTTATTTATGTATTTAATATATTTTAAAAACAGTAATCTACGTACATGCATGTTTCGGGGCTGAAGAGGGGTAGGGCCCCGAAACATGCATCTACGTAGATTACTGTTATATATATATATATATATATATATATATATATATATATATATATATGTGTGTGTGTGTGTGTGTGTGTGTGTGTGTGTGTATTGATATAATTAGTAAATAATGTTCAGTGTGGTAAATTAAAAATAAAGACCATGTTGATACATTTTAACCCACAGATACGACATTGCAGCGGAGTTCTGACTAGGATCTCATATCAGAAAACCAGAGGTTTGCCTTCCTCTTAACTTAAATAGCAAGAGTTAAATAGGAAAAGTTCAATTGATGCATTTTCATTTCTTTATATTTCTGGAAGGCCCGATGTTTATAGCTGCATATGAATTAAGCAGTGCATCAATATGAAAATGAGTTTGATTAGCACCATCTTTATCGAACGTTTGAGCTATTGATTATATATAAGTACAATATTAAGGAATGCTTAATGTGTCTGTTTTTATTTTTATCGTATCTCTGTTTCTTAAAACTTCGTTAGTTTTTTTTTTTGTTTTGTTTTGTTTTTTTGTTTTTTTTGTTTTTTGCTTTTTTTACGTTTAAGTCAAGTACGCACCAAGTCTAAAGGGTTTCTCCGGGTCCAAAGCCCCACCCTTCCATTACTTTGCGCCTTCTGCTCAAAATCGGATGTTGCAATCAGACAGACACGATTCAAGCATCTCTTAACGATTCGCGAAATGGCTATAAAATAAACAAATCGTTCGGTTGGAAATGGCTGGGGAAGGAAGGGAAAAAGAGACATCTGCTTAGTGCTTCTCTTGTTAAGCGTTTTGTGACCGACTGATATACTACGCTTGGTTAGTGGTCCGAGTGGTGAGCTGCGTTTTTGTAGTCATTTGCCCAGTCGGAAGATTATGTTTGCTTCCCGATGGAACACCATTTTTACCATAATTCAATATATTATTTCCTCTCTCCATTATGTGGTGATCTGTGGTAAAGTGTCTGATCTCATAAAGTCACATGGTCGATATCTTTTGCATAAAAGTAGTTCTAATAGCAGAACCTTTATTATTATTATTATTATTATTATTATTATTATTATTATTATCATTATTATTATTATTATTATTATTATTATTATTATTATTATTATTATTATTATTATTATTAAACACTTGATACAATTGTTCATACACGTACTTCTCACTCATAATTCGATGGATTTCGCTAACGCATTAGTGACAGCAAGTCTATCCAGATTTCCAGTACTTGTTCTATTATTACTATGACAGTATGCTACCAGCGGACATATATATTAGTTGCATGTTACTACTCTCCACTCAACAGAAGCATTCCACACAAGATGGTATCATGATATGACACTACTCCCCTAAAGTAGTGATAAGACCTTGGAGGATGATATCAGAAAACAGAGTAGAAATGTACACTACCACCCCCACAAAAAAGGCAAATTTTATGCGTGGAAAATTTGTACTTTTGCAACAAAATGGATACTCAATAGAGCATTAGTCTGAAATAGTATTGAAAACTTGAAGCATATTAGTCTATTTATAGAAGTAATAGTATAATTTTCAGACGCACAAATACCAAACAAATCTGATTAGCAAGATATAATTGTATAAAGTTGTTTTCGCACCAGTGATTTTTTAGAGAGTTAACTTTCATTTTTTAGTATTTGTTCTAGTTTAACGTGTCTATTTTGCAGGCAACTAGATTTTCCCTCGTAAAAAAGCAGCTTGTGCGAAACACGGACTTCGTGGCGCAATGGATACGCGTCTGACTACGGATCAGAAGATTTCAGGTTCGAATCATAGCAAGTTCGTAATAATTTTAACCATCATTTTATCCAATGTTTCCTCATTACACTTAGTTGAGGTATTTTTTGTTTTTTCAGAAATTTTGTTTTATGCATATGGGAATTTCCAATACTACGAGTTCACAGGGTAAGCGTTGATAGTATGACGATGTTCAGTGTACTTGATGGTGAGTGTACTCGATTTTGTGTTTGACTCGGCGTTGTGTGTGCTGACACGGCGCAGCCGTTAGTTAATAATATTATGTAAATTATTTAGGAAATAGATTAGGATATGTATTATATCAAGTGTTATTATCACAAAGTTTTTTTCAATGTAACCTCGATATTTTTTTCCAAACTCTGCAAAAAATTTCAAATTTTAATTTAAGTTAATTCACGGTAATAGATTTTTCTCGTTAAGTCAACCAGGACCGGGAAAAAGCTTTATTAATTTCTGATATAATTCTTCATATCGTTACTCAGAATATACTATTACAGTTTGAAATGATGGAATTGTTGCCCTAGAAAAAATGATATAATTCAATTTCCGTTTGATGAAAATCGGGTTTTCTTGCAGACGATCTACTAGTTGGCCAGTTGTGTACATATCCTAAGAGCTATAGGAGCCTTCTATCTTGTCTGAAACTAACACAATGTTCAACGAGCGAGATCGGAAATACGCCGCTGTACAACTCATACTCTCTGCCGATCCAAGTTATTACAACAGGACCATTGACAGCACCCTTAAAATGCATTGCTGGAAAGTTCAACACTTGAGAGCACAGCTCAACGTGGTTTCCAACCACGGTTATGGTTTAGTTTCAAGTGAGGGCCACATTATGTCACTTCACAGCTTCGACGTCGGCTTGAAAGTCAACATGAAAGTGGACCTGGATGTGCTGAAGAGCCTGGTGATTCCCTGGTGCAATGATATGGTCGCTGGCAGACCCTGGGTGTGGCATCCGAAAGAAAGATTTGGGAAGGAGTGCTACGACTTTGTACCATTATTTCACTGGCAACCCTCTTCCCCCGACATGAACCCGCTGGACTACTTCGTTTGGAGAACATCATCAACATGATTTTCCACGAAACCAAAGCCAGACTTATCGCCGCCATCCGCCAAGTATTCGCCGAGCTCCTGTCGGTGTTTGTTGAAACACATGCTCCCAGATTCGGACACGTATCGAGCCGGTGATAGAGACTGAAGGCGTTTATATGGAATAGATATCATCCCTACTACAAAGTCAAGTTACTTGAATTGATTTTTTTCCAAAAAGTTTTAAAACAAATCTGTAGTGTTGTTTTCTTTAGGGCAACAAATTTATCGTTCCACCCATTCCACTAGCAATTCTCCGTAGCCCTACGTTTTTGCGAATAAATCCTAGTAAAAGCCTAGTATTACTTTTGTGTAAGATATGAAGTTCTTTTTTTGGTTTACAAGGAATTACTACTTACCAAGGCCCGAATCCCACTCAAAGAAATACAGGGGGAATGGTCACAAAGGGTAGAATTTATTACAAAGTTTTTTTCAAAGAGTTTAGCTTTTTCATATACTGACGGGATGACACCATTGATGATGGTTAGTTTGTTATTCATCAAAATTGATGGGAACCAAGTCGCTGCTCGGCTACTTTATGCTTAACTGAGTATACGAATTTTTCTTTATTAGTCTTTCGCCGTCGTTGTTGGCAGTCATAAAAGTTGATTTAGATTCTATAACACCTATTTCGTTGGTAGCAAAAGAAATAGTGGTTTCTGTGCGCAATGGCAACAGCACATTATGAACTGAACCACGATTGCCTGTTAGGCTATTGCTGGAATTTCTTGAAGGATATGAAACAGATAATACTGACAATAAATTACTCCGTCAGGTCCGATACGAAGAAGACCCGTTCTTTTTAAACTTGGGGCGCAGAGGTATTTCTAATATAAATGTTCGGAACTCCAATCAACTATAAAGTATCGATATATTGATATACAGTACGATGGAAAGATACATCTTAGGACTTATTATATTTTGCTTTTATCTTATACGAGACTACCGAGCGAACTGAAGATTCCAAGACAGACAGAACAGAAAATTAACACACTTCTGGGCAAGTTTTAAGAAAAAAGATCTAGAAGACTTGCATACTTTCTGTCGGTGTCACTTATTACTAGGGCTATGACAAGGGAATATTCTTTTCATTTTTTTTTACTCTAGAGTATATATCAGTTTATATTTTATATGCTTTTAGATAGACTGATGTGATTCTCGATTGATTAACTGTGTCTGTGTCGCATTTATACTCGAGAGTCAAAACAATGATAAGAATATTCTCTCGTCATAGACCGACTTATTACAATCAATAACTACTTATTTCTATATGTCATTGTATTTGTTCAAAAACAATTGTTAAACGAATTTTTAAGAAGATGAAACTTAATTCTTACACGTGTATTTTAAAATAAAACGAAAATAACGACTAGAGTCTCGGAAAATTTATGAGACCGTAAAAAGAAAAAAAACATTGATTATATTATTATATATTACAACAACTTTGGGCGATAATGCATATGTAAAGTTGAAATTCATGTGTATGTAATGGAAAGTAACTCGTCTATACTCAACTGAGCTTATTAACACTAGTAATAAAATTATCGTAGAAATAACAAGAAAATATTACTACATGAATTGATAAGCGGTAATATGATTCATTTGAGACATGACCTTCCTGGCGCGATTGTTAACGAGCACAGATTCAGGGAATCCGGTCATAAACAGACACACTGTTGAGCCCTAGTGACTGTAAAGCACGTGTCTTTGAATAATTATTTGCTTTATAAATAAATTAACAATGTGTGTGTGTGTGTGTGTGTGTGTGTGTGTGTGTGTGTGTATCTGTGTATACGTCTCTAAATATTGGACGATAATGCATATGTAGGAGAGGAGATCAATATTCTGTATATCATTATTTATCATATCTATTAAAACGGGTTGATCATAATTCTGACATAATGAATCCCATTAAAATGAATACGAGCAATGTTTTATTTTTAATTGTTGGAATTCTTTGGACATGAGTAATTGTATTTTTTTTTAATTGTGGACTATTATCCTCATCTTTTATAGTTGTTTCACGACGTTTCGGCCAACTATTCCCTTGGCTAGGTTGTTAACCGCGACGAGATAGGAATGATGAATCTTCAACTGTATGTTCAGTAATTACTGTCTTCTATAGTTGTTGTCGCCTTACTCCGTTTTGGCCAACTAATCCTCTGGCCGGATTTGGGTAGGATTGAAAAGGTTATCTTCAGACAATTCTCACCTGATTACAGATTCAACGTCTCAAAACACTGCGCCACGGACCTCGAAGAGCGATCAAGGTCGGATTTTTTGGTCTTATAAATCTAAGTTTTTTTGTTATCTGATCTTCCATCGTCGGGTCCGTACCGAATCGTGTATATTATTTTCTTTTATTTTTGGAATTCTTTTGAGATGAGTAATTTGTTTATTTTTTATTTATTTATATCTCTACAGTTCCGAGTGAAAATTGTCTGAAGATAGCAGTTTCAATCCTACCCAAAGCCAGCCAAAGGATTAGTTGGCCAAAACGTGTTGAGGCGACAACAACTATGGAAGGCCGTAATTACTGAAGATACGGTTGAGGATTTAGCATTCCTATCTCGTCACGGTTAGCAATCTGACAAAGGCCAGAGGAATAGTTGGCCGAAATATCATGATACAACAAAACAAGGATAATGGCCCGCAAATAAATAAATACAAATATACAAATTACAAACAAAAAAAAACGACATTTTTATTATCTTTTTTACTTTATTTTCTTTAAAACAAAATCTTCTTCTGCTGGTAGTAATAATAAATAATAAATATGTATTTATTTTAAACTATTAGTAAAACTAAAATCTATAGATCATCCCCACCACAAGTGTGTTTTTACGTTTGAGTAGATATATGAATATTTAACATGTGTTTTTAAAATAATCGGGAAAAATAACGACTTCATAGTTCAATACTTAGAGATTTATAAATAATCGGAATGAACAATTGTATTGGAATCGGGAACTTTGTACAGAATCGGTAATTGTATTGCAATCGGGGAAAATATTGCAATCGTCCCATCACTCTGCTATTACCCAAAGTAAACGGAATTTTTCACCATAAAAGGATTTATGTAACACTGGCCGAGGCTAAAAAAACATTAAATGCAGTATCAGAACAAATACTACACTTTGCTCCACGAAAATAATCAATTAAAAAATCATTAATGCTCCAAAAATATTAAGTAAAAGCAAATTTTATTTCATGATCAGAAATATATCAAAAGACAAAGAGTCGGTTCTATTAAGAAATACGAAGCTAAATCAAACGGGCCGCATAGTGCAGCTGAACCGTAATGTTATCTTTTTATTTGATTTTGTATAAGATTTTACTCCAAGCTTTTGTTTGTCATTTTCTTTTTATATAGTTTGGACTTCTTGCTATATGAGCCGAAGTCACGTTTTCTTTTCATTTTATGCATGTTCAATCTATTTCTGAACATTACGGTAAAGTCTATCTTAGGAAAATAAAACAATCATACACAAGATGGTATTCGTGAAATCACCAAGGTTATTTCCTTGAAACAATCACATTTAATGCATACGAATATAATATTAATGTTTCTATTTGTATTTTTAAAAAAATATCCAATAGAATTTTTTATGTTTTAAACTGAAACAAATGTATTTCCATCTTAATATTGTATATATATTTATGTGCCATATATATATATATATATATATATAGGGGGGTTGTCCGTGTCTACTTAGGATAAGTGTGGTTGTTTGTGTTTGTGTTTTTTATGTTTTATAGCCTTTATTTTGTTTTCGTATACTTTAGTCTGTTTTACGAAATGAATCTCGATATACATATGTAATTTCTGCGATTAAAATGTATAAGAAAAAGACGCAAGGAAAACAAACGTTGATAAACACTGCATTTTTATTATACATATATTTTCGGAGTGTTTTTTTTGGAATGTCTTTGTTTCGTAGAATACTTCCGAGTTTTCATATAAGTCTCATATGATTTTCTAAACAATAAAATTATATCAGTATCACTGAAACCACGGTGAACCTCTAGAAATAATAATATTTAGATTTTAAATAAATTATATGTATTTTACCTACTATCTTACGATTGAGAACTTTATTGATTTATTTTCAACATACATTTAAACACATATGTATGTATCTCTATGTGTTTGTATAAATAATATTCCAGGTAGTTTTTTCCGTAAAGCTAAATAAATAATCCTATAAATCTTACCGGTTGATGTATTAGTTCTTAAAATCAAAGAACGATACTGTTATATAGCATACTAACTAGCAGATCCAACCTTGTTCGAGATTTAATGAGAATCAAAAATGTTCGCTACTTCAAATACTTTTCATTTCATCGAAGTCAGTTAAATCGTCAATTCGTACATCAAATCGATTGACTGCCTGCTCTATTAGGGAACCCACCAAAGTACACCGAGAAGAAGCTTCACGTTCCTTCAAGTATTGATTTAGTAAACAGTGCACTATAGTCTACATTGCACAATAGTGAGCCTAATTGTGATTTTGGAGTTATTCTTAGACAAAGTTAAAAATACCAAAGTTAAGTATCACGGTTCGGTTGTGCTCTAAACAGAAACATTCTGTAGGTTCTGAACGCGCCCCGTCTTATTAAAGAACCTATTGTTGATTTTATAGGCCGGGTTCTTTAAAGTAAAAGATAAAGTTGGGTAATAAAACTTCTCAAATCTATTTGTAATGTTAGGCGATATAAAATGCTAACTGGCGACAATCGGATTCTTCGTTCGCCAATGGGATTTTTTCAATTATCGACTTTCGATGAATTTTGACAGAAAACCCATTTATTAAGACACTCAGGGACATAAAACATATCTGTGTGAAATTTCCAAAAAAAATCCGCTCAGTTGTTTGGGAGTCCATAGAGAACCAACTTTCACACACACAAAGTTGTTTTTTTTTAAATATAAGTAGAGAATTATTTATGCAGTCAGATGTGGCTCCACACTTCAATACACACGTTAATTAAAATTCAAAATATGCAAAAGCCTCATACAGTTCGTAATATTTCATGCGTCATAAAAGTAAAACTCCGTAATTGCGAATACAATAAGGGATTTGTTCAAAGATGAAAGCATGTTATGGCTATGTTGAAACAGACAGAAGTCCGCAAGAAGTATTCTGTCCACAAAATGTTGCAGTGACAACTTTCAAAACAAACAAACAAAAAACAAGTATGTCGGATTAGGGTAGTGAGAAACATTGTGCAAAAGAAAAGGCAAAAAAAAATGATAAACGATTTTTAAAAAAACACAAGAGAAATAATTGAGTATGTGTAAAGTACAAGGAACACAAAGAAAACGTGTTTGGCTCCTCAGTGGCCATTCATGGAATAAAAACAGTGTATCCAAGTTTTACAGGGTAGCTTTTACGCGAAAATAAAGATTAATGGTAATCACTTTCAAGTAGGAACTTTTCGTAAACGCCATCATTTATTCTTCTTATCTTAGCTTTGCAAACCTGACTTAATATTGTTTCAGAAATATTGGTTTGAGTTATTAGTTAGTGCTAGGGTACTTTATTGGTTTTGTTGTGAAGATATTACTACAGATTAAGTATTGAGGGCGTTAACTCTGAATTAGACATAATTAATACATATTAGAAATAAAATGAAAACGAATAAGAAGATAAAGAAAAATTTAAAAAATAGACGGTGGATGATATTCATCCAAAAAAACGCGTATTAACAAGACATCTGCACAAGTACGCTTGCGAAAGGTTGACTTTCCAAATAACTTTCTCCAAAATTTATTGTCTGTCTCGACAACGTCCGAGACTTGCGAAAAATCTGCGTTAAATGCTAAGCTACCACTCTGCATTTGTGTTGAAATTTGTTGACATTTTGCTGTGTACATTACATTTTTATTTTATTTATTTTTCTTTCAATTTTCATTTTTTCGCTTTTCTTCATTGCAAATATTGACACACTGACTTCAGCCTTGTGCCACTGCTTACGAAGCTCATAAATTCTTGAATTAGAAGTTTTTGACAATACTCAGACGTAGCTGGTAGCACAACACATAGAGCCTCTATATCTCATTCCCCATCACAGACGGTTACATTTCCGACACGTTTCCCAGACCAGAAAGATCAGAATGCCTCACTTCTAGATATATTTCTGATCACAGTTTCCGATGATCATGTTGTGATAATGATAGAAATCGACATAAATTCTCGAACTAAAAATGAAGACCCACTGCTCAAAACAACGAGGTATTACAAAAAGACTAACTGGGAAGCCATCAGGGATCTCATCAGAGATGCCCATGGGGAAATATCTTTTCTATTCCAGCTGAACAATGTGCAAATGAAACCACTGAATGGTTCAAAACTGCTATTGAAGCACATGATCCCACACGGAAATTCTATAGCAAGCCCCACTCTCCCCAATGGTTTACTTCTACTTGTGCAGCTGCCATTGATCAAAGGCAGCATGCGAGCCGCAGATTCAACCGACAAAAGTCCAGTTCAAACAGAAAGAAGTATATAGAAGCTAGAAGTAATTGTAAGAGAGAAATAGCGACAGCTAAGATAGAATACACTGAAATCACCAGAAAACGCATCGAAGCACAGAAATTAGGAACTTGTGATTTTTGGAAAATCTGCAGCAGTGTAGTAAATAATGGGCAGTCAACGATGCGCTCAATGTTGTTTGCACGGCAACCGAGAAGGCTAACCTTCTCGCCAGTCGGTTTACCTCAAACTCCGCACGGGACCCGGCACAACATTCTCTCCCTGACCTTCCTTTGCGGACAGACGCCACACTATATGACTTGAAAATCACCTCCTTCCAGGTACATGGTACCATAAAAAACCTAGACACTTCAAAAGCATGTAGACCCGATCTCATCCCGGCTGTACTATTAAAAAATGCTCCGCTGAGGTTGCTCCAGTACTCTCCAAACTTTACAACAAATGCCTTAACGAATCTTGCTTTCCTGACTGCTGGAAAACCGCTTATGTGGTACTAGTTTTCAAGAATTCTGGCGAAATAACTGACCCATTAAATTATCGCCGCATTAGCCTTCTCCCGTTTTTTGCCGAAATATTTGAGTCCTTAATTAATCAAGCTCTAGTCAATCACCTTACAGCTTCTAAAATCCTTACCGACAATCAGTATGGATTTAGGCAAGCCCGTTCCACAGCAGATATTCTAACCGTAATCTCTGAACGTATATACCGTTCACTGGACAAAACAGGGGAGGCTAGAGCTTTAGCCCTCGGTGTATCTAAGGCTTTTGATAGGGTACGACACGATGGTCTTCTAAGGAAAATTAGATCATATGGTATCACTGGAAGAATACATAATGTAATTAAATCCTTCTTAAGTAAGAGAAAACTCCAGGTTTTTCTCGACGGTCGTACATCTAAACAATATGATGTAAATGCCGGAGTACCCCAGGGGTCTATCCTCGGACTTTATTATTCTTGATATTCATAAATGACCTCCCTGATAAAATTGTTTCTGAGATGGGTATATTTGCTGATGACACCACTCTCTACGAGAACAGGCACGAGGGGAAAACAAATGAACACATATCTTAGGTAATGACAGAAACACTTTGTAGTGGAATGGGGACCAAAAATCGATGGTCACGTTCAATGCTGCCAAGACTAAGCTTGTTTTCTTTCAATAATTACAAGAAACCTTCACTACCACCAATAGCAACGGCCAAGAACACATTACCCGAAAGTACTTCCTTTAAACTCCTGGTGTAACGTTTACAGGGAACATGAACTGAAATAGGTACATTGAGAGCATTGCCAAGGTTGCTGCGAAGAAGGTGGGCTCTGTCTACCGTGCTAGAAAACTACTTACGCCTGAAAGTATCCTGTACCCCTATAAGGCCACCATTCGCCTATGTATGGAGTAATGTCACATTTTCGCTGGTGCATCTGCTACTAGTCTCTCGCTCCTAGACAAGGTTCACAAGAGAGTCGCCAACCTGATATGTCCTGAACTGTCATCTAAGCTTCAGCCTCTGTCCCATCGACGAAATGTTGCATCCCTCAGTCTGTTCTACAAGTAATTTGTTGGTGAATGCTCTAACGAACTACAAGCACTTGTACCCCCTCGACGTAAATACCTCTGACAAACCCGACAAGCAGCAAAATCCCACCCCTTCACAGTAGAGATCCCTAGATGTAAGAAAGCATTCTACTCCAATAGTTTCTTCCACAGAACTGCAAGGCTTCGGAACTCCCTTCTGAGATTCTGCTTCCAGTTTCCTGCTTTCCCAACTGTACTGACATGCAGAAGTCCAAGTGTAATGTGAACAGACATCTTGCTACTCATCTCCCTTCGTAATACTCTTGCAACTTATGTCCCCGATAGTATCCCCCTACGAGTGAAAATTGAATTAAAATATACTCTCAATGATCTCGTATTTGCCTTACTTGGTAGAGCTTTTCCTGCATTGCTTTGCTCTTGAAGACAACGTTTAATGAATAGACTTTCATGCAGTACTTTGCAAACAGCTATTTAACAGCAATAAATTCTTAGACATCACGTTGGATGACGAAAATATCTTTGATTACCTTCTTGACAGAAGTATAACTAATATTTGATGAGCGTTTGTTGGCGTCTTTGCTTTACGCTTTTTATCCCTGACTGATTATTTTGCTGAAAAGTTTTGAATAGAAACTTTTTGTTGATCTGAATATAAACTGCGAAAAAAAGAAAGCAACTTATTAAACTATAATTTACGAGCAGCTCATATGTGTCATATGTGTTATGATTTTTCTGGCTTTCTAAGCCACAAAAATCAGAACATACCACTGTAGTCTTCCTTCCATTTTCACAGATATGTAAATCCTGACTCAATATATATCAGAACAAATGCAAAAAGAGTTACATGATATTTATTTTAAAGAATGCACCGTATGCAATTCATTTGATTTGGTGCGAAAAATTCATTCATTAGGTCTGCTTATAGTATGCAAGTTATTAGTCGAGTGTGACGTCCGTGCATATTTCGTATTTATTATTACAAAGCTAATTATCTATTAAATACTACACACACACACACACACACACACACACACACACACACACATATATATATATATATATATATATATATATATATATATATATGCCGAATTAAATGAATTTAGAAATAAATCATTCACGCTTGGTAAAAATCAAAGGATGGTGTGTTTTTTATATAATGAGTTAATATAATTTTTTTTTTCATTTTGTTAAAAAAAAGCGACTGACTTCACAATATATTTTATTATTATTAAATATATTCTCGGTTATTATAATGGTAAAATGGAAGTCCTCATTTACGAAACTATCACGCGAAGACGGGTTAGACACCAAATGAGGTTGAATGTGAGTAAACACAACGTCCCAAAAAGATAATCTATAGATTTAAACAGACATTTAAATTTCCCCAGCTTAGAAGAATCTTTCAACAACACTCGTAGAGATAAATTGGGATATAATAAGCAAAAATTAAGTAACACATTAATTGATACCCGAAACAATAAAGATGGAAATTGAATTTTATTTGACATAAATACTATTTTAGATCAAGTTTCGGGTTTATTCAGAATGTGGGCGAATACCAAGCAAAATGGGCATGATTTCAGACTAGAGTTTAACGAAAATGTTCGCATTTTGTTCGCCTATTTTATTTTACTAATGATTCTTGTTTTCCTATTTCTGTTTAATTCTTTTATTCATAGTTTGAGGAGACGAAGGTAGGTTTTATTTTTATTTAATTTTAACTGGCACATTTATGTTCATTCCAATTTGGACTACGGATGTACGTTGTGTTGTGACTTTGAAAAACGAAACGCTAATACGCAAGCTTGTAATCAAGCAATCTCCGAGTCATTCTTTTCAAAACAAAATATTTTACCCATACAAATAAAATATTTAATGTGTTTTTTTATTTCTATTTAAAGAAATATCTAGAGTAAATAGTTAATGTGTAAAATTGAAACCACATGCATACTTACAAATGTGTTGCTACCTTGTAGTGATTCTTTGAAGTATACTCTAAACAATAGACACACACACAAATATACGTGTGTGTATTGTTTAGAGTATACTCCAAAGAATCACTACAAATGTGTGTGTGTGTTGTTTAACGAAATATCGCAAAGACGTAATGTAAATAGTTTCTAGGATTTTCAAATGGAAGGGCGAATGCTACTTTTTTACATTACCTCTTTGAGACCTTCTATTTGGAAACGAAAGGAAAATCTCTTAAGAGTAAAATTGTGTTTTTATTTGTTTTCCTTGTTTTTCTTTACTTCCATATTCTCTATATTTCATAATGTGTTAATCGTAGTCCTTAAAGTTTATTTAATTCTATTGAACGGGGTTCGAAACTGGTTAGTTAGCCCTTTAATTTTTTTAAATTCTACCATGTAAAATAGATTTGGTTTTTATATAGCCATAACTAAATTCTCTACACCTTTAACACACACATATATATACACACGCCCGCACAAACACACACACACACACACACACACATATATATATACAGTTGTGCCCGATATTATTCATACCCCCCTTGAAAATTGAGTTTATTAGGTGTAACTTTTGTAAGAATTTATTGTTTACGTCCATATTGATACATATTCTTAATAAACCTCTTCTGATCATTTTCGTCATTTTAAAATCTCGGGATACTTGTAATAAAAGAAATATACAGCTATTTATAAAATCTGCAATGTTCAAAAATAATCATACCCCCTTATTTTTTCAGTATTAATCGAGTTTCTGACTGTTTGTTTTCTGTTTGATTCTTATTTTGAATGCTTTTATACAACCTTTGATTAATTTCATTTCGTTTTTTGCATTTTACAGAAATTAAAATGATATCAACTGAAAACCAATAAAAGAATAAAAATTATTAGAATGGGGAAGAAAAAAGAGCTTAGTAATGATCTTAGGACTAAAATTGTGAATTCACATAATGATGGTTTAGGTTACAAGTCAATTTTCAAGAAATTTGAGGTCCCTACAGCAACAGTACAGAGCATCATCAAAAAATTCCAGAGCCACCACACAACAAACAACTTGATTGGTAGAGGAAGAAAAAAGAAACTGTCTGCTAGAGCCACCAGGAATATTGTAAGAAGTGTTAATGCAAATCCAACCACCACTAATAAGGACATTTTAGAAAATCTGGAGTCTTCTGGCATAAAAATATCAAGGCAAACATTGCAAAGGACTCTGCATGAAAATGGTCTGAAAGGAAGAAGACCAAGAAGGACTCCATTGCACACCGGAAAACACCTTGCAGCACGTCTAAAGTTTGCTAGGACCCATGTGAATTCTCCAGAGTCCGTTTTCTCAAGTATTTTGTGGACTGACGAAACAAAAATTGAATTGTTTGGCCATATGGATGCTTCTTACGTTTGAAGGAAGAAAGGAGAAGCTTACAACCCAAAGAACACCATACCCACGGTGAAACATGGTGGTGGTAGCCTAATGTTTTGGGACTCCTTTTCGGCTAGTGGTCCAGGTAGTTTGGTCAAGATAGATGGAACCATGAAGAAGGAGCAATATTTGGAGAGACTCAAGAAAAACATTAGACAGGATGCGGAGAAGCTCGATTTAGGACCAAACTGGGTCCTTCAACAGGATAATGATCCAAAACATACTGCCAAAATAGTCAAGAAATGGTTTGAGGATAATCAAATTAATGTTTTGAAATGGCCTAGCCAGAGTCCCGACCTGAACCCTATCGAAAACCTCTGGCACATATTGAAAACTGAGGTTAAAAAGCGGAAACCTAGAAATTTGAGGGATTTGGAGAACTATTGCATTGAAGAATGGTCAAAAATCAGTGTTGATGCTTGTAAAAACCTTGTTGATAAATATCCCAAACGGTTACAGGCAGTTATTAAGAATAAAGGGCATGCTATTGACTATTAGTAAGAGAGGTATGAATAATTTTGAACTAGTGCCATTATTGTTTTTCTTTGTATAATGTTTCAAACTTGCATAATTTATTTATTTGTTGAGTTTAAATTAAATGCTTATGCTTGATTTATTGTTTGAAATCCCTTTAATATTGTCTACCTTCTGGTTTGAGCAATATTCTTATAGAAATCTCAAAGATCCGAGGGGTATGAATAATATCGGGCACAAGTGTATATATATATATATATATATATATATATATATATATATCATGAGCGTAAATAAAAACTGACAATCGGAAAATTACGTGTAAAAAATATTTTTCGACATAATACGTCCAATAAAGAAAGGCAATAAAACGGATTTTCAAAGAAAAGAAAAATTCTTTTTTTCAGATGATAGAACTAGTTAGCAAACCATATAAATAGTGGGGCTAAAAGATTGACCTTTATGCATTTTTTAAACTAACATTTTTTCTCTTATTCGTCCGTATCTAAAAGTTAAAGCTTTAAAGAGCAATTCAAAACATTAAACTTTCACATGAAAATGGAAATGTAAATTGAAGAAAATAATGTCCTTAAATTTAGAAATCCTCATTAATCTGAAGAAAGCACATTTTTTCAGCATTTAATTTTTGTTTTTTTGATGGAAAGTTTAATACATTATTCGACATATTTTGAAATAGTCCTTTAAATGTAAAAAAATCTAATTTTTCTATGACATTTTCAAAACTGGATTTAGTGAGGTGTTAGGAGGAAAATCTGTTGCATTTCGAAATATTTATAGATTGAAATTCAAAGCAAAGAAAACATTTTCTGCACTGGGAAATCTTTACTCAATAATATTTACATTTAATTTTATTCAAAAAATATTCTATATTCATGATGTGATTGGAATTTTAAGAAAAGCTTATTATTTCATATATTTTACAAATGTTCATGAATCATTATTCAATTATTTTTTCACTTTTAGATATCAATATTAACATGCGTATTAATAAATTAGTGAAATTTTTAATTGATAATATTTCTTATACTTTGTCGATATGTTAAGTATACCATTTTGTTTTGTTTTTTCAAAAATTCATTCAAACTTACATTTGAATAAAAAAAAAACTCATTTCCTCTACATGATAATGAAAAAATATATTTGAAGAAAAGAAATAGATAACATTTTGGATTTTCGTATGCTTAAAAATTATATTACAAAAAAGGACGGCTTCTATTCGTTTACATTGCTTATTCCATTGACAGAAAGCTCAGTTTGAATGTACAACCTATTTTAAGTCATACAGCTTATTAAAGAAATGTGGACTTGAATGTGTCTCATGAAACTTCTCAATTATATATGGATTAAATACACAAAGCCCTGAAACATATAACATAGAAATCCTGAGGAAAAACTTTGGAATAGAAACTTTAGGAAAGTCCATTTTTATTATCAAGAAGTAGTGAGGCATTATTTGAGTTCTGTATCAATAATTAAACTTTTTAAGTAACTTCCAAGAATTCTGAATTTCCAAATCTTTATTGAAATAAAAAAAGAGATAGTTTTCTTGCATAACGACAAAAGGAGGGTGGACCTGTAAATTCATCCTTGTCCGTTCGTCTGCCCGCACGTTGTTCCATGACTACGCCTTGGAATTTTCTGAAATTTTGCACAGACATTAAACATGATATGAGTTTAAAAGTTACAGAACGGATTTCCCGGGAAACCCGCTTTCCCTCTGAGGTGCCTTTCGGGTTAAAATGACTAAAATTGACGCTTTTGTGCTTATTAAAAAATTGATGCCTTGAATTTTTATAAAACTTTCTGAAACTTTCTATATAATTTTGTTTGTCTATACTTTGCGATAACTCTTGGGTGTGCTCCAGGGGCTCTTTTAGGGTTAATAAAATCACTCCATTTTTGGGACTATTTTATCATATTTGTCCAAAATTCTCAGTGTAGGTCTATTTTGCATGGTGCTGAACTCAAATGTAAATATGTAAGGCCTTAGAGACTTTTGGGGCTTAATAGCCGGGATGATGGACTTTTTTTTCATTTGATTTTTACATATGTTAAGACCTAAAACTGCACCGTTTGTTCATTTTCACCAGGATTTGATGGCCCGTGTAGACCTTTAAGGCTAATGGGGGAGGTAAATGCTGAACTTAGTCATTTTTATGCCTCATTCAATGTGCACTCACCGGGGATCATGCATGCTTCACTTGTTATGTATTCAATGTATGTGATAAGTAAAAATTTAAAAAAAAACTGTACACATATTAAAATTTTCATTTTTTAACTTTATAATTAATATTGTTTTAATCGTATTTATATTAATATTTTGTGTTGTAATTATTGTTTACAGCAGCTTTTATCATATTTAACTTTTAAAAATATTCCGGGATTTGAATTTAAATATTGCTTTTTTATCAGAGTAATATATGTTTTTTTATCGCTTACTAAGATACAAAGTATATATAAATTGTTGATAATCCTTAAACTCAATTGATGAGTTTTAATTGAAATTTTAAAAAGTACATATTTTCTTTATTTTCAGACTTGCATTTGAATAAAAACTGTTCTTCATTTTAATCTTTTTATTCACGTGGTTTATAGGAGTTTTATGAAAATATTTTGTTCAGTGAATACAACCAACACCATTTCTCTTATATTTTCTGATGTTTAAAATAGGTTTTTCCAATCTTTCTAAATGTATATTTGATGGATTACAGCTCATAATTTTATGCAATTTTGTTTCATTTGAATGTTTTTAATTATTAAACATCAAGGAAATAGTTTTTTTTTCATTTGAAAACATTTACTGAATTTTTCCCCTAATATATAAAGAAATAATTATTTTTCATAGATATGAATACCTTTTTCGAGAAAATTAGAGATTTTTTTAGATATAGTGTGATTATAATTTTTAAAAAATGAAATAATTAAGCTATGTTTCCTCCTAAAATTTATAAGTTTGAATTGTTTTTATTCACAATGAAAGAGGAAATGTTTCGGTTTTTCAATATTTGTCGTCTAGAGGATCGGGCACTAAAACGATACCAATCTCGTGAAAATCCGTCGTCTCTGTCGAAAGTTTTAGGCATACATACATACATACATACATACATACGTACATACGTACATACGTACATACATACATACATACATACATACATACATACATTTAAGCAGACAGGCGAGATTTATATGATAAAAGGTTTTGGTCGTGTGGAGGTAATGCATTTTAAAAGTCAATGTGCAAGATCTTTGCAAACAGACTCTTTACAATATTAAAATTTGATATAACTCTTATAAAGAGTGATGACAATCCTGAATACTATTGATTACAAATATTGTAAATCCAACAAGCAATATCCATTTCAAGATATCAATCAAAATCAGAGTCAAAGTCAGAATAATTTGAATAATCATAACGATCAAAACTGATCTCAGAAAAATTCCAACAATATAATATCTATTACAATAAAAAGGTGATTTGAAGATCAAATAACTTTAATAATGATAATAATAAAAACACCTTTAACAAATTTAAACATTCAATTTTATAATGAAATATAAAACATATGAAAATATATTTCAAGTGTTGACATATAAGCTGCTAAACTCCTGCCTTTTTATTGTTTTACCAAATCCTACCGTCTATACTTACTTATACATTCTATGATTAAATCTCATTGAAAATTAACACCCATTTTCTTACCACTATGCAAAATTTGCAAAAAGTTGAGACGTAACATGTTTTATGAACTCTTATTCTTTACATGCCAAATTTTTAGATTATGTAGAAAAGTTAGTGACATAATTATTACTGAGTTACAAGTAATTTTAATGTACTAACATTTCGAGATATCTCACAGTAGTTCTATTTCTTGTTGCATTCTTAAGTAGTTCTCCATATTTGTCTACAAAATGTTTGTTTTAATTCACGGTCTGATCCGAACTAATATTCCACTGATTATTCTATTGAATTTTAATTGTTTGCTTATGTGACGAGAAGGTGTTTGCTGATGTGAGGGTTGCTGTTTTCAACTACCATGGAATTTCGACGGGTACTTCCACCACCCATCACCCACCCACCACCATCTAGTACTCTTTTTGTTCAAAGAAATATGGACTTATTTTATTGTCGTGTCCAACAAGGCAGGAATCTTCAAGAAGTATTGAGTTCACAAAGTGTTTCAGTAGAAATTGTTTAGAGCACACACGACTATTTGCAAGGAACCAGTGTGTCAAAAGGGGGCAGCAATAAAGATTTTCAATGAAAGAAGAAAATGCAAACAAATCGATAAAAGAAAATAAAAATCACAATGGAAATAAATGAGTATGAAAGGTATAAGTAACACAGTAAAAGCGTATTTGGCTCTTCCGTGGAACCCATGCGAATATATATAATAGTTATATAGAGTTATTCTTGTGTTTAGTATAGTTTAAAACAAAATTGAGACTTGTCGATTGAGATCTGGTTTCTTAAACGATAGAAAGCTTGCTATTTTCTTCGATTTTATGTTATTTTTTTATTTTATTATTTTTTTCGGCCTATTTTTGTTTGAGACTTTACTTAGTGTGATTTTAAGATTGGCTTAGTTTTAAATGCTTGTGCTTGGGCACTTTCCTGATTTTGTGATTGAAGGAAGACTACGGATGAAATAAAAAAGCCGATAAATTTAAATTAGGCATATTTAAGAAATATTACAATAAAAGGTGAAAAAGAAAAAGAAAAACAGAAAGAAAAATGAAGGTTGATGATATTCTTCATCTAAAAACGAATACCAGTCAGAAATCTGCAAAAGTAAACTGACGAAAGTTGGTTTTTCAGATAACTATCTCTTTCACACATCCGTAATGTGTCGGCGAAACTTGAAATCTCCTTTGAATTCTTACATGACTGATCTGCATTTGTATCGAAGTGAGTTAGGGGCTATTATTAACGTTCTCTTGTGAGCTTTACATTTTTATTTTATTTTATTGCTTTCAATTCTTATTTTTTCTGTTTTTTTTTTTTTATTTCTACCTTTGATGCACTGCCTTCAGCCTCGGGCAACAACGTACAACTCTTAAAATTCTTGAATCAGATTCTTCTCTTGCTATTGCTTTCACTGTTTTTTTTATTCATCCGATTGCTCTTGAAGATCGTGTTAAATAAGTTAGGCTTTCACGCAGTACTTTGCAAACAGCGAATAGGGTCAGCAATCAATTTCTAAGCTTCGGCTTTGATGACGAAGATATCGGTGAGTAGTTTCTCGACAACAAAATATATCTTCACTGTTCATTTTTCGGTGAATTGGGTTGTGCGTCTACGGATTAATTATCTTGGGAAATTGTTTTAAATAGAGTTTTTTTTTAATTTGAACTGACAAATCAAAAAAAAACAATAGAAAACAGCTCCCACTACCAAACCTGTAGGATTCTCGAATAGCTCATACGTGTCAGACTTCTTTAAAAAGCATAATATTCAAGGATAGGCGTTCGTTCTTTCAAGTATAAACATTGCCTCTCTCTCTCTCTCTCTCTCTCTCTCTCTCTATATATATATATATATATATATATATATATATATATATATATACATATATATATAATTTTGTATATTTTGGCAGTAAGTCATTACATAGACACCTTTGATTGAACACGACAACGTTATTTCTTTATCCGATCTTGTTGGATATCTTTTCTATTTTCCGAGCGGTCTTTATAAATTCGGCAGGCATATTATAAAGACTCCGTCCTCAAATTCACCCATGAACCAAACATAAATAATAAAATACCATTTCCCGACGTATTAGTCGATTCAACCAACCCCACTAGATACACAACTTCAACATACAAAAAACCTACCAACAATAACACAATATTCCTAAATTGCCATAGTGAATGCCCAGAAAAATATAAAACTGCCCTTATAAAAACGTGATCCACCGCTCATACAATATAACATTAACCCGACAAATATTTTATAAAGAACTAACCAACATAAAACAAACACTTATAAACAATAAATGTCCCAATAAAATCGTCAATAAACACATAAAACTCTATTTAAACTGACTCCACAATAAAAACATAAACCGTAACCCTACAAAAAACGACACCATTAAAGTATACTATAAAAACCAATTAGACACTAACTACAAAACAGAGTAAAAAATAATAACGAACCTTATTAAAAGATCCACCAGATCCACCGACCTAAACAAAAAGATAAGACTAATAATATATTACGCTAAATTTTAAACTTCTAATTGAATAATTAAAAACAATAAAAATACTAACACTACACTAAGCCAAACTAATGTAGTGTATAAATTTATTTGCTCCTTCGAAGAATGTCTCCGAACCCACTCTAAAAAGTCATACAATGCATACATTGGCCATACAACAACACTCTCCCCACGACTAACCTATCATTTAGCTGACAATAGAACCATAAAGCAACACCTAACATCCCACGATAAAAACCTACAGTCGTCTGACATTAGAAATATCTCCACTAAGAATACTAAAATTCGATACCTTAACAACTGCACACAACGACTAAAATTACTAGAAGCCATACTTATAAAAAAAAAACTACAGCCCTTTTTAAACCGGATCTCATTAAACACCGGGACAAATATACTAACCGTATTTAATAACTAACATGAAACTAAATCAATAAACTATAAAATAGTAAAATTGAAACTAAAAATAAACAAGGTAAAATAATTCGTCGCCAACACACTTGCCCTCAACTTTATAGCCAATTAAAAATTGTATATAAATACACCACGCCGCAAAGGAAAAGAAAAGGAAAAGAAAACAACAACAATTGCTCCTGGCGATAATTACATGTTATTACATATGTGTATGTTATGTTTATTAGGGCCAAAAATAAGATTGAAATTAAACAAAGAACAAGTGAATTTACTGGAAGCTTAGGAAAATCATGGATTACAATAAAAAAAAATGCGAGCATGAAAAGTAATATGATTAAGCTTAAACATGAAAAAGTAAAGGACTAATTGTTAAAACTAAAAAAAAACAAGGACAAGATATTCTAGTAAAAATGTAATACATTTATAACTTAAAATTTGCAGCATTAAGAATTGAATTTTCTAGTTTTAACAACTAGTCCTTTATTTAGTTCATGTTTAAGCTTAATTATATTACTTTTCATGCTCGCATTTTAAATTGAAATCCATGATTTTTCTAGGCTTCCAGTAGACTCACTTGTTCTTTGTTAAATTTCAATCTTATTTTTTTGCCCCAATAAACATAACATACACATATGTAATAACAATGTACGGCCAAATTTCTAATGGGTAGATTAAACATTCGTTGAATATATAGGTTGAGAAGTGTCCTCACAGACATATTCTCATTTATATATATAATATATAGATCATAATCTAACGATGCTTGAGACTCTCTCATTATAGGGCACCTTAATAGTTGACTTAATCAGCATTATATTCCCTCAACGTTTAGAAATCTACTTCTTACTGCTAACGGAGTGTTTGTGCAATACTTCAGATAGGGAAAATAATCAATATTATCACACCTTGGTTCATCACCAACGTCTGATAGCAACCTTCATAATTTATGAGGATGAGGATTTCTATTTATTTCTTTTATGTCTGTATACATTCATGCATAAAAAGTGGCAAATTAAACTGGAAATCAATCATTTCATCATTCTTTAATATTTGATTCTTTGATTGTCATGTGGCACACGCGTTTTCCACATATAGAACGCAACACTAGATAAGATATTATTGTTGTGATTGAAATTGGACAAAAACTGACAATTATAAACTTTGGGCGATGTTTGAGGGATAAACATGTATTACCCCTAAAGCAAACACTAACATGATAAATTGCTGCGTATATCGTGAATTATTTTCTATTATTACTGACTAAAATATTCTCGCCGCTGAAACATGCTGTTTATTCAACGCGAAAATAACAAGATGGCTTCTACTATCGAGACCATTTACCCAAGACGATAAAACCCCCGTATACAAAAACGCAGTGTAATATAATAGTTTTTAAATTAGATATTTCATCTATATGTTTTTAAATTAGATATTTCATCTATATGTGTGTGTGTGTGTGTGTGTGTGTGTGTGTGTGTGTGTGTGTGTGTGTGTGTGTGTGTTATCTGATGATAGTCGATCATGTAGGTCTGGATGCATGGTTATTCTGTTCTCTGTTTAAAGTTTAGTTATATTTTCATGAAGCAGTTCTATTTCTGCTTTTTTTGTTTTGTTTTTGTGATTGAACCGTTGAAATAGGTGGCAATTAGTTTAGGAATACTTTTTAGTGATCTGTAAGTTCTTGTTTTTTTTGTAATTATAATGTAATATTTTCAGTTGGTTGTGATATCGTTGTTAAACCTCCTTATATCTTCTTCAGTAATGCAGTCATTCAATTTGTGTTGTAGTTCGTTGAGTCCAGCTGTGTGTTTCAAAATGACTTTTTAGGCAGTAGTAACTACTCTTTTGGGCTGTGGTATCAAATATATATATATATATATATATATATATATATATATATATATATATATGAGCAAACAGTTAATAAAATATGTTTAAAAACACTTTGAAATGAGTTAAACCCATATTTAATCTGAAAAGGAAACACTAGATGAATGGATAGTCTTTAATCCGCGGAGTTTTACCATATTTGATTAACTGTTTGCTCATATTATAAGCTCTATTTCCTATTTGGTTTTATCGAGCTTTTATGTCTGGCTGAGATAATTTTATAAATATTAATTCTTTAATATCTATAATTTACTTTAATTTTACCATCTTTGATCATTTTGGTAAATTCAATTGTAATTTTCATTTTATATATATATATATATATATATTATATTTTCGCAAAAATCAAAACAACAAAATATAAAATGAGAACATTTATTTCTTTTTTGATGCGTTACAATAGTTTCGTAACTATTTTGGCAATGTTAAATATTGTAATTTAAAATTAGTCTAAAATAGCTACTCTTCAAACGGCAAAATACACTTCATACATATAATCTCTATTTTTAGGCAGTAGACGATGGGGTCAGGGAACTACGTAAGAATAAAATAGATTTTTTATTAAAATGGGTAATAATAGGTAAAGCTTGTAATTATAAACAAGTAAATCAAAAATATGTAATCCATGTTTACTTGAAATAGACTACATAGTGAAGAAAATGTTAAACAAAAAGTTAGATGTTATACAAAACTGTCCTTATAGAGTTAATTCCTTTTATGACGCCTAAAACTTGATTAAAACAAATTTTAAAAATCATACATTTACTTAAGATGTTAAGGTAAAATATTATTGTGGAAAGAAAATGCTTAAATTTAATACTAAGACTATCAAATGGTGCAATAAATAAATAAATTATTAGCTCATTAAATTACCATATAGAAACTAAAATGATTATTACATAAATAATATAAATAGAAGTAATATCTATTTAATAATAGGTATGGGTAAAAAAACATCCGAGTAATTTCAATAACACAAAGGTTGGGATAAATTAAAATATATTTTATCAAAATATAAAGTTGAAACATAAAATTAAATAAAGGTGATTAATAAATACTAAATTCTAAATATTAAAATATTAACGCATCAAATGTCAATAATTTGCACGTAAAAATTCAACAAATAATAATTGATATAAAAATAAAATAAAGTACCTGAATAATGGTAAGAATTGAAAAAATAAATTTTAAATTAAAATGATTGGCATAACCACTATGGGATGAAGATAAATTTTAATTAATGATATTAAAATAAACCTTTCAATGACAGTTCCTTTTTAAAGAAATACGACGTTAAGCATAAATTAATCAGTAGATCGTAGAATGTAAACAAAATTGATACAAAACTATCGTAGATTGTGGAAAAAATAATCGAACATATTATTCGAAACAAGAATTTAAAGGGGTGGATTAGTATTTGGAAATAAATCAATTAAACAAATAAAGTTTGAAAGAAAAATAATTATTTAAATAAAAAACATACAAATGTTGCATAGGGATGGGGTCTTTTTTAAGAGATACGGGGACATGTATATTGATGAGGGGAAGATACATTTATACACTTCTGGAGTGTTTCTTTTTTTAACATCTATAGTGAGGAGAAAATGCTCAGATATTTGAACACAGGAGGGGGGTGTCATTACTTACATGGTGAGGCACATTACTTAGGATGGGTTATACAAAGTTCATTAGTAACGATGATTTCACATTACCTTCAATTTGGTAGAAAGATGACACGAAAACGGCAGTTACAAAAATATGAGATGTTCTTTTATTCCATTTGACCGGTCGAAATGATGATGACATCCGGGAATTCAAAGTTGTTTCTACATGGTTAATGTTCTAACCATTCGCTTCTAAAGCGCGACCCTCTTCATGTCAGCTCTGTCTCCGTCCGACTCGACTCTCCTTTCCTTCTCGACTGAACTAGCTCCTATATTGAGAATTTATTTCTGCCATAACGTCATTCGTGTGTCTGTCAACGTGATCGACCCACGTGGCCTAAACATGCGTGGTTCTGCAGAAAAAGAATTCTCACTCCTATTTTTCCTAACCTATTTTTCAACATATTTAAATTGTGTGGTTCTTAATTTTCTATCTGAGCTTATTTTAATTCAGTTTTCATAAAAAGAATTGAACAATCAAATTTTCTTTTTATAAAAACAGTATTCAAATTTGGGAAAGAGGATGGAACAACTTTCTCTTCTGCCTCTCTCTCACACTCTTTATCTTCTCTCTCTCTCGCCCTGTTTCTCTTCTCTCTATATTCGCACTTATCAAGGCCAATAGGCAACTCGAGGATCAACTCGACGATGAGAGTTCAAACGTGCACAGTATTCAAATTTGGGAAAGAGGATGGAACAACTTTCTCTTCTGCCTCTCTCTCACACTCTTTATCTTCTCTCTCTCTCACCCTATTTCTCTTCTCTCTGTATTAGCACTTATCAAGGCCAATAGGCAACTCGAGGATCAACTCGATGATGAGATTTCAAACGTGCACAGTATTCAAATTTGCGAAAGAGGATGGAACAACTTTCTCTTCTGCCTCTCTCTCACACACTTATCTTCTCTCTCTCTCTCACCCTGTTTCTCTTCTCTCTATATTAGCACTTATCAAGGCCGATAGGCAACTCGAGGATCAACTCGACGATGAGAGTTCAAACGTGCACAGTATTCAAATTTGGGAAAGAGGATGGAACAACTTTCTCTTCTGCCTCTCTCTCACACTCTTTATCTTCTCTCTCTCTCTCACCGTTTCTCTTCTCTCTATATTAGCACTTATCAAGGCCAATAGGCAACTCGAGCATCAACTCGACGATGAGAGTTCAAACGTGCACAGTAGTCAAATTTGGGAAAGAGGATGGAACAACTTTCTCTTCTGCCTCTCTCTCACACTCTTTATCTTCTCTCTCTCACCCTGTTTCTCTTCTCTCTACATTATCACTTATCAAGGCCAATAGGCAACTCGAGCATCAACTCGACGATGAGAGTTCAAACGTGCACAGTAGTCAAATTTGGGAAAGAGGATGGAACAACTTTCTCTTCTGCCTCTCTCTCACACTCTTTATCTTCTTCTCTCTCTCTCACCCTGTTTCTCTTCTCTCTATATTCGCACTTATCAAGGCCAATAGGCAACTCGAGCATCAACTCGACGATGAGAGTTCAAACGTGCACAGTAGTCAAATTTGGGAAAGAGGATGGAACAACTTTCTCTTCTGCCTCTCTCTCACACTCTTTATCTTCTCTCTCTCACCCTGTTTCTCTTCTCTCTGTATTAGCACTTATCAAGGCCAATAGGCAACTCGAGGATCAACTCGACGATGAGAGTTCAAACGTGAACAGTAGTCAAATTTGGGAAAGAGGATGGAACAACTTTCTCTTCTGCCTCTCTCTCGCACTCTTTATCTTCTCTCTCTCTCTCTCACCCTTTAAGATTCCTCTCCCCTAAGAATAAAACATATGATCAATATCTGCTTTTGTTTCTTCATTGTTTATACGGTCCCGGGCAACGCCGGGTAGCCCTGCTAGTAATATATAAAAGGCAAAAATCTGTGTGTTTGTATGTTTGTATGTAACGCTAAAACTTTTGACAGACACAACCAAAGTTGACAAATCTGGTATCAGATTGGACGTTGATCACCCGGATGACAAATATCGAAATTTCACGTCAAACGGACAACTAGAAGGGGGTAAACATATCAGTTATCTTCAAGGGGGGCCCAAAAAACCTGTCATTGTAATGGTTTTTATTACGTAATTCTTGAATGATCCAATGTAATTCATACGTAAAAAAAACGCTTAGTCATGTCACGTGACGTGACGTCAACGTCCACTAATGGCGAACAATTGTAAATAACAAGTTTTTCTCCGATACTTTTGCAATTTCTCTTCTCCTTCATTATATATATTATTAAACTTTATGACAATGTTTCCATCGTGATTAACTGGTTACAAATAGTATTTATACGACAGTTTTAACGAAAAATGTTAAGAAAAAATGATAAGAGATAAAAAAATTTCAACTTGAAAATTTCTTCGATAAAAAATTAACATCGTTATATTTAAGCTAAAAACCAAACAGCCATTACTTATATTGTATCATTACCACGTGACCACTTACATCTTTCTCTTCTCTTTCTCTCTCTCTCTCTCACACTTTCTCTTCTCTCTCTCTCTCTCACTTTCTCTATCACCCTCTTTCTATTTTTCTATTCGTTTAAAAACGCTTAGTCATGTCACGTGACGTGACGTCAACGTCCACTAATGGCGAAAAATTGTAAATAACAAGTTTTTTCTCCGATACTTTTGCAATTTCCTTCTCCTTCGTTATATATATTATTAAACTTTATGACAATGTCTCCATCGTGATTAACTGGTTACAAATAGTATTTATACGACAGTTTTAACGAAAAATGTTAAGAAAAAATGATAAGCGATAAAAAAATTTCAACTTAAAAATTTCTTCGATAAAAAATTAACATCGTTATATTTAAGCTAAAAACCAAACAGCCAATCTTTCTCTTCTCTCTCTCTCTCACACACTTTCTCTTCGCTCTCTCTCTCACTTTCTCTATCACCCTCTTTCTATTTTTCTATTCGTTTAAAAACGCTTAGTCATGTCACGTGACGTGACGTCAACGTCCACTAATGGCGAACAATTGTACAATGTCTTTTATTTCAATATTCGATATAAGAATAATTTCAATATTACATATATATAATATTTCAATTTAATAAAAGAAAAAGTCGATAAAATTGACACATAAACAGTAAAAATAACATACAGTAATAAAGTTATTAATAAATGTAAGTTATTAATTAAGAACCGATTTATCGCATTCGATACAATAATCTCTAACCGCCTTTCAAAACACAAGGAATTAACTTCACTATACACCGCTTTTGGTTACTATGGAAACAGTTAATTTTTGTGCTGATTCGATTTTTCATTAATAAATTAATTTTATTATTCTAAAAAAAATACAGGACCCTTTAAAAGTAAAACAATATTTGTTTAATAGTAATTATTAAAGAACAAGTTAAAATTTGACTTTTTTGGCCTTTTTAAATCTAAAACATGTGCTTATGTCTATGAATTTGACCTTTTATGCTGAAAGATTTGGCTTCAAACATTAACATCGTTATATTTAAGCTAAAAACCAAACAGCAATTACCTATATTGTATCATTACCACGTGACCACTTACATCTTTCTCTTCTCTCTCTCTCTCTCTCTTCTCTCTCTTCTCTCTCTCTCACCCTCTTTAAAACCAGTCGGTGTGTTTTTGATTTTATTTTGATTTGATTTTTCATGTAAGTAATACGTATGTATTTTTATCTCAGTAATTTTTATTATATTTATATATTTTAGATATTGACTGCTTTCTTTTTATTCATAGAACTTAATAAAATTTATTTATTTATTTCATATGCTAATATTTTTCGGATTATACAATACACTTTATTGCAAATACTTCTGGCAACAGTTATTTATTTAACTTATATGCTAATACTTTTTGGGTACAAATTTCTTTTTTCCATGTTTACAGAATTTTTTTTTTTACATTTTTTTTATACTTTTTAATAGCATTTCCTTTTTTTCATGGGAAATTATTTTTCTATTCGTTTTAAGAAAATGCTATTAAAAAATAAAAATTCGATAAATTCTGGCAACAGTTATTTATTTAACTCAATGCTACTATTTTTTTGTAAAAATATTTTGTTTCCATGTTTTCGAAATTTTTTTTTAAAACTTTTTTATATACTTTTTATTAGCATTTTCTTTTTATATGACAACGTTAATGTTCATGAATATTTAAATAAAATACATTACCGCACATTTATTAATATTATCTCTCTTTTAATCACTTTTATCGACTATCAGCCAAATAACCGGGGTCTAAAAGTTGGGAAATTATTTTTCTATTCATTTAAAGAATATGCTATTAAAAAAGAAAAAGTCGATAAAAGTGAGACATAAACAGTAAAAAAAAGAAGATATTATTATTAAATGTGTAGTAATGTCTTTTATTTCAATATTCGATATAAGAATAATTTCAATATTTCATATATATAATATTTCAATTTAATAAAAGAAAAAGTCGATAAAATTGACACATAAACAGTAAAAATAACATACAGTAATAAAGTTATTAATAAATGCTCGTGTTTGCGCGTATAGGAATGCCCACCAGGCCCACGCCCCACCACTTATAATATAAAGAAGTACATGGATTAATATCCCAAAAACTACGTTTTTGTGACAAATTTCAATGGGATATTCGTTTTCAGCATACTCCAAATTATTACTATTAAACAAATATTGTTTTACTTTTAAAATTTCCTATATTGCTTAAAATAATATAAAATGTGTTTATTATTAAAAATAAATATTAACATTTAAATTAATAAAATGTGTTTATTATTAAAAATAAATATTAATATTTATTTAAAATAATAAAATGTGTTTATTATTAAAAATAAATATTAACATTTCAAATAATAAAATCTGTTTATTATTATAAAATAATTATTAATATTTAAAATAATATGTGTTCATTAATAAAAATAAATATTAATATTTAATATAAAATAAAATGTGTTTATTAATGAATATAAATATTACTATTTAAAATTATAAAATGTGTTTATTATTAACAATAAATATTAATATTTAAAATTATAAAATGTGTTTATTATTAAATATATAGTTTTAATATTAAAAATAATAAAATGTGTTTATTATTAAAAATAAATATTAATGCTTAAAATAAAATAACATGTGTTTATTATTAAAAATAAATATTAATATTTAAAATAAAATAAATGTTTATTATTAATAATAAATATTAACATTTAAAATAATCAAAGGTGTTTATTATTAAAAATAAATATTAATATTAAAAATAAAATAAAATATGTTTATTATTAAAAATAAATAATATTTAAAATAATAAAATATGTTCATTATTAAAAATAAATATTAATATTAAAATAAAAATGTGTTTATTATAAAACATACATATTAATATTCAAATAAAAATGTTTTTATTATTAAAAATACATATTAATATTCAAATAAAAATGTTTTTATTATTAAAAATAAATATTAATATTTACAGTAGAATAAAATGTGTTTATTATTATAAATAAATATTAATATTTAAAATAAAATGTGTTTATTATTAAAAATAAATATTAATATTTAAAATAATAAAATGTGTTTATTATTAAAAATAAATATTAATATTAAAATAAAATGTGTTTATTATTAAAAATAAATATTAATATTTAAAATAATAAAATGTGTTTATTATTAAAACGGGCACACTTAAAAAGAAAAGAACCCCTTCCCTAATGCAGGAGAGAGAATGCTCCCTGCTTGATCCCCTTCTTTGGTTGGATGACTGCCACCTCCCTATAGCGAAGGGTAAAACAAAAACAAATCACCCCTTCAGCCCTTCCCTAATCTGCGTAGCACGGCTCCCTCTTACAGGGAGGGAAGGTCAACAGGTGGAGGAAAAATAGTCAACGCAGGTCATACCGCCTGACCAGCTAAAATCGCCTTTTTATATAAAGCAGACAGTCAGACTATTTGCCTTGAGGGCGGGCTAAGCCCTCCTACACCCCCCCCCCCAAGCTGAGAGCTGGAGAAACTTCTCTCAGAAGGGGTATGGGAGGACCGGGAGACCTTCCCTCTTTCAACTAAGAGATAGATATCCTTTTGTATGGTTGATTGACCCCCGCCTCCTGTCGGTTCCGCTTACTCCATTCGGAAAGAGATCAACCTTACACAAAAAAAAAATATGGGGAGAGGGAAGCCTTCCCGGGCCCCCTTTCTGGGAGGAGAAGTTCCCCGGCTCCTACCTTTTTGGGAGTGCTCAGCCCGCCCTCCAGTCAACCAAATAAAAAAAAAATTACCCATCCCACCTTTGTGGGAAGAGTGCTCAGCAAACCTTCTGAGCCACCATAAAAAAAAGTTTCCTTCCCCAAGATGGGAAGGGAACGAGAAAGGAAAATTCTTAAAAATACATGGTCCACACACGGTCTAACCCCTGGGGATCTAAAATAAACTTCTCATATACACCGACACACACAGACAGTCTGATTGATTCTTTGTTCAACAGATTATAAGAATAAAACACTGAGCCAACATTAACAATTCTGACTTATCATTCAGACATGATTACGAAACTTTTCCCAGAAGGAAAAGAATGCGAAATGCGCCATGGAAAAACCCTTTGTGTTACATACATGTTGGAGAGAGTCTTAAAAATAACTGTACAACGCAGGGTATACCACCCGCCTCCTTCAGATTGGATTGGACAAAAATGAAATTAAAAGGAAACGAAATTAGAAACAGTCAGTTCTTTCTTATGCATCAAACAATTACATTTTCTGATATTCATTCAAACTAATTACTGAAAATCAATTATATATTTTCTTACTAAAATATTACTGTTCTTGATTTCACCAAGTGGTGCGGATCTGTTTTTTACATTAACAATGTGCACAATATTTGAAGAATAAAGATATTTTTGTTTTTGTGTTTTAGGTGGTGAAGGTGATCTGGGGAGTGTTTTTTTTTTCACAAAAAAGGTACTTTTTACGAATGGGTATCCAAGAAAATTACAGTATTTTGTCAGAAATTAATGTTTTCATTGACCACTCTCAATACTATCAGAAATGAACAAAGTTAATTAAACAATCTACACAATAAAAACTAACTGTTTTGTTGGCTTTTTATTCTAACTCCAAACTAACCCATATCTACATTTTTCTTTTATTTTGCAAATTTGATTTCCTTTAGTTTATATTGTGTAGCTGAATCAGAAATTGATTTAACTTTTGTCATTTGTAGTTAACATGCTATCAGCGCAATTACTACAGTGTAATCACACATGATCTACCAAAATAAAAACACTTCAGATAAAGTCTTAAATAGAATTCGGTTCCTTACATGACATCTGATGAAGTCAGTACAAACGTTACAAACTAATACTTGAAAAACAATTTGACATTTACTGTATTACAATATCACATTTGTATAGAAGTAGAAATCTGGATACCTATTCTGATACCTAATAAAAGAAAGGACACTCTTTGGGGCGGATTTTGATGATAACAAGTCACTAATAAGAAATTATAATAAACATTCAAATAATTTAAGAATTTTACCAAAATAAAATTACTTGGTAATCACCCAATTTCTGCCACAAAATTTTGATTGGCAAAACTCATAAGCATAAAATATATATTTTCTAATTTCATCTTTTTTTTTTTTTACATAATCTGGTTTGATGTTTTCCTAAATATTCAAATCACTATATTTTGCTGCTTAATATCAAATACAGCAAATGAGTTATTTTTTATGCATCAAACAATTACATTTTCTCATTCATCCAAACTAATCACTTAACATCAATTTCATATTTTCTTCACTAAAATATTACTGTGCTTGATGTCATCAAGTGGAGCGGATCATTTTTTTTTTTCATTTGTTTACACATTTTTACAGATGTTTTTGAGAGTCCATACAAAGTTATAAGTGTTCAACATTTTTTTTCATTTGAATATATTTTGTCTAAGATTCTTAGCCTATGTCATTGCATACCAATTTGTTTCTTGAAAGTTAAGTTCACTGTAAAAACATCTGATACACCAAAATCCCTGATCCCTGTTTCTTATAAGCGCCAAATAACTATCACTATTTCGATTTGTGTTTCATGAGAACAATTCAACATTGATACATTATAAGAAACATTTCCAGTGCTTTTCTCTTTTTAGCAATAGTTGGTTGATAATTAGGGGACTTAACTAACCCTATACTATGCTTTACTTTGTTTTGTATATATATTTTGTATTGTGTGGAATTAACAAAGATTCATATGCAGGAATCTGTTGATACATTCCAAGAATCCCAATGCGACCAACAAACTTGAAAGACTACAATTTCTTTTTACTATGACCAATAAGAAAGCTCAAGGACTAAGTTGTTGGACTCATCCTGATCACCATTTTAAATTATTGTTAACAGTAAGTTTAACATTTTAAGTACAGAATAATATTTCTTTTGATATTTATAAATTACTATTTTCTGTGACGGATGTTACTTTTTCAATATTGATTGTACCCTCTTTTGTGTTTTTAAATTTTGTATAAAATAATATTAAGCACACCATACCAAGACCACTATTTCAGCATCTAATAAACTGCCTACCAAGACCAATGTTTTCAAGTGACAATGGAGAGTATTCATGTTATGTTTCACATTTTTATGTTTGGAAATATTTTGCTGCTTAATATCAAATTCAGCAGATGTTTACTTTGTTTTGTGTATATACTTTATATTAGGTAGAATAAACAAAACTTAATTTCGCTACCATCATTATTTGTAGTGACATGCACTGTTAACATAAATAAAATCACTGGTGACAATCCCTGATACCTGTTTCGTATAAGCACCAAATAACTATGATAATGTGTTATTGTTCATACATTATAATAAACATTTCCATTGACTGGTCGTTTGCTTAGCTTAGGTTTACATCATTTTTTCACAATGTTTCTCTACTTGCTTTCAGCATGAGAGCAGATCATATTTTACACATGTTTCATGCATATCACACAAACTTATAATATTTGATCAACATTTGACTAACAATTTTACAAAAAAGACCTACCACCTTAAGGGGGTAAAGGTAAGGCTCCCCACATAACTATAAAAGAAAGCCGCCCCCCATACAGTGGGAAAGAGCTCCCTTCCCATTCTGGGGCAGAGAAGGGGCAAGGAAAACTCTTAAACATAAATGGTCAACGGAGGGTATACACCCTGGGAAACTTAAAGAGCCTTTTTATACACATCATCAGATGGCAAAACTTAAAAAGATAAAGAGAGCTATAGCAAGCTGGTCTAATAAACAGGTTTACACTACACTCAAGTTTACTTCAGATCCCTATTTCCTCCGTGCGAATAAGGTCATGACCCCCCGTCCCCAAGTGCAGGGAGGTTGCCCATCTCCCCTCCGGGCAAACTTAAAAAAAAAAAATACTCCCTCCCTAAGGCAGGAGAGGGTAGACTTCCTGCCCCATCCCCCTAGTTGGTTGGATGATCAGTCACCTCCCTATACCGAGGGGTAAAAAATAAAAGCAAATCACCCCTTCAGCCCTTCCCTAATCTGCGTAGTAGGGAGGGAAGGTCAACAGGTGGAAGAAAAATGGTCAACGCAGAGCATACCGCCTGACAAGCTAAAATCGCCTTTTTATATACGGCAGACAATCAGACTCTGATTGCCTGGAGGGCGGGCTGAGCAATGAATGTGGAAGCCGGGGAACTTCTCTCAG
The DNA here is from genome assembly GCF_053919585.1 of Euprymna scolopes. NCBI lineage: Eukaryota > Metazoa > Mollusca > Cephalopoda > Sepiida > Sepiolidae > Euprymna > Euprymna scolopes. The sequence continues at coordinate 57,682,691 of NC_136493.1, read as the reverse complement.
AAGGAGGATGGGAGGCCCAGGGAGCCTTCGCTCTCCTCCTAAGAGAGGGATATCCTCTTACTCCCTTTGGAAAGAGATCAACCTTACAGAAAACAAAAAATATGGGAAGAGAAGCCTTCCCGGGCCCCCCTCCCCCTTCTGGGAGGAGAAGTTCCCCGGCTCCAAATTTTTTTTTTGGGGGGGGGGCTAAGCCTGTCCCCCAGGCAACCAAATGAAAAAGAAATTTACCCATCCCACCTTTGTAGGAAGTGTGCTCAGCCCACCTTCTGAGCCACTGTGAAAGTTTCCTTCCACCAAAAGGGAAGGGAACGAGGAAGGAAAAGTCTCTGAGAATCTTCATGCAATTTCTTTGACAAAGAAACTGTTTTCACTTGATTCCACACAAAATTTTTATTGCTTTTTCATCTATTGTCTTATATTAGGATTTCTTTATGCATGTTATTTTATTTAAGAGTACTAAACAGCTTTCCAGTTTCTTGAGACTCTTTCAACTGTCTGGATTCTGCAGCAACGTTGTGGAGTGATATGTAAAACATAAATTGGTACTTTATAACAATAGGTATGCAGAATTCTAACTCGCCAGTGTTGATCGTTTCAATTATTTACAAATTCACCAGGTCCTGGATATGACCATAAACTGTATCCAAACGTGAGGCTTTGTGAAGTGTGAAGCCACCATTTAATTGCTATTGCTACCAGGTCCACTCTGATCTGGAGTGGTAGTACCTGTTAGGGTCCCAATTATGAGTTAAATAGAAACCAACATTGAATAAACAAATATATTCTAGGAAAAAAAAATGTCACTAGATTTGGCATGAAATAACCTGATATAGTGTTGATATGTCATAAAACAAAATGAACCAACAAATTCACCAATCGACACAATATCAACAAATGTATCTTTCTTTTCCTTTTTCTGTGCTTATTTCTTGGTACTAAGCTTATCATTAACTAACCCTGACATTTCTTTTACTTTGTTTTGTGTATATATTTTATTTTGTGTAGAATAACCAAAAAGACATTTCGCTACCACATTTGCAGCGAAATGTTAGCATACATAAAATCACTGGTGACAACCCATGATGTTTTTTTCTTATGAACACCAAATAACCAACACGCTTTCCATTGGTTTTTCATGATAACAATTTAATATTGATAAATTATAATAAACATGTCCATTACTTTTCTTTTTTTATCAATAAATATACTTGGTTGATAATTAGAGAACACAATGTTTATTGTAATAAAACTTGTGATCTATAACATCCAATTCTAAAAATTAAAGTTTCCTTTCTCAATTGAAATAAACAACATACCCCACACTATGTTCCTAAAAATGAGGATTTTACTATTGCGTTTACATAATTTTTTAGCTATGTTTCTCTTACTTTCAGCATGAGATCATTTTCTACACGTGTTTCATGCATACCACACAAACATTTTACCTCTGACATTTTTATTTTTTTCCAATTTCCTTTCACCATGAACATTATCATTAGTACAGTTTTCATTTAAAATGAAGCTGTACATGGTTACTATTACTTGGAAAGCAGATCTAAAAAAAAAAAAATAAATGTTTTCACTTTGAAAATTTACGATTTATAGATCTCGGATTTGGCCCTTCTTCACCTTTTATCTTATATTTGTAAATATTGTATATATAAACTTTTTTCTTATTTCTCCAATGTTATTTCATTCATGCAATTTCATAATCCACCAACATTGTATAAGATTCAATTCCATTTGAAAACAACTTTTTATATAGTAAACAGCATTTATTTCTTTTCAGACATATTCTTATTTTATTTTATTTCCAGTACTATGTTTTATTTCATTTTGTGGACACTCATTTACCTCTCTGGGATGCTGCAGGGAACATGTTGAGTGATATATCAAACAAGAAGTGGTACTTTATGACAATAGGTATCTAGGATTTACACATACCAGTGTTGATAGTTTGAAATATTTACAGACTAACATTTTACACAATATAAACACATGTACCTTTTTTTTTTCTTTTCCTTTGCTTATTTCTCGAACCTAAACTTATCATTAACTAACCCGTAACTTTGTTTACTTTGTTTTGCGTATATATTTTATATTGGGTAGAATTAACAAAACTTAATTTCGCTACCATCATTATTTTTAGTGACATGCACTGTTAACATAAATAAATCACTGGTGACAATACTTGATACCTGTTTCGTATAAGCACCAAATAACTATCACTATTTCGATTTGCTTTTTCATGATAATATGTTCATCTTGATACATTATAATAAACATTTCCATTCACTGGTCGTTTGCTTAGCTTAGCTTTACATCATTTTTCACAATGTTTCTCTACTTGCTTTCAGCATGAGAGCAGATCATATTCTACACGTTTCATGCATATCACACAAACTTATAATATTTGATCAACATTTGACTAACAATTTCTTGCCAATTTCCTTCAACATTCTCATTACCATTAGTACAGTTTACATTTTGTCTTTAAAATGAAGCTGTACATGTTTCCTATTACTTGGAAACCAGATTTGTAAAAATCCCATTTTTTTTTCACTCTGAGAATTTTCATTATATTTCTTTGACAAACGATTTGTTTTCAATGAACTTCAGCACATGATTGTTACTGCTTTTTCCCCTTTTGTCTTATATTTGTTTTTCTTTATGCCAAATATTTTATATATCAATTTTTTGCTAATTTCTTAAATTTTATTTCTTTAATTCTTAGTCCACCAATATAGTATAAGTTTCAATTGCATTGAACGCAATGTTTTAGATAGTAAACATCAGCATATTTCACTTTTCAAGCACTTTTTCATTTTATTTCAAATACTATGTTTTATTTCATTTTGTTGACACTCATTTACCTCTTTGGGGTGCTACAAGGAACATGTAGATTGATATACCAAACATGAATTGGTACTTTATAACAATAGGTATCTATAATTTTGCTTAATTCTCTAACCTAAACTTATCATTAACTAACCGTAAATTATGTTTTAGTTTTGTGTATATATTTTAAATTGTGAAGAATAAACAAAAATTCATTCCACCACCACATTTGCACTGTTAGCATACACAAAAATCACTGGTTACAATCATTGGTAGCTGTTTTTCAAAAACACCAAATAAAATTCTCGCTTTCCATTGGTTTTTCATGATAACAATTTAATATTGATAAATTATAATAAACATGTCCATTACTTTTCTCTTTTTATCAATAAATATACTTGGTTGATAATTAAAGAACACAATGTTTATTGTAATAAAACTTGTGATCTATAACATCGAATTGTATAAATTAAAGTTTCCTTTCTCAATTGAAACAAACAACATATCCCACACTAAAAATGAGGATTTTACTATTGCCATTTAGATCATTTTTTAACAATGTTTCTCTTCTTACTTTCAGCATCAGAAAATATAATTTTCTACACGTGTTTCATGCATACCACACAAACGTATATGTGACCAACATTTTACCTCTGATATATTTTTTTCCAATTTCCTTTCACCATTGTCATTATCATTAGTACAGTTTTCGTTTTGTCTTTAAAATGAAGTTGTACATGTTTCTTAATACTTCGAAACCAAATATATAAAAAAAAAATTTTTTTTCACTTACAAAATTTTCTATGATATTTCTTTGACAATCATATTTGTTTTTAATTGAATTCAGCACATGATTCTTACTGCTTTATCACCTTTTATCTTATATTTCTTTTTCTTCATGCCAAATATTTTAAATATCAAATTTTCGCTCATTTCTTAAATTGAATTAAAAAAAAGGGATTTTTTTATTCCACCAATATTGTATAAGGCTCAATTCCATTGAACACAGTGTTTTATATAGTAAACATCAGCATTTGTTTCTATTTTATTTTATTTCAAATACTGTTTCATTTCACTTTCTCGATAATCATTTACATCTTTGGGGTGCAACGGGAACATGTAGAGTGATATATCAAACATGAATTGGAACTTTATAACAATAGGTATCTAGAATTTCCACATACCAGTGTGGATAGTTTTAAATATTTACAAACTTACAATTTACACACGCTAAACAAATGTATCTTTTTTCTTTTTTTTTGCTTATTTCTCGAACCTAAACTTATCATTAACTAAACCTAAACTTTGTTTACTGCATTTTGTGTATATATTTTATATTGGGTGAAATAAACAAAACTTAATTTGGCTAATATCATTTGTAGTGGTATGCACTATTGACATATATAAAATCACAGGTGACAATCCTTGATTCCAGTTTCGTATAAGCACAAAATATCTATCATTATTTCGATTTGTTGTTCATGATAAAAATTTAATATTGACACATTGTAATAAACATTTCCATTGCTTTTATCTTTTTATCAATACATATACTTGGTTGATAATTAGAGGACACAACTAACCCTATACTTTGCTTTACTTTGTTTTGTATATATATTTTGTATTGTGTGGAATTAACAAAGATTCATATGCAGGAATCTGTTGATACATTCCAAGAATCCCAATGCGACCAACAAACTTGAAAGACTACAATTTCTTTTTACTATGACCAATAAGAAAGCTCAAGGACTAAGTTGTTGGACTCATCCTGATCACCATTTTAAATTATTGTTAACAGTAAGTTTAACATTTTAAGTACAGAATAATATTTCTTTTGATATTTATAAATTACTATTTTCTGTGACAGATGTTACTTTTTCAATATTGATTGTACCCTCTTTTGTGTTTTTAAATTTTGCATACAATAATATTAAGCACACCATACCAAGACCACAATTTCAGTATCTAATAAACTTCCTTACAAGATCAATGTTTTCAAGTGACAACGGAGAGTATTCATGTTATGTTTCACATTTTTATGTTTGGAAATATTTTGCTGCTTAATATCAAATTCAGCAGATGAGTTCTTTCTTATGCATCAAACAATTACATTTTCTGATATTCATTCAAACTAATTACTGAAAATCAATTTCATATTTTCTTTACTAAAATATTACTATGCTTGATTTCATCAAGTGGTACGAATCTGTTTTTTACACTAACAATGTGCACATTTTTTGAAGAATAAAGTTTTTTTTTTTTTAAGGTGGTGAAGGTGATCCGGGGAGTGTTTTTTTTTCCAAAAAAGGTACTTTTTACGAATGGGTATCCGAGAAACATTCAGTATTTTGTCAGAAATAAGGATTTCCATTGACGACTCTCAATACTATCAGAAATGAACAATCTACACAATACAAACTAACTGTTTTGTTGACTTTTTATTCTAACTCCAAACTAACCCATAACTACATATTTCGTTTATTTTGCAAATTTGATTTCCTTTAGTTTATATTGTGTAGCTGAATAAGAAATTGATTTAACTTTTGTCATTTGTAATTAACATGCTTTCAGCGCAATTACTACAGTGTAATCACACATGATATACCAAAATAAAAACACTTCAGATAAAGTCTTCTTACATAGAATTCACTTTCTTACATGACATCTGATGAAGTCAGTACAAACGTTACAAACTAATACTTGAAAAACAATTTGACATTTACTGTACTACAATATCATATTTGTATAGAAGTAGAAATCTGGATACCTATTCTGATACCTAATAAAAGAAAGGACACTCTTTGGGGCGGATTTTGATGATAACAAGTCACTAATAAGAAATTAAAATAGACATTGAAATAATTTTTAGAATTTTACCAAAATAAAATTGCATGGTAATCACCCAATTTCTGCCACAAAATTTTGATTGGCAAAACTCATAAACAGAAAATATATATTTTCTAATTTCATCTTTTTTTTTACATAATCTGGTTTGATGTTTTCCTTAATATTCAAATCACTATATTTTGCTGCTTAATATCAAATACAGCAAATGAGTTATTTTTTATGCATCAAACAATTACATTTTCTCATTCATCCAAACTAATCACTGAACATCAATTTCATATTTTCTTCACTAAAATATTACTGTGCTTGATTACATCAAGTGTAGCGGATCATTTTTTTTTTATTTGTTCACACATTTTTCCAATTTATATATATTTTGTCTAAGATTCTTAGCCTATGTCATTGCACACCAAGCTGTTTATTAAAAGTTAAGGTTCACTGTAAACACATACGTTACACCAAAATAAAAACGCTTCAGATAATGTCTTGATATTCAATTCAGTTTCTCACATGACATCTTATGAAATTAGTAGAAATGTTACAGACTTTTGAATCTCAAACACTTTCAATACTGTGCACTGATATTTTCTTTTTTGGAATATAAGCACATTCATGATTTTTCTTTTTACAAACGCCAACAAATGTCACATTTTGTAGCAATGTACTGAAACAATTATAAAAATAGGTATCTAGGAAAAGGCCACTACATATGTTATAAATTCCAAATTTCCACAACCTGGCAAATATTGGTACACGCTAGCAAATTTAGATTTGCAATTACAGAATATGATTCTAATTTTTCCTTTGCTCTTTATTCTAACACTACACTAAGTTTACTGTGTCATTTCGCTACAGTTGATATTGTGTAGAACAATAAGAAAATCATAGTGAACAATGCATTCAACAAAATTTCACACAAATTTCTAGATATATATAGGTATATCTAATAAGTTCAAAAGAAAGGACACACTTAGGGAGGTATTTTGGTGGTCAAGTCACTAAATAGAGATTAGCTGGTTTCCCGGCATAGCCCAGGATGTAATAAAGATTGACTGAAATACATGTTCTAGCTGGTTTCTAGGCGTTGCCAGGGATGTAATATAGACACATTATGTTGTATATTACCTGTTCTCTCCTCCCTAAGGTAAAACAATTTCATATACATGCTGTAAATTACCTACGCTAGGGATAAAACATGAACAATACCAGTCCTACGGTAGATAAAACAAATAATACATAGAGATGAAAGATTCCTCTCCCCTAAGAATAAAACATATATTCAATATCTGCTTTTGTTTTTTCATTGTTTATACGGTCCCGAGCAACGCCGGGTAGCCCTGCTAGTCTATATATATAAATCTCAAACGTCTGTGTGTATGTATGTTTGTTTGTAACGCTAAAACTTTTGACAGACACAACCAAAGTTGACAAATTTGGTATCAGATTGGACGTTGATCACCCGGATGACAAATATCGAAATTTCACATCAAACGGACAACTAGAAGGGGGTGAACAGATCATTTTACTCCCAGGGGGCCCCCCAAAAAACTGTTATTTTAACGTTATTCATTACGTGTCACGTGACGTGACGTCAGCTCAGTAAAATGTCGGCTGCGCTGAGATACATTAAAGCTGCCTTCGAGGAGTAATTGATACTATAACACAGTTAAATATTAGTTTTCGACTCGAACCGTTATTACCAACGGAATTATCGCACTCCAAAAAGCAGAATCCCAAAATTACACGAAAATTGAAGTAGGGAAAATGTTTTTATTTTTGCTTGAAGTTTTTTTTCCGGCAAAGATGAGTTTGCTCTTTTCAATGTAACCAATGCTTTAGCCATTTTGTTTTTACCTCCTACCTATGTTGAAATGAAAGGGGAAGGGATGGGTATCAGTATAAGGCCGCTTAAATACAGGAAAATTAGGTCGCGTGCACAGTTTTCCCAAGAATTACCTACTATAAAAAATAGATGTACATTTACCCTCTTCTTTCACTCTCTCTCTCCCTCTTTCTCTCTCTCTGTCTCTTCGCCGTCTTTCCCTTCTCTCTCTCTCCCTTTCTCTTCTCTTTCTCACCCTCTTCTCTCTCTCTACCTCTTTCCTAACTCACTCTCTATCACCATATTTCTCTCTCTCACTCTCTTCTCTCTCTCTCTCTATACCTCTTTCTCTTCTCTCTCTCTCTCTAGACCTCTTTCTCTTCTCTCTCTCTCTCACCCTCTTTATCTACCCTCTCTCACCCTCTTTCCCTTCTTTCTATATTAGTACTTAGCAAGGCCAATAGGCAACTCGAGGATGAGAGTTCAAACGTGCCCAGTAGTCAAATTTGGGAAAGAGGATGGAACAACTTTCTCTTCTGCCTCTCTCTCACACTCTTTATCTTCTCTCTCTCTCACCCTGTTTCTCTTCTCTCTACATTATCACTTATCAAGGCCAATAGGCAACTCGAGGATCAACTCGACGATGAGTTCAAACGTGCACAGTAGTCAAATTTGGGAAAGAGGATGGAACAACTTTCTCTTCTGCCTCTCTCTCACACTCTTTATCTTCTCTCTCTCACCCTGTTGCTCTTCTCTCTATATTAGCACTTAGCAAGGCCAATAGGCAACTCGAGGATAAACTCGACGATGACAGTTCAAACGTGCACAGTAGTCAAATTTGGGAAAGGGGATGGAACAACTTTCTCTTCTACCTCTCTCTCACACTCTTTATCTTCTCTCTCTCTCTCTTACCCCGTTTCTCTTCTCTCTATATTAGCGCTTATCAAGGCCAATAGGCAACTCGAGGATCAACTCGACGATAAGAGTTCAAACGTGCACAGTAGTCAAATTTGGGAAAGAGGATGGAACAACTTTAACGGGAGTATGACTTATTCAACGACACCAACCTATTTTGTTATATATATACATACATTTTGTAGAAACTATATATATTACCACTTATCAAGGCCCATAGGCCACTCGAGGATGAGAGTTTTAAAGTGCACAGTAGTCAAATTCGGGAAGGAGGATCGAACCGCTATAACAGGAGATTGAGTTATTCTGCGACTCCAACCTATTTTGTTATATATATATATTCTATCTATATTAGCACTTATCAAGGCCAATAGGCAACTCGAGGATGAGAGTTCAAACGTGCACAGTAGTCAAATTTGGAAAAGAGGATGGAACAACTTTCTCTTCTGCCTCTCTCTCACCCTCTTTATCTTCTCTCTCTCACCCTGTTTCTCTTCTCTCTATATTAGCACTTATCAAGGCCAATAGGCAACTCGAGGATGACAGTTCAAAAGTGCACAGTAGTCAAATTTGGGAAAGAGGATGGAACAACTTTAACGGGAGGATGAGTTATTCAACGACACCAACCTATTTTGTTATATATATATACATTTTGTAGAAACTATATATATTACTACTTATCAAGGCCCATAAGCCACCCGAGGATGAGAGTTTAAAAGTACACAATAGTCAAATTTGGGAAGGAGGATGAAACCGCTCTAACAGGAGATTGAGGTATTCAGCGACTCCAACCTATTTTGTTATATATATATATATATTCTATCTATATTAGCACTTATCAAGGCCTATAGGCAACTTGAGGATGAGAGTTCAAACGTGCACAGTAGTCAAATTTGGGAAGGATGATGGAACAACATTCTCTTCTGCTCTCTCTCACCCTCTTTATCTTTTCTCTCACCCTGTTTCTCTTCTCTCTATATTAGCACTTATCAAGGCCAATAGGCAACTCGAGGATGACAGTTCAAAATGCACAGTAGTCAAATTTGGGAAAGAGGATGGAACAACTTTAATGGGAGGATGAGTTATTCAACGACACCAACCTATTTTTTTATATATATATATATATACATTTTGTAGAAACTATATATATTACCACTTATCAAGGCCCATAGGCCACTCGAGGATGATAGTTTAAAAGTGCACAGTAGTCAAATTCGGGAAGGAGGATGGAACCGCTCTAACAGGAGATTTAGTTATTCAGCGACTCCAACCTATTTTGTTATATATATATATTCTATCTTTATTAGCACTTATCAAGGCCAATGGGCAACTCGAGGATGACAGTTCAAAAGTGCACAGTAGTCAAATTTGGGAAAGAGGATGGAACAACTTTAACGGGAGTATGAGTTATTCAACGACACCAACCTATATAGTGGAATTCAGACTTATGGAAATATATCTAGCATAATCTATCTATTATATCTATAAAAGTGAAAATGTGTGTGTGTGTGTGAGAGAGAGAGAGAACAATCCTCAACCTATATACTAAACAAATTTTTTATCTACAGATTAGAAAATTTGTATATAGGGTATTCAGACATATGGAAATATATTTAGCATAATCTATCTCTTATATCTATAATAAAAGTGAGAATGTTTGCGTGTGTGTGTGTGAGGTAGCAAGACAGAGAGACAGAGCGAGAGAACAATTCTCAACCTATATATTCAACAAATTTTTCATCTACAGATTTTATAATTTTTATATAGGGTATTCAGACATATGGAATATATCTAGCATAATCTGTCTATTATGTCTATAAAAGTGAGAATGTGTCTGTGTGTGTGAGAGAGAGAGAGAGTAAGAACAATTCTCAACCTTTATATTCAACAAATTTTTTATCTACAGATTAGAAAATTTTTATATAGTGTATTCAGACCTATGGAAATATATCTAGCATAATCTATCTATTATATCTATAAAAGTGAGAATGTGTGAGAGGAGAGAGAGAGAGAGAGGGAGAACAATTCTCAACCTATATACTCAACAAATTTTATATCTACAGATTTGAAAATTTGTATGTAGCGTATTCAGACATATAGAAATATATCTAGCATAATCTATCTATTATATCTATAAAAGTGAAAATGTGTGTGTGTGTGTGTATGAGAGAGAGAACAATTCTCAACCTATATACTCAACAAATTTTTTATCTACAGATTTGAAAATTTGTATATAGATTATTCAGACATATGGAAATATATCTAGCATAATTTATCTATTATATCTATAAAAGTGAGAATGTGTGTGTGAGAGAGAGAGAATGAGAGAGAACAATTCTCAACGTATATATGCAACAAATTTTTTATCTACATATCTGAAATATCATATTTGTATAGAAGTAGAATTTTGGATACCTATTTTGATATCTAAAGGACGCTCTTTGGGGCGAATTTTGATGATAACAAGACACTAATTAGAAATTATAATAAACATTCAAATGATTAAAGAATTTTACCAAAATAAAATTGCATGGTAATCACCCAATTTCTGCCACAGAATTTTGATTGGCAAAACTCATAAACAGAAAATATATATTTTCTAATTTCATCTTTTTTTTTACAATATCTGGTTTGATGTTTTCCTTAATATTCAAATCACTATATTTTGCTGCTTAATATCAAATACAGCAAATGAGTTATTTTTTATGCATCAAACAATTACATTTTCTCATTCATCCAAACTAATCACTGAACATCAATTTCATATTTTCTTCACTAAAATATTACTGTGCTTGATTACATCAAGTGTAGCGGATCATTTTTTTTTATTTGTTCACACATTTTTCCAATTTATATATATTTTGTCTAAGATTCTTAGCCTATGTCATTGCACACCAAGCTGTTTATTAAAAGTTAAGGTTCACTGTAAACACATACGTTACACCAAAATAAAAACGCTTCAGATAATGTCTTGATATTCAATTCAGTTTCTCACATGACATCTTATGAAATTAGTAGAAATGTTACAGACTTTTGAATCTCAAACACTTTCAATACTGTGCACTGATATTTTCTTTTTTGGAATATAAGCACATTCATGATTTTTCTTTTTACAAACGCCAACAAATGTCACATTTTGTAGCAATGTACTGAAACAATTATAAAAATAGGTATCTAGGAAAAGGCCACTACATATGTTATAAATTCCAAATTTCCACAACCTGGCAAATATTGGTACACGCTAGCAAATTTAGATTTGCAATTACAGAATATGATTCTAATTTTTTCCTTTGCTCTTTATTCTAACACTACACTAAGTTTACTGTGTCATTTCGCTACAGTTGATATTGTGTAGAACAATAAGAAAATCATAGTGAACAATGCATTCAACAAAATTTCACACAAATTTCTAGATATATATAGGTATATCTAATAAGTTCAAAAGAAAGGACACACTTAGGGAGGTATTTTGGTGGTCAAGTCACTAAATAGAGATTAGCTGGTTTCCCGGCATAGCCCAGGATGTAATAAAGATTGACTGAAATACATGTTCTAGCTGGTTTCTAGGCGTTGCCAGGGATGTAATATAGACACATTATGTTGTATATTACCTGTTCTCTCCTCCCTAAGGTAAAACAATTTCATATACATGCTGTAAATTACCTACGCTAGGGATAAAACATGAACAATACCAGTCCTACGGTAGATAAAACAAATAATACATAGAGATGAAAGATTCCTCTCCCCTAAGAATAAAACATATATTCAATATCTGCTTTTGTTTTTTCATTGTTTATACGGTCCCGAGCAACGCCGGGTAGCCCTGCTAGTCTATATATATAAATCTCAAACGTCTGTGTGTATGTATGTTTGTTTGTAACGCTAAAACTTTTGACAGACACAACCAAAGTTGACAAATTTGGTATCAGATTGGACGTTGATCACCCGGATGACAAATATCGAAATTTCACATCAAACGGACAACTAGAAGGGGGTGAACAGATCATTTTACTCCCAGGGGGCCCCCCAAAAAACTGTTATTTTAACGTTATTCATTACGTGTCACGTGACGTGACGTCAGCTCAGTAAAATGTCGGCTGCGCTGAGATACATTAAAGCTGCCTTCGAGGAGTAATTGATACTATAACACAGTTAAATATTAGTTTTCGACTCGAACCGTTATTACCAACGGAATTATCGCACTCCAAAAAGCAGAATCCCAAAATTACACGAAAATTGAAGTAGGGAAAATGTTTTTATTTTTGCTTGAAGTTTTTTTTCCGGCAAAGATGAGTTTGCTCTTTTCAATGTAACCAATGCTTTAGCCATTTTGTTTTTACCTCCTACCTATGTTGAAATGAAAGGGGAAGGGATGGGTATCAGTATAAGGCCGCTTAAATACAGGAAAATTAGGTCGCGTGCACAGTTTTCCCAAGAATTACCTACTATAAAAAATAGATGTACATTTACCCTCTTCTTTCACTCTCTCTCTCCCTCTTTCTCTCTCTCTGTCTCTTCGCCGTCTTTCCCTTCTCTCTCTCTCCCTTTCTCTTCTCTTTCTCACCCTCTTCTCTCTCTCTACCTCTTTCCTAACTCACTCTCTATCACCATATTTCTCTCTCTCACTCTCTTCTCTCTCTCTCTCTATACCTCTTTCTCTTCTCTCTCTCTCTCTAGACCTCTTTCTCTTCTCTCTCTCTCTCACCCTCTTTATCTACCCTCTCTCACCCTCTTTCCCTTCTTTCTATATTAGTACTTAGCAAGGCCAATAGGCAACTCGAGGATGAGAGTTCAAACGTGCCCAGTAGTCAAATTTGGGAAAGAGGATGGAACAACTTTCTCTTCTGCCTCTCTCTCACACTCTTTATCTTCTCTCTCTCACCCTGTTTCTCTTCTCTCTACATTATCACTTATCAAGGCCAATAGGCAACTCGAGGATAAACTCGACGATGACAGTTCAAACGTGCACAGTAGTCAAATTTGGGAAAGAGGATGGAACAACTTTCTCTTCTGCCTCTCTCTCACACTCTTTATCTTCTCTCTCTCACCCTGTTGCTCTTCTCTCTATATTAGCACTTATCAAGGCCAATAGGCAACTCGAGGATCAACTCGACGATGACAGTTCAAACGTGCACAGTAGTCAAATTTGGGAAAGAGGATGGAACAACTTTAACGGGAGGAGTAGTTATTCAACGACACCAACCTATTTTGTTATATATATACATACATTTTGTAGAAACTATATATATTACCACTTATCAAGGCCCATAGGCCACTCGAGGATGAGAGTTTTAAAGTGCACAGTAGTCAAATTCGGGAAGGAGGATCGAACCGCTATAACAGGAGATTGAGTTATTCTGCGACTCCAACCTATTTTGTTATATATATATATATTCTATCTATATTAGCACTTATCAAGGCCAATAGGCAACTCGAGGATGAGAGTTCAAACGTGCACAGTAGTCAAATTTGGAAAAGAGGATGGAACAACTTTCTCTTCTGCCTCTCTCTCTCACCCTCTTTATCTTCTCTCTCTCACCCTGTTTCTCTTCTCTCTATATTAGCACTTATCAAGGCCAATAGGCAACTCGAGGATGACAGTTCAAAAGTGCACAGTAGTCAAATTTGGGAAAGAGGATGGAACAACTTTAACGGGAGGATAAGTTATTCAACGACACCAACCTATTTTGTTATATATATATATACATTTTGTAGAAACTATATATATTACTACTTATCAAGGCCCATAAGCCACCCGAGGATGAGAGTTTAAAAGTACACAATAGTCAAATTTGGGAAGGAGGATGAAACCGCTCTAACAGGAGATTGAGTTATTCAGCGACTCCAACCTATTTTGTTATATATATATATATATATATTCTATCTATATTAGCACTTATCAAGGCCTATAGGCAACTTGAGGATGAGAGTTCAAACGTGCACAGTAGTAAAATTTGGGAAGGATGATGGAACAATTTCTCTTCTGCTCTCTCTCACCCTCTTCATCTTTTCTCTCACCCTGTTTCTCTTCTCTCTATATTAGCACTTATCAAGGCCAATAGGCAACTCGAGGATGACAGTTCAAAATGCACAGTAGTCAAATTTGGGAAAGAGGATGGAACAACTTTAATGGGAGGATGAGTTATTCAACGACACCAACCTATTTTTATATATATATATATATATATATATATATATACATTTTGTAGAAACTATATATATTACCACTTATCAAGGCCCATAGGCCACTCGAGGATGATAGTTTAAAAGTGCACAGTAGTCAAATTCGGGAAGGAGGATGGAACCGCTCTAACAGGAGATTTAGTTATTCAGCGACTCCAACCTATTTTGTTATATATATATATTCTATCTTTATTAGCACTTATCAAGGCCAATAGGCAACTCGAGGATGACAGTTCAAACGTGCACAGTGGTCAAATTTGGAAAAGAGGATGGATCAACTTTCTCTTCTGCCTCTCTCTCACACTCTTAATCTTTTCTCTCTCTCCCACCCTGTTTCTCTTCTCTCTATATTAGCACTTATCAAGGCCAATGGGCAACTCGAGGATGACAGTTCAAAAGTGCACAGTAGTCAAATTTGGGAAAGAGGATGGAACAACTTTAACGGGAGTATGAGTTATTCAACGACACCAACCTATATAGTGGAATTCAGACTTATGGAAATATATCTAGCATAATCTATCTATTATATCTATAAAAGTGAAAATGTGTGTGTGTGTGAGAGAGAGAGAGAACAATCCTCAACCTATATACTAAATAAATTTTTTATCTACAGATTAGAAAATTTGTATATAGGGTATTCAGACATATGGAAATATATTTAGCATAATCTATCTCTTATATCTATAATAAAAGTGAGAATGTTTGCGTGTGTGTGTGAGGTAGCAAGACAGAGAGACAGAGCGAGAGAACAATTCTCAACCTATATATTCAACAAATTTTTCATCTACAGATTTTATAATTTTTATATAGGGTATTCAGACATATGGAATATATCTAGCATAATCTGTCTATTATGTCTATAAAAGTGAGAATGTGTCTGTGTGTGTGAGAGAGAGAGAGTAAGAACAATTCTCAACCTTTATATTCAACAAATTTTTTATCTACAGATTAGAAAATTTTTATATAGTGTATTCAGACCTATGGAAATATATCTAGCATAATCTATCTATTATATCTATAAAAGTGAGAATGTGTGAGAGGAGAGAGAGAGAGAGAGAGAGAGAGGGAGAACAATTCTCAACCTATATACTCAACAAATTTTATATCTACAGATTTGAAAATTTGTATGTAGCGTATTCAGACATATAGAAATATATCTAGCATAATCTATCTATTATATCTATAAAAGTGAAAATGTGTGTGTGTGTGTGTGTATGAGAGAGAGAACAATTCTCAACCTATATACTCAACAAATTTTTTATCTACAGATTTGAAAATTTGTATATAGATTATTCAGACATATGGAAATATATCTAGCATAATTTATCTATTATATCTATAAAAGTGAGAATGTGTGTGTGAGAGAGAGAATGAGAGAGAACAATTCTCAACGTATATATGCAACAAATTTTTTATCTACATATCTGAAATATCATATTTGTATAGAAGTAGAATTTTGGATACCTATTTTGATATCTAAAGGACGCTCTTTGGGGCGAATTTTGATAACAATTCACTAATTAGAAATTATAATAAACATTCAAATAATTTAAGAATTTTACCAAAATAAAATTGCATGGTAATCACCCAATTTCTGCCACAAAATTTTGATTGGCAAAACTCATAAACAGAAAATATATATTTTCTAATTTCATCTTTTTTTTTACATAATCTGGTTTGATGTTTTCCTTAATATTCAAATCACTATATTTTGCTGCTTAATATCAAATACAGCAAATGAGTTATTTTTTATGCATCAAACAATTACATTTTCTCATTCATCCAAACTAATCACTGAACATCAATTTCATATTTTCTTCACTAAAATATTACTGTGCTTGATTACATCAAGTGTAGCGGATCATTTTTTTTTATTTGTTCACACATTTTTCCAATTTATATATATTTTGTCTAAGATTCTTAGCCTATGTCATTGCACACCAAGCTGTTTATTAAAAGTTAAGGTTCACTGTAAACACATACGTTACACCAAAATAAAAACGCTTCGGATAATGTCTTGATATTCAATTCAGTTTCTCACATGACATCTTATGAAATTAGTAGAAATGTTACAGACTTTTGAATCTCAAACACTTTCAATACTGTGCACTGATATTTTCTTTTTTGGAATATAAGCACATTCATGATTTTTCTTTTTACAAACGCCAACAAATGTCACATTGTGTAGCAATGTACTGAAACAATTATAAAAATATTTCTTTTTATTTTGGATGATGCAGGGCATCCGAAGAGAGATTTTTCTAACAAAATGAAAGTATAATTTTTAGCAATAGGTATCTAGGAAAAGGCCACTACATATGTTATAAATTCCAAATTTCCACAACCTTGCAAATACTGGTACACGCTAGCAAATTTAGATTTGCAATTACAGAATATGATTCTAATTTTTTCCTTTGCTCTTTATTCTAACACTACACTAAGTTTACTGTGTCATTTCGCTACAGTTGATATTGTGTAGAACAATAAGAAAATCATAGTGAACAATGCATTCAACAAAATTTCACACAAATTTCTAGATATATATAGGTATATCTAATAAGTTCAAAAGAAAGGACACACTTAGGGAGGTATTTTGGTGGTCAAGTCACTAAATAGAGATTAGCTGGTTTCCCGGCATAGCCCAGGATGTAATAAAGATTGACTGAAATACATGTTCTAGCTGGTTTCTAGGCGTTGCCAGGGATGTAATATAGACACATTATGTTGTATATTACCTGTTCTCTCCTCCCTAAGGTAAAACAATTTCATATACATGCTGTAAATTACCTACGCTAGGGATAAAACATGAACAATACCAGTCCTACGGTAGATAAAACAAATAATACATAGAGATGAAAGATTCCTCTCCCCTAAGAATAAAACATATATTCAATATCTGCTTTTGTTTTTTCATTGTTTATACGGTCCCGAGCAACGCCGGGTAGCCCTGCTAGTTATATATATAAAATAGTGTATTTTGCGTTCTGAAGAGTAGCTATTTGTGAATATCTTTAATGATACAATATTTAAAATTGTCCAACTTATTATGAAACAATTGTAACGCATAAGAAAGTGCATAATAAGATGTTCTCATTTTATATTTTGTTGTCTTGATTTTAGCGAAAATATATTAATGCTTGATATACAAAATGATAATTATTAACCTTAAATAATTGAATTATTTAATTTGTACTTTAAGTTTTTGGGTCTGTAAACATTACCCACATTTTACTATATTAAAGATTAGTTAAAATAAAATACTAATAAGCTATAATATATATATATATATATATATATATATATATATATGACTACTTCATTTAATCACATAAATTACGAAAGTATAATTTTATGCGCAAACTTTAGGTATTTACTACAACAGTGCTCAATACATAAGTAGAGCTAGGTAGTAAGTTATAAAACTATATATGGCAATGAAGCTACACAGAATATTCCGCGTTTTATCCATGCTAGGATTCGCCAGGTTTATGCGAAGAGTTGTGGTTGGCGTGCGTTTTTATATACGCATATTCTATTGAGTTTTAATTAACAAATCAGCTTCCTAATCAGTCAATGGCTGGCACTTACAGGACAAAGGTCCAGTTGATCTTGGGTTCAACCCTTCTTTTGTGGGTGCATTTTTAGCAGGAAGGGTAGATATCTAGTGATCTGACCTATTTTAAACATAGGGGTGGGTATATGTGTTTTATATTATGTTAGTTTATATATATATATATATATATATATATATATATGTATACATGTATATGATAATGTATGTATATGCATGTTTATTTTATTTATTTATTTTCTAATGTTATTGTTAATTTTAAAATTATTTTGTATCGCTATCCTAGAGTATAGTTTATCCTGTGTACACAATTCTTCGCTATTTTTCTCCTACAGTTTAATAGATGTTGGGGTTCTTTAAAGTATATGGTAGAAAATTTTTTATGAAGGCATAACTACATGGATCGTCTGTATCTATACACGTGTCTGCTTGTCTTACTATTTTCCATTCGATTACCGGCGAACGTCCGCTTTCTTTGAGTTCCCAGTCTCAACATCTACTAAACTGCGAATAACTGTGTACACAATATAAACTATACTTTAGGATAGCGATACAAAATAATGTTTAAATTAACAATAACAATAGAAAATAAATAAATAAAATAAACATATATATATACATAAATTATTATATATATATATATATATATATATATATATATATATATATATATATATATATATATATATATATATATATAAACTAACATAATATAAAAACACATTTAACCACACCGGGGTTTTAAATAGGTCAGATCACTAGATATCTACGCTTCCGGCTAAAAAAACACACAAAAAAGAAGGGTTTAACCCAAGGTCAACTAGGTCTTTGTCCTGTGTCTGTCCGTTGGCTGATTAGAAAGGGAGCGGTGGAAACTAGGAAGCTTATTTGCTAACTAAAAACTCAATAGAATATGCGTATATAAAATCGCGAGGCTACCCAACTCTTCGCATAAGCCTGACGAATCCTAGCGTGCATGAAACGCGGAATATTCTGTGTAGCTTAATTGTCATTATATATTTTATTACTACTATATATATATACTCCTTTATATATATATATATATATATATAGTAATTTATAAAATATATATGGCGATTAAGCTACACTGAATATTCTGCGTTTCATCAACTGTAGGATTCGTCAGGCTTATGCGCGAATTTTGTGGTTGCTTCTTGTTTTTATATATGTTGGGGATTTTTAGTTAGCCAATCAGCTTTCTAGTATCCACCGCGCCCCCTCCTATCAGCCAATGGGAATGGATTTTATTGAACAAAGGACCTGTTTTAGAACTAGGTTAGTGGTTTAAGGTGGATCTTTCCCTCCTTTTTATATATATATATATATGAATATACCTATGTGCACACACACATGCACACCTATATACATATATATATATATATACATATATGTATGATCGTTTATGTATATTCATGTTTATTTAATTTATTTATTTGTTTGTTTTCTATTGTTATTGTTAGTTTTAAAGCTATTTTGTATCGCTATCCTAGAGTAAGTTTTATTTTGTGAACACAGTTGTTTGCTATTTCTCGTCTACAGTTTAATAGATTTTGAGGTTCTTTAAAGTACAGGATAGCAAATTTTTCATGGAGGCATAATTTACATGGGTCGTCTAAATGTATGCACGTGGCAGCTTGTCTCATTATTTTCCATTCAACTACCGGCGAATGTCCTCTTTCTTTGAGTTCCCAGTATTTATTCGCTAGTGTTGTTTTTATACGGTGTTTTTTTATTTTTTAAGGTACTTTTGTGGTCATAGTATCGGGTTTTAAAATCTAAGGAAGTCATTCCCATGTAATATTTCTTGTTATATATCTATAAGGTAGTAGTACAATTAAGTTTACAAGTTAATCAATGCAGTAAACTCAAAAGTGATATAGATATTATGTTCCTGATAGCAATAAAATAATCTTAATCAGTTGTAAAAACTCAGTATAGCCAAAATAGGTATTAGAGCTTATTATTTTAAAACCTTCACAACAGCTATTCACACCCTTCAGTGCAGGACATTTACAAACGATTTTTACCACTTTGATTTACCAGAAACGATTTGACTTTTCATTGTCTCCCTTAACCCTTCCTCTATTTTTACAAACATCACTTTGCACAGCCAATTAATACAAACTTTTTTTACAAACAGTATTTCACATTCTATGACCACAATCATGGAACGCGGTTTCAGAAATGATGAGACCAGCAAATTGTCTAGCCCTGCTATATGTTTTGCTAACTAGATTGACTTTCTTTTGAAAAAAAATAATTCTTACATTCTTTGAAATCCTGCGGAGTAAGGACTGTTACCTATATATATTTCCTTTCCGATGAATATATGTTTTAAACTCTTCCTTTATATGTTTTAAACTCTTGTATAAATATTTAACCTATATTCTTATATATATATATATATATATATGTATATATATATGTATATATATGTATATATATGCCTGTGTCAGTGTGTTTATGTGTATATGTGCACACACAAACACATAAACACATTGTATTTTTTTATAATTAAAATGATAATTTTCTTTACATATAAAGCAGCACAAATATGGTTCGATGTGAACAGGGTGAACTCATAAATCACTCCTATCAGGAAATCGTTACGTTTATTTCTTGATGATTTTAATTTGTCGCTATTAACTTGCTACCATCTAATGTTAAAGATTATGAAATACATTTTTATCACCAAATATAACGCGTTATTACTTTGTTAAAAAATTATAGTATTATTATATTATTTATTTGCTTGAGTTGGAATAAATTAATTAATATTTATCAAAGTTCAAACAAGATTTTCTTTTTAATTTCTTCTTAAGATCATAAAAGCTTAAAATTTCGGTTACAGATAGTTTCTAGAATCAAGTTTATGTTTTATATCCAAGTCTTAATCAGTTTTATAGACGTAAGGATTGTTATATAATGTTTAGTTTAGTATCAAATACATATTCATGTTACTTTTCTGACAGTATCGTAAATTTTGTAAGATCACATTCGTTTCAAGGAATTAATTTCAACTGTCATAGCTATAGCACAAATTTAAAGAAATTAGAATTTAGAAAATCTTAAGAAAATCAACAAAATTATAACCCTACCCCTAACCCGCTAAGCTCATTCTGAATTGTAGACTTTTATGTTTGTTCGTCTAATAACATGTGGGAAGCATACAGGCATTTTAATTTTTATTGATTTATTACAATGAAAATCGAATTCGATCTATCTTAATTTACTTAAACAGTTTTGAGATATTAGCTCACTCAGATTTGATTTAAGAAATTCTTGAACTCTGAACTTCAATCTTTCTTAACGCTCAAAGCCCCACATCAGATGACATTCTGTAATAATTAAGTTAATGAATTGCACTTCTGATGACAAAAAGAGGGAAAAGCGATAACGGAAATAATGTTAACATCGAAATTTCAACGTCTCTCCTGTTGTTAGCAAACATCATATCGAGTTTCGCAATGTGTTTAGTGCTCGTAAACTAGGACTTTTCATTCGCTCCTCTTATGCCTTTTCTAAAGAATGCTGGACTTGAATCTAAGTTTTTAATTAATGTATAAATGTGTAGTTTTTGCAACATTTATATCAACATATTTTTAATACATGTTTTGTAATTTTAATACATTTAATGCATTTCTGTATTTTGAAACATTTCAGTATTTTTATAAATTTAATACTTTGTTTTTCCTTTCGACAGTGCTGTTTTTAAAATTATGTTCCTCTCCTTTCACGCTTTCGTTCATAACTCAGCAATGTTGCGACTATTCTTTTACCTGTTCGGTCTCCTACATTCTGTGCGCGAATTTATCTACATAGCATTTATCGTACGGTCGTTTTGGACCTTGGAGTAATTTTAGCTCCTTATTCATGCCTTGTCTGGAACGATTGCTACAAAATAAAGGAAACAGTTATTTATTAAATAGACCTTGAGGAATTCATTATAAATGAAATGTAAAATGATTAAATATTTCAGATAGAATGAATTTGTTATTTTAAATTATCGTTACCGTTTTGATGTTAAATGCAAATATTTGTCAAACTTTGATCAGTTACAATTTCATAGTACATTATTAAATTGTATTACTGATGCTGCCTCCCAAATAATAACTGCGTTTTCTAAATAAGATAAAGAATTATAAAACACATACATGTTTAATGTTTAGAGATGTGTATGCCACCAGCATGAATTTAATGTATTGAACCAAAATTCAACCATATCCATTTCGTGCTTTGTAAATAATAGCAGAATTCGGATGATTTAAACACCGAAATTTTCACAAATTTATTGTTAAACATTTAAAAGTAAACAACGAATGTAAATTTAAATTTACAAAGGATTCAATTAATGTAATAAATTGTTTCCTAATGTCCCGCATATAAAAGTAATAATAAAATATTGAGTGTTTTTATATTCTAGAGAAAATATTTATATATCAAAATTTATTATACATTTTTTTTTAAATATACTAAACACATTCGATCATATTTTATTTTATGCAAACTAATATTTATGAATTCGATTAAAACACAGATAACACTATGAATGATTTTTTTTCAAATAAATATTTTAAATTCAATTTTCCAATTCTTGAGCTTTTCTTATAACAATATAGACACGTTTTGTCATTGTCGATATCTTTCAGCGTTACTGATAATCGCTTATTTATTCCAAGCATCAGTATACTAAAAAAAAATAAGAAACCCCGTTCAAAAACAGATAACGCGATCATTAAATGTTTGAGATAAATGGATGTGTTTTATCCAAAATGTTGTTCTTGTTGAATAAACTGCTTTTAATGTCAGACATTTAAAACATTAAATTAGACTGAAAGAAATAGTGGTCTTCGGCAAGGTTATACGATCTCGATAATGAGAAAATGTGTTTGTTACTCTGACGAAGTCTTACGGGGCCGATAATTTGGATTCTAAAAAAAAAGTAATTCATTTTAGAAAATCTTTTTCTGTTTTTTTTTTTTTCAACGGAATTTCCAAAGTCACGCTGTACAGATACTTTTACTGTATGTTGTGGGGGAACCGCCCTCCAAATGGACTTAGCCCTCGTCCATATAAACTTTACTCATGGCGATCCTAGGCGGGGATCTAATTTCAGAGCGACCTTCTCGGTGAATTACCTACACTTTTTGTTTGTAACCTTTGTACATGTAATACAGTTTTAAACTATTCTCCATTGTTCTGTTCTTCTTTTTGGCTACTTGCAAGTCATAACACTGTAGTAACATTGATCTGAATAAAATGCTATTAATCATACGGGAACAAATGATGCAATAAAAATAAGAACAGTTGTAAACCACAATTATTTATTATAATCAGATGTGAAATAATTATATCGATTAGATGTCTACCCATTCTGTAAAATTTTTCTAATAGGTACCATGGACCGACGTTGAAACTAAATCCTAGATCCCATCCCTGAATGCTATATTAAGATATTATTTATTTTTAACTATCTATATCTATTTGTCGTTAATTATTAAAGGCATAAATAATATTGAACACTGAAACGATCGTAATAATCTAATAAGCAGAATGAGTGTGTTCGCGACAACGTATTTATGTAAAAGCGGAGAGTTTTGTGCATAATAAAAGTCAAAACTAAAATGATGCTAGTGTTTCAGCATGATTTTTATTCTGAAAACGTAACTTTGGAAAGTCTTTGCTATTCGCCGTGTTTGTTATTCATTGTGCTAATGGTTTTGATGATTAATATTGACGTGGACGAACAGTATAAATTGATTCTAATGAAAATGTTACAGTATTTTTATAGATCAAGAGATGAGAATTTAATAATGTGGACGGGATTATTCAATTGTATGCCCGTACTATAATTAGTAATACAGAAGAAAACAGCTGATTGGACAAAATAGAAAAAGCAATGAATTTGAACACGACTAATTTGCTTTCTTAAAACCCTTTGCCAATATTCAGTTTGATTAAATGGCGAACTATATTTTTATACGTAATATTTTTTAATGAAGATATACAGTTCAAGTAAGCATAGAAATAATATCACTTTACTCTATATATGGAGAGATATCAATGTATATATATAATTATTGTTTGTATATATATAACATTTACCATGGACCACTCATACAGCTCCATTCCATTCTTAGATTTTATTATCATATCCCATAACAATAAAATATCTACGTCTCTCTATATTAAAACCATCGACAATGATACATTTCTCAATTTCTACACCAACCGTCCGTTAAATCTTTAAAAAATCTATTATTTACAGTTCATGCATACGGATAAAGCACATCTGCTCGGATCCCCAAGAATAAACACAGCATATCACGAGGCTTACACAAAATATCATTAACAACCAACACTAAATTAAATACATCAAGCAAGCTATAAAAAGCTTATCAAATTGGTAGATTACATCTCCTCCAATACAAACAAGAAAACACTAACAAACACATCACATGGCTTTCCACCACGGCCAGCACATACACAAAATTATAACGCGCCTTAAAAAACTTACAACACCCTAAAAATAATATCACCATGAAGCTCATATTTAATTTTTCACCCATTAACGCAATCAAACAATCGCTCAATT
This sequence comes from Euprymna scolopes, assembly GCF_053919585.1. Classification (NCBI taxonomy): domain Eukaryota; kingdom Metazoa; phylum Mollusca; class Cephalopoda; order Sepiida; family Sepiolidae; genus Euprymna; species Euprymna scolopes. The sequence goes on along the minus strand of NC_136493.1, from coordinate 57,657,899 downwards.
TTTCAACCCTTTTCACCCACTTCTCACACACACAACACGGTAATTACATATGTAGTAAACTGCGATGCCTTCTATGCACATATATAAATAGCATAACCCGGTTGCACATAGCTGAAACTAACATTCATATAAAACCGCCACATATAACATGTAACAGTTCTTATGTCATATATATATATTGCTCCATTTGCGACTATGGAAAATATATTGGAGAAACTCTGGCACCTTTTCGAATTCGCTTAAACAATAATAAAACAACAGTCAGAAAAAAAAACACCCCGCTAGCAAACAACTTCACTTTATCTGTAAACTGTAAACTATATTAAACCCCCTTTAATAGACGCTAATTTTTCATCAAAAGGTACGCAAGCCGAAAGAAATACAATAGATCCTCCGATTCAACAAACAGAAGATAAGTCAGAACAATGACCTCGGCACTCTCAAACCATACAAGTATTTCCAAAAGAATAATTAATTAGCACAAATGCCCTCACCTGCATCTATATACTTGTATATAAACTTGTCTATATTCTATATTGATTGCAATATCCATGGATGTGCTCTCCGCTTATCTCAGCATTTGTTTCCAGTCGTCCTGGACAGCTACTTCAGTTATCACTCGTATTATACAATGTCAACTCAGGAGAGGTGTGGTTGGCGATTGCGCCTCCTACAACAAACCTCACGCGAAGACACCTCTCCGTGGGTATCCATAATCTGTCAAAGAGTGAAAGAGCTCAATATATATATATATATATATATATGTGTGTGTGTGTGTGTGTGTGTGTATGTGTGTGTGTTTGTGTTAATGTGTATGACTTTGTGATGCCTTACAGGCTCATGTATGTATATATAAATATATATATATATATATGTGTGTATATATATTTGTGTATATGTGTCTGGATATGTGTATATGCACGTGTATGTGTACATGTATACGCACATATATATGTGACTGTATATGTATGCGTACATGGATCGGTGCAGGTATGTATATGTGTGCACATGCATATGTGTGCATATTTGTGTATGCATATGATTATTTATATGTACATCTATGGAAATACATAAACAATGTAAATACATGTATATATGTACGTTACATATACCTGCGCAATATGAACATATATGCGTACATGTGGATGTCACACGGAGATTAATGCATATATATATATATATATATATATATTTGTATATGCACGCACAACATTTTTTATGTAGGCTTTACTATTTGTCTGTGGTTAAAATATGCTTCTTTTTCTTCTTCTTCTTCTTCTTCTTATTATTATTATTATTATCATCATCATTATTATTATCATTATAAATATTGCAACTATTATTAATACGCACATAATGTCATCGCGCTAAGATCATAGTGTAGTATTTGTTCTGATGCTTCAGTTTACCTTTTCTGTCATCGCTCAATGAAATAGAAATCCTTCCTGACAGGATAATTTTTAATTTTTATTTTTATCCAAAAAGCTCCTTTTTTTGGAGCTGGATTTCTCTACATTATAAAAAAAAAACTTGTGTCTAAGTCTGGGGAGGTAAGTAAATAGTAACCATAATATTATTAGCATGATTATTTTTATCACTATCACCATTGCTATTATTACTTTATCATATTTATTTACTATTATTTTTGTTTCGAATATTACCATTATTATTATGAGAACTATTAATAGCATTATTTTTACCGTACAAAACATTTGTCTTAGTTGCTATAATTTATTATACATTGAAATTAATTGCGATTTTTGCCCGGTTGAAATAAAAAAATAAAACTTAAAACACAACATTCTTCTTCCATAAACGGTTTAAATATTTCAAGTGAACTTTTTCGAACATTTTTGCCAGAAATGAGCACTGTCCAAAATACAAATTTCCAGTTTTTTTCAACGTCTCTAATTTTCATTTCGATTTATTTTTGTGGACAAGAGCGGAGGACTGTTTATAATATAAAAATAAAATATTAAATCCAAAAAAAACATCGTTTTTATGCTTAAAAATTACCTCCAACTTTGAAATTACTATTCTAGAAACATACGTGGACTTTTAAACGTGAACTTATATATATATATATATATATATATATATATATATATATATATATATATATATATATACATATATATATATATATATATATATATACAGCGAGAGAGAAAGAGAAAAACAGAGAAAGAGAATAAGATAGACGTGAATGGCAGCTATTCTCATATATTATCTTTTTTACACTCAAACCATACACACCATGTAAGCCATGAGCCTGAAATTATGGATTACAATATGGCCATATTTGGGCTCTTCATTTATTAAATTTGAGACACCTCCGTGCGGAGCGGTTACGGTGTATATGTACCCTGGTAATATTTCAAGCGGTTCGTCGTTCTTTAACAATCTCCTTTAATATATATATATATATATATATATATATATATATATATATATATATATATATATATATATATATATATACGTAAATTTTTTTTTCGATTTGCCATAAACTAATCTATAGTCAAAGAAATAAATATACGTAACGAAGCTCATTTCATTTTAATATTTTAGCAGTTACTTCCTTTGTTCACGCGATAACGCATTCAGGCCGACAACGCATCCTATGTAAATATATTCAAGGTAATTAGTTTAGCTATGAATAAGTTGTAGACAACGACTAAACATATTGTAATAGCGGCCTGTACATTCTCGTAAACATTTGACTTGTTTTGTCACCATCAGACTTCCGAGTACAAGTCTGCCTCGCTTCCGACGTATTAATAATAACGAGAGCGGTGTTTCAGTGCAAACAGATCAACGAGTACGGCCAACAGAGCCAAAAACGACTCGTTGTCGACAAACAAGAGAAGATAAGCCAAATAATAGATGTACTCATGCCAGCACACCAGGGGACATCTTGAATTCGGGGACGGGGGGAGCGAAACAACAATAAACCCAGACACGGTTCCAAAATTCTAGAAATTTTTGAATATCTCTGTGACTTTTAATGTTATAGTTAGGCAAGGAATGGGAAATGTTCCAAGGTGGTTTGGAAATAAGAAAACAAATAGTAAATCGGGAAAGAGGTGAAGAGGGGTTTGGATCAGCATTGCTAAAATATATGAGGAATAAAATAAATAATAGAATACAAGGAAAACGAAAGAAAAGTGAATAAAGAATCTGGAATTAATTTTTCTTTGTTTTTTGGTTTGTCAGTTCCTTAAACATGAAATGATAAAATACAAACAGAAATAATCATTTACTTTATAATAATGACTAATGAACACACACACGCACACACGCACACATATATATATATATATATATATATATATATATATATATATATATATATATATACAGTTCAGCCCAGCTATGTTCAGGCCCTATGTACTGTTCATAACTGTATGCGCATATGTATATATATTAAAAAGTTAGACTCATGTCCAAGTAATATACATCTTAAATTCCAAGTGTTTAGATGTAAAATTGGTGGAGGGGTTTGGTAGAGTCTGCAAAGGTCCACTTTTACTCTTGACCTCTTGGCAGCAAAATTTTCGCCCAAAAACTGATTAAAAAGTTTGCTGCATATCTGGATACCCTTTGTGTAAAAATTTAAATGTTTAGACCCATAATTGGTGAATAGTTTGCTGGAGACCGCAAAGGACAAATCTTTTTAACTTTGACTCATTGGTAGCCGAATTTTTAGCCAAAAACCGATTAAAAGACTTGCTCTATGTCTCAATAGACTTGATGTAAAATTTTAAATGTTTAGACCAAAAATTGGCTGAGAGGTCAATTTTTTTTAACTTTGACACCAATTTTGACCCCTTAACATTTATTGTTTAAAAGTTTGATACATACACAGGGAACACCTTAAATTTCAAGTGTTTAGACCCAAAATTGAGGGAGGAGTTTGGCAGAGTTTTAAAAGGTAAAATCGTTGAACTTTGACTATCGACAACCCAATTTCCGTCCGAAAACAGGTTAAAAAGATGTTTCCAAATCTCAATACCCCTTATGTCAAATCTTGAGTCTGTAGACTGAAAATTGACAAAATAATTTACACACACAGACAGACACAGACACTTTCACTTTTATAGATATATAGATTGCCGCTCCATCCCTCAAAATTAAGCGAATAATATTTAATCATTTAAGTCATGTTGGTAAATAGAGAAGAGAAATGCCAAGTCTATAAACCTTACCGTTTAAAAACATTCAGAATAAAGCTTCTTCACTCAATTTCCATAATGTGACGTCTTCTACCTATTTTCTGTCTATATCTACCGTAACGTCTTTCTATTGTTTCGGTGTTTTATTTGTTTTATTTTCTCAATCTAAGATTTTGCCCTATTTTCTTCTAATTTTACATTACAGACTATTTTCAATGATTACGAATATTAGTCTAAACACTGAAAAATAATATTTTAGTCATTTTTAAAAGGGGGGCATATCCTCTACACTTATCTGTTATATAAATGCTATTTCTTTGTCATTTCTGTCTATGATTGTTATCTCTTTTCGACGGGGATACCATTGATAATTAAGCCTTATGCAAAGATATAGAACAACTTATCTTCAGTCTAGTGTCACAAGTTATCTAATTGTAGTATTAATTGTGCATTAGATGTTTTACAATAATATTATAGAGTTAGCGTTTGTGCTGAATATTTTGCATCATTTACTTGTAAATTGAAAGTCATAGAAATGTTTTAAACGTGGGTAAATTAGTTCAGGCCTAAGAGCAAGAAATCAAATGAATCGTCCAAATTTCCAAATGGCATGACTGCCTTGCTCATCTATTTCATATTAATAAAAGAAAATACATAAAATGTATGCAGAATTAAAGCAGTCATAACATGTACAAAGAAAAACAATAACATGCTTATCTATTATATATATATATTATTCCTTAATTGTTTATCTATTGTTGTCTGGTTGTTGGAAATATGCATAACTCATAGGAAATGCGACAGATATTCTGCTTATATATAATTTAAATCGTACAACTACAACTCCATCACCCCGTCGCCCATTTAAAGTATAATAACAGTAGCCAGAGTTATTTTAGGGACTTGATCACACCGTCTTCAATAACATGAACTTGTAAAAATTTTGAAAAACAAACAATTTCAAAACATAAAGGAATTGAATAAAATAACACTCAACCGGGACTTTTTAACCGTCCACATATAAAAATTATATATAATATATTTCGTGTGGTTATATTGTTGGATCAGAATACCAGCAAAGATATTGTTCGATAATTCATCTGATGTCCCTGACGTAAACCATCTGATTTCGCACATTTAAAAATGGATTGTTTCAAAAACGAATGATGTGCAGTTGATCAAAATGGCATTGAACCGAGAAATTTTTGGTGACTTTTTTTTTTTATTTAAGGGCGATGAAAAATAACACTGTTTTAATATTTGATTATCAACATGCACTATATTTCAATTATAGTTTAAAGGTAAATGTGTAAGTCATTTGTTCTATTGAAGAGTATCTCCCTTGCAGAACTCTTCCATCTTCAAATATGTTATCTAAAAAAATATCTTCAATTATAAGTCTACGTTTTAACAGCTTCGTAGGTTTCCTCTTAATTACGGTATGATTAATGCCACTAGTCTTAGCAGAATTGAAAGACGCAGTATTAATTACACATCTATAAAATAAGCATTCTTTCTTTACATTTCAGCAATGCATTTCCAACTACAAACAAGTTTGCTTTAAGTGATAAATATAATGACATTAATAAGTAAAAAGGGGGCATGGCCTCGAGCGCATATGTTTCTAAGATAACTTACTTTCTGGAGATAAGAGTAAAAATAGTTAAAAGCAAGAAGAAAAGAGAATGCTTAATGATACGATGGAAACGAATAAGAGATGCAATCAGACGACATTAAGTAGAATTGGCGGTTCTTTTGATTTAATCTTTCGGCAGTGCCAATTGCCGTTGGTATCCGATAGAATTATTTGCCATGAAAGTTAACATCGATTAATGTATATTCTCACAGCTTCTGACTTGGGGTCAATTGGTAATTAACAATCACTTTCGAGATCAAACCCTTCTCTTTTAAGATATATACGCAATCTACATGAAAAGAAAGTGAGGTTACGTATGTACGAATTGAATGTCTTTGACAGCAGCCAAACATATAAGATATCTTTGTATTTTACGGTAAGTAACCTCCCCAGCATAAGTAGAGCACCAAATATATAAAATATACATTTATGTGTATATATATATATATATATATATATAATATACATATATACGTATATATATATACATGTATATACATATGGTATATACATATACATATATACATGTATATACATATATACATATGTATATATATATATATGCATATATACATATACATATATGCACAAATATATACATATATATACATATATACGTATACATATATACATACTTACACACACACACACACACATATATATATATATATATATATATATATATATATATATATATAATTAGATTTTGGGAAAAAGAAATCCAGTAGAGTGCTCAATTATAAGAAAAATTCGCAAATAAGTGCGTATTATTTAAATTTTCTTTACAGAAAGTTTTAGATGAGATAAATCATCGGTACCGTCGGCTTCAAACTAGATAACTAGGGACCGTTTTAGATACCCATAGCAAGCTCTCTTCAATGCGATGACTATTGGCTGAAGAGAGCTTGATATGGGTATCTAAAACGGTCCCTAATTATCGGGTCTGAAATAGACGCTACCAATGACTTATCTTAAAATTTTCTGTAAAGAATATATATATATATATATATATATATATATATATATATATATATATATATATATATATGCAGTATGGTCAGACGGTATATAAACAGTACCTATATAACTGACGTCTCTTTAACGTTGTGACGTGTTGATACATGCATATATACAGTAGAACCCCGAGGGATACGGTGGTCGTAGGATTCGTTTTTTTTTTTCAGGTTACGATGTGTATTACGATATTTTTTCCTGTCTCTTGTTATGGTATTTGCCCCGCCTTACGGTGTTATTTATAATGTTATTTTATTCTATACATGTGTATTCTATACTGTACTGTATTTTGTTACTAATTTTTAATGTGGTATCCCGGGGTTCTAGTCTATATACCTGTTTTAACATTGCTATCATCTAGTTTCGTTCCATGTGCTTATAACGTCTAATGATTGTCATTCGTGTTCATTTGTATGCATATTTTTTATAACATTGTGTATAACAACTATTTACAATTACAACTTAGGCAGACACTTTACCAAAGGGACGGATAACATTTTCGGTCGGATCACCAGCAAACGACATATACCGTTTACAAGTGTCTTTCGCGCTTCATTTAATTAAATATGGTTTTTCATTCTAAAAGGGAATCGCATAGACGTGAATTATATGCAGATATAATCATTTAGTCCATACTGGGACATTCTCGAAGTTTGGGCATACACACTTCGTACAAGTCTACATTTTGCTATTTCGCCCCATTGACTTCCACAGGCGTCAATTTCAAATCTTGGAGTTCGAGACCTCCGTCTGCACGCTACAGCGTTGGATATCGATCTAACTCCATAACGTGTATCTTTCGTTGCGTTATAAACCACGTGACCAAAGATACAGCGAGTTCGATTTATGACCCTATAATATTGCAATAATCAAGGGCTATTTATTTATATATAATTATATATTTTATACTTTCTTTTAATGACTGAAAATGATGTTTGTTTTAAATTTGGAATTCTGACATTTTTGGGCGAATTGTTTCATTACCATCTTTCAGTTCCGTTAAAGTTCATATATACTGAAACGTACTTACATTTATGTAGGCTTCTTTTAATATTTATATAATATATATATATATATATATATATATATATATATATATGCGTGTGTGTGTGTGTTTGTTTTGTACGTATGTGTATATATATGTATGTATATATGTACATCCTTCCAAAGGGCGAATGAACTCTTTTTCTGGGTCAACGGTCAACTAGCACCGTGTATATTTGTGTGTGTATGTGTGTGTGTGTGTGTGTGCGTATGTGTATTGGGGTGGAGAGGGCTCCCGTAAGCCGTGGTGAAAGCAACCTTTCTAGGAGAAGCAAATCTCTGATTTAAAAAATCATAAAGCGGAAGACCAGTACCCGCATTAAACTGGTCTGCAGTTTAATTTGTTGCTGGCTATCTTGCTCTTGCTTGTTGCTGGATCTCAACATTTTGAACCAAGAGAGAGACTTAGCTGTCGTACAAAGCTAAGACTCTGTAACATCATATTTGTATAGATACTCCCTCAGACATTTGGGCTCATGGATTATAAATGTCTGAGGGAGTGGCACTCGTCTGACAAGACGTTGCAGTCATCATCATATATGTACATATAGGAAAATAATCGAACTATTTCGATCATCGTAATAAACTTCATTAAAATCAGTGTAATATCCTCGACGCACTGGAGTAGTTTCATTATATCAAATAGTGGAAAGTTAGACGCTTGAGTGATAAGCATTAATGTTTCGAAATTGACTACATCTAACCTAACTGATTAGTCATGTAACATGAAACAGTTGTATGTAAGTACAATGTATGGAGTAATAGTGGGAGATAGTTATAGTATCATAAAATTGTTCTCATTAGAAACCTGTACCAGCGATTTCTGGGCCAATAAGTATTTTAATACCAGCCGAACTTCAGAAACAGTCGTCACATAATCTAATATATATATATATATATATATATATATATATATATATATATATATATATATATATGGGGTATATGTAGAGAGAGAATTTATCACTACTTCGTATGGATACCCATATAAATTATGAGGTCATCTACCATGTTTGAATATATGGTTACGTGTTAGTTTAAATCATTTAGAACTGCTTTAAAGCTTAACCGCTCACTCATTTTGCGACCAAATTTCAGCCAATTTTTACGGTTCATAGGCCCCATTCTCAGCTATATTTAAATTTTCGTTCATGGATTACATAGAAAAATGCAAGCATGAAAAGTAACATGGTTGAGATTAAACTAAGAAAAGTAAAAGGACTCGCTGTTAAAACTGGAAAAGGAAAAGACAAGATATTCTATTTAAAAATATAACAAATTTATAGCTAAAAATATCGCGTATTGATTATATAATGTTAAATTTAATTAAACATTATATAATCAATCCCTAATGCTGCAATATTTTAAGTTCAAAATGTATGATATTTTTACGAAAATATCTTGTCTTTTACGTTTCCAATTTTAACAACTAGTCCTTTACTTTTCTAAGTTTAATCCTAATCATATTACTTTTCATGCTCGTATTTTTCTATGTAATTTATATATATATATATATATTTGCATATATATATATATATATATATATATATTCAGTATTAACTTCAACAGTGCTAAATACGTACGTACAGCTTTGTGGTAGTAGAAAATATATCTATATTTAGTAAACTATATTGAGGCGTTCGTTTTAATTTATGCAAGAAATCAGCAGGCTGAAAACATTGAACTTGGCATGAAAATTGTGAAACAAAATATTTTTACGATAGGCTTTAAATATAACGGTACAAGATTCAATTTGAAATGTATTTATCTTCAAAGTGCACTTTTATACATTTTACAAAGTAAGGTATAAAAATTTAATTTAAATTGAATCAAAAATTACCTTGGATTTAAATTATGCAAGGTACATTCTGTTGCCCCTTTTAAAAATCATTGAAAATTTTATATCTATATCATTAATTGCTAGGTGAAAGATGTTTTCAAATTGCAACAAAATGTACATTACATAAAATAAATCCAAGGTAATTTTTTTATTCAATTTAAATTAAATTTTTGTATACCTTACTTTGTAAAATTTATAAAAGTGCACTTTGAAGATAAATAAATTTCAAATTGAATCTTGTACCTTTTTTTAAGCCTATAGTAAAATGATTTTGTTTAACAATTTTCATGCCTTGGATGAAATGCTTTTCATACTTTTATCTGATCTTTTTAAGATTATATTTTAAAATCCTCCTTATCTCTATTTCAGTGTGTATTTCTCCTCACACCACAACTCATTTTTGCAACCCTCTCTTTGTATTATTACAGGTCTGAATATTCTCTCCGTTTCAGTTTGTATTTCTCCTCACACCACAACTCATTTTTTGCAACCCCCTCTTTGTAATACAGGTCTGAATAATGAGAAAATCTATTTTTTTAACAAAAACTTTAAAATAACTTTTTTAGATTAAATGTTTTAAAACTTCTTTCAAAATAGAAAATCTTTAAAATTTAATAAGGAACATATTTCATATAGATTTCATTAACAAATATTCAGTACATAACGAGAAAAATAGAGATGAAAATTTCAAAAGGAATGTAATACTGGTTACTGTCAATAGTAGTCCTCGACGGCGAAATTCTTTGTTATTATTCTATTATTATTATTATTATTATTATTATTATTATTATTATTATTTAAAACATTTTGTGTCATGCTCTTTCGCGAGAGGACTAATATATATATATATATATATATATATATATATATATATATATATATATATATATATATTTAGAAGTTTGGAATATCTCTTGCATTAAATGTGACAGAAAATCTCTTTATTTGAAATTAATTTAATTTTTCATAATGGGAATACGTTATCTGTGTATATACCGATTTTGTTTGCGCAATATAAACGCAAGATTTACTAACTCGGCATATTACTAGGAAACAGAAATATTAATAATTACAAAGTTTCAAAGCGTTTCAAATGACGTTTGAAACGCTAAACGGACAGATTGAATATATAAATGTTAAAATATTCATTTTAATTTTATTTTTGTCTCGTATTTTGCATTACAATTTTTCATTTGCTGCTGTTTCCCTACATCAACTATTCGAAATCAACTTAAAAGAAAACAAAAGGAAAATAAAAGGAAAGTAAAACTAAAAGCAAATCGAATAAGCAAAACAAAATAGCAAAATAATTATAAAAACACAGAAAGGAAATTAACTTGAATGTTACATTAACGAATAGTCATTCATTCAAGAAGGAATTATATTGAGGTTTTTATTTGATTTTTTTAGATATCTGTATTCTCAATATATCCGTGTTCTTAGATGCAATTCTTAAGACCCCCATCGGATTCCACTCTGTGGCAATATGAATCACTCTCCATAAAACCTTTCCAAATTTTTTTCTTGTTAATATTCTCGCTTGTCCATTTTCCCCATCATCAGTCATAATTGAGTGGATTATTTCTGTCTTAAAAAAACTTCTAATTGAAGAGTTGTTAATATAGCATAAGTTTCCACTTCGATCACAAATCGATAAACGGGTATATCTTCGATCGCGAATATATATATATATATGTGTGTGTGTGTGTGTGTGTGTGTGTGTGTGTGTGTGTGTGTGTGTGTGTGTGATGCACAAATGCGTCAGTAAGTTTTAAAAGTTATTTTTACTTTTGTCTCAGATTAATTTCTTGTGGGTGGCGTTGTGTGATCGATAATCAATTCAATAACTGAAAAACTAGAAGGAAATCATTTTATATTAATCAACGCTCCGACATGCACAAATATACAGATACATGAACGCCACACACGCAACTGATTGACGCGTTACAAAGATAGAATGTGATAGAACTTGGAATTGTTAAACTTACTGTGGAATGGCAAGTAAGACACTCCTGTGTGTGGACGACGTTGGGCCGTTTTTCTGTAATAAAAAAAAACGGCCGTATTTGATGTGCTATCTAGACAGGCTAGTCTTGTCAAATGTTGCTAAACGATAGGTTGGGCCTATAAAATATGCTACACGCGGTCTATCTTTGGCAGTTAATGTTTGGCTTTCAGGCAAAAGTCACGTGTGCCTACGTTACTAGTTTGTTGTAATTACAAGAAAAGATTGATCGTAAAAAGATCCATTTCGTTTCAAGCCTTTTCTCTTCTGTAAGATAATCTTTTCTCCTCTGTAAGATAATCCTGACAAATGTGTTTGTCGCGGTAGTATTAGTAGTTGTATGATCACCAAGTATAGTATTAGTAGTTGTATAGTCACCAAGTATACGTTGATTACTCTTTCAACACATCTTACACCCAAAGAGTTTTTAATGACAACTTTGGTGCAATGTTACACGTATAATTTCCAAAAAATAAGTCTAGCGTTATCAGTAATAGTGACACCAGTAGTATGTTAACATCAAGAGATACGAACATAAAAGTACTTTTGATCGCCAGCTCTGTTAAATGTTGGTACATTCTCAAGTACCATACGTCGCAGTTTTATATCCATTGAAGTATTGCTGGTGTGGATGAGTGACTCTGTCGTTACTATGTAAATGTTCCCGCTTTATTTGCCTATGAATTTATCAGTGTCAGTTAAAACACTACCTTGTTTTGAGGTGATTCCTTTTCCCCTTTTATTTTCTTACTAGCCTGGGTGCCCAGCGTTGCCTGGGTATCCGGCGTTGTCTAGGTGCCCGGCGTTGCCCGGGTGTTTGGAGGTGTGTGTTGAGCAAAAAAAAAAAGTGGTAGTAGGCAGACAGGCTCGAACCCGTACCGCGAAGGAGAAAAAGAACGGGAAAAAAGGTGACATTTTTGCTGTTGCGTCTATCACCACACCGGAAGTGGTGAAGCTTTATATTAGGACTAGTCAATCGAAAAGAGGGGATGAATTTCGAAAATATCACCGAAAAAAAGCGACCCCCGTCTTGTAGAAAAGTGCTCAGTTGAGGGTGAAGGAATTAATGTTTTTGGACAATTTTTGATATTTGTCGTCCGAAGGGTCGATCTTTAAAATGATACCGATCGCGTAAAAATTTGTCACCTCTGTCAAAAGTATTGCATACATACATACATATATATATATATATATATATATATATATATATATATATATATATATATATATATGCATACATTTAAACAGACAGGTGAGAGTTATATCATAAGAAGATTATAAATGTTAATAATCTGCCCTTCTTTTTAGCAACTTACACTTGCTTTCATGACTTATCGGAGCGATAATATAAAGCATACTAATAATACTAAGGTTCATATCAAGGTTGGTACAAAACTGTCGTGTAGTTTTTAATCATTTTTAAGACTTCTTCATCTGAAATACTATTTCCATTATTCTCATCGTATATGTATATATAATATAGTCATCCGCAGATGATTTATTAGTGTGGGTAGACGTAGGAGCACATTAACCCTATAATGGCAATCCGGTTAACTTTTACGCTTTTTCAACTTGCTTGCGGATAATAAAAGAAATATACACATCTTAAAATAATCATGTTGATCTCTTACGTTTATACGATATTAGAATTGTACGGAATTAAATCTTTTTACTGAATGAGAGTTGCTTTACGTTGAAGTGAAAGATACTGTTTCCCCAAGAATAAATTAATCTTATTTTTCCCACTAACGGTAACGTCAAATCGCTCAAATTAAAGTTAATTCATCTGTAAATAATAGCAACAATCCTAATTTTTTACGCACTGCTTATGTTTATGCGAGCGAAGTTCTAATGTTAACTAATTTGCATATTTGTTACAAAGTCACATGTTATTAATGCACTAATGTTGATGTTTTATAATTTTATTTTGTTTTTGATATGAGAAATATTTCTGCTAATAAATATTGTTTTATTTCGTAGCAAATGTGTATTATGTTTAAATGTTGCTTTTATTTAGGGAGATTGACTTAATTTTTACAGACATTCCATCTACTATTAAAATTTTAAAACAAAATCTCCTACACAAAGCATCGTCCATGCAAATTGATATCTTCTTTCTTTCTTTTTACGATCAGATTAAAATTGGATGAAAATTACCAAAACAGAAGTGTCGATCGTTATATATTAATAAACATAAAATATTTTATTTCATGTAAAAACAAAAAGGTTAGGAATGAAATACTTTTGTTTTAAAATGCTTATTTCAAGTATTTCAAGTAAGGAATTTTGCGATATTATAGCGACCTGACGAAGCCAATCCATATAGAATATATAGATGTGGTGTATATCTTACTCTCTCTCTTTCTCTCTCTCCTCTCTCTCTTTCTCTTTTTCTTTCTCTCGCGCACGCGCGTCTTTTCTCTCTCTCACTCTTTCTCACCCCCTCTCGTTATCTCAAAGCTATATAGCAAAACAAAGCTATTTTTCTAAAATAAAATGATACGTCCCATTCAATGTTAGTGATAAATTTCTATAAAGATGTTAACAATAATATCATGGCTTGTACGTTCCCACCAGATATCCATAAATAGCAAATACAAAAGCATTATTCGTTTCATTGCATTTTATTTTGTCACTGAAAATTTAAATTTAAAATAATTCAAATAACAATAGTAACATGGGGTTCGGAGTTGGGAGCTGAAGTACCTATTGATTCATAATCATTGCCTGGCAGTATTGCTTATGACTGTTAGTATATAGTAATATAGTAATATATGAAATTGCATATATCATTTTCTCATCAGATTATCGAAGTTAAGTAATTTCGGACATGGTCATTACTTTAGTGGGTAACCATTTGGAATAGGATAGTCGTAAGTTTGTAGCATAACTTCTTTATTGCTGTTGGGAAATATGTATTTTCATCAGCGGAATAAACTTAACTCTCACGTCCTGATTGAGCATCTAAAACAGAAATAAAAATACCCTGAAAGTTTTCTTTGCTCATCGAAGTATTGTGCTAGGTACCGTAGCAACGTATTAATGTCTATACTACTAGTTTAACAGGACTTTGGTGAAAACACATAATAAGACATCATCAGAGTTCGTTATCGTTTGGTCCTCTCTGCATTGTTATGTAATAAACAAATATTTGTCAGGCGTGGAATCGCTGAACAATAAATTGAAAGTGAAAACCTTCCTTTTGTGCTGAGCATTGTTGTCTGCAGTGTTGCTAGTAAAAATATGCAATTTTACAATATTACAAGTAGTTGCGAGCAACGAGAAGGACTGTGTTCAGACCACATAATACTGAGCTACAGTCTTTGAGAGTTTTATGCAGAAATTTGATTCACGTAAAAAACAAATGAACAGCAATAACATCGTCATTGTATGATTCGCGTAGTTGAATTTTTTAATTTTTCTATTTACTATTGCGATCGGCAGATATACATCCTGCGATCTACTTGTTAATAAGGTGGAAATGATGTCAAGTTGATAGAGGAAGAACATTATAAGAATATTAATATTTATTGGTGGTATGAATTGAGTTTTAAATCCTTATAAGACGGTGAATTACAATAATGTGTTTATATTTGATGTGAACTATTTTGTTTGTATCGGTTTCTGTGAGAGAATCATATATTAACAGGTGCGACTAAACCCCGTGCCAGAAGAATATGCAAATCGATATTTTTGTTCTAACTCCGATAGTTTTCAATGAAAATTCGTGAAACTTCGCACGTTATACGGCAACACTAACGCATGCACAGATATAATTTTTTAAGCTGATTTGCGCAATAGCGAGCAAACGGCAGACATTTTGGTGACTTGCAGTTTTTTCAGCGTGCCAACTTTATATGCAAGATGGGACGTAAAGGTGCTTTAAGTAGAACTGAGAAGTCTAAAATTATTCAAAGGCTCCATAATAAGATTTCAACCTTAGAAATTGTCAAAGAATTACACCGTGATCATCGTACAATAAAAAAAAATATCGTACTAACCCTTAACTTTGCAACGGACGTTCTGACAAAGGGAAAATTCGTAAGAAATCATATCTGTCACGTCGAACAATAACCAAGTAGTTCACCGTAACTGACTTGAAACTAGCAAACACGTTTTTGAAAAAGCTGGCGTTCCTGGTGTGCCCAAATCAACTTGTTGCCGTATCCTGGACAAAAGGCTTTAGAACAAAACTATCGATTTGCATATAATTCTGGCACGAGGTGTATGTAAAGATTAACAATATCACAGGCGACAGAATTCGAACACGGTACGTCGTGTCGTCAGTAAGTGCCGGCATTCATTAGAACATCGTCACGTCACATATAATGTGGTTAGATGGATTCTCCCGTCGGGAACGCCGTTGGAGCGCATCCAAAAGAAACACATTAGTAAAAACAAAAAGGCAAAAGTAAATGTAACAAAAGACGTAAAATAAAAGAACAAAAATTTGCAGAGAAAAGCATTTTGATTTCAACTTAACAGAACACATAATCAATATTTGTTCGCTTGCCAATGGGTTTTACCTTGTGTTGCGCCCCCGCTTGCTGTTAGCGGTGATCCAGTCTATTCTCTTCAAAAAGCTTTTAATTAAAGGATGAAAAACAAAGAAAAACAAAGAACGCACATTGCTCTCCGCACCTTCATATCAAATATTCTGCTCTTCCTTTCTGAATCATTGATATTGTTTCCCATTATAATTTAACTGTTTGCTTAGGCAATTCTTCGCAATCTTAGCGAATAATAAGAAGACGTCATCTAACATGTGGCGTGATTATATTCAACGTACAGTTTTATTCATAAGTGCAGTACTTGGAGACAATACCATATATATATATATATATACATATATGTATGTATGTATATATATATATATATATATATATATGTGTATATATATGGTATTGTCTCCAAGTACTACGCCTAATCAATATATATATATATATATATATATATATATATATATATATATATGTCGTATTGTCTCTCTCTCTCTCTACATATATATATGGTATTGTCTCTCTCTCCCCCTCTCTCTCTCTCTCTATATATATATATATATATATATATATATATATATATATCTTAGCAGAATACCTGTCCCAGGAGCGGTATATATCTACACAGGCAGCGAAAAGAAAGTCCCCACCTGTATTTTTTTCAAAAACTGCAAATTAAAGCTAAATTTAATGTAACTGTTTAAACAAACTATGCCTCATTCGATTCGCCTTTTATTCTTCTATAATTTTACCTATTCATATTTTACTTTGAATTGAAATATAGTAGTGTTCACGTCAATTTAAAAAAAGGCAAATCAAATGAGGTATATGTTGTTTAAACAGTCACATTAAATTTAGCTTAAATTTGCAGTTTTGGAAAAAATTACAAGTGCGGACTTTCTTTTTGCCGGCAGTGTATGTATATATATATATATATATATATATATATATATATATATATATATACTATTAATTAGCATTTCATTTGATATTGTTTAAAACAAAATCTTCCCCTGATTGCAGAAATGATAAAATAAATATTTATAGATTTTAAACAACTCCTAAAACTAAAAGTTTTAGATCATTGCTTACACGTGTGTTCTTATGTTTGAGAAATTATATCCACATTTTACACGTGTTTTATGGTAATAATAAAAATAAAACTATATAATCAAATATGTAGAGATTGATACAGAATCGGAATCAGAATCGGTAACTGTATCGGAATCAAAAACTATTGTGCGTATATATATATATATATATATATATATATATATATATATATATATATATATATATATCACGCTCCTTCTTCGACTTAATAATGGAAAAATAAAAAGAAACGGAAGATAAAAACCATAGATAATAATATCAGAGGATTAATATTATTTATCCATAGCTAAATATAAAACTAACGAGAAATAGAAAAAGAGACAGAAAAAGACAAAGAATCTGTGTGCGTCACCTTCCAAAGAAGATTACAAAAATCCTTACGTGTGCTTTAGAGTAGCACTTACTTGCAGAAAACTATTTATATGTGCTGCCTACCGTCCCCACAATAATGGAATAACTACCTTAGAAAGAATCGCTAAGCAAACTTATCTGTCTGCTTGTCTCTCTGTGGAGATTTCAATGTTGACAACGTTGAATGGCTAGTTTACTCAAACAAAACAGACGACAAAAGAAGAGTTTTCTATGATGACTACCATTTCTGATAACCTAACACAGATTCTCAGCGAACCTATTTAGATACCAGATTCTGACAAACAATCTGTAAGTCTTCTAGATCAACAAAACCCCAAATATTTCTCTCCATTGAACACTGTACGAGAGGTATATAGATAGCTTACTGGAACTGTCCCTAGGCTCTATGTTCAACTCTTTCGTCCAACTTAACTGCTTGGATAATTGTCACCATAGACAATTGCATTACACTCCAAAATATTTTAACAGGAACCGAACAGCCAGTCATGGAACACGCCTGATTGTGTTGCCGCCATTGCTCATAGAAGCCATTTCCTCAACTGTTGTAAACGTAATAAATGTTTTGCAACTACAGTTGCTTTTAGGACTACCAGAAATCATTTTAAAAGAAAACGTGAGAGGGGCATATGCTTAGTCTAGTAAGTTCAAAGTAGAGTGGACTCTTAGCTCCCATACGTTTTAGCGTATAACGAACAAAGTCATAAACAGATGCGCGTATTCAATCCCGACTATGCGCGTATTCAATACCGATTATCAACAGGATTGAGGTGATCTCGTCAGCATCTGATAAAGCCTAACTCTTTGCCAAGAACTTTGCATCAAACTGTAATCTATGCGATCGGGGTCACATTCCTGTCGAATTTCTCCCAAAAGGAACAATTATTTGAGCGCCATCCATATATTTGTTTGTGAGGTTGCTACACTCATCAAAAATGTTGATGCGAACAAAGCAACTCACCCTGAAAATATTCCAGTCATAGTACTCAAAGAACTACAACAGGAACTAGCACCTATTCTTGTAAAACTGTTCACTCGATGCCCAAAGGAGAAATGCTTTTTAATATCTTGGAAAAACCCCCTTAGTCTGTCCAGTATTTAAAAATAATGGAGATTGATCTTCAGCAGCTCAATACAGAACAATTAGTCTCTTTTACGTCATGCTTGCTTGAATATATAGTAAATAGGGCAATTGACAGCTACCTTGAAAAAAAGTAATATACTCAGTGACAAGTAATATGGTTTCCCTTCTGAGAGACGCTCATTTACTGACTGCAATTTCACATGCGATGCTTCATCTCTAGAGCAGTAGCTCTTGACATACCAAATGCATTTGAGAGGGTTGGTCATAAATTACTACTTAACAAGACCTATGCAATATCTAGAAAATTTCTTCTCAACCATCGAATACTTCCTCTCCGATAAGTGTATACAAATAATTGTCGATAGGCAGAAGTGCGAAGTTCAAAATGTCAACACTGACGTGCTCGAAAATCCATATTGGGTTAACTCCTTTACATGACTTCATAAATGATCTACAAAATCATATTCGGAGTTCATTCATTGACATATGTGCAGACGACAACACTACCATCTATGGAAACACTTCAAAAGTCGGCAACGACCAGGATCTCTCTGAGTTTCTCTCCTCCGACCATAAGCACAAGGTGCAATGGGGCAAAATCCTTGGATAATCTTTTGGAACTCATATTCATCCTTGACCTGAAATGGAATACCTACATCAAATATATTGTCTATGTTACTGGAAAAATGACCGCGTCCAGAAGATATCTCAGTTCTAGTACAATGCTCTACCTTTATATGAGCTAAATATACCCTAAAATGGAATAATCTTACCACATCTGGGGGCGTACTGCTTGGAGCACTTTATCCTGACCTGACAGAGTTTAAAACTGGCTTCGACACCTTGTAAGCTATGTCTTAATCTCCTACATGCAACTTCTTTCCAACAGAATATATGTTGTGAGCCTGCCTCTGTCATACCGTTATTTTCCGTGCAAGACCTTGTCTGCTCTTCATTCATTAGTCCCCCATTATACATTCAAAAAGGCATTATACATTCAAAAAGGCACGCGTCAAACTACAACCACTACTAACAACTTCTCCTGATCTGTACAATTGCCTAAATATAAACTCAAATTCCATGAAAAAAAGTTTCTTTCCTATAATTCACGCCTGTGAAACTCTGTTCTGCTGGGCTGCTTCCCAGCTAAATACAACATATCGTCTTTAAGTGTAATGTAAATCAGATCTTGTAATCCTGTTCTCTTAAATAGTGAAATTCTGCCCAACTCCCACCAAAAACGATCACATTAATCCTTATCATCGAATGGCTTCAGGACCTTGATAATTGAGGATCCATTGTACCTATTTACTATGCCTCCCCACGGGACAGAGTTAGACACCAGGGTCGTTTTTTAACGTGGAGAAAAAGTACAAAAATAAAAATTGTCTCAGTCGTGAAGGATTTCTCCTCCACCGAAAGAGAACAAGAAATAGAAGTGCAGCACCTGAAGAACAGATACTACACTTTTTATTTATTTGCTTCCCCACTGAGAAAATTAGGCAGGAGGCCGTTTTTTAATGTGAAGATAGGGGAAGTGGGAGGGAAATGGGGATCCAGCTCCCGAGAGGAGGGAAGTGGGAGCTGGATTAGAAACTGTTGGTATGAAGGGTTGGCCCTTCAGTGACCAAGGTCAGATATGTGGGGTTACCCCCACATATGGTCTTTGCTAGTCATAGCTGGTCTGTGCTAGTCATAGCTTTGCAGTATCTGCGGGACAGATGGTGTTTATTTGCTCCCCCACTGAGCAAATTAGGCACAAGGCCGTTTTTAATGTGAGGTAAAAACCAGCTCCCCTAAAAGGGGTCACTCTGGTTACCAAAAATAATAATTGTCCCAGTATAGAGGGTTTCCCCTCCATTGACTGGTACAAATTATCTTAAGTGTAGTATCTGCCGGAACAGATGGTATTTATTTGCTCCCCCACCGAGCAAATTAGGCACAAGGCCGATTTTTAATGTGAGGAGTGAAGGGAGGGGGAAGGGAAAAAGGGGACCAGCTCCCGAGAGGTGGGAAATGGGAGCTGGTTAATGGTCAGGCATGTGGGGTTGCCCCCACATCCGGTCTTTGCTAGTCATAGCTAGTCATAGCCAGTCATAGCTTGCAGTATCTGCCGGAACAGATGGTATTTATTTGCTCCCCCACTGAGCAAATTAGGCACAAGGCCGTTTTTAATGTGAGGTAAAAACCAGCTCCCCTTAAAGTAGGCAAAAAGGGGGCACTCTGGTTACCAAAAATAATAATTGTCCCAGTATAGAGGGTTTCCCCTCCATTGACTGGTACAAATTATCTTAAGTGCAGTATCTGCCGGAACAGATACTACACTTTGATCTTGACCAAAAAGCCAAGGATTCATTGTAAAACAGTCTATTTTTTCTGTTGGACAGAGTTCTTGACATGGCTAAAATAGAAATAAATTTAACAAATTGGAAATAGACATCGTTGAATTAGCTAGTTAAATGATCACCTTTAACATCAATAAACTTATAGTTTCGAATGACGGAAAATAAGATAAATAATTAACAATGGTCGAATGAACATCCTTTTGTATCTTATTGTGGAACACTGATTAGATTATGAAAACGTAAATATGTGTTCTCTTGACAAAAGCTATTTAACATTTATTAAAGTGTATAAACGCAACAATATGAAGAAAAATAGAACCGGGCCATAAATTAGATCTACAAAGACAGACTTGAGGATATTTACAGAAAACATACATATTCTTGACATGTAAATTTTAACTCTGATCCTAAAACCAATAAGCATTTCTAATTAAGTACGTCAGAAAATAATGTAAAATAACGCACAATTTAAATTGCATCTTGGAATATTAGCATATAACATCTAAAGATAATTGAGTTTACAAGACGAAATGAAGCAAAATTGTTTTCCTCGATGCATAGATAAATATATAAACATTGAAGATAAGATTAATAATTCTAAAGTGCAAACGCACATAGAACAGTAAATTTATATATGTTACTCCTTTTAGTGTACTTTTGGAATATTACATGTATAGATCCAAGTTATTGATGTTTCAAGCTCGAAACCTATGTGCGATTTGGCTGGTATATTGCATTGTAGGATTTTCTTTGGGTGTAAATATATCAAACTAGCAGGGACGCCTGATGTCACCGATTCGTAAATATTATATTTTAATTTATCGAGATTTCCTATATTATAATAGAGTCATATATCTATCTATTATTTCATAGGATACTGTAACGAATATATAGTCGTGGTTGCAAAAGTAAAAAAATATATAATTGTGAGTAGAGAGTTGTTAGCCAGAATGGAAACCAAAATCAAAATAAGAAGTAAAAGAAATGAGACAGACGGACAGACATACTTGTCTTTTTATATATGACTTGGTGTACATAATAATCTTTTACAATCAAAGATTTCGAATGATATTATTTTTTTGTATTATTTTTTGTTTGTATCACACAAGATGAAAATGTATCAACTCTTTTTTTAATCATTTTACTACATAGTACAGAATTCACAGAATTTACGTGAATGAAATAAGAATTTATTCCTGAAAAATTATGATTTATTCCGAACATCGCAAAAAATCGTTAAAAAATAATTTTCTATAAGTAAAAAAAAAATCTTGATTAATTTACGTGATTAAATAGAGATGCATGATGATAAGTATATGACATTTTCGTTCCATGATAATGATTTTTTGGATTTATATAGATATGTCTTGTAAAATTATTGCATGACTAGCGGGGCCTGTGGAAATTCCACAGCGGACTACTTCATCTGCAATATATTGATGTTGGCATTCCGTGAATATTTAGCGTAAATGGAGACGCTATGATATTATTGTAACTCTTTTGTTATAACTGCAAACGTATCTAAGCTAGCAGGAACGCCCGGAGTAGCCCGGTCGTAAAATACGCTTAAATATCATATTTTTAATATGTTCAAATTTCGTATATATTATTATAGATTTAATTTTTTGTCGATTTATATATATTATAAAGTTATAATTTCCAAAATCAAAGAAATATAGCCATATGACTTGGGGGCATCAGCCGAAATCGAAACTGAAACCAAAATTTATGAATATATATATATATATATATATATATATAACTTGAGTGTCATCTGCTATAATCGAAATCGAAACAAAGACTTATGAAGAATGCTTGGCAAAATTATTTATTACACAACATGGAAGGTAATAGCAATTAAGCAACAATCCATCGGGAGAAAATACATGTAAGCGTGGCACACACAATAACAGGCACGTCATCGTATTAATATATAGATAACATCATGAAGCAAAAAAATGCATAAATATAATTTACAAAAAAGGAAAAATAACTGGGGGTCGAATCTTCAATTCTACTATTAATAGCTGTTAACGCTAACCACAGTTTTATAAAGACAAGCATTTTTAAAGCGTTGTAAATTAACAATATATACTCAGATGTATCAGGACGTGTCATGTCAAGCTACACATGCACGATGAGAGGGCGTGGTTGAGATGCTGCATGCTTTCTGTGTTTTATTTATTTATTTATTTATTTCAATTCTGGCACCTTAGCAACTATTTTAACCGGCTAAAGGCCTATAAAAAGAATCCACAGAGAATTAAATCAGTCTTTATGCTTCTCCTCGACTTTTCCCGTCGGAGGAGAAAGAGTTTGAAAAAGTGGAGCCAGTCATATTGGGATTTTTAAATGAGATTTGAATCTAGGGATAAAAATGGTTGACTATTTCTATTAATAAAGGACTATGTAATAATAAGAAAAAAAAAGAAATATTTGTTTCTTAAAACGTATTAAAAAAAAACTTCTTACAATAGTTATCATGAATATGTTTCTTTTGTTAGAATGGTAATGTATAAAAGTGCCCTGGGCACATATATATTTGACATGCAATATACTTTATTTCTACGATTAAGTTATGTTTTTAACACTATGTTTTTAGTGTTTTAATTAGCCGTAATTTGTAATTAACAGAACTAGTAAGTTGTCTTTCATTTAGCTGTCTATTGTTATAACCTTCACTCAGTTAATATTGATTAACTCTCTATTTTATTTTGTAAAGTGTATGTGAACATATAAAGAAATTGACGCCATTTTAAGGGCTATCGTCTAATTTACATAGTTTCTGTAGTGCAATAATAACATAAGTAAATAAGATTACAGAATCATTATTTTTTTGCAATTTGTCCCTCTATGCATACTCATTTTTATTTCTTTTATATACTAATGAGTTACTTCCCATCCAAACTACAAACGTCACTTAGAGGTAAGAAGCTAATTGCTTTGTTAATTGGATAATAAACAACATTCTTAGAAAAAGATGGGTGAAATACTGTGGGAGGCAAAAGAGTTTTTTTTTATCAATTTCCTTATTAATTTTGCTTTATTTTCTAGTTTCACCTCTTTCATCATTTCCTACTTGCTATTCTGTTTTTTTTTTTTCATTACTACATTTTACGGAAAAAAAACAGATTTTAATTATTATTAAACATTTTCTCTTTTCAGGTGATCCAAAAATTTATGCAGGTTACCTATATAATAATGGCTAAAGAAAAGATGTTGACAGATAGCGAAAAGGGTGAAATTGTTAAATTACTTGCTGCGAAGAAATCTACATTAGAAATTTCAAACATTTTTAAAGCGAGATCATCGAACTGTGAAACGTATCGTCATTGACGGAAAAGATGAAAGCAAAAACGACAAAAGTGGCAGACAAAAGGTGACTTCACTACAAGATTTGAAAAAAATCAAGAGGAGTGTGTTAGCAAACCCACACAGCACAAGCAAAGCTATTTTCGACCATGAAGGAGTGTCTGGCATCTCTAAAAGGACCCGAAATCAGATTTTGAAACAAATAGCGAATCGGAGAACACCGAAAAAATGTTCTCCCTTGAATGATATCAACTGCCCGAAGCGACATGCATAGGCCACTAAATATTGAAAAACCAATTTTCAAAATTGACGAGGCTAGAGCAACAATCCACGGCCCCGACGGTTGGACCCAGGGATGGCTTCTTAAATGCAATAGCCAACACTTCCGATTCAGACGTCAACGGGGAGGAGGGGTAATTATTTGGACTGGGATTATTGGTAGTAAGATTCTTGGCCCTTTTCTTGTCCCTGAAGGTGTCAAAATTAATTATGTGAACTACTACAAGTTTTTGGAACGGAATTTTTTGGCTTGGTTAAAATAATAAAATATGACATGTATATATCCAAGCTATTGATGATTCATGTTCGAAACCTATATAAAGTTTGACTGGTGTATAGCATTTTAAGATTGCCTTTCGATGTAAATATATAAAACTAGCAGAGGCGCCCGACGTCACCCGGTCATAAATATTATATTGTAACTTATCGAGATTTCCTATATTATAATGGAGTCATATATATATATATATATATATATATATATATATATATATATATTAGTTCATATGATGTTGTAACGAATACATAGTCGTGATTGCAAAAGCAAAAATAATATATAATTGTGACTTAAGTGTTGTCAGCCAGAATCGAAACCAAAATAAAAAATAAGAAATCAAAAAATGGGGGCTGACAGACATAGAGATAGACAAAGAGATCTTTGTATGACTTGGTTTCAAAATTAATTTTTTACAATCCATGATTTCGAATGATATTATTTTCTAATTTTTTGTTTGTATCGCACAAGATGAAAATGTATCAGAACATTTATAATCGTGTTACTACGTAATACAGAATTCACAGAATTTACATGACTGTATTGAGAATTTATTCCTGAAAAATTACGATTTATTTTGAACATTACTGAAAATCGTTAAAAAATGGTTTTCTATATGTAAAAAAATACTTGATTAATTTACGTGATTAAATAGTGATGTATGGTGATAAGAATATGACATTTTTCCGTTTCGAGAGACACCTATCTACTGAGAGAGAGAGAGAGAGAGAGAGAGAGAGAGAGAGAGCAGAATCTCACTATTCAACAAGACAATACCCCAAGCTATGTTTCTCAGTTAACAAAAGCGTGACTTTCAGCCCATGGAATCTCTGATAAAGTTCTGATTGATTGGTCACCTCAAAGCCCGGATTAGAATCCGATAGAGAACCTCTGACTGATTCTGAAGAGGAAGGTTTACGAAAACGGGCATCAATTCAGCAGTAAAAAAGACCTTTTAGAAAGAATTAAAGAGGTATCTTTTGAAATCACTACTGAACAAGTGCATAAATTAACATCCTCTGTTGATAGGAGGCTGATGAATTTGATTAAGAATGGGGGAAAGCGCATTAAGAATTAAAAATTTTAAGAATTTGTATTGTTTTATTAATTGTTATTTGAGACATAACTATGGTTTTCTTGTACTATGTTATCAATATATGGTACTATTATTATGAGGATACTATGTTTCCAGTTAAATTATGTTTAAAAAATGTTATTTATTTTGAAATAAATGAGTCTCGCAAACACTTATGGCCCATATTCCTTCCTGAAGTTTTTTAATCCATATTTCCCCCAGAATATGATTATTTAGTTTCCCTTTTAAGGAATTTACTTTATATATTTGCATATCGAACAATGAGTAACATGGCTATTATATTGGAAAATATTGAAGCATAAATTTATCAGTATATACGTTTTGCAAACACTTTTGACCCGCAAGATCAGATTATCAAGAAAATGGTTTGATAAGGTTGTCTTGGACTTGAGAATGACCATTTTGTAATCAGCTGGGAAGCAGTCCCGTATTACTATGTTTCATAGATGAGACGTGCTTGGAAATAAACTTTGTCCATGGAAGTCCTGTTTATATATAGATACATAATGGTTGTAACCAGACAAGTTTTTGTAACTATTTTACATTGGAACTAAAGATTGCGGATCAGTCGTTTGTTTCGATTATTACAAAAAGCACGTGTAAAATTTGTATTTGTCCATTGAATGTTGGCATGTAGAGTTTTTAACCAAAACAACATCTGAGAATCCGAGTAAGTTTTGTATCTTAAAAACAATTGTAAACGATAAATGTTTGCACTTACCGAATTTGAAGCTGTCATTTGTCAGAGATATAAGGCACATTACCAAAGTTGGGATTACATGCTGATATGTTGCATATTAGGAGACTCTTCTGCTAAAAAAATGGCTTATGACAATAGAAGGGATGACAGTGAGTTAGAAACAAGCTAAGATAAAAGTGTAATTGTGGTAAAGAATTCAAACTGTGGTCCGTCTGTTTAGTCTCGAAAGACAAAGGTTACTCACCTGTAGGGGCAGTTGCGCATGTAATTGTGTGGCAAGGGTTTCACAATCCCTAATCACACCTCTCTCAAATCTGCACTGGCAAGGAGAAGTCAACGACGACAGGAAACAATACTGTGGTAAGCGGAGCGCACATACAGCATATGGAAGTCCCAAACAGCCACCCATCTTGTACTGGCTAAGCTTATTGTTGTTTAACTTCGGTGATCTGGTGGGAAACGGTGTGTCAAACGAGATTATGCTGTAGAGCTGTCAAACTAGACCATCATAAGACTTTCAAAAATAAATATTTTGTACGGCGATGTCAGAAAAATAGACCGACATCTAGTGATGACTAAACACACTAACCTTAGAACATCCGGTGTACTTACTGATAAAATACACCACCAGAAGCGCTCTATCACAAAGCAAATATGAATATTACATTTCATTAAAAAAAAAATACAGTTCGCATCTTTTTCCTTCCCACTACCTGCCGTGGAAGATCTCGTTCAGATATATTCCCATTGTCTTCAAATCTACTTTTATTCCCTAGCGGCACTTTTCTAATCGAATCTTTTTTTTTCATCTTTAAGTAGTTCTTCTAATTGATTATTAGGTCTTTTTTATTGTTAGAAAACGATCGATCTTTACCGCTGGTTGCCTGATACTCTCGAGCCCATGTACACCTCGTATCTATCGACTCTTTTGTGCTCGACTTGCTGATAAGCATCTTTGCGAACGTGATTACTGACTGTTCATAGACGATTACATTCTGCCAGGTCAATATTCATTACGGTAGATGTATCGCTTCTCTCTAAAAGAGAAACACTTCTTACGATAATCAAAATTCTGTTTATGTCTTTGCTTGTGTCGGCTGTCTGGAAGAAAATCCCGGTCGCACCCAGATGAACTGGTGGATTTCTTGTATTTAGTCTGGTATTATTTTAAATAATAAAATATAATTTTCACTATCTCTGGTTTAAGAATTTTTAGAAAAAATATTTTGGTTTTATCAATTATATATTTCCTGCTTACGAACCCGTAATGAGTTCGAACAATCTATTATGATACTAAAGTGTTTTTTTTTATTTTTTAGATAAGAATTGATAATTCGTATTATTTGGATTATTCAGACCACTGTTCTCACTTTGTGTTATTTACACAACGTGTCGGTTGATGTAACCTATACCATCTTCCGGATGTATGCTGTCGAACTCGGATTCTCTCTATCGAACTCGGGAATCTGTAGAGAATTTCGAACGGAACACTTTAATCCACGGGGATAGCATGCTATCGTTTTTTCAGCCATTACTTAGTAGATATCTTAAGTAATTCGCACTTGTATTTAGAGTATGTGGTATACAAATTGGACAATATCTATACTTCAACATCCACGATCCATATAATGTAAAAACATGGATTAATCCGTTAAAACAAGCAATGGGTATGTAGTAACAGCAACCTATATCAAAAGGAAGTTAACAGTTATAGTGAAACACTTCACTGAAACACATATCCAGAGAGCAGGACATCAGCTTTAATGAAACCTGATCAAAGGTCACTACTCACCACAATATACATATTCGAAAAAAAAACAATACGTAATCAATATGACACCAAAAGTGTATTCAACTACACGAAATGTGTATGAGTCAAAACTATAGAGAAGAAAATCATGACTAAGTATTTTGTATGATATTCAATATGAAAGCGAAACAAGCAGCTTATTAAAAGAAAGATTAAAAGCCGTAATATATGAAGACATTGAAAAGATGGATATGACTGACTACATATGAAGGGGAAAAGAAAAGCATCTACTCTTATGGGATGAACTAAAAATTATGGAAATAGAACGCTGGAAATTAAAACGAAGAGCTCAAAGAAGCAGAGACGATCCAATACTGAGCAAGCCGGGTATGGAATTTAAAACAATATTTAAACCAATAATTAAAAATAATAGATAATATAATATCTGTAGTACACACACACCCACACACACACACACACACATACACACACATATATATATATGTGTGTGTGTGTGTAAAGTGTAACTAGTATATATATTTATATATATATATGTGTGTGTGCGTATGTGTGTATAATAATAAATAGTGATGTATAGCAATAAAACATAAGAAAAATGTATATCTAAAATCAAAAAATAGCTTTAAATATCAAGAAAGTTATACTATAATTGCCTGTGCGAACCCGTGGTGTGGTGAATAAGGTACTTGTTAAAATTCAGTTTTAAGTTACACTCTTCAAGTGGATAAAGATACACTTCTCTCTTTGCGAGACACTTGGAATATAATTACACATTACTATAAATAGTAAATAATCACTGTATCACACCTTGCATTTCATAGAAGGTAAGTAAACAAGAGGATTTCTCGCCTATTCATTTCATACCACAGTTCTAGAATCTAAGACACATTCTAATGTAGGCTATAGTTAGCAAAGAATCAAACTATTTTGTTTAAATTACGAATATTTCTGTTCAAGAAATTCATCGAACCAACATTCTTCGAGATGAGGGTAGTTTACATTCGTTCGCCTTTACCTGATTCAAATAATGTAATCTGAGACCAATGCAAGAGTCATATTTTCAAAGTGCTGTCATAACACGCGCTGGTTTTTCTATATCTGTGAGAGAGCTTTTTTAATCACAATTAAATGCCAGATGAATGTAATCATCGAAACAAAATGCTCTGAAACGGTGTACATGTTTCCCTATTAATTTCCAAAATATACAGTATAGTTATGTAGTAGAACTGTTTGTTGAAAATGATAAACCATAACTTAACTATTACGGTTCACACATTTGCTAGTAATTTTCAATTTATTGTCAATTACTTTATTCGTAATGTGTGTTTAATCATAGTCATTTTTCATAAAGAAAATAATCCAACATATAATAATTACCAGTTTTTATCTCATATATAATAAAAACTACCGTCCATTATTTATCACTAATAGACATTTTTTATTTGTCTATCTAAAGCTAAAGATGTATTTTTTTTTTTTTTTTTTTTTACATTTTCACCCCAAACAAGGCAAATTGCCACTTTGGTGTAGGGGGCTACTAACAGGGGCAACAACTACTGGGGTACTATGTAGGGATTTGGGCAGCAAGGTGTCGGTTCACGTTACACTTGAACTTCTGCACGTCAGTACTGTTGGGGAAGCAGGGACCTGGAATGGAATTCCAGAGTCTTGCGGTTCTGGGGAAGAAACTATTGGAGTAAAAAGATCTTTTACATCTAGGGACCTCTACGGTGTGGGGGTGGGATCTAGTAGCCTGTCGGGTTTGTCGAGGGTGCTCGCGTCGTGGGGGCACAAGTGATTGCAGTTCATCAGAGCATTCACCACTAAAATACTTGTAGAACAGGCAGAGGGATGCAACATTTCGTCGATGGGACAGAGGCTGAAGCTTAGATGCCAGTTCAGGGCCTATCAGATTTGCGACTCTCTTTTGAACCTTGTCAAGGAGCGAGAGACTAGTAGCAGATGCACCAGCCCAGATGTGGCAGCAATACTCCATACATGGGCGAATGGTGGCCTTATAGAGGTACAGGATACTTTCGGGTGTTAGTAGTTTTCTAGCACGGTAGAGAGAGCCTACCTTTCTTGCAGCGGCCCTGGCAATGCCTTCAATGTAATTGTTCCAACTCATGTTTCCTGTGAACGTTAGGCCAAGGAGTTTGAAAGATGGACTCTCAGATAAAGGGTCGTTGGCCATTGCTATTGGTGGTAGAGAGGGTTTCTTGTAATTATTGAATGAAACTAGTTTAGTCTTGGCAGCATTGAACGCGACCAACCACTTTTGTCCCCATTCCACTACAGATTGGAAGTCTTCCTCTAGTGTATCTGCCATTTCTTTAGAAATGTGTTCATTCGTCTTCCTGTCGTGTCTGCCATAGAGTGTAGTGTCATCAGCATATATACCCATCTCAGAGGCAATGTTGTCGGGGAGGTCATTTATGAATATCAGGAACAATAGAGGTCCAAGGATAGAACCCTGGGGCACTCCCGCATTTATATCATATTGTTTAGATGTGCGACCGTCGAGGACTACCTGGATTTTTCTCTTATCTAAGAAGGATTTAATTATGTTAAGTATTCTACCAGTGATACCGTAAGATCTAATCTTCCTGAGGAGACCCTCATGCCATACCCTGTCAAAAGCCTTAGATATATCTAGAGCTACCGCTCTGCCTTCCCCCGCTTTGTCCAGTGATTGGTATATACGTTCAGAGATCACGGTGAGGATGTCTGCTGTGGAACGGGCTTGTCTAAATCCATATTGTTTGTCAGTCAGTAGTTTAGCATCTGTAAGATGATGGACTAGAGCATGGTTAATTATGGTCTCAAATATTTTGGCAAAAAGTGGGAGGAGGCTAATGGGGCGATAATTTGATGGGTCTGTCCTTTCGCCAGAATTCTTGAATACTGGTACAACAGAAGCAGTTTTCCAACAGCCCGGAAAGCAAGCTTCATTAAGACATTTGTTGTAGAGTTTGGAGAGAACTGGAGCTACTTCGGCTGAGCACTTTTTTAATAGCACAGCTGGGATAAGATCGGGTCCACATGCTTTTGAGGTGTCAAGGTTTTTTATGATAGCATGCACCTGAGCAGGGGTGGTTTTCAGATCGTCTAGTGTGGCGTCTGTCCGCATAGGAAAGTCAGGTAGGGGGTGGTTGGAAGGGTCCAGTGTGGAGTTTGAGGCAAACCGACTGGCAAGCATGTTAGCCTTGTCGGTTGCTGAGGAGACAACCTCGTGATTGTTGGTTAGTGGGGGAATTGTTGATTGCCCATTATTTACTACACTGTTGTAGATTTTCCAGAAGTCTCGAGTTCCTAGTTTTTGTGCTTCGATGCGCTTTTTAGTGGTTTCCGTAAATTCTCTCTTAGCTGTCGCTATTTCTTTCTTAACGTTATTTCTAGCTTCTATATACTTCAGTCTGTTTGAACTGGACTTATGTCGGTTAAACCTACGGTATGCATGCTGCTTTTGAGTAATGGCAGTTGCACAAGTCGACGTAAACCATTGGGGAGAGTGGGGCTTACTATAAAATTTCCGCATGGGAACATGCGCTTCGATTGCAGTTTTGAACCAGTCAGTGGTCTCGTTTGCACACTGTTCAGCAGGGAGAGAGAAAATATTTTTCCATGGAGCATCTCTAATTAGTTCCCTGATGGCTTCCCAGTCAGCCTTATTATAATATCTCGTTGTTTTGAGCACTGGCTCTTCAGTTTTGGGACTAGAGTTTAGGGCGATTTCAACCATTATCACTGCATGATCAGCGTTCCCGAGTGGGCTGTGGGCCTTCGCTATGCAGTCATCGGGAACTGTGGTCAAAAACAGATCTAGAAGTGATGCGTGTTGTTCTTCCTGGTCAGGGAAACGGGTTGGAAACGTAACAATTTGTGATAGGGAGTGAGATATAGCGAAGCTATGGGTTGTGCTGCCCGCTGCATCTGTGTGAGTAGAGAATCCAAGCCAGTTTTTGTGGTGGACATTAAAGTCACCAAACACATGTATTTGTGCGCTAGTGTCGAGGGACAGTGCCGTGTCTATGCTGTCAGATACTTTGTTTATTATGGAGCAGTCCTGAGTCGAGGGAGAGCGGTAGAGAAAATAATAGTAGCTAATACTGTGTTGCACGTTTAGTCTAAAGCACATAAAGGCTTGATCATCTGTTTCTAGGTTTGTTTCTCTAGTCAAGGGAAGGGTATTACGAATGTAAACTCCAAGTCCGTGCATATGTCTGTCAGAGTCCTTACGGCAGAGTGGGAGATATCCAGGCATGTTAAAGTGGTTAGAGGGAATGGAGGAGTGTAGGTTAGTCTCACTTTTGCTTATTACTTTTATTCGTAATGGAGATTAAGCATTTGTCTCTCTAGGTTCTGTATATGACCTTAAACTATATCCGATGGTGAGGTCAAAGCTTATGGGCTTTGGAGATTGTGGAGCCACCCTTTAATCGCTATTGCTCCCAGGTCCACTCTGACCTAGAGTGGTAGTAACTGTTAGGGTCCCAACTATGGGTTAAATAGAAACCGACTTGAAAAAAAAACCCAACTATATTCTATTAAAAACTCGTTCTTCAAAATCACTGGATTCGGCATTAAATAACCTGAAAAGTGTTGATTTGCCGTAAAACAAAAACAAACAAACAACATTTGTCTCTCTAAAACCAAAATTATACTATTATTATTTATAAATGTTCAATTTATTTTCTTATAAAATTTCAAACTTGTTCTGTTCTCGTAAGACCATTATTCAAAACATTGCCACCTCCTTCAATGACAATATAGTATATGGCCATTAGTTATGATACTAGCTTTTAACCATGACCCTTTTCTTTTGTTTTTGAGACACGGGATTATTATGTAGTATCTGTACGGAATTGAGTTATGTTTTAAAATGTCCATTTTAATTTTCTAATTAATCGTAATTTGTAATTAACTGAACAAATCGGGCAATTCTATCCTTACCATTTTACTATTTGTTTCGTCGTCTCTCACTATGTCGAGTAAACTCTTATGAGGAATTTTAATGTCATTTTAAGAATTTAGAGAAAGAGTGACTCTAACTTTAATCGAATTTATAAAACGCAATTCTGCGTACTGTAAACACAATGCAGTAGAATCCCAGGATACGGTGGCCTTAGGATCCTTTTTTTCGTGTTAAGATGTGGAAAACGGTGTTTTTCCAGTCCATGATTACGGTATTATACCCGTTTTATGCTATTATCTATAATGTTATTTGATTATATACGTGTGTATTATAAAACGTACGGTATTTTGTTACTAATTTTTAATGCTGTATCCCGAGGCTCTGCTAAATTTTTAAATTTTCTTAAGTTGAGTGAATAATGAAAATGTTTGTAATACTACAGGTCACCAGTATTCAAAAAGTTTTGGAACTGAACTCCGAAAATTAATTTATTAATTAATTCCTCTTTGATATATCTTTCTTTAGATAATCATCATACAGGACAATCTCTTACCGTTAATACAAAGGTTTATTTACAAATAGGATACAATGCGAGAGTCTATCTCTTCGGTGTCTTGGAACTCTCTGATTCTCGGAGAAGCATATCTGCATTGTCTGTATATTATTGTATAGAGGAGTTCTCGTTCATTCCATTATAACACCTTTCCCCAAGCTAAATTCTTCCCTGGAATTTGGCTTTACCATTTAGTTCTTTTTGAGCTTGAACCAAAGAGTTCAGCCCTTTTCCTTTTCCTTTCATTTTTCCTTACAGTTTGCATTTGTGAATCCTTCGATTTTAGAGAGTGACTAGTTTTCGGAATTACCGAAACTTCCCTCGGTATTCCCTTGTTGTTTTAAAGTTAAATTTGGAAAGTGTCGCACAACACTTCCATTGGTAGCTCTCGGTTTTCGACCGTTTCCATATATCTTGGTATCCATTAGTTTATATATCTTTTATGTGAAAATGAGCATCCTTTTATAATATAAACCATTCTCCCGATTCTTTTTGAGATTATCCCATCTTCCCAAAACTCTTTCCTGTCAAATAGCTTTTAAAGAAAACTTTATCACCGTCCCTATACGTCTTGTACTTTGCATTATCTTTGATAATAGTTCTCTTTTTTCTTTGAATTAATCTGTCGAACACAGATTGTACTTTCTGGCAAATGTTATTTCAGCTGGTGATAAAGTTGCATTAATAGCCTGGTTTAGCGTTATGCTATAAATTGTTAGAAATTTTTAATACTGTTATCTTCAGTGTTGATGTTGTTATTCTTTTTCAATGATCTTATGAAAGTATCGACAAACCTTTCTGCTTGCCCATTAGAACTAAGGTTATAAGTCGGTGTTGTGATATGTTCCATGGCCAGTAACTCACATTAGTCCTTAAATTCTTGTCCTGTGAACATAGTACTATTGTCACTAACAATTGTTTTTAGTACTCCAAAACGACCAAATATCTCATCTAACGTCTTCATAGTATTTGCAGCTGTTGGGGGCCTAGATTAATAAATTTTTGACCATTTTTAAAAACTATCCACGATTATCTTTATGGGTATATACTGTCGGGTATTTGGAACAATCTTCCTGATCTTTTAACTGCAAATATGTCTCTGATAAATCAATTTTTGAGAAAAGTCGTCTCCCCATTAAATTTAGAAAATAATGTTCTTGGGTGTAGAGAGCGGATAGTTATGATCTTTTAAGCAATCATTTCGTCCAGTTGAGAAATCTGCACATATCCTTATCTTATTTTTCTTTTTTAGATATTCCGTGAGTGATGCCCACTCAGAGCCGTCCACTTTTTTAATTACTCTATTTTCCTCGAGTCTCTTTAGTTCTTCATATATTGTTTCCAGTGAATAGAATGGAAATTTCTTTTAGTTTTGAACCAAGGCTCAGCTTTCTCCTTCAGTTCAAATTTCACTTCAACTTTAGTGAAACAACTCAGTCCATAAGAAAATACATTTTCAAAAACCATTTTTTAAATTCTTTATAAATTTTTTCTGGCAGTTTGGAATTTTCTATCCCTGTCACACTTACTTTTCTACAAAACGAGCTAATGGGGTTTTCCCCATAAAATGAATAGTATTATCAAGTGGATACCAAATACATTAGAATTTTTTCTGCTAGTACATAAATTTTGGTCTTTACTGTATTATCATTCAGGGTCACATTTGTATAAAATTCACATTTGATTTTTAGTCTATTTCCAGGAAACCCTCTGGCATTTTTTTCCGTATTTTGTAATTTTGGATGTCCAATTTTCTTCCAAGTTATTCCATCAAGTTGGGATATATCACTCACAGTATCCAGAAGGCAGTTTAGTTTCCAACCATTCATTTTGACATCAATATATTTTCTTTTCTTACAATTCATGAACTCTTTTTTTTAGATCCGATGGTATTTATTCTTTCAGGCTTACGGCTTTTTTTCTTTTTGCATACCGTTGATTTGTGACCTTTATTCCCGCGCTCATAGCATATTTTATTTTTAAAGTAGCACTCTTTTGTGACTTTTTCTCTACATGTTCTACAGTAATTATGTTCACAGTAGACACGTTGTACTTTAGCAATATTTTGTTTCTTCTATACTTGTATTGTCCTGCTTTAAATCCAACAGCTTTTTACACTCTTCCGTAATTCTTTGTAAAGTTATCTCAGTGTCTAGATTCATGATTGATAATATCCTTGAACGCATCTCTTCATCTGTAGCGGCTGTTAAACATTTAAATAAATATTTAACATTTAAATTTTTATCTCTTTGAGGTCTTTTATCCTTAATGATTTACATTGGACATTTACTTTCCCTGAATAAGCAATAAAGTCCTCCTCCTATTGTCTCACAATATTTAGAACATGACGCGTATAAAATAAGCTGTCTCGATCCCTGACATTTTTCGGTAATATATTTATCATTTCTTTAAAAGAAATATATTCAGGTTTCTTTCGGAGAATTAAATTTGCATACTTGTTATTTTCCTGAGTACCAAATTTTTGTAACAGCAAAATATATTTTCCTCGTCAGACCACGACTGATATCCTTTAGAAAAAATATTTTCATATCTTCTAAAATACGCTGGAAAAGTCAGACCATTTGTTAGTTCATACAAAAATTCTGATAGAGAGTTTGCAAGTCTTTTTCTGCTTGACTCATTAATGTAGTTTGTAATAATTCTTTTTTTTTTCTAAATTGTTCTTCTTATAAATATTCCATTTGCTAAGACCTATTTTTTTAAATAAGAAATTTCTCGACAAACTCAATGATAACCTGATACAGAGCCGACTGTATAGTTTTGTTAGTTCGGTTATTTGCTCAATATTAAACTTTTAAGCGCAGAATAAAACAACAACAAAATTAATTGTACAAAAAAGGTGCTAAATAAATGCAATAGATTTGTTTAAAAATGTACATATTATTTCGTAACAATTTAGAAAACTTTGGAGAAAAAATACAACAGCAACATTAAACCGACCGCCGATACACACACAGCAGTTCCCTTTTTGCCGTCTTATTTATTTCTTTTCTTATTAGAAGAAACTAAATTTGAAATGAATTAGCAATAGAACAAATATATTTCTTTCACTTTTTCGGTATAAAACTAAAAAGACTGAATTACGTTTTTTTTTTCTTCTGAAATAAAATTACTTACATTTTGTGTCTTAGTTTTGTGTTGTCTTTTTGTGTCGTATTCTTTTTTAAATTTCCTTTTTTCAGTCGGTTGCATTATTTCATCAGTTAAGTTTTTAGAACCTATTTTCATCTTTCTTTTAGCCTCAATAGTTTTTTACCATCCACCATGTGCGTTCCATAATTCAGTTTCACTTTTTTTCCTTTTAACTTTTTCTTAGAAAGAATTTTTTGGCCTCCAAAATATTATATGCTTATCTTTCGTCGCGAAATGATATATCTTTGTTTAGATTATAATAACACAGGACATCTATTTATGGTTAATACAAAGGTTTACTTACAAAGGGGATACAAGGTGAGAGTCTGTCTATGGGTGTCTTGGAACTCTCTGATTCCCGGAGGAGTATATTTACATATTCTGTATATTATTGTATAGATAGGTGCTAGGTTATTCCAGTATAACACTCTTAAATTTGTAAAATAGATTCTATGAACAAATATGCATATCATGAGTTTCTATATATAAATGTATTATCAATGTTTACATTTAATTAAAATAGGTGATTATCTATAGGAACACCTGTCACAGGACGGATAAAATTTATTTCCCGAACAGAAATGTTACACAACATTTATTTTCCATTGCGATGATAAAAATTTAGAGAAACTGATATTGAATATCTAAAATCTTTGTACCGAGTTTAATCCAAATCCACTACATGGCTGTGATTCTAAAAAAAATCTCAAATTAACGGTTTAAGCCTAATGGATCTTTAAATGAAACATACTTCAGTAGATTGTTATGACGTCACATTTCATGCAAATCTGAAATATTTAAATGTTTAAATTTCATGTTAGGTTCATATCATGTCTCTTAAACACATTTAAATAACTTTAAAATCTGAAATATCAAAAATGATTATACATTGATTCCTAAGACCTATTTTTTAAATAAGAAAGTTCTCGACAAACTCAATGATAATTTGCCATTTTAACACATTGTACAAAATATTCAGAGACAAATGAAAATTTATGTACGTTAATAATCTCTATCTTACACAGACATAAGATGTTTCTAAAAGCAGAAATGTAAATGTGTGTGTCTGTGTATATATGCATCTATGTACGCATGTGTGAAATGATAAAATTGCGTGTGTGTAACTTTTCTTGACTGTGTATGACCTTACGTATATCTCTGTGTGTTACGTTAGGGAGATAGGAAACGAGAAAGAAAGCGTGGGAGAAGGCAGGGGCAAGTGATTATTTCGCTCTCGTCTCATTCTCAGCTGAGCTGTCATTGTCCGTCCTGATTGTTATTTTCTAATATCGACCGAGACCACCTTGTTGTTTACCGTAATGTTTCTCGCAATTTTAATAGAGAAGGCAGATAATTTGAGACGGAGATAGAGAGACTGGTGAAAGGGAAAGGGAGAAAAGAGAGAGGAAGTTT
Source organism: Euprymna scolopes (assembly GCF_053919585.1). NCBI lineage: Eukaryota > Metazoa > Mollusca > Cephalopoda > Sepiida > Sepiolidae > Euprymna > Euprymna scolopes. Next base: position 57,619,309 of record NC_136493.1, on the reverse strand, counting down.
CGTGGAGCATGTGTGAGGGGAGGAGTAACGGTACGAACGAGAATAGGAGGTAGGAAACAAAAAAAAATGAATCGATGACCAACATATTTTCTTCAATCCAACTTATGCACAATCGACCAAAGCTAATCATGTAACGCAGTTTCTCTGTGTCTCTAAGCTCCACACCAATACTCACAGTACACTTTACACAAACCCACGCATATCTAGTATATAAAGTAACGTTAGTTTTAAGCCAATATAGGTTTTCGATAGCTTTGAGTAGTACAAGCCACATATTAAATTCTTTCAGTGATGTTTGCCACATATTGGTTTATATGTAGTAAAAATAAAATATTTGTTGTACTTGTTTTCTTCAATCTTAATTAGTTCTGGTCGATATTTTTTTATTATAACGATTAAACAGAGAACATGTGGCATGTATTTAAACACTTGCACTTAAATCCACCCATAATGCACCCACGTACACCGGCAGTACATTTTGTAAAACTCATATTTTTGTGGCACCCTTATTATTTCGTGTTTTAGTCTTGCAATAGTAAATTAACTAACCTCTATTTATTACGATACCAGGGTGGCTCACTTCCAGTAAAAAATTACAATGATTGGTTTCTTTATTCAAACGCAATTAAACCGTAACATAGCCATTTAACTCGCTCTCCCTCTCTCCCGCTCTCACTTTTTCATCCCTCACTCTTTCTCTGATCATTGTAGCTGTAACATTGATGAAAAGTACAAGTTTCAAATGTCAGCACGTTTAAAGAATTTATTTCATTTTTTAACCTTAGTGTGTGTTTATTTAATATTGAATGTTTATATAAAAATGTGGGTTACTATTATTAGTACATCCTAAAGATGTTATGCTTGATGTTATTAAATGTTTCAGAACTCGAAAATATTAAACCTTTGCGAACAGCGGAAGAATCAGAAGTAGCTAGAATATTTCCAAAGTTTTAATTGGTTATGCACGGTTGCAAACGTTTTATTAAATACCTAAGTATGCTTACAAAATAATATTTTATGCATAAACTACTACAAATATATAAATAAAATTGGATTTATACTTTTTTTTAATTTAAATTAACGCGTAAAATTGAAAGGAATAAAAAACAAACCAGACGTGAAAGAATACCAAAGGAAAAAAAGGAAAAACAAAGAAAAAACCCCAAAATTTTACCCCGTAAAATTCAAATATGTTTATTTAAATCTAATTTTTTTTTATAGAAAAACAAAATTTTTAAAAAATGAAACTTATCGTGTATAATGAAAATATGTTTATTAGATTTTATTTATTTATTTTTCTTTGTTTCAATGAAAAAGAAAAAGAATGAAAAATAAAATCAGAAAACTGACCATGTTTTTTATTTGTTCTAAGGTTGGTTATTTTTGGTTTGTTTTGGTTTCTTTTTCTTTAATGTTTTCTTTGTTGTCGCTGTTAACCAATTTTAATGCCGCCTGATTCCAATATCGATAGTGCTAATGAAGCTCTCAGAAATGCAATGTATAGAAATAAATAATGAATAAGTAACTTATCCGAAAATAGGAAGTCACTTCCTATTTTCGGATTAGTACCACGTATGAAATCAGTGCAAACATACAAGAAGTATAAAGAGAGTAAATAAAATATTAAAGCGACTAATCGCTGAAAGATATGAAGAACGCTGGCGGCTGACTGTTAAAGTTTCTTGTAAAAACTGGAATCCAATGTTAGTTTGTTTCGTTTAAGTAATCCTTCGAATTGCAAACATCCACCCCCCTACAAAAAGAGAAAAAATATAAAGTGAGGAAAAAAGGAGGCAAAAGAAGAATAAATTTATAAAATGGCACAAGTAACCCACAGAATAATTGGGATGTAAAGTCGCGTTTTACCCGGCGGAAAAATGCCAATACATATTTTTTAAGCAACTAAGGACCGATGTTCCTCGTATATTCCCCGGTGGATGTATCCGCAGCGGTGTTAAGTTGTTGCGTCTGGAGTATGAATCGAATAGAGAGAAAAGATTTTACAACTTTCATTGATTCTAACCGATTGTGGCAGTGAACTCTCACCGGAAAAAATATAGAAATGTACGAATATCAAGGAACTGTAAGGGTAGTAGGCCTATAGCACACCTTAGATCCTGTGCTGAAGTGTTGGGACATTACATTTAAATTTAATGTCGTGATTTGTAATCCTATGAAGGTTAAACTCACACGGGAAAAACACACGGGAGTTCATTTTATTTATATAGAAAGAGAAGATAAGCAGCTCTTCCATTCTCTGTTGTCTTTCATCTGAGCGTTTTTTGTGTTCAAAAAATTGTTGTTGTCTTTTATATCGCTGAGTCTTTATCCTCATTAGTTCTTGTTGTTGTTGTCCTTCATCTGTGTATTGTTATTGTTTAATTTGCAGTTTCAATAATTGTTTCAGTGTACATTGTAAGAGTTCCAGTTTTGTATGATGGGTAAAATACTGAATTTACAGAAATTTAACAAATTTAACAGATTAATCAGAGTTTAGTACTTTTAGAACAACTGAGGAAAAAGGGAATAGTATTTCGTTTCCTTTGATAACTTTGAATACGAATGTTAAACATACAGTTTTTCGTCCAAAAATAATGTCTTTTTCATATAGGAAAAATATATGTCGACAGACTTTTCCATAGAACAAAAGACAATGTTGACGAAAAAGCCGAAAACCGTACATACTTTTTTAGTAAGCCAAAAATAAAGTTTGCTAACGTACTTATTTAATAACGCGAGAAAAAACAGAGAATTCCTATTTCTCTTTCTTTTGTATTTAAATATGATATTTTATTCAATGCACACTTCGCATTTATTATTATTATATATTGGATTCAATTAATTGGACTCAGTAAATTGGACTCAAGTAATTATTTAAAAAGTAAAAAAAAAATGACTCGTGTTCCACCATGGATAATCGAAAGCAAAACTTTAAGATTACGATTTACTTTATCCTTTGACGTTAAGTCCTGAGCAATGAAGACATGTTTGCAATAAGGCTAAAAAGAAAACATGAACCAATAGATAATACGTTACGCATGCATATTCGTAATGCCGTCGTTCGATCTTTCCTGGGCAAATTCAATCTTTTTAATTTTCACACTATTGCGCCGATTTCCTCCGGATAAAACCAAAATATAAAGTTTCGCATAGGTTCTTATACACTATTTATCTCATAGATAGATATTGTATCCTAAATTTCATGTCTGTAGATAAAAAACTGACAAAGGAGTTTTGTAGGCAACATTTTATAAACAAATATGTAGATATACCATGAAAGAGATTGTGTTTACTATAACCTATTTATGCAAATATTAAGCAAATCTAGATCATGTAGAATATCTGCATGAATATAATTACATGAAATAGTTAACTAAAGATGATCATCCCATGAGAAAATCGAAAAAATATTACGGAATTAATCAAAATGAATGTTGAAAAGAATACGTTAATTGGCTAGATCTTTCGCAGATGAATGTAATTCCACGAACTATATATAACAAATGCTATTTTCTTTTTAAATAAATAGAAAAAGTGTTTTAATATTAATATCAATACACAAAAAAAAACAAATTCATAATAGTACATATATATATATGAATGTATATATATTCATTAATACTATTACTATTAATATTATTATGTATGCATATATATACATACATACATATGTCTAAAATGAAAGTACCTTATTTTTAACCTCATTTGCAATTTAAAAAAAAAATAATTCGACCTAAAATTGTTGAAGCAGAATATATATACACTCATGAGCAAAAATATGGACCAAGAGTGAAAGAAGGAAGAAATCGACTTTTCAATATTTTCCCATGAATTTTTATTAATTTTAACTGAAAATTTCTATTTTTCAGATCATTAATATTACAGCATATAATAATAAATGTAAAATTAATCCTAAATGGTAACACCGCATCTTGGCGAGTGTATAAAATACCGAATTACAGGATTAAGGCCGTCCAAAATGACTTACAAGCAGATTTTTTATATTTTAAGAAAAGAAAATGTGAAACCATCTCTTTCTGTAGTGAAGCGAATTGGTCAAAGGTTCGAAGTCGGACATTGGTAAAAGGGAAATCTGGATCTGGTCGCCCTAAAGCATCCACTTTGAAAGACGACCACATGCTTAAATTAACTGTTTTGAAGAATCGAAAGGCAACTTATGTTGACCATAGCAAAGAATTTAAAACAGGGGCTGGAAATTCTCTTTCTAGATATACAATATCTAGAACAATTAAAGAAATAGGATTTTCCTCTAAAATGTGTGCAAAGAAGCCATTTTTTTTCTAAGAAGAACAGCAATGATAGAAAGATATTTTTCTCGTGTTGTGGCGAGAAAGATACATACTGGTTCAGGAATGTTTTCTGGTTCGATGAATCAAGATTTTGTCTTGTTAGTGATGCTCCTGGTGCTTCCGAACGGTGCAATCGAAGACTAGAGAAAGATTTTTGACAAGTTGCATAAAAATGAGAGTTACACCCGGGGATGGAGGGATAAACGTATGGGGAACTTTTACTGCAGCAGGAGTTGGGGAACTTATTAGATGTGAGAAGTCAGTCAATGCAAAGGAATACATTCGAATATTAGAAACAAGACTGTTACCAAGAATCCAGAAGCTGGGAATATCTCAGAACATTATTTTTCAACAGGATAATGCCCCTGCACACACTGTTACAGTCACAAAAAATGTGTTTTTCTCATAATTCAGTTGATGTAATGTTTTGGTCAGGTCAAGGACACGATTTAAAGTCAATCGAGAATATGTGGTCCATAATATCTCGTGTATTAGCCGGAAGAACTTTCTCGAACAATGACAACCTGTGGGAAGCTGTGCAAAGTGAATGGAATAGCATCTCCTCTTCACATTGTTGAGAGAATGTCTAAAAGGATTGATCTTTTAAAGAAATCAAAAGGGAATGCGATTCCACCTGAAGCATTTATTAAAGTAAATGTCGTTCTTTGTTATTAGTCTCGTTTAAGTTTCTTTGTTCAATTGTTTTTTGTTCAATATAGTTTTAGTGCAATAAAATGTATCAAATTTGTTTGGCCCATTTTTTTTTGCTCACGAGTGTATATATATATATATATATATGAACATATATTTTTTTTTTACATGGAGGTCACCACTTATGAAGGCCCGGAGGCCACTCAGGGATAAGTGTTATTGCGTGTACAGTAATTAATGGGATAGTATTATAGTAATCATTAGCATTGGGGATTTGATAGAGTGGCTTACTAAAGAGGGTGGTTTGTCAGGAATTTGTTTATGTTGAACTTGAAGACATCCAAGTTGTAGTCAGGCGGGAAACCGGCAAATGGAAGAGAGTTCCACAGTCGAGCACGTCTGAGAAAGAAGCTCTGCTCATGGAATCTACGTTTAGATTTAGGCACAGATAAAGAGTGAGGGAAAATTATTGACAGTAGTTTCAGACAGACGGGTGTTTTTTGTGAAAGATGGGCGAGGGGGGACGAGAGATTGGAGATCAGACAAGAACTGCCATGGAAATAACGATAAAACAAAGACAGGGTCGTAACGCCTCTTCTGTGGGAGAGAGGCTGCAGGGAAGAGAAAAGGGCATCACCCACTAAGCTACGAAGTCTATTTTGTACTCTGTCAAGGCAGGGTAGGCTGCTTTTAGCAGCTCCTGCTCAGATGTGGCAGCAGTACTCCATCCTTGGACGTATTTGGTTTTTATACAGATAGAGAATTGCATTAGTAGTGAGATATCTTCTGGGGCGGTAGAAGGATCCCACCATTTTCCCAGAGTCCTTGGCAACAGGCCTGATGTACGTGTTCCATTTCAGATCAGGAGTAAAGGTCAAACTCAAAAGCTTGTCAAAACATGGAACCTTCCCAAGACGAGAGCCATCCATTTCAATTGATGCCAGATGGGGATCAGAGCGTTGATGATGTAAAGATAGAAGCTTGGTTTTGGATGCATTAAAAGTAACCAGCCACCTCTTCCCCACTGTACCAAGATCAGAAGAGAGAGAATTAGAGAGAACCTTCTCATTTACGGCCTTTGATGTGTTGCCATAGATGGTAGTGTCATCAGCATAGATGCCAACGAATGATTTAAGTATGTGTTTTGGGAGATCATTGATGTAGATCAGGAAGAGAGTTGAGCCCAAGATAGACCCCTGAGGGGCTCTAGCATTAATACTGTGGGCCTCTGATTTCTGCCCATCAACCCCTACTCTTATGAACCTATCGGAGAGAAATGATATAATGATTGAGAAAGCATTACCAGTGATACCGTAGCTGGAAATCTTGTGAAGTAGGCGCTTACGCCATAACTTATCGATGGCGCCAAGAGCAATTGCCCTGGAAGCAAAGCCTTTGTCAAGAGATTCATTAATCCTATGAGATATAACCGTTAGCACAGGAGACTTATTTGTCTGTACTGAGAGGGAGATGACTTTTCACCTGAATTCTTAAATACAGGGCATACTGATGAGGTTTTCCAGAGTGTTGGAAAGCACTTCTTAAGGCAACGTTTAAACAGTTTTGTAAGTATGGGGGCAGTTGTGAGGAAAAGGTATAGAAGGCTTGCATACTGACCGGTAGTATCGGGCACACGGGTGGGTTCGTGAACAATCTGAGTGAGGTCATAAGCAGTGGCAAAATCATGACAGAACCTCCCCTCGTCATCGGTCTTATTTGAGTGGGTCAGCCATTCCACATTATGGACATTGAAGTTACTGCAAATGTGAATGTTAGCCCAAGGATGAGCAGACAGTATGTGGTCAATTTTCGCAGATATGCTCTTAAAGATAGTAACCCCACTGTTGTGGGGGGGCGATAGAGGGCAAATATTAATGCAGTATTGTAAGCTAGTTCAACCTGGAAGCACAGATTAGGTAAATTAGGGTCTTCTCTGGGGATATCCCTACCACATGGAAAGTCATCTTTAATGTAGGCATATATTCCATGCCCATGACGATCTTGGGGGTCAGATTTAGATGGTAAGTTAGTGTATCCTTTAATTATGAATTCGTCTAGGGAAGTGGTTGGCCATATGCCAGTTTCACTTAGAAAGAATATGTCCGGTTTCGTCTCCTGTAATTGTGTTTCAACCTCTGGAAGGTTGGAACATAGACGTCTGATGTTGGAGAAGGAGACGTGGTAGTAGGGGTTTACGTTGGAAGATGGGGTTCTAGATTGATTCGTGTTTTGTTTTTGGAGATTTTTCATGCTGAGGTTTTGAGATTTGTGGAACAGGTCGATAGACTTGTTTGGAGCAGGACAGAGAGGGAAAGTAAGGGAAAAAAAACAATAATTTTTTGTAGCACATGAAAAGGTAAAGCCGGAACGATTACCCACTAGTATGGCATCGAGAGGCCCTACCAGAAACTACTGTACGGTCCAGAATCCATTCACCAAATGGCAATACAGCCGCCCCAGTACTTTGCACCTGCTGCTAGGACAGCCTCCTTAGTTGTTAATCCAAGGTTCAGGTCCCTGACTATCAGGCGGATAAAGCCAGGCCAGATGAAACGTTTACCTCCAGCACCCTTACTAGTGACATGACCACAAGGATAGAAATCTCAGGCTACTGTTCACAAAGTACTACCGACCTGGAAAGTAGCTTTTTCTTCGCCCTTTGTCAGAAAAATCACTCATTGGAAATGAGGACTGAAGGACAAAAAAAGGAGAAGCGAGAGTTACTGGAGCTGCCGATAACACACTACATGTATTAGTTACTTTTCATTTAAAAAAAAAGGTGAGAAGGACTTATTAATATCTACTTAGTATAAGTCCTTTGCTATAATGAGACTTTTTATCAAATTGGAAAATCTGGTTAAATTTTAACTCGTTTAAAAAACTGGTTAAGAAGTAATACCTTTAGGGTTACGTATAAAATTTAGACTAGCTAGAAGTAATGTATACTTTAGAGAGAAAAAAAGCCGCGTGTTTTTGAGTTCAGATAATATGTAGGTATAATTTGGGAACTATTCAATTTCATATATATATATGTATATATATATAATACATATATAAACATATACATATACATATATCAACATATACATGTGCATATATATAACATATACATATATATATAAACATATACATATATATAAACATATGCATATACACACACACATATATATATATGCGTATATATATATATATATATGTATATATATATGGCGGGAGAGGTGTTTGCAGACAGAAAGAAATCCATGTAGTTTTGTTGTTTTAGGTAAGAATCGTCACCCCACAGACACGTACACACAATTTGTTCTAAATTCACGAATATACAATCTTATTTCTGAAAACATCCTTTCATTCCAATTCGGTAACAAGCAACACCTTATTTTTGTATGAGTAACGAGACGTTACTTCGTGAGATCCGCATGTAATCACGTATGATCGTCATTTTTCTTGGCTTTTGGCCCATAACCTGCTGCTACACTCCATAACATCATGCAGATTTGAATAGGTCTTTATCCGTATCCTTCATGCGTGCTCCAAATTCCAAAAAGGAAATGTTTACAATTTATCTGGGTACAACATATACAATCTTTATTTCAGTTTACTTTAGATTCTATGCTCTAGATTGAATGAAACTACAACTTTTCAAGCTCCTTTTCACATATATCTACAGTTCGCATTTGAAGTTATACAAATACATATAGAAAAAGTTCCCTTCAACAATAAATACTGAAGAAATGAAACAAAGAGAATTTCTAAAATGATATTAACAAATCAAAACAAGATAGCAAAATTATGCAAAAAGCAAAGGTATAGCAGAAGTGAAAGAAGGACAAGGAAATCAAAAATAAAATTATGAAACGATAATTAAAAAAAAGTAGAACAGTAGATATACCGGGTGTTCCAAAATGTTAAACCCCATTTTGTAGGCCAGTCATTGTAACAATTTTCGTTGGAATAACCTCAAATTTGCATAGTTTGTGTAGAAAGTTGGCATTACTATCTTTCAGGTTAGGAAATGCCGTTCAGTTCAAAAGAAAAGGCATTTTGCGTGTATGCTCAGATTCAATAACCGAAGCCAGTTCAGCGTGCCTTCTTCACAAATTCTTCACCTAAGGTACCAACTACAAAACAAATTAGGATTTGCCACCAAAAGTCTCAAGAAAAGGGCTGCTTATGCACACCTAAACCGCCAAATGTTTCAAAATTGGCTAATTGATCAACTCATAGAAAATGAAGACGAAAGTTTCATTTTTCAGCAGAGTGGGGCTCCACCTCATTGGGAGCTCATTTTACGAGCCTACCTCAATTTGGTTCTGCCAGAGAGATTGATCGGTCGAGGTAGTGAAGAAGATTTGCTTCTAAAATGGCCACCACACCACAATCACCCGACCTTTCTCCGTGTGATTTTTGCTTCTGGGGTTATGTGAAAGGACTAGTCTTCGTACCTCCTCTTCCAGCTAACATTGAAGACCTGGAAACTATCACAGAAGACATGCTACAGCGAGTTTAGCACGAGCTCCTATACCGACACATGGCGGCGCTCATATTGAACATTTATGAAAATCTGTCATAGAACCAACAAATATTTGTACTTTTCTTTGTAAAGTGTACCAATAAAACTTTTGACCTTCAACATAAAGTGTGTTTACTTTCATTATATCCATCAATTAGTTTCCAAGATATGGGCATTTAGAATGGAGTCAACCATTTTGAAACACCCTGGACTCATAAGTCGAAAATAAGGGAATTTATACCTGCTCCTTTTAACAAAGCTTTCGTCATTGCAAAAACACGAAAAAATTATCGCACAAAGTTTGTTAGCTGGTTAATTTTGTGTGCAACACAACTTTCTAGAATAAGTTTTTGATATCTTAAATTAAAACCCTATTATTTTTATTTGCACTTTCAAAAATGACTATCTAGATCTAAGATTGATAGAAACAAAACACGTTTTCAGTTTGACCTTCTTTCAATGGAACCTCCTTTCCTTACTCAATCGCGCCTATGTTTATGTTTGTTTGGGATCAGCTTATTGCATTTATTTATTTATTATATATTTTGCTGTGTTTTCTGTTTTCCTCTGTCTTCACTATCTTAGTTTATATATTGTTTTTAGTTTGTGGTTATTAATAAGATTGCGTTTATTTTTTCAGGTGTCCAACCAGATTCTTATTTTCTTCTCAGCAATTTCTTTGAGCCTTTTAAAAATTACACACGTAATTGATTTTATCTGACTGGAAACATGCATCCACAATGGTGAACTATTACCGAAAATCTTCCAGTGGAGGTCTTGTTGGTGCTCTCTTTTCATAGTAGTTCCAGGTTTCTCGACTTTTCCTGACCATGTTTGTGTATTATTTATTATTTAAATCAAGAGTAGTAATGTATTGCTGCCTATGACAAACCTTGCACTTCGTACACTATAATTGAAAGATTTAGTGCAATCAAGTTCTTTTATTATTATTGTTAGTAGTAGTAGCAGTAGTAGTAGTAGTAGTAGTAGTAGTAGTAGTAGTAGTAGTAGAAGCAGCAGCAGCATCTCTTGCACACACCCGGCATACGTGCGTAAAAGAGATAACCAAAGAGATAACCAAAGAGAGAGAGAGAGGGTCGGGATTCTCAAGGTACTAATTAATAATGTTAGTCATATAATCATAATTACTTGACAACAGACACATCAGGTTAATAATTGCCGCAATTAATCATTGCAGATAATTACTAGAAATATCGGCGCACATATTAATTTCTAAAAGAGAAAAACACATGACGGCTTTTTTGAAAGGTATGAAAATATCATTGCCAAGTCTTAAACGTAATTGCTGATAACCTTCGCCAGTTGCTGTTTTTATGGCGGGGGAGGGCACAACATTTTTTTTGGGGGGGGGGCAAAAATACATAACACAAAAAATACACATTTATTGTACAGAATGTCAGTATTAGCTACAAGTTTTTTAATTTTATTTATAAATTAATCAAAATCACCGTGATTTTTGTCACGCTTTATCACCGCAAAGATCAGACAAAGTATTGTACGATGCATAAATAACTCCGTTTGTGAAAAGATGTAACTAGACAAATATTCGAAAATATGATTTTCATGTAATGAAATATATGACCTTGTTTCATTTAAGAAACGAAAAATCGATGGAAATTTTAAAAAGGGGTTGGACATAGCGTTGTTGATAAGAATAAGATTATTTATAACGTTATTTAGCCGTTACTGTATTTAAAAAGATATGATGCAGTTCATATTCTTTTTGGAACAGATATGATCGTTATATGAATGTGTAACTTAAAAGACATGTGTCTATTTTTGTTATGTAATTTATTTAGATGATTAGCAGTTCCCGCTAACCGGCGTTGCTCGGTGGAAGAGTGCCCCCCTCGAACGGTTGTTGTTGTTGTTGTTGTTGTTGTTGTTGTTGTTGTTGCTGCTGCTGCTGCTGCTGCCAAACCCCCAACGTTCTCATGTTACGAAATAAACCCCCAACTCCTCGTTGTAAGAATGGCTACCGGAATGTCAAGAACAGATTGAGAGAGGCGGCATGGTAAGGATATGGAGCAGCCTTAAAAAATAGAAAATAGCATGGAGGGGAAAAGGAAAAGAAATGAGATGCATTAGGCAGCCCGAGTGGAGAGAGGTGAACCCCCCTCCCCCAAAAAAACAATCCATTTAGCCGTTTAAGCTGTAGGAATGTTGACTGGTTATTACCGGCCTTCGCGACTAAATAGAGTTCGTTTCAAAGTTTTATTACGAAGCAGACATTTATTTAAGAACGAAAACATAGAATTCTATCCTACGAAAACAAAACGAAAAGAAAATTCCTCCGTGTATTTATCTGTAATCAATTTTATTATTAACTAGCGAGAGGTACCCGGCGTTGCCCGGATGTTTGTAGGGGTGTGTGGTGTTAAATAAAAAAGAAGCCGGGAGGATAGGATCGAAACCGAACCCCTGAGGCGAAGTTTGAAAATAAAATCGGCCAGCCAGAAGTGAAAGATGTTTGTAAGTCGTCGAGCGTTACGACGACGACCATGACGATGTAAGCATTGTTATAAGCGAAGTAAGAAAAGAAAACAACGTTTTAATTAAGCGGGGGGGGGGGTAAACACACAAAAAAATAACGTAAGGCAAACGAACGATTACATCAGAAAAAAGAACGAACGTTACGTGAAAAACGGCTTAAATAATACAGGGTTCAATATTTAAATTTAAAAAATCCAAAAAAAAAAGCATCTCACACCACGATTCGAACCCAAAACGTTTAGATAATGAACCAAGGCCTTAACTACCTGAGCTAAAGCGACGTCTTTAAAGTTTGTATGGTTTATCAACTATTTAAAGTAAATCAGGTCACGACGTCATGACGTCATCTGGCGCATGCGTTGTTGACCCTCCCCCCTGTCGAAAATTGTCGATTTCGGGGTGAAAAAGTTAACGTTTTTCTCGTTTTCTGTCGAGACATCTGTCTGTCTGTCTGTCTGTCTGTCTGTCTGTCTCTCTCTCTCTTTCTCTCTCTCTCTCTCTCTTTCTCTCTCTCTCTCTCTCACGTCGTCTGCCTTAATCTAAAGACTGGAAAATGGCGTCTGGCTGTTTTCATTTAAAAAGAAAACTTCGATCGTTAATATTGTTTGTAAGCGTATTTTTTTTTTTACTTCACATGTTTGGTTTAGCTTTATTTTTCGATTAACTATCGTATCTAACTATTTTCAATGTTGCCATAGCATAGAAGTTCATAGTTTAGTTTTAATTAATTTTTTTTAATTTTTTTTTTACCGATAACAACATTTTTAAATTGTAAATTCAGACGCCATTAGAGCTTGCTGACGTCAAGATCACGTGACATGACTCAGCGGGTTTTAAATACAAGTTGGCCCAAAATAAACGGCCGCGTGTGTACTTTATGTAGAAGAGTTGGCGGCCGTATTTTTTGGGGCAGTTATAAATCGATTTAAAAAAACAACTAAAACTGTTTGAATTCGTTAAAAAAACTGTGAAAAATGGAGAAAAAAAGAAAATGTTATCTTTAGCACACATTATCGAACATTTATGACTCCCCATCCCCCAAAAAACGAAAAGTAAAAGAAATGTGGATTATATTTTTGTGTTATTTCGTAATTCTGAATGTTTTTTCAGTTGTTTTTTTTTAAATGGAATTGTATTTCTGTAGCAGTGAGGACACTACATTTTAGTTTTCGAAGTGGTCGTTAAAACCGGAATTAATTTAATTCCGGAATATGGGAATGTCCCGTATCAGCCAATACGAAAAAAAGGAACATGTTTGGGGAGACGTTATTACTTTCTGTTTAGAGGAATGGAAAGCGAATGCTATATCTATGAGTTCACGAATCATTTACGAAGAGTTTGTCTCAATATAAGTACTCTGTGTACAAAATATATATACTCATTTTATCTAATCTAATCTAATCTATTATACGAGGTGCCTTGCCTTCAGTTTTCAGACTTTTTGTAAAGATATTTAAAATTGACGCAAACTCTTGAAAACTTATTATGTTATTGCTATTAACTTTATGAGATGGTTGATAAATTTTTATGACTTCAGATTTAAATGAACAGCTACAGCAGGAGTTTGAATACACACTATTAAAGTCTGATTGTTACAGTTGGTGAATTTAAAAAATGTCATCTGGACATGATAGAAGACGATATGCAATTAAATTATGTTATAAACGTGAAAAATGCCACAGGAACGTATGGAAGGCTTAAAACTTCTTTTTGGCTATCTTGCATCAATCGAGCATGATTTTCTGGGTGGCATGAGAAGTTCAAATAAGGAAGGGAGTCTTTGAGGGATGATGAGAGGTGCGGGAGAGGAAAGAAAGTCAGAACACCAAGGTTGATTGGCAAAATAAAAAATTTCATGGATAAAGATCGTGGTGTGTCTATATATACAATAAGTTCATAATTTGATGACAGTGTTGGAACTGTATTCGCGAGGAACTGAATATGCGGAATATTTGCGCAAATTCACCAATCCACGACTCCATCTTTATAACAGACTATTTTACCAGTTTCTCACCATCCCTATAGTCCCTGTGACCTTTGTTACTCCTGAAATCCAAGGAAAACCTTAGAGGTTGTCGTTATGAGACAATTAATGAGATGAAATCGGCTGTGACGAGGGTCAGTTATAGAGTCAAACAAGAGGACTTCCATGGAGACTTCCAGAAATTGTTAGGACGATACAAGTACAAAGCAGCTGGATGAGATTACGTCGAAGGGGGCGATAGTTTCATGTGTGTAATATCAATAACAGTTTCCAGACGAAAAAAGTCTGGAAACTGATTGAAGAAACCTCGTATGTTCATTTGAATTTAAAAATTAAAAACCGAAAGAACTTTCTTGTCAACCTGATATTTGAAACGGTTTACCACTCTTTATAAAAAATAATAAAAATGAATAAAAATAAAACTGATTTTTTTATTTAAAACCTATGATCGTTGGCGCACTGATCTCGTTGTGACTTCCGGTTAAACCAACTGATTTGTTCAATGAACAATGTTTATTTCCAAAACATAAATTCTTGCTCAACTTGTAAAATATTGATACATATTTTAAACTACTACATTATATTTTACACCTGTTTTGTATGGATTCAGTTTAAGAATCCAGTTTGTTTGTTTCCGTTTGCATAATTATGTTTTCTATTAAATGCATTTTGTGTTTTGGAATGGATGGTGTGTTCCCCTAAAAGATTTGGCTATTTAGAAGTTTGTGTGGTTTAAATAATAACTAGTTTGTGGTTGTTAAATCTATATCTAAAAGTTATTTGTCTATATATATATATATATATATATATATATATATATATAGCTAGGCTAAGAAATGTGTATCAATAGTTAAATTTCTCTCTTTCTTTCTCTCTCTCTCTCTCTTTCTCATTGTGTGTGTCTCTCTCTGCTCTGCTATTTCCTTCCTCCATTTCTTTGTGTGTGTGGCTGTTATTTATGCGATCATATCTACATGGAATCATGTCATGCGATCTACTTCGATCTCAATTTCTTTTTCGTTTTATATTACCAAGAATTTCTTCCATTTGTTTCGTCTATACATTATTGGACCATTTACATATCATTATAATTATTCAAAAGAAAGATTATGTTACTTCGAAGACATAAAGGAAGCATAAAAAAGTTCTAGAACATATAGCTTTTGAAAACTGTTTATTTAACTTTCTGTTTGACTGGCGTAAGCTTATTATAATTCTGTAAAAATGGAAAACAGATCAAATAAGTACAGAATATTTGAATAGACGAGTGCTGCCTTATTATAGAAAATATACGTAGAGACGAGTCTGAAAAGTAATAAGACTGGGTCTGTTATGGAAACTATGGGCGAAAGGGGATAATCAGATGATATCATCATCTAACGTAAAACATCACCGTAAACATAACTCTGCAATTATTACATTTTCTTCTCCATTTATTTATGCTCTCTCTCTCTCTCTCTCTCTCTCTCTATATATATATATATATATATATATATATATATATATATATATATATCACCCCGTTAAGCAAACTTGAATAATTAAATATAACTTTTTAATAAATATTATTAAAATAACCATATAACCTATATTTCTGCTTTAAAATAACATCCGTGTAGGTTTATAAAACATTTTCCCATGTTTTGAACCTCGAACATCAATCACTATCACACCAAGGAGTGCGACCAGTGGGGAGAGTTACGGAATTGAGATGCTATTCTGCTAGTGTCAAAGACCACAACATAAACCTGTATGCTTAATCAGAAGTTGAGTATTCGAGATGACCCAAAAGAAGGTATTATTTAGATGAAATAGTCTACAATAACAATGAAGCCTACTTGTGATCGAACAGATCTTATTACAAATACGCACGAGCGAAAGGCTTATGCACGAATTGTGTTATCATGTGACTGTATTCGTAGTTTTGGCATTTTTCTCGGTATGCTTTCTTTTATCTTTAGGTCATTCAACGATGAACAAACTATAAATATCGGTCAACGTATAAAAGAATTAACACGGTTGAACATCTTCCCTATTCACCTAACCTTTTTGATAAGACTTTTTAAACTAGTAAGTTCTTTTTTAAGGCGAAAGTATGAGCAGGAAATACATAACGATGGGGCCAGGCAACATCCTAGAAGAAATCTTCCAGCATAAAAGTTTAGCATTCAAAAATGGAAAACTACATTAAACTCGGAAGTGAGAAAAGTAAGGTAGTTTTTTGTTTCGAGTTGAGATACATTGTGACGGCACTCTTGTTACTTTTTAAGGGCATCCGTTATTGCGCACATATTTACATTATTGGTTCTAAAGATTTTTACACCAGTATTTAAGATTGTGTTGA
This sequence comes from Euprymna scolopes, assembly GCF_053919585.1. Taxonomy (NCBI): domain Eukaryota; kingdom Metazoa; phylum Mollusca; class Cephalopoda; order Sepiida; family Sepiolidae; genus Euprymna; species Euprymna scolopes. Next base: position 57,602,996 of record NC_136493.1, on the reverse strand, counting down.
AATGATAAATAATATGTTTTTCTAAATAATAGATGGTTTATAATGCTGTCGTATGAGAACGTATTGAGTATGGCTAACACTAAGATTTCGAATACAACAGTCATTTATGACATTTAGGTTAATCCTAAAACGCCGGCTGGTTTTTATCCCCAAATGTTTAACTATTTAATTTTTTTATAATTCACTAGCTAGCGTTATAATATGTATATTACGAGATAAAAGGCAGATACCATCACTAAGTGTCTATTCTGCCATAAATACACACAGACACACACACACACACACACACACACACACACACACACACACACATATATATATATATATATATATATATATATATATAGTGCGGCTCATCACTATATATTGTAAGAAAGCTACGCGACTCGATGAATGTTTCAACATTTTCATGTCAGTATTCCAAGTGAATTTGGTTTTCAAAACGTTTTTAAAATTCAATGGACTTTTCCCAGAAAGCCACCGAAAAGGTTGAATGAACGACCTCCTATTTTTGTAAATTTTATCAACTTTAGATTTTATCCATCTTGATCAGTTGTCTTGATGTCTGGCTCAGTTTTGTACCTCTGGCCATTCGTTCTCACATCCCATTCCCCCCTTCATGCGCTCAGTGTCGATTTATTTAATTCCTTAAATAGTAATGTAATCCCATATTTTCTTAGTTACTAGGAATATCACAAATAACAAAAAGATTAATTTTAAATGTTTTATATCTATGTTCGGTGTATTTCTTAAATAAGACGTCTTTATTTACCTTATTTTTACTGGGTTGCTTAAGTTTATTTATTTTCTGTATTTACAATCAAACAAATATCTCCATTTTCACTATGCATATAAATTACTGGACCTAATCTATAATAGATGAATAAAATGCCATGAAATAAACAAATATATTGAAATCAATTTAATATGCATAAATGTTAACAGCATTCTGTGCACACGCAATTATAAGCTTATACGTATATCTACATGCCCATTTGCAAACATCTACACCCACTCCTACACAGATAAACATATACAAGTATATATACATATGTATACATAGATACACGAATAAATTCACACAGACGAATACATACCAATCTTTATAACTGGCATAGATTCTTCATACATAGTTAGATATATAGATATAGTTCATACAAGGACATACCTATCCTCCTCCAATAGCAGAACCCATTAACACACACACACACACACATATATATATATATATATATATATATATATATATTCTTTAAACCAGATTATGGCCAACTTACTATATTTTATGGTTTAAATAATTACCAAAATTATTAATGAGGTATAACTAATGGAAAGGTATATATTCGAAACTCGTTTATTCACGAAAAACATCGTAGGGTATAATCACATATACTGATATATCCATGCATGTACATAGATGCATACATGCCCGTAAACGCATCTGTAACTACGTGTTCCTTCATTACATCTAACTACATATAAATGTTTCGTATTTCGAAGTTCAACTGAAAATAATTAAGAAAATTTATAATCTTACCTATCAGGGGATATTCAGAAAGACGCAAATACATATATGCATACACTTGAACTTATACACACACACTCTTTTATAAATATAGAAATATATCCCTCCCCACACACATATACGTAAATATACATCAATATAACCATATGCATTACGTAGATATAAAACATATACAAATATATATACACATATGAGTCCTTGATATGACCTTGAGCTATATCCGATGGTGAGGCCCCAGCTTGCGGGCCTTGGGGAGTGTAAAGCCACCCTTTAATTGCTATTGCTCCCTAGGTCCACTCTGACCCGGAGCCCAACTATGGGTTAAACCCGGGTCCCAACTATGAGTTAAATAGAAACGGACTTGAAAAAAAAACATATATTCTACAAAAAAAAACTTCTTCAAAATCACTGGATTCGGCATTAAATAACCTGAAAAGGGTTGACATGCCGTAAAACAAAGACAATCAAATATACACATATGAAAACATAATGTCCCCCACCTATACATCCTCCTATATACATCTAAACACATCTATGCATATGCACATACATATACATATGTACACCCATATACGTCTTATATTTCACAACGCAAAGACATAAATAGAAAGCAAGAAGATAATGTATCATTTATATTTACAATCATACGCTTCTATTCATACGTACTTAATGTGCTAAACGGTGTATTTATATACCTTTAAAATTTGTTAGTGCTAGAATTAGTATTAGAATATAAAACATGTAATATTAATAAACTTTATTGCTGTTGTTATGTTTATTATTATTATTATTATTATTATTATTATTATTATTATTAGTAGTAGTAGTAGTAGTAGTAGTAGTAGTAGTAGTAGTAGTAACAGTTATATAACCAAGTATCTAAAGTTACCCATCCCATATTTTAGGAACACACATAAGGAGTTTAGATAATTCTTCCTACCTCTATCACCCAGAGATGATATGGTTCCCCTGAATGGGTTGTTAGTTTCCTCTTGGATGCCACGGTGAGCCTGCTGGGTTATTACCAAACTTATCTAGAGTGAAACGTTTAAAATAACTACAGCTGATACCTATTTCATCCCTATGATTAAGCTATTTATCTTTGGCCTGGATTGTAATTACAGCTAATTTCTCATGAAAACAAAAAGACCGGTGGGACTGTGCTATGTCGGGGTTGCAGTTATTTTTAGGACGCCCCATCTTACTACGGACAGTACATTATGTTCTTTAAGATATAGATGTTTGAATAATATGGTGCCTACATCATTATCTGGGTTACTAAATGCTATTTCTACATCTAGTTTTAAATACAGTACTTCACTCGCCTATACAATGTTTTACGTGGTTAGGATTGTTTTTTGTGGATTACAGCGCCCATCTATTGTATAATAGGATGTCTGCTGTGTGTTTATGTGTGTATGTATGTATGCTAAAAACTTTTCCCATCCGTATTCAATCTGGTTGAAACCGTTTCATCTGAACAGTAATGCCCCAGATGCATATGTGAAAATTAGAAAGAATGAGTAAGTCTGTGGCATCCATATAGACCACTTTTGTAGGGGGGGGCTCGTTTTCGCATCGCTTTTTTCGCAAGTCAGGCACGCGTATCAAACTAAAACTATTTTTAAATGCTTATTTTGCAACGTCATACGTCATAAGCACTCGTGTTTGTGTGAGCAAACGCGTTTTTCCGTAAGTGTTTGCTTTGTTTTTCTTCTCTTTCGCGTTTCGCGTTCGAGTCCGAATACCGCTGCTCATTTTCTTTTTTTTCGATCGCACGGGCACTCCCTGCTATTTTGATGAAAAGAAAATTTGTTTTTATTTATTTTATTTGGGTGGGACAGGGAACATGCAACAAAAAGTGCTCAATATCTGGAAAATAACTTCTTGTAGTAATCCTTCTGCCGAAATATCTGGTGAGGAGGTTGTCACTTCTTTATTGGGCGATTACATTTTCGTGTTTTTATCCGTTCTTTTATTTTTTTACATTGTTGCGAGGATATCGATGTTGCCCACGATGAAAGTGCTCAATGTCCTTAGTATAGCAAATGTGTCCAAACGAAATTTGATCTTGACCCGGGAAACGCCTGATATCCATGCTAGTATAGATTCAACTTTAAGTTAAAAATTTTCCTTGTAATTCTTATTTCTACAGTTACACTTTCTACTGTCGTTCTTATTATTTTGTGTATTATTAGTTTTATAACCTCGACTTAATATCCTATTATGGCTCTTAATAATTATTTTTAGATTGTTAGTACAACTGTAGCTAAATTTAACGGTATATCATTTATATAAAAGCTATTCGCTATTCGCTCGTTTGAAGAAATATCGTTTTTAGTTCATGTTAATAATATCTGTGAACCTAATCAATTACAAACACACACGCGCGCATAAACACTGTACACACGCATGTACACACACATACGCACACACACGCACACACACACAGACACCCACACCCACACACACACACACACACACACACACACACACACACACATATATATATATATATATATATATATATATATATATATATATATATATATATATATATAACAGCAGTGTTAATAACCCCACTATAGACTCACGGCAAATGCCAACCATTATCCACCTTACCTCAAGCCACTACATGGTGGATTGTCTTAGGTGCTATTAATAGTCGTGATTCTTTGTATCAAATAGCTTAAAAGCGTGTGATAATTTAATATGCTATGGTTAAATTACAATCATGCATTAATTGGCACAGTGTTATACTTTATGAGCCAAACATTATTCTTATGCCTAATTTAACACTGACATAAATTAAGTTAAATTTAAAATCACAAATATTATAATAGCAACCGTGTCAATTGTGGTGACGAATTGATTCAAACTTTATAATCATAAATCTATTCACACTAGCAATATTTCGACTTCAGATATGAGGGCATGGTGTTTGTATATCAAAAGTAGGGGCACTAAAATAGAGGTATCCAGTCGTTGTACGTTATAGTTATATTGTATGTTATGCTATAGAAGTGCAAGCCGCTATATGTTATGCAAGCATATAATATATATATATATATATATATATATATATATATATATATATATATATATATATATATATATATATATATATATATATATATATAGTCATGATTATATTTATTCGCACGGTCCAATAAAAACCTTATTTTGTCTTTTGATCGTTTTTACTAAACCGGTGTGCTATTTCTGTTACGGGGATGACATTTTTGTCATGTGTTCTCCGTGGGCGGAAGCTGAGGGGCTGTTAGAACAATTAAACTTACTTCACCCCGCATTGACGATTACTATGGAGGTGAAGTTAATGACCCATTACCGTTCTTAGACGTTCTCATTGAAAGATCCGGTATGAGATTTACTATTGGCATATACATTATATATATATATATATATATATATATATATATATATATATATATATATATATAACTTAATGCGTAAGAGGAAAAGAGAGAGTTCAATTTCACAAAATGAGACTCATCTGGATAGTGCCAAGCTCAACAATTACTGTTGGAGTTTATACAATAGGACAACAGGAGTATGAAATGAAACTCATATGACAATAATTTGTTTCGCCCCTTAATAAAACAATTACAAAGTCGGTTGCCTTTCACTTTCTTTCTTCCGAGATTTTTTTCATAAACATAAACGTTCTCACTTTCATTTCCTTTCACTATTGACGACGGTTAGCTGGAGTTGATGCAATCCTTTCCTGTCGAAGGGTGATTCCAGACTGATTTTATTTTTACAGTCTTTCACTCACAGGTTTTATCTGTACCCGCGCCTACGCACCAAAACGAAAGGGTTAACAAGATTAGACAGTGGTTCGTTGCCAGGTTGCGATTTTAAATATACTTCGGACCTGCGCTCCGCAAGTTTGGGTGATTTGGTGACGTTATATGTTATATATATATATATATATATATATATATATATATATATATATATATATATACCTAGGTATAAAAATACATGGGAAATGCTGGTGATGACGCCTGATCTTTGGGTGATTTGGTGATATTATATGTTATATATATATATATATATATATATATATATATATATATATATATATATATATATATATATTTAACGAGGTATAAAAATACATGGGAAATGGTGGTGACAATATATGAAAATATATTCTAGCACACCGAATGTTAATGGTACTAATTCCCATTATTTTACGTCTTTAACGTTTTGGTTTTTGAAGTAAAAAATGCGAGGAATTATTTGTTACGGTAAGGTCTCGTATTAATCCTCAAACTGATATTCGAAAAATATTGAGTTTTTTTACAGTTTTATCATACTAGCTAGTGCCGTTGCGTAAAAATTACGGCCAAGTAAGCGTGACACAGAAAATTACACACACACCATCGTAATTATATATGGATAATTATATATAAATATCTAAATATATTTTGAATTAATATCTATTATCTATCGTAAGCTAGTTGATTTTAGTCATTATATGTATTAATAACACTTATTTAAAAACAAATTCCTAAAAGAAGAATAGTCTTATCATCATGTATAAATAGTAATGTCACTTCAATGTATAGTAAGAGGGTAATCTCTAAAATAGTTCATGCTAATTTATTTAGAAAAAGAGCAAAATTTTACTCAATTAAAGTACTTATTGTCTTCTTAGCCATGTTATGGTGCTGAAACATCTGGTTTTGAACTCCGGTGCATGGTTACCGCTTTTATCATGAATGATCCGTAGATTTATTTTTAGCTGACTCATCCGGGAAAAATAAACTTCTGATATAAATCATATGGTTTGATTCCCTGCTACTGCGCCGAGGCACTGGAGAAGGAACTCTCCTCAGTCACACTCGACAACCTTCCTAGAGCTAGTGATATGCACACATTTTCCAGTTTGAAACACTTAAGAAGTAGATAGGCTCTGCCTATTGCCTATCGCCTTACTTCCACACTTATTCTTTGTTTATTAGCTAGGCGTCGAGTTAGAATATCAGAGACTCACTTGAGAATATCTGTGCCTGGTCTTGATTCCTTACTAGGACAATAAAACCCGACACCCTGTTTCCTTTTTATTTCTCTCTTACACTTCCCAAATTGTTTTGTTTGCACGCTACTGATTTTCACTTGACTGGTTTGGTCCGTTATTGTAAAGTTGTTTAATAATGTACTTAAATTTAATGTTCCACCTTTATTTTGTGATAACATATATTATTAAAAAAAATAAAATATAAAATTTTAAAAATCAACAAACAAACTTCCTGATGAGATGCTTAAATACTAACCACAGGGTGAAAATAAATAGAAAAATAGCTGCTCATAATGCTGTACGCAACCGCCATATTTTCCGTTTCTCCTCTTCCGATTAAGGTGACTCCAATTATCTCTAAACTTCTCAACAAATGTCTTAACGAATATTTCTTTCCTGACTGCTGGAAAAATGCTTCTGTAATACCACTTTACAAGTATTCTTGCGACCGAACTGACTCATAACATTATCGCCCCATTGGGCGTCTTCCTATATATATATATATATATATATATATATATATATATATATATATATAGTCATCGACATACAGTCCTGTTTCGTTGTATCACAACTCATCAGTGCCGCTAGCCTAGCATCTCTCCCAAGCCAAGGATTGAACCTAGAACCGTCGTGTTGACAGTCGGCAATTCTCCCACTCGACCATGGAATTGACGCCCGTAAATAACTCGTCGGAATGTCTATTTAAATATACACGCACCACCACTTTTATAGTGCTCAAATCGCCTGTTTTATATATATATATATATATATATATATATATATATATATATATATATTGGGCGTCCTCATATATATATATATATATATATATATATATATATATATATATATATATATATATATATATATATATATATGTGTGTGTGGGGGGGGTGTATATATGGATATATATATTTATATATATATATATATTAAAAGAATATATATATATATTATAAGCATATATAGAGAGAGAGATAGATAGATAGATAAATAGATAGATAGATAGATAGATAGATAAATAGATAGATAGATAGATAGATAGATAGATAGATAGATAGTAAAAGCAGTCTAGATGGTACAATTAAAGTCGGTCGGATTGAAAAGGCCGAACAAGTTCCAGGAACGACGTTAACAAATTAAATCTCAGTTCTCCAGATCTAGCGTCACTGGGAATATTTGTATTACGTTATGTATTATAAATTAGTTACAGTTAATATAATAAAATTCGTCTCAGTATGATAATTCTGTAGTTCCGAAATAAATTTGTTAGTAGATGTCCTAGAACTGCACTGTTTTTTTTTCGATTAACTGACGTTACGTACACGTTCTTAGTTGCTCACTTTTTTCTCCGTGTTGTATAGCCGGGTATTCATATTGGAGAGAGACGAGGACATGTAATACAAGATAGACAATGATGAGACAGAGACATTTATACAGTTCTGTGTTGTTTCTTCTTAACACATATAGTGAGGAGGCGGTGATCAGTTCTTTTAACACAGGAGGGGACAGTCATTACTTATGATAGAGAGGGGACACATTACTTAGGATGGGTTATACAAAGTTAATTAATAACGATGATTTCACATTACCTTCAATTTGGTAGAATGATGACACGAAGACGGCAGTTACAAAAATATGAGATGTTCTTTTATTCCATTTGACCGGTCGAAATGATGATGACATCCAGGAATTCAAAGTCGACTACATGATTAAAGGTTTTTCCTTCGCTTCTAAAGGGACTCTCCTCTGACTGACTTTGCTTACTGCTCTTTCTCTGCTCCGACTGCTTTCTTCTTCGACCGAACTAGCTCCCATATTGAGAATTCATTTCTGCCATGACGTCATATATGTGTCTGTCAACGTGATCGACCCACGTGGCCTAAACATGTGTGGTTCGGCACATGTTTCCAAACCATTTCTGCAGACAAAGAATTCTCACTACTATTTTTTCCTTACCTATTCTTCAGCATATTTAAATTGTATTGTTCATTATTTTCTAGCTGACCTTAGTTTAATTCAGTTTTCATAAAAAGAATTGAACAATCAAAATTTCTTTTACAACAACATAACTGAATTATTTTATGTGAAACTGAACAAAGCTAAATTCCATTTCTGAACCTTGCTTACAAAGTTCAAATTTCGGTCTATCCTAATCTCATTTTCATTTATCTAATGTTTTTCTTACTTATAAGAACAGGGGGGGGGCTTCTTGTAACATCCATAATTTTTTGTCCATTTGCGTTTGTCAACTGAAGATGGTTTGACGAAGCATCGAACATATTTGATATATACAGGGAACATAAATTCCGAGTAAAATATATACATAATTAGTATTGAAACGGGTAACGATGAAAGACTATCTAAAATATTGTGTAGCAACAAAGTATGTAGGAATGTCCATTTGCCATCGATAGTTAGAAAAACATCTTTTATTTTGCTGTGAACTTCAAATCTCGTTCTCCACGCTCATGCTCGGTAAATCGTTATTTTCAGAACTCGAAATGCGTTTCCAAGATTCTTGCCTTTTAAATACATTAATGTCTGCTATAAATTTTGGAATAATAAAATGACAACAAAAAACGCTTTCATTTTCTGGAATTCTTCGGCAATTTATCATTAAGAAATTATTGGTTTGAGAACCAAATGTCTCACGCAGGTTATTTCTTGTATGGCAAATCATTGCCCGAGAATTTCGTTCTGGTTATCGTCATCGTAAATTAGACCAGCTGCCAGAGAGGTGTTCATCTCTATCAATTAAAAAATAAAGAGATTTGTGGCTAAAATTGAACTGCAATTCATATAAATATTCAGTTATAATTTTTTAACAAGCTCTCAGATAATTTTCAGATATTGACTAAAAAGCAATAAAACATTGGAGACAGCATCTTATAATCATATCTTTACGATTTGAAGATTTAATCTTCCATATATATATATATATATATATATATATATGTGTGTGTGTGTGTGTGTGTGTGTGTGCGTGTGTGCGCGCGCGTGCGTGTGTGTGTCCACTGTGTTGTGTTTGGGTTTAAAATGTAAGATATATATATATATATATACATATATACATATATATCTTACATTTTAAACCCAAACAAGGCACAGTAGGTACTATCTGGACATAATTTGCTGGGATACAATGTAAGGAGTTGAACAGCAAGATGTCTGTTTATATTACATTTGAACTTCTGCAAGTCAGGAAAGCAGTGGCTTGGAAGGGAATTCCAAAATTTAGCACTCCTACGGAGGAAACTACTAGTAGGCTTTCTGATATCTGAGGATCTGTGTAGAAGTGAGATTTTGCTTCTATTTTGGTTTGTCGGGGGTGTTTACGTCGGGAGTACAGGAGCTTGAAGTTCGTCGGAACACCTGCCATTAAAATAATTGTACAACAAGCAGATGGATGCAACATTTCGTCGATGTGACCGAAGTTTAAGCCTAGCTGACAGTGCGCGACGATTAGGTTGGCGACTTTCTTTTTAATCCTTAAATTGAGAGACTACTAGCAGATGCGCGGGCTAAAATGTGGCAACAATACTCCATAGTATAAAATACTCTCAGGCGTAACTTTCTAGCACGGTAGAGAAGGCCGACGTTCTTTGCAGCAGCCTTGGCAATGCCCTCAATGTATCTGTTCCAACTCATATTCTCTGTGAACGTTAAGCCACGGAGTTTTAACGAAGTATTTATAGGTAATGTATAATTAGAAATGGCTATTAATGGATGAAAAGATTTATGTAAGTATTAAAGAAAGAAGCTTTGTTTTAAGAACATTGAATGCTATCATCCATTTTTGCCCCCGACCCACTACAGATTGGAGGTCTTCCACTAAGGTTTCTGCCATGGCCTCGAATACATGTATGTTCGTTTCCCCCGCGTGTATGTTATAGAGCGTAGTGTCGTCAGAAAGTATACCCATCTCAGAGAAAATTTCCTCAGGTTGCTAATTCATGAATATCAGAAATAATAACGGTCCAAGGCTCGACCCATGTGGCACACCTGCGTTTATATCATATTGTTTTGACGTTCACCAATCGAGGACAACCTGGATCCTTCTCGTATTTAAGAAAGATTTAATTGTTAAGCATTCGTCCAGTCATACCATTAAATCTGATTTCCATGAGAAGACCATTATGCCATACCCTGTCAAAGGCCTTAAGTATGTCTTGGACTACTGTCCTAGTCCCCCCTGCTTTATCAAGTACATCGTATATACGTTAAGATATTTGAAAATTACCACGAAGGTGTACCTGGATATACTGAACAGTGCGGTGATCTATGGGTGCAATCAGATGGCCGCTGGCAGACCATTAGTGTGGCAACAGTGTCGCACAAGTCCAAAGAGTTCCAGGCTTCGCTTCAAAAGGAGTGCTACGACTTTGTATCCTTCTCTCACTGTCCCCTCCTCCCCCAACCTGAACACGCTGGACTACTTCGTTTGGTCATACGTCGAAAACATCACCAACATGACCTCATAACACCAAAGCCAGCCTGATTGCCACCATCCGATGAATATTCGCCGAGATCCCGCCGACGCTTGTGGAAAAGGCATGCTCCCATTTCCGGACTCGTATCGAGGCAGTGATAGAGTCTGAAGGCGGTTACATTGAATAGATTGCAGCTCTACTGTATAATCAAGTGACCTAAATTGATTTTGTCAATAAAAGTTTAAAATACAGCTGTAGTTTGTTTTTTGTATGGGGACAATTTTATCGTTCCACCTTGTAAAATCCTGTCAGTATCGAAATCGAAATCGCTGTTCATCTATTTTACCATGAGTATATGAACGATCTGCGAAAAGTAATAAGAGAATGATTTCATCCTTGGTTTTCTTGAAGCATAATTTGCACATTGTAACTATGCGGATACGTAAAATAATTAAGGAATGAGGAAAGAAAAATTGAAGGAAAATCTCTCAAGGCAAAAATGGCGCATTGATAATAAGTCTGGCTCTGATTATGGCATACGAATATCGTTCGACTACTTGGTTCACAGGCGCAAATTAATTAACAAATCACTACTCGTCAGCCTTTGTACGTAGGTGTGTACATATATTACTAGAGGATTGTGCACAACAGAATTCGGAAGTACACACACACAAACACACACACACACACACACACACACACACACACATATATATATATATATATATATATAAAAGAAAGGGAGAGAGGGAAAGAGAGAGGTGATGTCAGTGTACGCGTTACATTAGGCGCTAAAGGTCTTCGCTCACTAACAGCTGCTGGTGTTCTGGCCCCGCAGTGGAACGTACAGCGATGATTGCCTCATAATTTGCTCGGAAATTTTCAAGATGCACTTTCATGATCTTTCACGTGCGCAATCAGTAAAAGGTGAAAAAGCTCACAGCGTGAAAATTTAAAGTCAGCCGAACGAAATGATTCCAGTTTTAGATATTACAATAATAATAATAATACTAATAATAATAATAATAATAATAATAATAATAATAATAATAATAATAATAAGTAGAAGAAGAAGAAGAAGAAGAAGTATTATCGGAAAATGCGCCCGAATTGGAACTAGTTAATAAAATTTAGTCCCAATGTTTTAAAATAATATTTGTCACATTATGAGTTAATGAAAATTGCGACTATTTAGACCATTTAAAATTAAATTTTTAAGCATATATTAGTTACCATAATAAAAAAACCAACAATGAGAACAACAGCAACAACAACAATAATAATAATAATAATAATAATAATAATAATAATAATAATAATAATAATAATAATAATAATATAAAAGATCCATTCAAAAATCAAGGAGAATTGAAACTTGAGGTGAGAGAGCACTAAATAGACCCTCACTGTAACGGTTCGCAGAGTATTGGAACCGTGGGGAGACTTTTTTAACTCAAATTTCAAAGACCAACTCTCATAACAAGTGAGTTATCTGTGGAGTTATATGTGGGAATGTTACAAAAATGCAAAATGATTTCAACAGAGACTTGTTGTAAACTTTAGAGAAGACCACTTATTTTGAGTTTTTATGGACTAGAACGACTGTGAAACAGCCAATAAGTAAATGATAAATCTAAATAAAAGCCAATATAAACATAATTCAAATTAAAGAGATGGCAAAAAACAATTTCAATATTAAGAAAGATTCTCTGAGCACGGAAGCCAACAAAAAGAAACCAAGTAACATCAGCAAACCACATTTGGTTAAAATTGAATAATGCTGCGTAAACACAAGCAAGATATTATAGAATAAACATTACACGAATCCAAGGAAACAGGAACTGATAGAGTTTATAAGAAACCAATACCTGATGGCACCAACATCCGTTAATATTAGGCAAAATAGTCGTGTATGAAAGATAAAAATATGAAGATATAAAGCGCAATCTAGGTTTCAACTGGAATGGTACGGAGAGTTTGGGAATCATCCGGAGGCTTGTCACCAAAAGCCTAATAAGAAAGAATGACTATTATCAGTGAAATAGTAAACGGCTGTTGGGGGAATGCGAAGTGATTTGCAACAGTTATTGAAATAAGCAGATAATATTAGGAATTTGAGGAGACATGTTTCACTGATAATGACTCGTGTGGAAACTCCTAAAGGGTAAGAAATATAACATGGAAAGGGAACAACACAAAAAGAAAAAAATACCAGTGTCAAACCGTCCTCTTGTCCATACAACTTACGAAAGTTTGTTTTTTTTTTCCTTTCTTTCCTCAACTTGCAATAAACCCTCGTGTATTCGATATTATCTTCTACCGTCCGTTCTCGTTCTAAGCTGTCCAACAAAAAAAATCTCAGCTCAAACCTCATGCTTTAGAATTCGTCCCATTTAACAGTTACTAAGTGTATACATATGCAAATTAATAGCATACGTCCACCAATGAGTGACCTACAAAATTATGCTTGTCTTTTTTTTCTACATTTTCTGCTTGCATTTTACAGGCTAAGCAAATACAAGGTTGTTTGCAAGAGCGATGATTTCTATTACAAGAACTAATATCAGTAAGAAAGCACTGTAAATTGCTATTGCGAGAACACCTAGAGGGTTACAATAATGAGAGAATAGAAAAGAAACAACTAGAAAAAGGGGAGATTTGCCACAAGGAATATAACAGTTTTTATCAATTATAACAGCTCATAAGAGAACGCCAGGTAAGTGATAATAGTAATCTTACTTTCTGAAATGGAGGTTTTGATGCATGTCTGTAAGAAAATTTAGGCCATATTTATTTGCCCCTGGAGCAATTATTAAAAAAAATTAAATTGATACACAAAATAATTGTAGCTTCATTTTAATATCAAATCTATTATGTATTATGTATTGTGTAGGATATAAATGTGAGCACAATTGTTATTTCAGAGTTTTACTTCTCATACTCCAGTGAGTGATAGTGCAGATGTTAATTCTTACAAATGGTGTAAGATCAAACTCTTGAATTTAGTAATGAACGCGTTAATTAAATCCGAATATAATACTGTGAGGTTTTAAAATAAAGTAATTTCACAGTTACAAAAATAAGTGGGTATATTCTCAGTTAGTCACTGAAATTGTCAAAGTTTTTGACTTAGGGATATACTTTATACTAGTGTATATCCTCCATCAAAAGTGATAGAAAAACAATTCTTCGCCAATGTTCGCACTAGTATTCATAACAAATCATAAAACTAATATTTTTTCATATCTTAATGATCAGTTCAAATGAATTTTAAAAAACACATCAAACGCTGGCCTTTTGTTTAACGTAAACTATTGTTTTCGGATTAATAATATCAACGGTGGGTGCTATGATTGTTCTATTTATTTTCGAGTTTGGCCCTCACCAATTGAAATGCTTTCGTCCGAGGGGGTAAAAAGGGCACATTTTCACTCGCTAACTTTAGAGTGACGGAGAGAATTAATATTTCTTTATATAAAAATAAATACACATGGTATGTATTATAGGGTGGAAGATTTACATGAAATGTGCTATTTGCAAAACAGTTTTATGTAACTTAAATAGAAAAACACGTACAAATTCCGGTTTTTATTTTGGCTGTCAAAGGGGCCTATTAAGCGTCCAAATAATCGTGCGCTTTTCTGTTTGGACTACGTTATCACTCTTTGCCATGTCTTCTAAAAGATGGGAGCGTCCGATCAACGACTAAGATGGCGTTTGGTGAGTCATTTGATAGTTCTAAGGTAAATAATTCCAACTTAGAATTTTTTTAAATGAATTGTTCCAAAATCTGATTCCGTCGTCTCATCCACTGAAAGTACAAATTTAAATGATTACAATACAGAAGGTGACATACGTTTTGTGGATTTTAAGAATATTTATCTGATAATTATTTTTAAACTAGGAAGACAGAAAGCATCTAATTTCGAAATAATTTCTAGTGTATACAGCAATAGTCAAAATTATGGAGTATCAATGAAAAATCTAAATTATGATTTAAACTTATATATTTAAAAGTTAAAAAAATAATGCAGTAAACATTACTAAAAAATATTTTAAGTACAATTAATATTTGGCATATGATCCTTCTGCATTTATAGCAGCTTTTTCCGTTTTTGCATGTAAATTGTTGCAGGCGATAGGGTCTAGTCCCTGCTACTCTAATTCGTTTTTTGATGAACATTTGAGCATTCTCACCATGTTGTTTGTTTTAGTCTAATATGTTAGTATAAATTGTTGAATTCAATCACGATAAAAAGCCACTCTTTCAATACGGCAAATATAAACCGATCTAGACGTGCCACAACTTGATAAAAAAAATGAGAATTTGCTACAATTTTCGAATAGATGTTATTGAATTTCACATAAAAAGTCAATTGTTCCTTTCAAAGTCTAAGAATAAGAAGCTGTTAACTTACCTTAAAGGTACTTTCGTCAGAGCAAACAATTTTGGCCCAATCATCAGGTGTCCAATGTTCATGTTTTTTTCTTCTTTTTGGCAAATTCCAGTCGTTTTTCTTGTTGGCCTGAGATAAGCAGGGTTTCTTCTTTACTTTGCATCCTTTTAATCCCTGCTTCTAATGACTTTATTTACACTTTTCGAGCTGATATGTTTTTCTTTACCTCCTCCCTAAGTTCAGCAAGAAGTTCTTAAGAACTTTTGCAAGAGATGCTCTTTTCAAAGATCTGTCTTCCCTGGCGGTTGTAGAAATTTTACGGCTTTGACCTTTTCTGTTTTTGAAAAACTAGGTATCTTTTAAACGTTGTTTGAACTCCCTTCTATAAACATTCTATCTTCTTGGGAATTTTTACATGAGAATATCCTTCACCAGATAAAGCAACAATGTGTGGCCTTTTAATCTCTTAAACTTGCTTTGTTGGAAGCATTTTCAATTAAATATACTATAATAGTACTGGCAGGAAGCAAATATCACCTAAAAATAAGAAACAACTTTTAGTATGACAATTAATCATTTTGTATATTAAAATGAACTCAGAATGAAACTCAGCTAAAACTCTTGAAAAAGGTTTTAAATCAAATAAATATTACAATCTACTGTTAAATGTATTACATTTGCTCACCGTACAATTCTTAACCTTTAAATGTGTAGGTTTAAACTATTATTTACGTTTTTTTATGGGTGCTCCATAATTTGTCCATGAATGTGTATATATATATATATATATATATATATATATATATATATATGTATGTACATATATATATATATATATATATATATATATATTATGTGTGCAAAATCAGGACTTCAAGACAAGGTGTTGATCGCAACAAAAAGTGTATTTCGTATTACGTTACAATTGTTTCAATGTCTAGTTCGACAATTTCAAGCATTATATCGTTTGGAAATTTTCAAAAACCAGCATTTCTTCAGACTTTATTCGTTTTATTTATTTAAAGAATATTTAGCTTACAAGCAACCATTTAAAAAAAAACAAGAATTAATCATGTCTTCTTTATACTATGTACACTGACACACAAATATTATTAAAAAAGGAATTGTATTGTTAACAATAAATTACACAAATTGTTATAGAAAGCGCCGTGTATTTTCTAGATATGTCTAACTTGTGCTTTATAATATACTTAATTTTTATGAAATCTGGCACTTGACATTTTTATCCAAATTTTGCGAATTTCTCACAAATAGTTTTGAATCCATACATTTATTATTGTATTTATTATTATTAATAAATACTACTACTACTACTACTACTACTACTACTACTAATAATAATAATAATAGTAATAATAATAATAATAATAATATAGCAGAATAGAAACCCTTCGTGTAACAATTTCTAGAATTTTCAATGTCAAATTCGCAAATGCTTATTGCTAAACCCATGTGTTTATTACTACTTAATTAAATTAATACTGTGTAGGAGTATCATTATTTTTTATTAATACAGGAATGGTATGCAGTAGAAATTTATGCCAACCTTTTTATGTATTTTTTATGTATTTATGCATATATGTGTGTGAGCGTGTGTGGGTATGTAATAGTAGTTTAATATCTCCTAAAGGCATTGGTTTGGCGTCTGCCTTCCAAATATGGTGCAATTATGTCGAGTAGCTTTACAATATTTCTATCCTGTAATATACATTAGTATAATTAAAGCCAAGACATGTTATTCGCAGAATCTTTTCAGTCAAAAATACTCAAACTGAATTGACTGCGGGCAAGTAAGATTCTGCTTAAGTAGGTGCTACCTGTTCTATATGTAGAATAGACAATTAAAATGCGTATCTTTAATGAGATTCTCTAACTAATCATTATGCGTTATAATTATATTATTAGAAGATACGGCCGTAGACAAATGTGAGGCGTATACCTTCCCAGCGCCATTTCTTAACAGATGACTGTTAATAGATAACTGTTAAAGAGTTCATTCCTTACCTACACACTATCTCTTGTTTAGTCACCGATCACATGACAAGCAAGTTGTACTCTATTATATCGTTCGGTAACACTTTACGATCTTGACATGTCATTTAATAAATGTGTGAATGCTCTAGAAGAAACAAACTAAACTGTGAACCTAAACTTCTTTGGTTATTTTTTTTATTTAATTTTAGGTCTTCAGTCAGTAATATAAACACATCATTATTTAAAAACTCTACCATCTAAATTATGCAACCATCCAAACTGATCCCGAAAAACACTCGATCTCTTAAACTTATGAACGGATCATTTTCAATTCTGAAATGTATGTTCTAAAAATCCAGTGAATAACATGGACTCATTATATTTTTGTAAATCCTAAAACTTAATAGGTACGCCCCCCCACACACCCGCACATGCACACACACACCCACACACACACACACACACATATATATATATATATATATATATATATAAATTTGTTCTTTTTTTATGTGTATTGATATTCATATTAACCCCATTTTATTGGTATTTATTTGCATCCCCACGAAAGCAAACTGTGACACAAGGTCGTCTTTAATACGGGGAAACCCAGTTCCTAAAAAAAGGGCTAAAATGGGGCACTCTGACAGTAACTAAAAGTAATAATATCTCAGTGTAGAGGGTTTTCTCTTCCACTGAACAAAAGAATACATGAAAGTTGGTTCTAATTATTAACTTTTAAAGAGTAAGTGTGACTCACGATAAAATTGTGTTGCGTATACTTATGCATGTGACGTGGGATGAATGAAAATAATTTCTGAAATTAAAAAGGAAACCGAATTGAAATGAACATAGAAAGGTGCGTAATTCAAAGAATCTGAACTTGTATTTTGAGGAATGTATCCACTATTTATTTGCTAAAATGAGAAATGATTCAATTCGTTGTTTACATGAACAAAACTTTTTACTCATAAATACTTGTGATCAATTTTCTACGACTTAGTACACACCGATAAGTCACGTATGTATCATGATTAAGCTGCTTAGATTTTTAATCGAGCGATTGTCATTCACTTTAGAAAAAATACTTAGTGGCAAGCAATATGGATTCCTTTTTGCTAGTTCAACTGCTTATATGCTAAATGTAATATCGTATAAAATCAGCGAATCTCGTATCATAGAGATGAGGTTTATTTTTTAGTCTTTATTGTATATTTCAAAGAACTGTAATTAAATTTGGCATAAAAGGTAGCTTCAGCAATTTCGCAGTTATGTAATATCTGACAATATTTTTTTCAATATCAAATTCTTTAGAATAGGTGTATAAAATTAGTTTTTGAAGTGCAGAGGTCGAGAGCAAATCTTAAACAACGCGATCTATTTCGATATTTCATTAATATATATGGAATGTTAACGTTTGTTGATGCCATCGCTGGTAAATTTTTGATGTAGTGCAGATGCGTAGTCAAATTTACGATCTCTAAATGCAATATTATTTTCCCACCAATACCTAAAATCCATGTTTTGTACTATAAATAAGCCGCTTTTTCGATAAGTTTCACTCTAGATAAAAATGGAAAATATATATCCAGTCTGTTGCAAAGGCTGATAAATAAATGGTTAGATCATTCTACTTCTCCAGAAAGTGCATAGTTCCATATGTAATTCTCAACTTAAGAGTCAGATACGCCCATTTAATACTGCTACCACATCTGAGAAAGATCACTATTTACTGCCTTGATATAATATAAAAATAAATATTAAAATTTAGTACGGGTGATCTCTTTCCTACAAATTATTTTCACCAAAAAGACGTTGCTAGTCTCTCTCTAATCTATCGTTATTTTCATTGGTGTCCAAGCATTGTCTCCATACCTTATACTTGATATCAAACATCTGGAGAGAGTTTACAATCTAGTTCTTGAAATGATGCAGGTTCTATCGAACTTGTCGATAGCTAAGCTTAATCTTTTTTTCTTTAGAGTACCGATGATTATTCTGTTATCTTAATTGCATCTACAATGTCCTCATTAGGCATTATGATATACCTCGAGACTCTCTACCAGAAAGTTGTCAAAGAGGACAATACAAGAAACTATTTCACTGCCGATTTCGATTGAACCTGTAAAAGGGTCGCTTTCTCAATCAAGATGCTTAAACATATAAACAGTCTTCCTACAGAGGAAACAAATACGCCAACAACGCAACAGTTCCAGGGAATTTAGAGAAATGCTGGCCTACTGTATCTATATGTGAACAACTCTACTACTATTTCGCTACGTGGCAATTATTTTTTCACAATAAATTGAACTTATATTACTTGTTTTGGACTTATATTACTTGGATCGGACTATTGTTCTCATCTTGAGTGTTATTTATGCAACGTTTCGATCACTTAGTTAGTATCTATAGTTTTATTTTCGAAACTAAAATCGTAAAATAGATACTAACTCACAGAATATGAAAATATCTATGGAACTAGTAACTTTTCTCTTTTCTTTTCCAAACAACAACCAACATGTGTGAAGACGGCCGAATGACAATCCAACCGAAATATTGCATAAATAACACTCAAGAAGAGAAAAATAGTCCGATCAAGACAAGTATTATTAACAATGAGCCCTCATCTAAAACATTCAGAACTTTAAATATAACTTAACTGAATTAAAATGGAGCTCAACTAAGCGCCAGTCTTTAAACATCTATATTGCCATGACAACCAGAAAGACTTCTTTATCCTCCATGTTATTAGTGTTGGATGGAATTTCCATTTGTTGGTTACTGCCTTATCGTTTTAGATCCAATGTGAATTAAGTCTTGCCATGAATCATCCTAAAATTAATCAAAGTACTTCATAAACTTTATCCAATGCAGTATTATATAATATTCGTCAACTTTCGGTTGGTAATCATTCTCGCCTCAAAAAGCATTATCCTAAAGTGGTTCTTAGCCTTGATAACCGGTGACTCCAATAGTAAAAGAATTTGCTATTATCAAATCTATTAAGAGGAAGCCATGGCATATATTTGCAGGCAATGACTGTTTTTAACATTACACTTCTAACTTGTCACTTGATTTGGACGTGTATGTAAATTACATTTATGTTTCATTTGTGAAGTTTTCCCCATCAACGTTAATGGAAGCTAGTTGCTTATAATATCAATACATCTAAACGCTATACTATGACGCATTGTATTTTTCTCAGATAAGAATTGTCACCTTTCAATGGAATGATTTCTTCTTTTGTTAAATGTTATTTTTCGATATCTCCATTGCATTGTGTTTCTTAGGTGAGAAATTGACAATAATTGAGTCGGTTTTATTCCGTATTGTTAATCGTAACAATATCTTCAGCTTCGTTTTAAACAGCGAATCGTCTGCATTTCGATTTCAATATATTCCATTATTTTCTATTATTTCAATCTGTAACGCAAAACGATACTAACAATATGGAAGTTATTAAGTGAACACTGCAGACGTTGATGACGCTAGCGATGATGGTTGTATAAACCGCCTCAGCTTGGTACAAAGGATATAGACTGGAAGAAAATTAAGGACGCTAGAATGGATTCTATAAATACAATGGAATAAAAATGGCGAACCAAAATATTAACTCTTAAGACCTTCGCATAAGTATAGTTTGATTACCACAGCAGAGAAAATGCATTTGCTTCCTCCATGTGAGTAGAACCAGGCATAATTTTAATAGACAGAGTTTCTCCCGAAGAGGTTTGATTCCGTAGAATGCATTACTATGGCACTTCCTCCATGCTGACTACATGCTGGCCATACTTAAATACATTATTAACAACTACTTGTAATAAAACTTGTTAACATATGTAATTCAAGTCTGCTATTTACTTCCATCGTGTTTGATCTTCCATTCATTTTATTCTTTTAAAATCGATAAATGTTTACTCATTAGTAACAAACATAAGAAAATTGTCGCTTGAATTCTTTTCTCAAAATAATTCTAAGTTGTTTCCCTTTGAGTCTATTTGGGTTCATTTGGATGCTACCTCTTCGAACTCGATGGGAATTTAAGTCGAATCTTAATTGTATTTTCTTCCCATAAAAATAAACTTAAAATCTTGGCTAAGAGTGATTATCCTTCGTTATCCTTATCTATCTCTCCTTGCGTCCGAAAATGAAAGGGAAAAGAAAGTGAAAAATGCTTCCTGCACTCTTGTTCATAAGAATGAAAGAAAGGAACCGCTGTCATTCAAACATCCGATCGCCATAGCCAGAAAGGAACATGTTACATAAGACAGGGAAGTCGGACAAAGGTCAAAGCTTCGTCAACACAAGATGGATGATCATTTAGCAATACCAGACTGTATATTTGAAGACGGTGAAAAATCATTGCGAATATACAGTACTGAAAAATGCGGTTACAATTACAATTGGCCTTCGGGACAAGATCAAGGTGTAGTATCTGTTCCGACAGATACTGCAGGCAAAGACCATATGTGGGGGCGACCCCTCATATAAGACCTTGGTCAATGTAGGGGCAACCCTTCATACCAATACTCCCCATTTCCCCTTCACTCCTCACATTAAAAATCGGCCTTGTGCCTAATTTGCTCGGTGGGGGAGCAAATAAATACCATCTGTTCTTCAGATGCTGCAAGCTATAACTAGCAAAGACCAGCTATGACTAGCAAAGACCAGATGTGGGGGCAACCCCACATGCCTGACCTTTAACCAGCTCCCATTTCCTACCTCTCGGGAGCTGGTCCCCTTTTTCCCTTCCCCCTCCCTTCACTCCTCACATTAAAAATTGGCCTTGTGCCTAATTTGCTCGGTGGGGGAGCAAATAAATACCATCTGTTCTTCAGATGTTGCACTTCTATTTCTTGTTCTTTTTCGGTGGAGGAGAAATCCTTCACGACTGAGACAATTTTTATTGTTGTACCTTTTCTCCACGTTAAAAAAACGACCCTGGTGTCTAACTCTGTCCCGTGGGGAGGCATAGTAAATAGGTACAATTACTTCAGTATTACGTGATAGTTTACACATGTATTTACATAACAGAGGAAATGCAACATGGGTGGAAATTCTGTTATATATATATATATATATATATATATATATATATATATATATATATATATAAATATATAATTATCCGTATCTATCTATATATCTATAAAAGTGAACGTGTCTGTGTGTCTGTCTGTGTGTCTGTGAACATTTCCCTACGCAATAACTCTGTCAATTTTAAGTCTACAGACTCGAAGTTTTATTACAGCGTACTGAGATTTGGGAAAATCTTTGTAATCCGTTCCGGCCAGAAATTTGTATGTTAATGGGTCAAAGTTCAACGATTTGACCTTTGAGAACTCTATCAAACTCCTCCCCCAATTTTGTGGTCTAAACACTTCAGATTTTAGATATAGCTTCCTTGGATATGGATCTAACTTAATAACTTGATTTGAGCTGAAAACAATAAATGTTTAGGGATAATAACAGGGGTTAAAGTTTTTTTTTTAATTTGACCTCTGCGGTCTCTACCAAATTACTCAGACACTTTTTGGTCTAAACATTTCAAATTTTGCATAAAAGGTATTCAGAAATAGGGCAAGCTTTTTAATCGGTGTGGGTCGAAAATTTTTAGTTACCAATATATAAATGTATGTATGTATTTATGTTTGCGTGTCTGCTTAAAACTTTCGACATAGGTGACGAATTTTACCAAGCTCAGTATCGTTTTGAAGTTCGACCTTTCAGACGACAAATATCGAAAAATTAACTAAAAACATTAATAGCTTCACCTTCAATTGGACACTTTTTTACAGGGGCGCTTTTTTTCGCCGATATTTTCGAAATATATACTCTCCTTTCGATTGCCTAGTCTTAATTAAAACCTACGTCACTTCCGGTTTGGTGGTGGTCGTAACAGCAAAGACTTCACGGGTTCGAGCCTGCCTTCCTACTACCACTTTTTTTTGCTGAACATACACCTTCAAACACCCGGGCAACGCCGGGTTGAAATGGTAGTATATATATATATATATATATATATATATATATATATATATATATATATATATATATATATATATACAAATATATTAACAACCTCGTTAAATTCATTGTTCCACGTGACAGTGCTGTTGATGAGCTGAATACTTGTATTAAATTGCTATATTCGTGGAAGTAACGCCAGACTATAAAAGTATCTACAACCTGCGTTTTCACCTTTATAGTGACCCAATTTTTGGTTAGTTTGCTTTCATATTTCTAAAAATTAGTTATAGCTAAATTCCAACAACCAAACATGGCAAGATTGTAATTACTGCAGGTATTGGATCAATTGTTTTATCGCTCGCAGAATTTAGTAACAAATTTTAAACAGATTTAACTGCAAACTATATGCATCCTCAATAGCTTACAGAGAGAGCAACAGTAACTTTTAAAATAGTATAAGACATCAATCAACGACTGCTTAACGAAATTGCAGAATAGCAACAAACTTTCAGTTCTCCAGATTCTACACTCGATGAGAACTATGCTGTACAATACCTGACCGAACTTTAAAATTCATTAGAATTATCTGGTATTCCACCACACAAACCAAGCTGAAAGCTGGGTGTCTAATTATGTTACTCTCGAATCTGGATGCTCTACGACAATGCAATCTTAATCTCATGTGATAAAATCTGTCATTTAAACTGATGTTGTTAAAGGCGAATTGAGATTCATTTCAAGAATACCCATTATTCTATCATATTCATCAATTCAATTTAAAATGCTTCAATTTCCAATTATGCTTTGCTATGACAATAAATAATCCCCAAGGACAATCCTTGGCAATGGTTGGTCTCAACTTAGCTTCACCTTGCTTTAGCTATGGGTAGTTTTATGTATGATGTCCCCGGGTAGGCTCAATACAGTATATACATAGAAGGTGAAAAATCAAATATTATATATCCAAGAATGTTATACAAATAATAAAAGCAATTCTTCATTACATAAAAACATTCGCTTACATAAAATAATGTCACGTTATATTTATATATTTATTAGTTTGAAACCCGCTATTCCAGAATACATCTTTCAATAAAAAATCTTCCACTACTTTTAATAATATGAGATTATCATTAGATTTATGAGTATCTAAACACTACAGATTGATGATTATTATAAAGCAGTATAAAGTTCCAGTTATCTAATTATTTACTTTTGTACATACTACGTATTTCCTTACTTTATACAGTCATCACTATTAATTATTGATAGTTAGAAGGCAGTATATATTTTTTTTAATTCCATTTCATTCAATTAAACAACAGAATAATTGTACTGGTACGCATAACTTTCTTTCATAAACACGTACGTTTGTTCGCACCAGATAATCATATTTTCATTTTATTTCAAGTAAAACATCCGTCACTAAGTTTCATTTATTTTTTTGAAGATTGCATTGTCTGATAAATAACGGATCATTCATTTCGTTCCGCTTACAATTACTTAATGCATAACATTTTTATGCTAATATCTCTACGTGTTAAATTTTTAGAAGTTTATTCACACTTACTATTTTACGTGATTAACAGATGATGATGCATGAGATAACTTTAGCATAACATGTTTTTTGGGGTGTAATCTCTTATAAAAATTGTATTGGCTGTGTGTCATATTTCCGGCGAGCAACGGTGATACACAGGTATTTAGCAATTAAAAAAATATTTACTATATTTTTACTTCACATTCTTTTATATTTCCTTGGCAACGCCCAGTAACGGGCATGCTACTATTATTATATTTATTGCAACCATTACAAAACTATTCATTTATAAAATTACAAACAGTACGTGAATTGCGATAAACAAAATATTAACATTACCTTAATATATATTACATCACTATCAACTTCATTAACTCTGTTAAACGAGCGACTAATAATTTTTTACATTGATTTGAAGTATTACATAACAATTCATCTAAATACGTTATAACTAATTCATTGGATTA
The DNA here is from genome assembly GCF_053919585.1 of Euprymna scolopes. NCBI lineage: Eukaryota > Metazoa > Mollusca > Cephalopoda > Sepiida > Sepiolidae > Euprymna > Euprymna scolopes. The sequence continues at coordinate 57,577,619 of NC_136493.1, read as the reverse complement.
TTATTACCAGACTCATCTGCACACTCACAACCGATTTGTTCTGCAACATTAATACCTACTTATAGAATCTCTAATTCATTACATTTAATTCATGCCATTTTAAGAAAACAGTAGGTATATTCCCTTTAAATTTAATATCTTAACAATTTAAACAATTTCCATTAATCTTTTATGCACAATGTAAAGATTATTTTGTTTATATATTTATTAATAATTTAAACCTACATCTCTTTGGATTTTTTTCAATACGTGATGATAAAATGTTTCTTTTTTATTTTTTACATTTACAACACATATTCAAAGTGCCTCTGTTACATCGATTAAAATAATATACTTCATTTTTTTCTTTTAGTGAACATTTATTGTAGCAGTTATTATTTCGGGGAAAAGATATTTTTTCGTGTTTTTTGTTGTTTGGGTCCTAGAATTCACTGGGAGCGGTAAAACCATAAGTGTACTCTCTGCCTGGAGATAGAGGTTTCTGGCATTATATAAGCCAGACGAATACATTTTGTCCATAGATATAGGGGTATTAACTATCCGAGAACACCAACCTCCGAGGATGTATTTCCCGAAATATTCTTATAGTTTTTCTTTCTCGTGTTGACATCTAAGGAGTTCGTCATTTTCCTTTTTCTGTCGGAACGACATAGTTTTAGAAAGTCCCAGGCAAAATGCTCTATACAGTAAGTCTAACATCTTTTTTTCTTCTGGCGGAATATCACTTAATTCTTCTGAAGTGCGTTAGCGTATCTGGTTCAAGTGTTTCTAATGATGCCAAGTGGTCCTTCCACCATGTAGACCATACGGCCGATCCTGTTCTTGATTGTTCCCTATTTTCCTCTCGGCATTTGTAAGTTGAACTTTCCCTCTCGATTTTTGTACAGCGCTCTAGTTTATCCCCAAAAAAAATTGGGGAACGACTTTGGCTCCCTTTGTAATCTGTTTAGTGCTCGGTGTTTGAGTTCAGTGTCCTTAGTTGACACTAAGCCTTGAATAAAACCCAGAACCTTAAAGTTGTCAGCCGTTAATGAGGATTATCCGAAGTCGTCACAGTGTCTATTTATGACTGAAGCAAGTGTGGTGTAATCTTGGACTTCTTTGCGGACCAGGTTGATACATTTCCATGTTTTATGAAATAAACTAATTTGGGGTGTATAATATCATCAACGATTTTACCACCGCGTTTGTTTCGGGATGATGTATGTTCTGCAGATCCCTTTCTCTCCTCTTACCTAGAGCATGTATTACAATGGGGAAAGAGCTGTCTGGTTACTTTTAATGCATTTAAAACCAAGCTTCTATCTCAACATCATCTACGCTCTGATGCCAATCAAGCATCAATTGAAATGAATGGCTCTCGTCTTGGGAAGGCTTCATGTTTTGACAAGCTTCTGGGTTTGACCTTGACTCCTGACCTGAAATAGAACACGCATATCAAATCCATTAGCAAGGTCGCTGGAAAAATGGTGGGATCCTTCTACCGCTCCAGTAGATTTCTCATTCCTAATGCAATTCTCTACCTATATAAAAGCCAGGTACGGCCAACGATGGCGGACACATCTGGTCAGGAGCTGCTAGAAGCAGCTTATCCTGTCTTGACAGACTTCCAAATAGACCTCGTAGCTAAGCGGGGGATGCCCTTTTCTCTTCACTGCAACCTCTTTCCCAGAGAAGAGACGTTGAGAGCCTGTCTCTGCTTTATCGTTATTTTCATGGGAAGTGCTCATCTGAGCTTCAATCTCTCGTCCCCCCTCGCCAAACTTCCACGAAAAACACTCGTCTAGCCGAAACCACGATCAATAATTTCCCACACTCCTTGTCTGTGCCTAGACCTAAATGCAGATTCCACGAACAAAGCTTCTTTCTTAGAACCGCACGCCTATGGAACTCTCTTCCGATTGCCTTCTATCCAGCTTACTACAATCTGATTGTCTTCAAGTCCGACGTAAACAAGTACTTAATGAACCGTCCCCCTAAGTAATCCAATTCACAAAATTCCCACTACTTACTTTTACTACGCTAGAATCACATTAACTAATGTATACCCATTCACTTATCCTCTAGTGGCCTCCGGGCCTTGATAAGTGGTGATTCCTGTGAAAAGAAATTTCGTAATTAAAGAAAAACCTTTATCCACTCGCTCCATGACTTGCAATCTATCCTGACTACGTCACCAAATCTGTAAAAATAGGCTTCAAAATTCAAATCTTCTAACGCCGGAGCTTGCTGTATCATTTCAACAAGTTGCCTCGAAGGCTCTTCCATTTTGAAAAATAAATAAAATCACAAGACAAATCTGGGTATAAAAAATGAAGGAAAAAAAGTCTGTACTTTTTAGATAAACGAAATCCGCGTCATTAAGGAAAATATAGGCAAAATTCACAAGTTTTCCACGAAAGAATTAATATACGTGTGGTTTTAACAGAAAGAATATTCCATTTTCCACGGAAAGCAAGAGTCAATTAAGAATTTATTTAAACTCTCGAGAAAAAAAGCATAAATAATTTTGAGTCTAGAAAAATCTAATATATAAACGGCTATATGTCTGTGTGTCGGGCTGTCTGTCTCCATATTTTCAAACTCTATCTCCTATAAAAGTAAAAGTCGCAGAGTGGGGCTAGGGGCCTCAAATGACTGGATTTCATTTGTCTTTAGCCATTTAAAATTATTTGAAGGCGTCGCAATGGGTCAATATAAAGAAAAGTCGTTATACATTTTGTACATTCATCTTAGTTTAGTTTTAATTTTTAATTAGTTTATGTGCGTTTGATCCAGTGGTAACGTATCTAGCTTTGAATGCTACAGTTTGGGTTTCAATTCTAACCGATGACTCCTAAATAATTTTGTTTATTTTGAAATCACAACGTTTTAATAATATATACGAAATTTGTACAAATTAAGATATCATATTTAAGTGTATTTTACGCCTGAGCAAAACTGGGCGCCTCCCCATCGCTAGTTTGGAATAAAAACGAATTAAAATCTCTTTTCTTAAGGAAACTTTAGTCGAGTTGTTGTTTTGAATTCTTTTAAAAGGGTGAATGCGGTTTCAATCCTTCGTAGGTTAATATACTTTTTCTTTTTCTCATTGTTTTACCGAGAAAAAAGTCATACAGATTATCGAAAGAGAATTTTTATGGTCACAGTAATTATTTTTTTCCGAGGTCGTTTTTTTTTTTTTCTTTATTTGAAGAACCGTTGTGGAGCCAATCTTTTTATTTTCAAGAAAGTAGAAAAAATAGAAGTTTGTTGAATAAAAGTTGGTCGCTTATCCAAAAGAGATTCTTGTAGGTCTTTCTTCGAAATCCTTTTGTCGCCAATGTTGTCATCCGGTTTAAGAGGTAACAATTATAAGATGAAAGAGTCCTTGGGTTCATCGAGAGTGGTAAAACTAAGAGTGTACTAATTTTATTTATTTGCGTATGTACACAAAATGGGGAACAAAGCCGGAAAAGGAGCTGGGGGTGTCATGTGGACCTAACTAACATATATATATATATATATATATATATATATATATATATATATATATATATATATATATATATATATAAACTTATATATATATATATAACTAACATACATATATATATATATGTATATATATATATAAGTTTGATGTAAATTCTGTAGATTAAAATATATACAAATATATTTAAGTTAAGAATTTATTGTTTGAAGCAAGGAATGTATGGAGAAAAATTTATTTCCTTAATCCATGGATTTTCAATAATGGCTCATATCATCAGAGGAAATGAAATGCAATTAACAAAATGTTCAGCTATGAATAAACAAATATTTTGCTTTTTATCACATATATTCAAAATGTTATTTAAAAGTTAAATTTAGATGGTGCTAGAACAAATATCTCATACAACCTGGGCAGTCCAATATCAGAATGAATTCAATAGTTTCCGGAACATTATTGCTAGGTCGGACGTGTAGTGATCCAAGGGGAAAATCAGAGGTGATCGAGTAATATGATATATCCAGAATATTTTGTTGTTCCATACGGTAATGAGATGGTCGTCCTCTTCGGCGATATAAAGATCAGTTGATAGAAGAAATCCAGAATCCTATGGGGTACAGAGATATTGCATTAAATAGTGAGTCAATATTCAATTCCACTGCATGTATTTCCGTCGATAATGACAATATGTATATGTGTGCGTTAATTTCCAAAGCTTTATAACTTGAGTCATATATGCAAATTTGGAGTGCGAGAATCCTCGAATTCAGCAGGTCTTGGATTGGTAAATATTCGGAAAAATCTTTTTCCAGTCGGATATCCACAGAATTTAACCGTTATCCAGTGCGATATCTACAGAATTTTACTTTAATCATAAAACTTATATATTGCTCTATTTTTATATATTGAGCTTTAACTTTTTGGCTAGCATCGTCCTAAAAGTATTACCTCAATGTAATATCTGACAGAAATTCACTTGACCTCTAATCTGTGACTTATCTCATTAATATATATATATATATATATATATATATATATATATATATATATATATATATATATATATATATATGATGTTGGAAGTTTGGGAAAATGTTATATACAAAACTTATGCAATACATGAAATGAAAATTTATTTATTAGTAAAAGAACCGCCTCATTGATAATTATGACAGATAAGTAGTTTTGTCAAATGTAGGTTCCCACTTAAACTAACTTTATTTAAGCACAACGAAAGCGAGTCTACATCACTAACAAAACAGCCAATCTGTCACCTAATTGGGGTCAGGAATGGGGATTATCAAATCAAATAAAGGAGACAAAAACCCCGGGACTTATTAGACGATGCAGGACGTTGAAGATGATTTGCTAAGATCTTGGCCAAAATCTTTAACTCATCGTTAAAGGCCGAAAATTACCTATACTATCCCCTCCAATTTATCTTTGTGTAGCAATTTAATGATCCCTTTGTAAAATACTGAGGTATAGACCCGTTTCTTAACTAAGAGTTTAAGACAACGGATATCAAAGGAACAAAAGGGGCGATAGCTTCAAATATAATTCGTAGATCATTGATTCCAGGAGTAGTGTCCAGCTCGACTTATTTCCAGAACTTCTACTTTTATACAAGCTTCGCACCTAGCCGCTTTTGTTGTCTCAAGGCGGGAAAAATCGACTAAATAGGTGTCGAACTGCTCAATAATCAAACCGGGCTTCCAGGTGAAGATATCCAGAAAATGTGAGCGAAATCTCCCCCCAAGATCCCGTCGTTTGTCGTCATTGTTTGTTCGTCCGGTAATGTGAAACTAGTGATGTGTAATCATTGGACTGCCGACGCTCCTCTGCACACTGTGAACGGTCATGTTTGTTGCTTCGTTTTTTAATCTAGAGCTATAATCAGAAACGAAGAACGTAATACGTTTTAAAGATGTCCCGACACTTGTTTCCAATTATAGCTCCCGACAGTTTCCTCTATATAGTTAATAAAATCTCTTCCCGGAAGTTCTTCAAGTCAAACAACGACGTGTTGAATTTCCAGTATCCAGCCATCCTAGATTTAACACTATCTAAGTTTACCCGAACCCGGACGAGCTTGTGAATATACTATATTATGGAAACTTACACAATCTAAAAGCTCTTGGTAGACTCTCCTAAGAACCGATCGATGAAATTCGGGAGTTGAATCATATTGGAATTGCGTTTACCTGTCAAAGTCCATACTACATTCCCGAGTTTTTTTTTATTTCCAAATTTATCGACAACATCAGATTTATCGATAAAGTCTTGAAATGCTTTAACATCCGGGTTCTAAGTAGTAGCTTTATAGGATTTACCCCCGCGTTATAAATTGAGATCCAGGACCGCGTTCTAGTCTACCGCTAAAACTATCCGATAGGATGAATTTCTGAAGGGAAAATGAAACAAGCTCGGTAAAGTTATTGGGCGCATAAACCCCAATAAATCGTAATGCCACATTTTTACGGTAAAATCTAGCACGCGCAGACTTCCTTCAGGATCTGAAAATACAGGTACACACGACGCATTAAGTGTGAGCTTAACAAGATAGGAGACCCTCCCTCGAGTGGACATCAAAATGTGCTGAATAGAGCTGAAAGTCTCTATGCAGCACACTCTGATAATTACTAGGAATAAAATGGGTCTCATGCAAACGGCATATATCCACTCCGAGGCGTTTAAGGTCGCGTGCAACTCGAAATCTACAGGAGGCGTCCCTCAAGCCGTGAGCATTCAAACTAGGTAATCTCAAAGCCATTGTGGTAACTTAGGGTTAGACTCCTGAACGAACATTGACGGTGTCAAGACACCGACAGCTGTCCCCATTGAACCTGATGTAATCTCATTAGTGATGCACCCGTCCAGGTACATACCGCCGATATCTAAGGAGGGTGTTGACTTCATTCGCCCTATTTAACGAAGGATGGAGTTTGATGGGGACCCGTTCAACGCATTGTTTTTTTTTCTTTTATCTCGACCAAGTCGGCGTCATTAAAATAGACTGCTAGAGGGTATATGCTAAAAGCTGAATTTGCCTCTTTCAACATGCTCCATATTCCTTTTTGCTTCCTCGCGATTTCTGACCACGGTTAGTAATCTTTTAACTGCTTAAAAGTTTACCAGGTTAGTAACATCCTTTTTTATGTATACTTTTAAACATGAGGAGGCTTCTGTAGACTTTTGTTATTATGAGATTTCATTAATGTCTCTTAATTTGGTGTAATCTTGCAAATGTCTTTACCAGAGTAAAATAAAGGCTTTTTCCTCGATTTCATTTTCTAATGAGGGGCTCCCTTACCACTTTTTTTCGATGTGGTAGCTGTAGGAAGGTGTGATAGGGAATGGGGTATGTCGATTTTCATTGGGGAAAGGAGTATTCTTTGGTGTGTTGGAAGGAATACAGAACAATAATTGTTTTAAATTTTTATCTATTGCAGACTATTATCCTCATCTTTTCTTAGTTGTTTCATGACGTTTCGGCCAACTATTCGTCTGGCCTCCGTCAGGTGGTAACCGGAACGAATAAGAACTCTGAATCTCCTGACAGTTCCTATCCGTCGCGGTTACTACCTGACGAAGGCCAGATGAATAGTTGGCCGAAACGTTGTGATTCAACTAAGAAAAGATGAGGATAATAGTTCGCAATAAATAAAATTTAATAAATAATACTCATCTCAATGAATTCCAATTAAAATAATAGATAACGGTTTTGGTATTCTATTTTTATGGTGATTCAAGGGGAGTCCTTTCAGAGTTTCTGTTTGGAAAGGAAGAATTTGAGGGAGAGGGAACTTTAAAAGGGGGCGTTTTTCTTTGGAGGCAGAGACAGGCTTTTCGGGGAAAAGTGTTTCTAGAAATTCAAGCGTTTTTCCCCCCTTGGTTTTGTCTTTTTTATTTAACGACTCTTTTAACTTCAATAGTTCCTTAAATTTGTTGCCGCACTCCGGGTCTTTACTTGTTCTAATCTCTAGTTTTTTCTCTTTGGTAAGGGTTTGGAAATATGACTTACAATAAGATTTGTTAGAGGTGTACAAGTTTCCATTCATCTTTTGGAGGGAATTCTTCATTTACAGTATTGCACTGTTTATCCAATTCATCTGGGGTGACTTCGGTTTGAGTATCTGTTTCGGTAGAGGTGTTTAAGGCCGCAGGTTCAAGTTCTAGAATTTCCGTTTCCAGATGTCCCAAAACATGATTTCGGATGTTGGGATTAGCTATTTTAGTTTTTTGCGGAGGGGGGGGGGGGCACGTATATGTCAAGTGCCCCACTTTCCCGCATATCCTATATGCTGATCTCCTCGCTGAAACAACAATCGGTATTTCCTCGCCCTATGCTTCCATGTAGTAAGGGATATTAATAAAAGCTTCTTTGTTAAGTAGTATGTCGAATGACCACACTCCATTGTAGTGGACTACGTCCATTCTGGTGAATTTTAAAACAGCTGCTGTTAAATATTCGCCAGGGACAACGAAAATTGAAACAGTGGTCGTCCGTCTTCCCATGAACTTCATTTTTAAAACACACTCCGTTGTTGTGATCTCGTGTTTAGATAGGTGAGACAATCCTTCTCAGTTTTAAAAAGCGCAGACCAGCCGTTATATCCTCTTCATTTTGTTATTTTTTCGGCTCTCATGCCAACTGTAGACGTTAGTTTGGTGGATCTTATCAGTTTATTCATCTGTCTATTACAAAAAGAGAAATCGTTCTCTTTGCAAACCCCTGTAATCTCGAATGTTCCAATGTTATATCGGTTTCAGTTACAAACTCCATACATTTTCTTGTTTCCGTAATGAAAGTATCCACATTAATTTTAACAGTTGGAGGTTTTATCTAACCTTCATTCGGCATGTGCTTATGTTGTTCATATCACCCGACGGCACACAGCTGGTAATCGCCATTGCCGGTGGTAAGCGGAGGAAAAAAAACCTGCTTCACTCAACGTGACGTCGGGGGGAGAAGAAAAAAAAAAGAATAACAAATTTAACAATAAAAATAACAATAGTTTAACAATAATGATGATGATGATGATGATGATGATGAGCGCTATGGCACAAAGTCAGACAATATAATACGAATGTACCCTCTGCTTGAAAGTAGAAATATATGGCACTAGCCTGGGTGCCCGGCGTTACTCAGGTGTTTGGAGGTGTGTGTTGAGCAAAAAAAAAAGCGGTAGAAGGCAGGCAAGCTCGAACCCGAACAGCGATGAGGGAAAAGAACGTGGGAAACAAGTGATAATAGGCAGGCAGGCTCGAACACGTGACACGAAGGCGAAAAAGAAAGTGAAAGAAAACCTGACGTCTTCCTCTTATTCAATGAGGCGACCGGAAGTTCGGAATGTTGAAATTAGTAAAGGCATTCAAACCGATACGATGACTAGCAAAAATGGCGACGAAAAAAAAAGCCGACCCTCCTTGTAGAAAATGACCAATTGAGGGTAAAGGAATTAAGTTTTTAGCCAATTTTTCGATATTTGTCGACCGAAGGGTCGAGCTTCAAAACGATACCAATCTCGTGAAAATCCGTCGCATATGTCGAAAGTTTTTTTCTGAGGCATACATACATGATGACTGCAACGTCTTGTCAGTCGAGTGCCACTCCCTCAGACACTTAAAGTCCACGAGCCCAAAAATGACTTTTTTTTAGTCCTACCGGAGAAATCACACGCTCAAGCAGGCATGACACTGAAGATGGTCATTGAGATCAATTATCATATGCTTCCAGCATTTCAAGCCTCCACGCGTCACAACTTTGCCATCGCCACAGAACCACTTTTATAGACAAATGCCTGAGAGAGTATCTATCTATACACAGATTATGTTACAGAGTCTTAGCTTTGTACGACAGCTAAGTCTCTCTCTCTCTCTCTCTCTCTCTCTCTCTCTCTCTCTCTCTCTCTCTCTCTCTCTCTCGGTTCAAAATGTTGAGATCCAGCAAAAAGCAAGAGCAAGATAACCAGCAACAAGTTAAACTGCAGACCAGCTTAATGCGGGTACTAGTCTTGCGCTTTCTGTTTGTTTAAATCAGAGATTTGCTTCTCCTAAAAAAGCTACCTTCACCAGGGCTTACAGGAGTCCTCTCCACCCCAACACACATATACATACACACTAACACATACGGTGCTAGTTGGCCGTTGACTCCGAAAAAAAGTTCATTCGCCCTTTGGAACGTCTTGTTTTTAATCCTTCAGAGAGACTAGCTATCCTCCTCACCAAACAAGTCTGGTGGGGGTACCAGTTTAGTCGCCAGTGACCCGACCATGAGGCAGGTAGTACTGGATTACATGGTACCAATAGCATATGACATACATACATACATACATACATACATACATACATACATACATATATTTAGACAGACAGGTGAGATTTATATTATAGATTATATAAGCCAGACGAAATCATATTGTCCATTAATCGCTATCACAACAGTTTTTTCATCTCTTTTTCCACATCATTAAATAGCATTTTCCGTTCTTAAACTATGCTATAAATTTCTTCTCGTCTATCAATTAGGGAAACCTCTTTCTAGCCTAAAGCAATTTCTTTCTTTATACCAATAATTATGTTTTTCTTATTTTTTGATGAAATCTGACACAAAGTTACACTTACTATTCTATAGAGGCTCTAACACGTAATTAATATTTTCTCTCATCGCTCAATTTAATTTAATCGCATTTAAACTTAAATGCAAGTCATTATTACCGCACAAGTAGTAAACAACAAAATATAAGATCAACAGTAGTTTTTTATTATATGACAGGAGCGCGTTCGAAATAAATGTTTCTGTTTAGAGCACAATTGAAATCCGTTCACACAACGGCAATTTTTATTTGAAAATCTAATCGTTACATAAAACGCGGTGTAACATGCATAACTAGAAAATAACAGAAAGATTTTTTTAATCCTTTTTGTGTTGTAATTATTTACTAGAATTTCAATGTTACATAATATTTGTAACATATAATATCTTTTATGATATTGTTACTTGCAACTACATAAGACTTCAAGCATCGGTAATCTTTACGAAAATAGAATGATTCTACACGTGAGTGTTACAGAGTAGGTAAACAAAGACGCGTTTTCTACATAATTCGAACCAAATAGTTTTCTTTTTTATGTGAGTTGCATACGATTTCGAAAAATCATTAACATTTTGTATTCACACAAAAACTTTGGGAAAAAAACAGCACAATCCATATTTTCGCTAATTCGAGGAATTTCTGCATTTTAGGAAAATATTTACAAAGTTATTATCATCTGTACTTAGTCTCATTTCTCGTGCAACACCGGGAGACTAGTAGTGGGTATATAATAGAAAATTTTATTTTGATTCTATATATAGATACAAACATATTTCTATAAGATTTTTTCCGGTCATACAAATTGGCTTTAAATAAAAACTCTACCACATGTGTATACCGATTTAAGCCATCTATGTTTATTTCTAATTATATAAAAAAAAGGCATTTGTCTATCTGTATGCATATGTGTGCGCTTAGCTGATGTAATGAAATTTCTCACAATAGTACTTTATGTGTTTGGTAGTGTTCTTAAAGAAGTTTTGCATCGGAATGTCTTCTATAAGTATCGATAATCGATGTGCGAAATAATCAGATGAAAGAAGGAACGGGCGATTTTGACCCAAGTGAACAAGCTATACAGCTAACATCGCCAGTACATTTGAAAAGTATCATTACAACACAAGCTGAAATACCAGGCATATCAAATCAACAGTAAGTTCTTTGATATGAAAGGAGCGCGTTCGGAATAAATGTTTCTCTTTAAAGCAGAATTGTACCATGACATTTGACGTTTTTATTTTAAACTTAAATGCAAGCCATTACAACCGCACAATCAGTAAGCCACGGAATATAAAATAAACAGTAGGTTCTTTGATATGACACGGGCGCGTTCGAAAAAATATTTCTATTGAGAGCGCAATTGAATAATTGACTTTTGTATTTTAAACTTTAGTTCCAGGCATTATATATAAAATGATTTTATAAAAGCAATAGTACGTTTACTATCTTTCAATGTAGACTACAGTGTATTGGGGAGGAAGTCACTGCGGGGAGGCATGTGAAGTTTTCCTCCGGTGCACCGCGATGGCATCCGAAACAAAAGTAGGCAATAAATCGATATGATTGAAAAATTAGGAGATTTACAGTGTTAGTAAATATTTCAAATACAGAAAGTATATTTTATCCTCACTCCAAATATGTTATTCATATAGTTTTATGAAGTACGCCTTATATGTGTTTTCGTTGAATAGAGAAAGCTCACCAAACAACTCATCAGAGACAGAAGTGTTTTCCTAAAAAATAGTTGGACAGTTATTTTCTCTTTGGAATAAAAAGGGTTTAGTAAGAAAAAAAATTTGATAAAAGAAAATTCAGATATTTAAGGTTCGCAGAAATATAAGAAAAAACACACTTACTAAACAAATGTTTATATATCCCTGTCACAACGAAAAGTCAATTAAACTCACACGTTTAGAATCAGTCTAACGCCTCCATCTATTTATTGTAAAATTCTATAGCTATATTTCCAAAAGTATGTATTTAGCTTTAAATTTAACCTAATAATTTTTTTAAAAACTCTGAGAGATATTATTTCTAAAATATTTATAAAAACAGCCTTAATTTACGAAACTGAAATCACCTACAAGAAAAAATTAACTTTCAATAAAAGTACGTATTAAGTTACGTAAATAAATATTCAACCTACTATAAAGAGATGCTATCTTTAATTTTTTTTTTATATTTAAATATTTATTGTTATTTAGTAGTAGAGGAAAAAGAAGTTATTAAATCTATTTTTCAAGATTTCCGCTTAAACTTATTCATCCAATATAACATCACAATAAAATAGAATAATTTGATTACAAAATATGTGGGAGTTATCACGCTTGCGTTATTTTACATTCTGCCTGTATTGGTTGGGACATAACTTAACCATTTCAAAATACGAATTAGTTTTCCATGTCTTTCCTAAATCAACCATCAAGCTAAAATACATTGATAAGATTAATCCACATTCGAAATTAATAGAATAGGAATAATTATTGACAGCTACAATTGTATTCATAACAATTTCTTTCCTAATGTTAAGTACCGTAATTATTTAGCAATATGTATTAACAATATATATTGATAAGATGGTTTAGTTAGTCCAAGTTTATCAATTTATTCTTATTATTTGTTATTTATTTATGTTTAACTTTTTATTTATATATCTATCTATACATATATATATAGATATATTTATGATCTTATTTATTTTTAAAATAAAACCTAAACAAACGAATAATTAAAAGTTATAAGAATTTAACTTTATATTTATATATTTACCTATTATATATATGCATACATATATATATATATGATCCTATTTGTTTTTAATAAAAGAAACTAAACAAACTAATAATTAAAAGTTATAACCTTTTTTTATTTTTGAAAAGCTAAAATACCTTTAAACCCCTTAATAGACCTAAAAATACCTTTAAAACTTTAGAATAATTTTAAAACTCTAGAACCGTTGTGATAAATAATAATCAAATAAGTAAATTTCGATTAAGAATTAACTCCAAAGTTCAATCGTCAGGTCAGTTTATTGTTTTTTATTTCTTTAAATGCTTTAACTATACATTGCGGTATGCGCCTAAATTATAACTATTATATTAAGTATCAAGGAAAATAGAATACTCTAAATTATACAAACAGAATAGTTTCTCATATCTATCCTAACTCGAAAGAATGGTATAATCCATTTAATTATGATTCGCGCATTTCCTAATACAAATCTAAATTTATATTAATTGAAATTTAAGATTAGCAGAACTGACTCAATTTGACCCCAGTAAATTAACTTTTGTATAATCATATTAAAACTTAAACATTAATAATATATATTTTCACATTTCCTTACATTTACATAATAATTTAGTTTTGTCACGCCACTATTATATTATATATATATATATATATATATATATATATATATATATATATATATATATGATTTTAGAACCAGCTGCTTTGAATAGCTGATAAACTTTACTTCTGCTGCCTGACAAAGAACTTTCGGTTGTTTAATAAGTTAATTGTCCGAAACATTAGCACGTTCAGTGTAGCGACTATGTAATATTTGTGTATATAAATAAAAATTTTAAATATATATATATATATATATATATATATATATATATATATATAGTTCTTCTTTGCATTGAGCACTTTTGATATAAATCCATCGATACTTTGTTAATGTATCATGTTGAACTATCGAGTTTCGCATCTTAGCATAAATACATTTGCTATGTCTAGCAACACCGAAGCATTAAAGATGGAGAAAACAACCCTCTAGTAGTGCCTACACATGTGTGTATGGCATACGTTTTCGTTGTTTGTTCTATAATTGAATAAAGGTGAATTAAATAAACATATTATCAGTTGTTTGGGAATTCTTTTCTTATCTTTCTCTCTCGTTTGTTCTTAAACATCTTAGATTTCAGAATAGTTTGCATAAAAAGGGTAAAACTACCTTCAGGCTAAGACACGATAATCCACGCGTGTTCAGTCCTCAATTGTAAGCAGCAAAGTGTTTTATCTCGCTTGCATCTAAAAGACACACGCAGATTTTCAGATGTTATCAACACGCCCACGAACTGATCCGAAAACGAAGATCGACGGTTTATTTCCCTTTTTTATAACCTGACAAGTTTTCTTCTGTTTTCTACTGTTACAAACAGCAAAGAGTTTTAATTAAATTTAAAGCAATTTAGTTTATAAAACAATTCTGGCTTCCGGAATGAAAACAGTTCGAAGTATAATTCGTTAACACTCACTGCACATTCCTCCCACCCTCCAATACAAAAAATAAAACGAATAATTTCGTTGATTCTTCATCGAAATGATAAAAGATATAAACAAAATAATTGTTCGATAAGGACGATTAGATTTAAGACTTTTAGGGAATAAATAAAATATATATCATTGAGTAAACACATTTATTATGCAAAAAGTAAGAATCAAATCGTTTAGCATATACCGACATTATGTATCTACAATATAGTCCAAAATTCATTGTAACGTCATCACTACATTTTTTCTATCGCATTAATTGATAATTGATTATGACGTTAATCTTGCATATTTGGTATGGGTGCTATGCCAGCTATATTAAGGGTAGAGAGATTAAGTTTGCAGGTGTAAGTATTTGTGTATTTTTGTGTGACAGGCATGATAAGTTTAAACCTACATCAAGCAAGACACTTACTTAACTTTTATATTAAAATATAATTTTATGACAAGGATAAATTCAATCATAGCTATTTCATTGCATTCCCTTTTGTAATTATTAAAAGAATATACTTTCTTTAAGTGTTCTCGAATTCTTGAGAATTTAAAATAAAATACCAGAAAATGAATTGACATAATTCCACATTAAATCATACAAAGTATAAACAGGAACTTCTATTCCATATAACGCGAATTTATTTGTTAGAGTTTTGGATATGTTTTATGATTTTTTTTTAAATGTCATCTGCTATTTTCCTTAGGTAGTAACTTTTTTTGTCTCATCACATCTCGTCGTTGTTTCCAGTCCTCCTGGACTTCTCTTTGCTACTAGACTCAAGCAGTGCTGATTCAGGAGATGTGTGGTTTAGTATTGCGTAACCATTGCCTTATAATTATACGCGCAGTTACCCTTACGGGAGGTATCCATTCGAGATTAAACGGAGGCTTCCATATGTTTTTATGTATCCATTCAATATAAATAAGACAACGATCTCTCATCATTCCATTTAATTATTGTCGACTGCATAAAAATTAACCGCAAGGTATGAACAAATAAATTCATTATAATTCTTTAGAAGACATTAATAGAGATATAATAAAAATATTTTATATACCTAGTACTAATGAGGATTTGGTATATATATATATATATATATATATATATATATATATATATATATATATATAATAGACTTCCTGGAAGTGTGTCTTGAGCAAAAAAAAAAAAAAAGTGGTAGTAGGCATAGAAGGCAGGCAGGCAGGCTCGAACCCATACCGCGAATTGGGGAATGAACTTTAAAATAAAAACGTGACGTCTTTGCCGTTGCGTCCATCGCCAAACCGAAAGTTTTTTTCTTTCTTCTACAAAGCGGTCACCACTTATCAAGGCCGTAGGCCACTCGAAGATAAAGGTTATTGGGTGTACAGTAGTCAATACGATAATTTCTTAGTAATCGTTAGTAGTAGAAATTTGGTAAATTGAATTATTTAATGAGACGGTTCATCAAGAATTTGTTTACGTTGGACTTGAAGACAACCAAATTGTATTAAGCTGGAAAACAGACTAACAGACGAGAGTTTCACAGACGTGCAGTTCAGAGAAAAAAGCTCTGTTCGGTTTAGGCACAGATAAAGAGTGGGAAAATTATTGACAGTGGTTTCAGCTAGACGAGTTTTTTCGTAAAAGATTGGCGACGGGAGACCGTACATTGGGGCTCAAACGAGCACTTGCCATGGAAATAACGATAAATTGGAGGCAGGCTTGCAGCGTCTTTTCTGAAAGAGGTTGCAGGGAAGAGAAAAAGGCATCCCTCACTAAGCTGCAAAGTCTATTTTGAACTCTGTCAAGGATGGATAAGCTGGTTCAAGCAGCCCCTGACCAGATATGGTAACAGTACTCCATCATTCAACGTACTTGGCTCTTATATAGATAGAGAATTTCATCAGGAGTGAGATATCTACTGATGCGGTAGAAGGATCCCACTATTTTTCCAGCAACCTTAGCAACAGATTTGATGTACGTGTTCCATTTCACATCAGGAGTAAAGTCAAGCCTAGAAGCTTGTTGAAACATGGAGCCTCGAGAGCCATCCATTTCAATTGATGCCAGATGAGGATCAGAAACGGAGGTTTAAATTAAGGTTAGTCAATCGAAAAGATTGAATGACTTTCGGAAATAACGGCGAAAAAAGCGACCCCTCCTTGTAAAAAGTGCCCATTTAAAGGTGAAGGAATACATGTTTACGTTAATTTCTCGATATTTTTTGTTTGAAGGGTCGAGCTTCTAAACGATACTGATTTGGTGAAAATCCGTCGCCTTAATCGAAAGTTTTAGACAGACATACAAACATATACATACACACATACATTCAAACAGACAGTTGAGATTTATATTATACTAGCCTGGGTGCCCGACGTTGACCGGATGTTTGTAAGTGTGCGTTAAGCAAAAAAATAAATGTTGTAGTAGGCAGACAGGCAAGCTTGAAGGCGTAAAAGAAAGTGGAAGGGTGTGTAAGGGTGCTGGTTTAGCGAAAAAAAATTGCGAGCGCAAAAAAAAAAAAGTGGTATTAGGCAGGCAGGCTTGAATTCGTACCGCGAAGGAGTAAACGAAAGTGAAAAAAAAAAACGGGTAAGCGTTAGCTGTTGCGCCGATCGCATAACCAAAAATGACGTAGGTTTAAATAAAGGCTAGGCAATCGAAAAGTGGCGAGGACTTTCGAAAATATCGGCTAAAAAGCGCCCTTCCCTGTAGAAAAGTGCCAAGTTGAGGGTGAAAGAATTAGTGCATTTAGCCAATTTTTTTATATTTTCGTCCGAAGGGTCGTGCCTCAAAATGATGGCGGTCGCCTCTGTCAAACGTTTTTGTGAGACATGCAAACATACATGCATACATACATACATACATACATACATAGATGGTGATTGTCACTTACTGACAGAAGAAGACCATCTTTCCCTTGCTTTCTTGTATGTAAACATACATGAATACATACATACAACAATCTTTACATTCATACATATATTTAATAAGACAGGTGAGATTTACACACACACACACACACACACACACACACACACATATATATATATATATATATATATATATATATATATATATATATATATATATATATATATTAAATCGGAAATTATATTGTAACAATCTGTAATTAAAACACGCGGACCAAACGACTATTTTTCAAGTTTTATTCACCTAACTACAAGGATATATATATATATATTACATGGTGGTCACTACTTATAAAGGCTTAGATACCACTCGAGGATAAGGGATAATGTGTATACATTAGTCATTGTGATTTAGCATAGTGAACATTAGTGGGAGTTTTGTAACTTGGATTACTTAGGGGGTACAATAAGAACTTGTTCACGTTGGACTTGAGGACAATTAGATTGTAGTCAGCTGGAAATCAGCCAGACGGAAGAGACTTCCACAGGCGAACAGTTCTCAGAAAGAAGCCCTATTCATGGAATCTACGTTTAGGTGTAGGCACAGATAACGAGTGTGAGAAATTGTTGGTAGTGGTTCTGGCCGGACGAGTGTTTTTCGTGAAAGTATGCTGAGGGAAGACCATAGATTGAAGTTCAGATGAGCACCTGCCATGAAAATAATGACAAATCAGGGACAGGCTCGCTATGTCCCTTCTGTGAGAAAGAGGTTACAGGGAAGAGAAAAGGACATCCCCCACTAAATTACGAAGTCTATTTTGAACTCTGTCAAGACAGGATAAGCTGCTTCTAGTAGCTCCTGCCCAGATGTATCAACAGTACTCCATAGTTGGCTGAACCCGGCTTTATATAGGTAGAGAATAGCATTAGGAGTTAGATATCTACTGGTGCGGTAGAAGGATCCCACCATTTTTCCAGCGACTTTGGCAATGAATTTGATATGCGCCTTCCATTTCAGATCGGGAGAAAAGGTCAAGCCCAGAAGCGTGGCAAAACATGAAGCCTCCACAAGACGAGAACCATTCATTTCGATTGATGGCAGCTGGGCAACAGAGCGTTGATGATGTAGAGATAGAAGCTTGGTTTAAGATGCATTAAAAGTAACCAGCCACTTTTTCCCCATTGTACCACGTGCTCAAGATCAGAGGAGAGAGAGTCAGAGAGAAGATTGTCGTTTACGGTCTTCGAAGTACTACCATAGATGGTAGTGTCGTCAGCATAAATGTCTACGAATAATCTAAGGACGTGGTTTGGAAGATCATTCATGTAGATCAGGAAAAGAGTTGGACCCAGAATGAACCCCTGACTCCAGCATAAATAATTGAGAGCTTCTGATTTTTGCCGACTAACCACTACTCTTGCGAACTTATCTATACCATGGCTGGAGATTTTGTGAAGTAGATCTTCAGTAGTCATCTCACTGTTTCAGTTTGTCACTGTGCAACCAGTGGTAGGGTGCGAGAGGGTACAATATGTGTAGCACAAGCATGTTGTGTCGCGATCGTTATGTGCAGATATCTTTCGAAGAAAAAACAAAGTAAAAGTCCTATGGCGATAGGTGAGTGACGACGTGCACAGGCTTAGCGGGCTAGAAGTGCAGATTTGCACAGAGGCGGCCAGTGATTTATCTAACATCGTCGACAGGGTAGAAGCAACTTTGGTGGATGATCTGGCGGCTGAGCAGCCTTTTCTAAGGATACACTGCTCACACATGAATTTGGGAAGGGTCTAGAAAAGGTGACCTATAAATTGTCTACCCTTTTATTAGCTGGTCGGCTTCCTGTGGTGGGCGGCTGCTCTACATTTGCACGAGAAACAAGATAAAGTTGAAGAAAAATAATAAACAAGGAAAATCAAAATTTTATCAGGGGAGGAATAACCTAACTGTTGCTATGTGGAATGTGAGAACTTTGCTAGATGTCCTGGATAGTGAAAGACCTGAGCGTAGGACAGCTATTGTTGCAAGGGAGCTCGCTAGGTACAGCATAGACATTGCGGCATTGTCTGAAACACGATTGAGTGGTGAGGATCAAATGGTGGAATTAGGCTCGGGATACACCTTTTTTAGAAAGGAAAACCATCGGAGCTGAGACGAGAAGGTGGAATTGGCTTTGCAATGCGTTCTGATTTGGTGAAGAGGATTGAACAGCCAATCTGTGTAAGTGACAGAATTATGATGATGCGCTTACACAGTAGGTATATGACGATTTTATCTGTGTATGTCCCTACCATTGGTCATGATGAAGACACCATCACGGCGTTTTACCGAGATCTCAGTCGTACCATTTCCTCTATTGCTTTATCTGAGAAAATCTTACTCATGGGTGATCTAAATGCAAGGGTTGGCAAGGATCATCACACCTGGGACTCACTCGGCCGGTTTGGTGTAGCTAGGGTCAACAGTAATGGTCTGCATCTTCTCCATCTATGCACTCAGTTTGACATTGCTATCTGTAACACTATAGGTTTACCTGGACCAAACCTCGTTCAAAACAAGGTCACTTTACTGATTACATTATTTCCAGGAAGGCAGATTTGCGGGACTCTGTAGTGTGCGTGTTATGCGTGGAGCTGAATGCAGCACAGACAACGTTTTGGTACGCGGGAAGTTGAAAATCTGTATAAGGATGAAGTGTAGGTTGGGTGGTGTTTGGATTCCCAGGCGGGTTGATGTGTCCAGGCTGGATGATCCAAGTGTACGTGAAAAGCTTCGATCCGTAGTTAATTCTGCTGATTTTGATGGGTCGTGGGCGCATTTTAAAAATACAATCTATGAAATAAGTGTAGATGTCCTTGGCTTCCGCAAATCTAAACATCAGGATTGGTTTGATGATAATGATTCTGAAATTACTCAACTCAAGTGCTAAAAATGAGTTGCACAATAAGATGTTGTCTGCCTTTCATGGAGGTCAAGAGTCCCTCCAACAGTCACTTAAAGCAAACAAGGGTATTCTCCAAAACCGACTCCGCCAAATGAAAAATCAGTGGTGGGCTAAACTCGCCAACCAAATCCAGATGGCTTTTGATTGTAAAGACCTCAAACGCATATACCATTTGCTTTAAAAAGCTTTTGGTCCTCAAGCACTATCGACATCTCCCCTACTCTCAAATGATGGAGTTGCCCTTATAAAGGATCCTAACAAGATTCTGCTTCGTTGGACCGAACATTATTCTGATCTCTTTGACAAACCCTCTAATGTTGATGAGGACGTCATCAATGAATTTTTATCACAACAGAAGCTTATCCATGAAATGTCTGTGTTCCCATCTGAGAATGAAATTAGAGATGCAATCAAGGAAGTGAACGTTGGGAGGGCTCCAGGTCTTGATTGTATTCCTGTGGAAGTCCTATTACATGGGGGGGGGATAAACTTGTTCATGAAATCCTTCATCTTATCATTTTCCGTCCATCAGGAGTGGTTTGATGCAATTCTTATATCACTGTACAAGGGAAAGGGGAACAGGACCGACTGTGGAAGTTATCGTGGGATAAGTTTGTTGGAAGTAGTTGGAAAAGTATTTTCCAGAGTTCTACTCAACAGATTGTTAAAGTATATTTGTCCATCCGTCATTCCAGAAAGCCAAAGTGGCTTTCGTCCGGGCAGAGGAACCACGGACATGATCTTCTCTGCTCGGCAGTTGCAGGAGAAATGTACTGAACACCGAGTTGCGCTTTATCAGGTTTTTGTTTATTTGACTAAGGCTTTTGATATGGTGAACAGAAGTGCCCTATGGATAATTTTGGGGAAGTTGGGATGCCTACTTCAATTTCTACGATTACTCAGGGAGCTCCACACTTATATGAAGGCTCGCCTTTCGGAACCCATCTCGGTGTACAATGGTGTGAAGCAGGGTGATATCCTAACACCTACACTTTTTTCAATTTATTTTGCAACTATGTTATCGTTTGCCTTTAGGGAATGTTCTCTAGGTGTTTATTTGCATTTCAGAACCACGGGTAGGGTCTTTGATCTTCGTCGTGTTCATGCTTCTACAAGGACCTTTCAGCACCTGGTTCGGATGACGCCGATCTCGTGGCCCATGGTGAGAGGGATATGCAGGGTATCATGGATCTGTTTTGGGGGGGCTGTGCGTCTTTTGGGCTTACTATTAGTCTTCTTAAGACTAAGGCCATGTTCACACCTCCACCCGGTAGTTTGTATGTGGAACTAAATATTTTTGTCAACAACCAGAGACTTGCCGTGGTTGACACATTTGTGTATTTGGGTAGTACTCTCGCCAGAGATGGAACCCTGGATGCTGAGGTCAACTATAGGATACAGCGTGCCACTAAGGCTTTTGGTGGCTTAGAGAAGCGAGTATGGTCTGACAGGGGTATAACTATGCATACAAAGACCAGTGTCTATCAATCTTGTATTTTACCATCCCTGCTTTACGCTTCTGAGGCCTGGACAACTTATGGTAGACACATAAAAGTCATGGAGTTCACCAGAAATTCCTGAAACACATTCTGGGCATCAGGTGGAGCACTTTTATACCTGATATGGATGTTCTTATGGGAGCTGACGTACCTTGTATCGAGAAGTTGATTATACGCAACCAGAAGAGGTGGGCTGGACATCTGGCAAGGATGGACGACGATAGATTGCCAAAGCGCCTGTTCTATGGTGAAATTACACAAGGAAAGCGTCCACAACATAAACCGAGGAAACGCTTTAAGGATAGCATCAAAGATAATCTTAAAGCTCTTGGTATTGACGTGTTCAGTTGGGAAAGTGCTTCCAATGATCATAAAAAGTGGCGCTTCTTGGACTATCATCGCTCTGATAATTTTGAGAAGAAAAAATATGAGCATGCAAAAATGAAGCATGATATCCGGAATATGATATCCAGATATATCAGGTCTGTCAGAGGATTTCATGCAGCACCACACCTGCGATTTATGTGGTAAAATTAGTTTATCCGGAGCTGGCCGAAGCTAGCCACAAGCCTTCACATGGAGATCAATCTTTCTTTGAAGGGGGAAACCTTGCAGGACACAGATGTTCTGTTTGCTCTGTGGTCTGTAAATCGAGTGGAGGCCTGAAGCGTCATATGAGCGTCCACAGTAGAGCAGCAACAGTTGGCATCCCTCAATCTCAGCTTAAGTGTGACCTGTGCAACAGACTGTGTAAGAGTAGGGATGGTCTGAAGAGCCACCTTCGTTCCCACAGAAAATAGGAATTGATGCATCTTGATCACATCTCCACATGTATAAATGTAAATATGTATATAATTAAGGAAAAAAAAGAAAAGATATTTCAAAAATACATGAAAATGAATGAGTAATCAACAATAAAGCAAGGGAAAGATGGTCTTCTTCTGTCAAGAAGTGACAATCACCACCACATGTATATATATATATATTTATATATATATATATATATACATATATATACACTTGTGCCCGATATTATTCATACCCCTCAGATCTTTGAGATTTCTATAAGATTATTGCTCAAACCAGAAGGTAGACAATATTAAAGGGATTTCAAACAATAAATCAAGCATAAGCATTTAATTTAAACTCAACAAATAAATAAATTATGCAAGTTTGAAACATTATACAAAGAAAAACAATAATGGCACTAGTTCAAAATTATTCATACCTCTCTCACTAATAGTCAATAGCATGCCCTTTATTCTTAATAACTGCCTGTAACCGTTTTGGATATTTATCAACAAGGTTTTTACAAGCATCAACACTGATTTTTGACCATTCTTCAATGCAGTAGTTCTCCAAATCCCTCAAATTTCTAGGTTTCCGCTTTTTAACCTCAGTTTTCAATATGTGCCAGAGGTTTTCGATAGGGTTCAGGTCGGGACTCTGGGTAGGCCATTCCAAAACATTAATTTGATTATCCTCAAACCATTTCTTGACTATTTTGGCAGTATGTTTTGGATCATTATCCTGTTGAAGGACCCAGTTTGGTCCTAAATGGAGCTTCTCCGCATCCTGTCTAATGTTCTTCTGGAGTATCTCCAAATATTGCTCCTTCTTCATGGTTCCATCTATCTTGACCAAACTACCTGGACCACTAGCCGAAAAGGAGCCCCAAAACATTAGGCTACCACCACCATGTTTCACCGTGGGTATGGTGTTCTTTGGGTTGTAAGCTTCTCCTTTCTTCCTCCAAACGTAAGCAGCATCCATATGGCCAAACAATTCAAATTTTGTTTCGTCAGTCCACAAAATACTTGAGAAAACGGACTCTGGAGAATTCACATGGGTCCTAGCAAACTTTAGACGTGCTGCAAGGTGTTTTCCGGTGTGCAATGGAGTCCTTCTTGGTCTTCTTCCTTTCAGACCATTTTCATGCAGAGTCCTTTGCAATGTTTGCCTTGATATTTTTATGCCAGAAGACTCCAGATTTTCTAAAATGTCCTTAGTAGTGGTGGTTGGATTTGCATTAACACTTCTTACAATATTCCTGGTGGCTCTAGCAGACAGTTTCCTTTTCCTTCCTCTACCAATCAAGTTGTTTGTTGTGTGGTGGCTCTGGAATTTTTTGATTATGCTCTGTACTGTTGCTGTAGGGACCTCAAATTTCTTGGAAATTGACTTGTAACCTAAACCATCCTTATGTAAATTCAAAATTTTAGTCCTAAGATCATTACTAAGCTCTTTTTCTTCCCCATTCTAATAATTTTTATTCTTTTATTGGTTTTCAGTTGATATCATTTTAATTTCTAAAAAATGCAAAAAAAGAAATGAAATTAATCAAAGGTTGTATAAAAGCATTCAAAATAAGAATCAAACAGGAAACAAACAGTCAGAAACTCGATTAATACTGAAAAAATAAGGGGGTATGATTATTTTTGAACATTGCAGATTTTATAAATAGCTGTATATTTCTTTTATTACAAGTATCCCGAGATTTTAAAATGACGAAAATGATCAGAAGAGGTTTATTAAGAATATGTATCAATATGGACGTAAGCAATAAATTCTTACAAAGTTACACCTAATAAACTCAATTTTCAAGGGGGGGGGTATGAATAATATCGGGCACAAGTGTATATATATATGGAAATTACCACTCAATATAGATTAAGTGAGATTTAAATTTTATATTTAAATGTTCAATTCAGGGTGGTATACTATAGTATTTATTATATTGACATTACATTACACTATACTCCCGGCATTTACTTATCGTTTGTGGATAGAATGTAATATATGTTCGTTCGTCCTATATACTAGAAGAAAATGTTACTAGAGCATAGTTTTGCTATCATATTTTATATGTATGTATATAGAGATTATCGAAGACAAATTTAATTTATTATATTCCTTCATTTCAAAAAATGTTGTACCTTTAACGAGCAGTGAAGTGCGCAGTTAATTTTTGCTTCGTACCTTTGGTATATATATATATATATATATATATATATATATATATATATATATACACTCCTATAATAATTTTTGTGTATTGATATTCAAATTAAAACTCTTTTTTCTATATCTTTAAAAAGAAAATACAACTTTGTTTTATATGGGTCGTGGGATTGCATTAATCTGCGGAAGATCAAGTTAAATTGCATATTCTTTTAAACATTCGTTTTAATTAATCCCCTATTAGTTTTTTTCGGTTTTCTCATGGGATGATCATCTTTAGTAAACTATGACGTGTCATTATATTTATACAGGTAGTCTACATGATTTATACTTGCGTAATACTTGCGTTAAGAGTTTATAGTAAACACAAACCTCTTTTTATAAATATTTATGTAAGCGTATATATATTTGTTTAAACAAATTTACCTACCAAACTCCTCTGTCAGTTTTTAATCTACAAACATTAAACTTAATATATAGGGTATTCGAACCCATGCTTTATATTTGGGTTTTAGCCGGGGAAAGTCGGTGCAAAACTGTCAAAATTAGAAAAATAGAATTTGCCAGATAACGGTCGAACGACGAAATTACGTAATATTGCGTAACGTAATAATTATTGGTTCATGTTTTTATTTTCATCCCTGCAGCAAACATGTCTTCATAGCTCAGACATTGCCGTAAAAGGAAAAAGTAAATCGTAAACTAAACATTTTGGTTTCGATTCTCGGTGGTAACGCACAAGTCATCTATTAAATCATTAATATATATTAGATCCAATATAATATAACAGTAAATACGAAATCTGAATTAATCAAAATATCATATTTATCGTATTTTACGACTGGGCAATGCTGGACGGCCTGCTACTATATATATATATATATATATATATATATATATATATATATAATTTAGTGAAATTGTCTGTCTGTGTGTGTACGTTTCCCTACTAATCCGATATGTCAATTTTCAGTCTACAGACTCGAGATTTGACATAAGGGTTATTGAGATTTTAGAAAATCCTTTTATACGATTTTCGGACAGAAGTTTGGATGTCAAGGCGTCAAAGTTAAACGATTTGACCTTTGAAAACTCTACCAAACTCCTCCCCCAATTTTGAGTCTATACACTTGAAATTTTAGTAGGCTACTTAGACATGGATCAATCTTTTAAATTCGATTTGAGTCTAAAACAATGTTAAGGGGTAATTTTTTTTTTTAAATTGACCTCTGCCAATTTTTGTCTAAACATTGGAAATTTTTCATAAAAGGTATTTAGACTTATGGCAAGCTTTTTAATTGTTTTTTTGTTTTTTTTTGCCGAAAATTTTTCGGTCTCTAGCAAACTACTCAGCCAATTTTGGGTCTAAACATTTGAAATTTTTTGGCCAAAAATCTGGCTGGCAAGAGGCCAAAGTTGAAAGAGTTGACTTTATATCTATCTATCTATCTATATATATATATATATATATATATATATGAGAAGAAAATGACAACATATTGTAGAATTGAATTTACAATATTTTATTCAAAACAACGAATACGAAATAAAGGTGATAGGTTACTTATTCCACGAAGTTTCAAAGATAGTCGTTTCTCCTCAGAGGAAAAAAGTAAGCAAGTTTAATTTTTTAAAACAGTCCAGAAAAAAAAATTGAAAGTAAAATAAATGTTTATAGGAAAAATCAAAACGAATACTAAGCATAGAATGTATTATTGTAAATATCCAATGAGATTCAAAGGTTCGCAATATTCATTTGCCCGCTGCTTTTACAGTGCAAAGCTCAACTAGGAGGTCTGAAAATTTGTTTGTTTATTTACAACTGAGGCCATTTGCGTATATATATATATATATATATATATATATATATATATATATATATATATATATATATGTATGTATGTATATATGTATAAGCGATAAACGAAAAGCACAAAAAAACTTAGCCGGGTCGCATTATACAACTCTCTACGGATTTTTTTTTAAATAAGGGGAACTAGTCTGAATTAATATAGAAGGGAGAAATAGAGAAAATATTCATCCTTTCTTTCTTCTTTTTTTCTAATAAATAAAGACACCGTTTTGAACGTATTACTGTTGAAGTCAGATGCAAAGATGCCTCGCTCTACTCATTTGAGTCAGCTCGTAATAGTATTGAAATTAATTTATAATAAGATTAAGGTATTTTTTTCTGTTTTTTTTTTCCTTTTAATACCCATCTGCTTTATACTTAGTTTTGACATTTAAGATTTTCTACATTAATTGCTTTATCTGTTCTGCATTAGTACTCTCTCTCTCCCTCTCTCTCTCTCTTTCACTCTCTCTTTCTATGTCTCTTTCTTCCCCTGTTTCTCTTTCTTTCTCTCTCTCTTTCTCCCTCTTTCTCTCTCTCACTTTATATATATATATGTGCATATGTGCGTGTATGTGTGCGTAGATGTATGTATAAATATATATATATATATGTATATATACATATATTCATATATATATACATATATATGTGGTTTATATATGTATATATACATATATATATATGCATATATATATATATATATATATATATATATATATGCATAAATAAGGGAGAATCAATTGCCAAAAGAATAAATTAGTATGTGCATGGAATGTGATGATAAGGAAAGGAACAAACTATGCATATACATTACAGCAGATACATATTAAAAATACTTCTGATATTTTTATCAAATTTCTTAGTTATTGTCGTGGAATAAGTATTTGAGATGAAATTGGTTTTATATAGATAATGGATCAGTGCAATAAATATAGGGAGACTGAAATCACGGTGCGGAAACGATGATAAATTTGTAAGAGTGTAACTTTATACTTTATTGGTCGAGCTTTTTTGGTAGCATAAGACCAGACTTTAGAGGAGAAGTTTTTTATCCGTTTCATTTCACTTCAGTTGTTCCCAGAAATCAATAGATTTCCTTACCCGGGGCTAACACTTGACTTCTATAGGAAATATATAAATATTCGAATATTCCATTAATAATCTTTTCTTCCTATCAAACACTGGGTTCGTAAAAACTTTGGAACAAAATTTTCCTCTCCCTAATTGACCATTTATGTTATAGTATACTTTGGTTTTACTGGATTCCAGAACAAGAATTCCTCTTGTTTGGTGAAGTATTCAGCTTCGTATTACAACTTGATGTAACATGGAAAAAATGCGGAATTCCTCGTAAAAACTAGTGTTGTCTAGCCATACCTAGTAGATCACAGTTGGGCTAGAATTACTATGTGATTGTCAATATTTAGTCAGTTTACTTATAGGTAGAAGTATCCTCATGCCAAGTTTTCTTGACAAACCCCTGTACCGAGAGATCTTAGACATTCGAGGACAGGATCCAGTAAGCATTCAAGTTCTTATGCAGAGATATTGAGTAGAGGGGATGAGGAACGAAAATATCTGTTTAATTAAGTAACTTTAACTCGTAAATGAGTTTCTTGAGTCTTTAACAGACTATGGATACCCACAAAGGGCTGCCTGCGCGTGAAATTTTTATAGCAGGAGGTGTGCAATCTCCTGAGTCGACATTGTTAAATACCAGTGGCAAGTGAAGTGTACAAGGCGACTGGAAACAAATGCCGAGATAAGCGGAGTGCACATACAGCGCCTAGAAATCCCAAATGGTCATCCATCTGCTATTGATCAGGCTCAACGTTGCTTAACTTCGGTGATCTGATGAGAACCGGTTTGTCAACGCGACCGTGTATATATATATATATATATATATATATATATATATATATTTAATACGTAACAGTATATATATATATATTAACACGTAACAGTATATATATATGCCCTACGTGTGTAAAACCATCAGCTAATTCGTCGTTTAATTGCGTATAATTGTAAGTAAACGTAGCAAGAGTTTTTCAATGAATATACCAAATAAATTTCCAGAACATATAAGTCAGTTTTTACATTTAATTTTACATATAAACAGAACATATAATTTTTAAAAGATCTACGAATCTAGCCACCAAGCTAAAGTTATTGTCGAAATATTAACAAATGTTCTATCACAATTGAGTAAAATTATAATTTTTAATTTATTTATTTTCTCTTCTACTTTTCTCGAGTTTTTTTTTTTTTTGCATTTTATACGGTTTTACTTATTTGTCAGTGATACTTCACGCTAACTAATATAAACATATATCTATATATCTATATATCTATCTATCTATCTATATATATATATATATATGTAGAGAGAGAATAAACAGAGTTTCACTTAATGTATATATATATATATATATATATATATATATATATATATATATATATACATATATATAATTAGAAAGAAGTGAACCATAATCAGATGTTAAAAAAAATAATACATAAGTCGAATTAAAAAAAAAGTTTTACACTTCGTGATTTTTTTAATCGACTTATGCATTATTTTTTCACATTTTATTATGGTTCACTTCTTTCTCATTATTTTAAAATGTTGCTATTCTAATAAAGATATATATATATAGGTACCTTCAGAAAGTTTCCAGACTTTTTCGTATATTTATTTATAGTACATACATTGTCCTTTAGTATGCTTCGAAGAAATCTCCTCTGGTTGCAAAGTATTTTCAACGTTCCAACAACTTCTGGAAGGTCCCATGGCAGTCCTTTTGTCACATCCTCTTTCATTCCTTTTGTGTGAGTGGGTCAATAACGTTCGTCACATCCTCTTTCATCTCCTCAATTGTTTCCTAATGAAAGCCTCTAGGGTTTTTTCCTGGACTTAGGCAATACCCAAAAGTCACAGGGAGTAAGGTCTGGACTATAGCGAGGATGAGGAACTGTATGATACCCATTTTGGTCAAATAGTCTGATCTTCCCTGAGCACGCTTGGAACAAACTTCGCGCAAATCTTCCGCAGATTCAGTTTCCACACTGACATCAAACTGCACTTTTTGTCTTTATAGACACACGACGGTCCTTATCTATGAAATTCTTTATTTGGCCAAACAACTGAACCTTCCTAGGTCCTCCCACACATCTCATCATCTCTAACAGATTCCCTGCCTTCCTTGAATTTCTTATGCCACTCAAACTGATGCTCGATTCATGCAAGAGTGTCCAAAAGCAGTCTGAAGCAGTATATACGTTTCTGCGTCATTTTTCATGTTTAAAACAGAATTTTATTGCATATCGTTCTTCTAAAATCTCCCCAAGTCCATATTGTAGTTGTTGAAGTTAATAACTGTTACAATACGGATTTAGTAGGGTGTATTCCAATTACTGCTGTAGCTGTTCATTTCAAACTGAAATCATAAAAATTGGTTAGTCATCTCATAAGATGTATAGCAATAACATACTAAATTTTCAATAATCTACTACAATTTAAAATGCTTCTATAAAAGTCTGGAAACTTATTTAAGGCGCCTCGTATAACAATAGAATACTGACTTTTTAAGAGTCTACAACGATTTTAAATGCCTGTACAAAAAAAAAGCTTATTAAAGACATCTATGGTATGTAAGTTGCATAGAGGCACCTATGCACAAATACATCAAGCAATTATCAAGTTAAATAAATATATTCGATACTCGGTATTTTATTTTGTTTATATATTAAGACTTACGTATTATTACTTACTCGAAGATTGTGAATTTGAACTTCACTAACTTAGATCCGACTGTAAGCAAATTGCTATAATTCAATAATGATACTTTAAAAACGTTTTTATTCTAAATAAATTCACTTTGATAATGTATACGTGAATAATCCCAGTTTCTTGTGTATAAATCTAATTATTAAGTAGAGAAATGCACATACTGAGAATGAAAAAAATCCGAGAACAAAGATTATTATTTTCATAAAATTCTAAATCATATTATATAAGGACTAACGTTTGGGCGGCCTTATCATAACATCGTAGCAAACATTTCTCTTTCTCTCTCTCTCTCTCTCTTTCTCTCTCTCTCTCCCTTTCTATCTATCTCTCTTTCTATCTATCTATTTCGTTTTCTCTCTCTACGCTCGATTTCTCTACGTCGTTTGTTCTCTATTGTACTACGTGTACGTGCATCAATCTATATACATGTTACATTTCATTGTCTGTCTGAGGAATGGTTTCTACCAAACTACTTGTCTGTACAGACTTGGATCTTGATATTTGGTGAATTTGGACCCATGGCACAAAATCGATTTTCTTTTTAGCTGGAAAAAGAGCTGATCTATTCATATATTATAATAAATCTATAAACTAAATCGTTTAACTATAATCCAATTCGATATTTCAATATTTCAATAATAAAATAAGAGTATCACAAAATTTAAGTCATACCTTATAATAATAAAACTATGTAAGTTTTATAACAATTTTATTTGATATTTTTCATTAAAATAGTTGGACATAAATGGTCTTGTGTGTTTTGTGTTCACGGGAGTAATGGGATTGATTGTCAAAAGGCAGTATATACAGTAGTGGCCGATTATTTGAAACGTAGTGAGTTGCTGTGAGAGGGATATTAAAAAGACAACTTAGAATAAATAATAAAAACTAGCTATCTAGCTAGTGTCAGATAAATAGATTCCGACCCTGACCATAACGATACTACTCCTTTGTCATGAAATAGAGGAAATAAAGAAAGCGCCCGTACGTCTGGTCGCACTTTTCCCAATAACTACGCTTGGAATGTTTTGAAATGTTACACAAACATTAAACATTATATGAGCAAAAAGTAACAGAACGGATTTTCCGGGAAAACCCCGGTTGCCCCCCCCCGCCTAGAAGTGTCTTTCCGGTTAAAATGGCTAAAAATGACACTTTTGTACTTATAAAAAAATGATGCCTTGGATTTTTATAAAACTTTCTGAAAAATTGTAACTAATTGATTTCTATCTAATTTGGTTTGTCTATACTTCGCGATGAATCTTGGGTGTGTCCCAGGGGTTCTTTTAGGGCTAATAAAAAAATCCATCTTTGGGACTATTTGACCATATTTATCCAAAATTTTCTATGTATTTAGCGGGTTTTAATGGTGCTGAAATTTAAATATGTTAAGGCCTTGGGGACTTTGGGCCTAAATAGGGGAGGGGCAAATGATGGACCTAGTCAATTTTTTTTTTTTTTTTTGTATGGTGCAGAATTCAAATTTTCATATATTAAGGCCTAAATCTGCACCGGTTGTTCATTTTCATCAGGATTTGACGTCCCCTAGAGACTTTGAGGGCTGAATAGGAGGGGGAATGCTGAACTTAGTCATATATTTTTATTCCTCGTTCACTGTGCATTCACAGTGAACCATGCATGTTTCACTTATTTATGAGGAAATTAATCCCACAAATTGAAGTATGAACTTACATAAATGTTACTTTTAAAATATCGCTCTCAGCTTCGATAAAAACACATACATATGGAACTTAAAGATAGACCAATATGCATTAAATCAAGGTTTATAACATTAGATTAATTATAAAAAAAACATTCGTAGGCCTATCGGATATAGGCTTTTTTAATATTTGTATAAGAAAATGATACCTAAAAATGTTATAAGATTTATAACACGAAACTAAATTAACGGGTATTGTAAAAACAATACATTTTATATATGACTTCTCCTTTTGGCCACAAAGAAAGCGTAGTATCTGTTCTAATGCTAAAACTTAATCTGCTTTTACAATGAAGAAATGTCTTACACCGAGGCAATTTTAAATTTTATCGCAATTTCTCTCATTAAACTGCTGTTTAACTTTGCCTTAGTCGAGACAACGTTCAATAAAAATACATATAACTGTCCTACTGTGCTGTATATATTACGATAAGCATGAAACACTAATGGCCGATGGTATAAAAAATAATTGCTTTTATTTATTTTTAAAATATACTTTAAAAAATAAAACTTGAACCATTTTTAGAGAAATTAAGAATAAGCAGTCAATTTTAGCGCAAATGCACCTTTTCCACTTCCGGTCGTTGAATATTCTGGCTCTTTACTATTTATGATTTAGCATTAATTAGCGTTTAATTTCCTTCAATTATATGTTAATTGCCGGTGACCTAAAAATAAAATGACCTAAAAATAAAATGCTAGCCTACGAAGTCAATGATGACTTAGTGTGATTAGTTCGAATCGCCTGACCTGCAGTAATTATCACTTTCTACATTACTATGATTCCATACGTATTAAACACTGGTCTCTGCAGGTATGAAAAATAAGTGGTAATATTTATTTCAAATATATTATTGCATATACATATATATGTATCTATCTATATATGTGTATGTGTGTATCAACTTAGCTCATATGCGTAGATCGTCATATAATGATTAGATCACTGACTGACGTTAAAAGCATTTTTAAAAATGTTTAATTTCAACTGCATTTCTCGTAACTTGTCGGTAGCCGAATGGTTCGGGTCCTTGCTAATGCAGCCAGACATGACTTCTGTTGCCAGGGTTCTAATCTTTTGACTAGCATTAATTGTGACACCTTGCACTGATGATTCTCGAAAGGATGAAACACTAGTGTCTGTAGGTATTTCATTATTATAGTAAATAATAATATATACATACATATATACATACATATATATATACATACATATATATATATATATATATATATATATATATATATATTGTGAATGTCAGTGTGTGCATATTAGTCTTTATATTAAACCCTGAATGTACTTAAATTTAATAGAAAGTGGAAGAGAATCAAGAAGCATAAAACAATTATTAAATCAGGAAAGCAAAAAGTTATCAATAGAAATTAGATAAACATCGAAAAAAACTTTATAAATGAATTAATTCGAAAGAATAAAGACACAAACAGAGAAAGAAGCTGACAGTTTGAAAGAATCACTCGCGTTCCAATGATTTCATCGGCCTGATTAGGACAGGAAATTGAGTGGAGACACGTCCATTGGCGCTCGAAATTAGTTTATTATAAAGCAATTGTTTTTACGATGCTATAAACATATTAATGTCATAATAACATCAGTAGCACACCGTTACTTTACGAATAGACTATAGGTTGCTAATATCGTGCTGATGGAAGATAAAAGAAAAAAGAAGAGAAAACAAACGAAAGTACTAGAATAGACGTGATAGATCAGAAATTAGCAACGTGTGAGACTACTCGCCGCAGGGTAAGGGGCTGGTGAAGTTTTAAAATAATTTATTTAGAATAGATGCGCTCTTCTGTAACTTTAATGTTCGCTCTTGCAAAAAAGCAATTCCACTCATAAGATAGACTGATAAAATGACAAGGAGTAAACATTTTGTAGGAAGAAAAGAAAGGAAGCAAAAACATTTCCTTCGTGGGTGATCAAGTAAATAAGGGGATTATTAAAATGATCTTTCCATTTTTATTGGCGATTACTGAATAAATGTTTCATTATTATTTACTCGCTCGAAGTTCCCAAACTTAGTGACAATAACTGGTGTTGTATCCTAGGGCCTGAGACACTTCCCTGATTTTTATATACCTCGACTTTCACTACCTATGATTTCACGTTACTGAAACAATCGCACATCATTTATTCCTCGCTTGCAAACGAGATTAGTCTTTTCTGCGATTTGACGCCAATAAGGTTGTCAAGAGTCACTGTAATATCCGCATCTTTCCAGTAGAACGCTTCTTCTTAAGTATTTCTTTGGAACTCTTCACGAATATTTTGTAGTATTTCAGTCGAAGCCATTTCTTTGTTGGGCACAGGGACAGTTTATGCTATTTCTTATGGTTTCTGGTTCTTTAGATTCATGTTGATGGTGTTATTTTATGATTTTGTTTTTCCTACTGAAACTTCCATGTTGCTAGTTAACGTTGGTTGTTTACGTGAGTTACTTTCTGAATTCTTGGACATCCTTTCAATGTCAGTTTTTTTTTCTTATTATGTCTGTTGCATAATTTCAGTTTTTCATTTGATTCCACTTTTTCTAAGTCTTTCTCCGTGTGTTTCAGAACTAGTTCTTCTAGGATTATTGGCATTATATTTCCTTTCTCCATGTTCCATATTTTTTCAGTTCTCTAGGAATTCCGTGATTTTCTTCCTTTTTTTTTCGTCGCATTGATCTTCATCATCAGAACTGCTGGAATAAAGAAATGCCCGATTTCGCATTAGTTTTCCTTCAGATTGATTATTATAACATCCGGTCTATTTGCGTGAATGAGATTATCTATTTGTACCGTTATGTCACTGAGATTTTATGTTTTTTTTTCCTTTCCAGTATCGTCACGGGTTTGCACTTGTATGCGTGTTTCAAATACATTCACTTTCATAAACCACTGCATTCCTACCCTACACAGGTCTTGTATATTTTTAGGCTAGGTTTTTTCGTGATTTATCGTTTCACTAATTTGTCGGCAAAGACTGCATTTACTGCTTTTACTGGTGTTCGTAGTCATGTACAAATGTTTTTGTTAATATCTTGTCATTCTTATTAATCATCTATGTAGCTGTTTATTTTCTCAATTTTCATTTCTGGTTTTCCGTTTCTTATTTCGCTGTTCTCTGTTGTGTTCATATTAAAGGTGTCTCTTGCTACAGTGATCAGCTTTTCTTCGTTTTGGTTATTTATTTTTCCAATCGTTTCTGTGTCATCCGTACAGTCGTCTGAGCATATCAGTCATCGTCCTTCGTTCTAGGTTGTTCACATAGCATTGATTAATAGCATTGTTCTTGTTTAGTGCATTATGTGTGATTCTTAATTCTCAAGTGTTCTGCTTAAGAAACCTCAGTATTTTGTCTATGAATGTAACAAAATATGTTACTAGTTATACTTTGCAAGTCTTTATTCCTTACATTCGATTTCTTGTTAACTAATTTGCCATCTGATCTCATTGCTTAGATGAGTTTATCTGTGTGTCTGTGTGTTTATCTCCAGAATACTTCCCACTTTCCTCTTCTCGTTTCGCTGTTCCCTATATTATTTATGGCTTTTTCTAATTCTCTTTTGTGTTATTAAAAATGTTCTATACTTACCAACCATCTTCAACCTTTTTACTTTTTACGTACAGTAGATCAACATTACCCTTTCAGTAAAATGAATTATCACTAGTTTCCTTGTCTAATCAAGAGTTCTATGAATGAACCAGATTATCTTATCTAGTGACACACCAACATGTGAATTCCTTTTGCGTTATTTCTACGATATAATTCTGTTTTTTACCATCGTTATTATTATCACTATTACCATCATAAATACTATTATGTAATATATATATAGGATTTTACGTCATAAGTTATCAAATATATTTGTCAAATAACAGTGACAATATTTATTTTAACGAGTTACCATTTATACAAGGGGGAAATCGACTGAGTTTTTTTTTTAATATATAGATTTTCAGTTAAAAATGAAGAATAGTAAGACATGAATTGAAGCAATAAATAGAATAAATCGAATTTAAATATTGCAGAAACGTGTTTCGAAGATGAGAAGTTCTTGGAAATCGCATTTTATATTATGTACACGAGGGGAAGTGAGGAAATATCTTGGAAATTGTCATAATAGATGAGTTCATTAATATAATAATTGAATCTCATGTCTTCTTTTAAGTAACTGAAAGTTATTAAATTTGAAAAAAAAAATCATCGAGATATGTTCATTATATTCCTGGATTATATTACAATATACACTTCGATGCATATTAACAATCAATAATATCAATGTATAGTTTTCCGATCACTAATGTCTTTGCCGGGTTTTAATGAGGTTTTCCGATTCTGCCCGGAAAACAAAAAAAAAATTTATTGCTAATATTTTTATGCGTTAGGTTAAATAACTTTCAAATATACCCGTTTTAAATAACTGTGAAATTAGATTATAGTAAACGATTTATTAATTTTTAAAAATGATATAAAGATAATATATATATATGCATATATATATATATATATATATATATATATATGATGATTGCAACGACGAATGCCACTCTCCAGACACTTAAAGTCCATGACCCCAAAAATAACTACTTCGCCACAGGACCATTTTAATAGTCAAATACCTGAGGGAGTATCTGTACACATATAATGTTACAAAGTCTTAGCTTTGTAAGACAGCTAAGTCTCTCTCTCGGTTCAAAATGTTAAGATCCAGCAACAAGCAAGGTCAAGATAGCCAGCAACAAGTTAAACTGCAGACCAGCTGAATGCGGGTACTGGTCTCCCACTTTCTGAGTTTTTAAATCAGAGATTTGCTTCTCCTAGAAAGGTTGCCTTCACCACGGCTTACGGCTAACAGGGGCCCTCTCCACCCCAACACACACATACATACACACACGGTGCTAGTTGGCCGTTGATCACGAAAAAGGACCCATTCGTCCTTTGGAAGGTCTGGTTTTTAATCCTTCACAGAGACTAACAACCCTCCTAACAAATCAAGTCTGGTGGGGGAACCAGTTTAGTCGCCGGTTACTTGAGCATGAGGCAGATAGTACTGGGTGGCATGGTACCAGTAGCATTTAACATGACCTGACACATGCATATGCATACAACGTATATATATACAGTCCTGGTCAAAATCATAAGACCACTTAAGAAAGTAAGCGTTTACGTATAATATCGAATGTTTAATCAAATAAATAATTTAAACCATTGCCAAAAGGGAAAATATGATGGAAAAAAATGAAAGCTGCTTCATCATATTTCCCCTCTTGACAATGGATTTAACCATTTGTTTGATAAAAAAAATCGATAATATGCGTAAACGCTTACTTTCTTAAGTGGCCTTATGATTTTGACCAGGACTATATATATATATATATATATATATATATATATATATATATATATATATATATATGTCACTTAAACTAAACTAAAGAAACCATTTTAGCCATAGCAAAATACATTAATAATAAGCTTGCAAAAAATTGAAAACCTAATATTCTATAGAAATATATATATATATATATATATATATATATATATATATATATATATACCAGGTTTAAATTATCCAAAAAATAAAAACAAATGTTTATCAGCAGATTGTTGATAGTGCTGAATAAAAAGAGCAGGACATTATTTTATTCAATGTTAAATGTGCAAAATTACAACAATACAACTACTGTCTTGATCAGAGTATTCATCTGGTCTTGTAACCCACAGCTCCAAGTGGCTTGAAAGCACTTCATTAAATAAATAAAAACTAAAAGATTTTTATTTCTTATTTAAAATTTAGAATTTCAATTCGTGGCAAAAATGCTTCTCTAAAAATAATATATATGTACAACTATAACTATTTCATTTACTCAAATAAAATTATTATACGAAAGTATAAATTTATGCGTATATATATATATATATATATATATATATATATATATATAAAGCATTTTTCTATAATATATTAGGCTTTAAATTTTTTGCAAGCTGATTATTAATGTATTTTTCTAACGCTAAAATGGTTTCTTTAGTTTATTTTAAGTGGCATATATGGATGCGTATATATATATATATATATATATACATATATATGTATATATATGCATGTATATGCATATATATATATATATATATATATATCATGTATATATACATTTCCTTAAAATACGCGATATTATATGCATACCATGTGTAACCATTATAACACTTTGTATCATGTATATATCTATAAAAGTGAAAATGTTTGTTGACACACTTCTCCACTTATATACTCAACGAATTTTTATTCTACAAACCTGAAATGTGGTGTATAGGGTATTCAGATATATTTGTTTTTATACTAAAAAAGTGGTGCAAAGTTGAAAAATTGATACATGAGAGTCATTGAATTTTTATCTTTTATATACTTTTTCAAAATGTCTGAAAACACTTTTTTAAAGATCGTAGCAAACTGGTCTAATGGTTACCGTACATAACTCACAGCCTTTAAGTTTTGGTTTGAATCTCAGATTGAGTATGTTTTACTTACAAGAAGTGAACTGTTTAGAAAAAATATAGTATTCACATGCGTATGTCTCAATTTCTTTCGTTTTATTTATTTATTTTTTTTGCTCCGTTTTTAAAGGAATTTAACGTTATGTTTAATACCGGGCAATGCCGGGTACATCTTTTAGTAAGATATACAATTAGTATGCTCTATGACCTCATTACAATGTTACCTAAAAAGAAAAATTACAGACGGATAACAAGATTTTTACGGTGAAAAGCTGTCTTATCAGAAATATATACGTATGTAATCAATGGAATATGAAACGACGTGCAAATGTTTCATACGCAGCATAGACATAATGCTCCCCATCAACATTATTATAAACACAGTAATCCTCTTTTAGGGAACAGTTAACTGTAGAAAATTCAAATAAAGATGGAAGTTATTTTGCTGAGATGCTAAAAATTAAGAGATCGTTACTTACATCTAGATTCAACCCACAAATTAATAACAGATTAGAAACCAATATCAAATTCATAAATACCCTCGTTTGAAACTTAGTAAACACAAATAATATATACCGCCAAATGCGAAAAAATTATATTGTCAGTTTCACCCTCATGTCTATTATGGCAATAATATATTCAATCAAAGTTTTACAACCCGTTTCCCTAAAAACAATCTGTTCATTTGAAACAACGTAGCAAATAAAAACAGATCACAATTTTTATGTTCCTATGAAGAAATCTTTATTTGCCTTCGCTCCAGATGATGTAATCTACAAGATCAGATAGGGTTTGGACAAACAGCTTGTCAGAAGCGCAATCTGGACTACACAAATTCTGGGGCGTTTTCATCAGCATTCCCTTGTAGAGGTTACTGAGAAAAAGACTAAACACTTCTTAGAGAGAGAAGATATATAAGTCTATCTCGAAATATTGGTTATTTAAAATATACGAAGCAAAAAAAAATACGAATAATTTACATCTATATCTAATGGCGAATTAATGCGGCTTGATAGTATCTAGTACAGATAAGAATATTTTTACTAGATCTGTAATTCATTTTCTCTTCCTTCCTCGTTGTAGACGTATTGTATATACTCTCAGCTCTCGTAATTAAAATAGAATAGTACAATTTCACTTTGTGTTAATAATTTTTTATGATTTTTTCTTGGCAATGTGAATTTATACACGTGACAACCTTCCCATTTTTTATGGAGCAGTTCTTGCAAATTCCAAAAGCTGTTAGCCGTTTCAGTGCTGAAAGACAGAGCTGAACTATCTATTCACCACCTCACACCAACAACTTCACACTGTGATGTAACTGTGGGGACATGTAACTTTTATTTACTTCGAATGGAGAAGTCGACTCCACTTATTTCTTACCGTATGAGGGAAATATCTGATTTGAACCTTCTTCACACCAGCATAACAAGTATAATTACATGTGCCATTTCTTTTAGTGATTTTTATAATTTTCTTATTGTTTGTGCTACTTCTTTTCTTCCATCTTGTTTTGAATAACAAATATGTTTTGCATTTAGTAACTTTTGTTGTTTCCTTATTCTTTTCTGTGTGCTTCTTTTTTCTTCTAACCTATCGCCATTTTTTAAACAACATTTATTTATTCTTTATCCCTGCTTGTCATGCAATAAATAATCTATGGCTCAAGGCGATGTCCTATGAATATCACTGACATTACAGGTGAAAATATTTTCTTTTCCCGTTGGGCGTCAAATGCCCGGCATTTTAAAACTAATTCTAACCCGCATTTGTTGATTCTGAGAAAAATAAGCAAAAACTATAATACGCAAATAATATTATACAAATTGGTTGAACGATCAGTAAATTGTATTAGAAAGACAGAAGCATGGAATTGAATTGTGTTTTCTATTTTAAAGACGCACTTGTTGAAGCATAAAGTAATGATCGACATACTTAATCAGGAATGAAAAATTGTTGAATTAATTTTAGAGATTTCTATAAAATACGTTGTTTCTGTTTTTAATAGAGACGTGTGATTATAAATGTTTGCTTATTTAATTAATTCTGCCATGTAAAAATAATAAACGAACGATGAATACATATTTAAACGCAGAGTTTGGTACACATTTACATAAAAACTGAGCTACGTCAAGGTCTGTGAAATCGGTCATGCTCAATCGAAATACTATTGCGATGTTTCTTTTATTTTACTATGTGATAACCGTTTTCGAATTCCAACAGCCACTCATGGATAAAATTTAATTGGATGAAAACATCTAAAAGATGAAGAACACTATGAGCGTACTAAACTGATCAATGGAATAAACTGTTGATCAATTATGAGATGCTTATGACATATATTTACTGACATGATAAATGGGATATGTTATAATCTGCTGGGAAGCAGTCATGTGATAATGATTTTCTTGCACAGAAAATTGATCTGTATAAATTCCGCCAGACGCTAGGCACAGATAGAAAAAAGGGAGAAAAGTGGTCGGTTGTGATGTAAATGTCTTATACGGAAAAACAAGAGATTAGAGCTCAGTTAAGCACCTTTTAAGCACCTACTATGGAACTATAGATAGACTAAAGAGAAATTAGCAAGTTTTCTTTTGTGAAAATATGATGTGCATAAAAAGAGAAGATATTGTTCACGCCCAATTAGAAAGCTCATGTTATTCTCTATCAAGACACGAAAGAGTGCTGTCAGCGGCACCTCCATAGACATAGAAGGGGTACTATACATTAATACTGTTTAGAGATATAGGAAAACAATCCTCAATTCAACTAGTAGGAAAATAGTAACTTATATTCTGTTCATAGTATAAAATATATAATTTACAGTACGAGTATGTGTTGTTTCAGCATGAAATTATAACAAGAAACTGTTGAATTGCAGTTAAACTGACAGAGCAAT
The DNA here is from genome assembly GCF_053919585.1 of Euprymna scolopes. Lineage (NCBI taxonomy): Eukaryota > Metazoa > Mollusca > Cephalopoda > Sepiida > Sepiolidae > Euprymna > Euprymna scolopes. Next base: position 57,536,243 of record NC_136493.1, on the reverse strand, counting down.
CAGCTCCTATATTTTCTAATTAATGGAATTTAATCGTAGACATCTTTTATTATGCTAATGTTGATTAAATTGACCTTCAATTTTCTAACACTTCCTATATGGTAACTTTTATCCTACACGGAATATGTTTGATAGAAATCTATTTAAATTCTTCTAATTAGCTGTAATTTGCAATTAGCTAAACAATTCAGTTACTTTTCGCTTAGCAACCTATGTATTTATTTCGCCCTCTTGTAACGTTGTATGTGAATTTACACACGGGACCCACACGCTGTATGCAGTCTACGTCGCAAAGAAGGCGAAGGCAAAGAATAACTGGAACTCACTTTTTAGTATAACAACGACATTTATTATTAAACCGTGACCGTGCTCCTTCTCTCTCCCCTCTGTCCTCTTAAAGGTCGTTTCAAACGTGCTTCTCAAACGTACTGAACGTCCTTTTATGTACACGATATTTTTATAGTACACTTTCTTCGCGTCCACGCTCTGTTACATTCTCACTCTATCCTGTTTCAGTTGCTCTTTAATGTTTCTTAATGTGTCTTAATGTTTATTGAGAGAAACAGTAACTGTTTTCTCAGCGTAGTCATTTAATAAAGATTGTATATGTACACACAATAAATACTACGTAAATTTATTAGCAAAATAATAAATTTCTTTTCTTCTCTAAGTCCTGGATATGACCTAAAACTATATCCGATGGTGAGGGCCCCAGCTTGCAGGCCTTAGGGAGTGTGGAGCCACCCTTTAATTGTCATTGCTCCCAGGTCCACTCTGACCCGGAGTGGTAGCACCTGTTAGGGTCCCAACTATGGGTTAAATAGATTACGATTTAAAAAACAAATATACTATATTAAAAAAAATCGTTCTTCAAAATCACCAGATTCGGCATTAAATAACCTGAAAAGGGTTGATATGCCGTAAAACAAAACAACCAACCAATTTTCTTCTCTAGTTTTTTATGGATGATAAAAGGGACTTGATTATCGTTATGTGAGAAGAATGTTTAAACGGATATGTCCCAGTTCATACGTTATAAAGTTTGGAATATATAGCAAAATCAATGCAATTAATAAATTTATAATTCCCATCATAGATTCTAGATTATATGGAGAAAGAGACAATCATCGGGTATCGCAATAAATTAATCTGACATAACGCTTTAATTTAATAATGTTCACATGTTAAAAAAGCATGTAATATTCTTGTGTTCTACCCAGTGAAAAAATGTTTTTTCTATCTTCATCTCATTAGTTATTTATTGTTATATAAAAAGCGAACAAATGAACGTTTATTTTCCTATGGTCTTGTCCTATATATTATAATCAAACAAGGTGCATGGTAATAATTAGCTATTGTTTTTAGGTTTTTCTTTCGTTCTGAAATAAGAGTAATTGTTTTGAAAGCATAGATTAAAGTCCTTTTTATTATACTCCTTGTTCAAACACCTAATGATTTTTAAAAACTTGAAAGGTATTTAACTAACCTTTTTTAATTGTTTCAATATTTTCAATGAACATTTTAACTGCAATATTGAACATCTTATTACGAGTAGATCTAATATGAAATCATTGTGTTTATGTCATCATATATAGACATATGTATGTGTATATATATATATATATATATATATATATATATATATATATATATATATACAGAGAGAGAGGGGGAGGGGGAGAGAGAGAAATAAAAAGGAAATAAACCGAGTTATGTGTTCATCAACGTTTCGTTTTATTTCGAAATTTTCCAGGGGAAGTTTTGAAATAAAGACGAAACGTTAATGAACACATTACTCCGTTTGTTTCTTTTTTTTTCTCTCTATTTCGTCGGCATACTATTTCCATTATTCTCAATATATATATGCACATATATATATATATATATATATATTATTTTTCTGTAAGGTCTGACGATGCTGTTGGATCGTAAACATGGTCCAACATCCGAAACATATGTAACCAAACAGATAAAACCGTAATAAAAAAACACATATTTGCTCTGCAATAATATTGAGCACTATCTTCATGTTTTTACTAATTACCAGTTTTACCAAATATATATCTTTTTATTTACATAGACAAGTACTACGTACTCGCTACACTTATCATGCTAACGTTTTGGAGCAAATTAGTTTATTAAAAAAACAACTGTTCCTCATCATGCGAGAGAAATAAAGTTCATTTTCATTTTTTATATTTTTTTAAATTTCTTAGTTTTTAATATTTCTCTGCACACATTTGTGCGTATGTATGTGCATTAGTCCTACCATGTTTTGTGACATGTGTACAAATATTTATGTGCGAACATTATTGCAAGCCCTTCCTTATAACTTACTATTGCAACCACCTTAACTCGTTTGTTCTTGTTGACTTCTAAATTTAAACGCTTCTAAACTTACCATATTTTGTTAACCTCTTCCCCTTTTTTACTGAAATGTAATGTAACTATACTAACCTCTTACGTATCCCTTATGCCTTTCGGTTCTTCTCTTTTCCCTTTTTTTCTTTTCCTTTCTTTTTTCTTTCTTCTTTCTCCTTTTTCTTCTTTTTTAGCTGCCACTTCTACCCTTCTTCTTTATCTTATTAAGTTTTGGCATTCAATTACCCCACGCTATCTATTTTTAAGCCTAAAATGTCACTTGGTATCACCCCTCCTACTCCAAGTTTGCGTTTTATAAATTTATTTTTTATAAATAAAAAATATTTCACTTCTTCATTTAAGAACAAGAGGCTCTGAATAGCAGCTGTAAACTTTATTTCTCTCACCTGATGACGAACAGTTGATTTTTTTTAATAAACCAATTTGTTCTGATACATTAGCATGTTTAGTGTAGCGAGTATGTATTACTTGTCTATATAAATAAAAATAATATATTTGTCTCTTTTTATTGAGCACTTTTAATAACCTCGTTTGTATTCGTGGGTTTTATCTCCTGAATACCTTTAACTTAGAATATATATTTTTATGTATTAGTAAATGTATTAATACCTTTAAAAGAAAACAGTGCCCATTGTAATGTAGATATATAATAAGCTCAATGGGTATAGAAATCCTAGAGCTATATTAATATTGAGTAAAATGATTCATAATTGTGAATTAAAATCAGTTTTATAAGGAAAAAAAAACAAGATCAACTCGAGCGTACGATCGTTTCGGAAATGATGTTTTTATTGAAATAGATAATATGTCTTAAACAATAATTTGATAAATGTTTTTTCTTTAAACAAAATCTCCTCATCAGAAAAAATAGGGGGGGGGGTAAAAGACACCAAAATAAAACTAGCATTTTTTGGTTGTGAGTAAGGCAGATATTCCTTTTTTCGCTCCCTTTTAAAGCATCCCATTATTTCAGTCAATCTATTCTTTGTTAAATGTATCTCCGAAATTTTGTTGTCTTTAAGACCCCGCTACTTTTGCTGATGAGAAGACTTTGTTTAAAGAAAAACTTTTATCAAATTATTGTTCAAGAAATATTATCTATTTCAATAAATACATCGTTTCCTGAACGATCGTACGCTCGAGTTGATCTTTTTGTTGTCCTTATGAAACTGATTTTAATTCACAAATATGAATCATTTTGCTCAATATATATACATATATATATATATATATATATATATATATATATATATATATATATGTATATATATATATATTATTATTATTATTATTATTATTATTATTATTATTATTATTATTATAAAACTAAGAGCAACTTGCTTGTTTGGTCGTTTAAATCGTCCATCCGCTTTATGACTTCCGGTTTCAAAAAAAAATCGTCTGCTTACCTATTTCATGGCCGCTCTGGCTTAAGTCCGATATTAAAAGCCGTTGCTGCTATTTAAAGCATACACATGTTATGTTACAGTTTGAGACGCTAAAACAAACGCAAAAGATTTAATATTACAAAAAAAAACTTGTGTAATAGTCGCACTTCTTTGTTAAGAAAGTAATTCGGCGGAAGTGACTCAGACAAATGTACAGGTTCAGATGGCCAACACTTTATACAATGTAACTTTTTTAAGCAACTATAAAACTAGAAGTTTGCATAAATTTTTACTTGGTTTCCACCTAAAGCTTTTCCCTGAAAATGACGACTTCTAGAGATTTGCGGGTATGTTAAAAACGAATATCGCATTTAAATTTTCCGCAAAGACGCAGTTTCCGAATATAAAGCAATGTAATTCTTTGTGTTTACAGTGCGTTGTACAAGCAGGCGCCCATATTTTTGCCATAATTAATATACTCACTATTCCATTGTTAGCTTTAACATACATTGACCCAACAGGTCACGGGTAGTTTAGTATATATATATATATATATATATATATATATATATATATATATATATATATATATATATATATATATAGCTTGATGTAAAAGGAAAAGAGAAAGTTCAATTCCACAAAAGGAAAGGAGACTTATCCGGATAATGACAATCTCAACAATAATTATTGGAGCTTATACAATAGGACAACAAGAGTATGAAATGAAGACATAAAACTATATATTGGTAGATATAGAATGGTTCATGTATTTAATAATTGAATACAGGCAAGATTTGAGGGATAGAAGGGACACTTTATTACCTTTAATTTTGTCTTTATTTCATCTTTATTTTTATCTTCAATTTTACTTCTAATTTATTTTAATCTTTATTATTACTACTATTATTATACTTTTCGTTACTATTATCTTTCGTATTATTATAATTACCCTACTATTATTTGGTATATTTTTACCACTCTAATAAGTAGTAATGGTTTCCTTATTCCTCCACTTTGACATCAATATGTATACTTAACCTTTTGTATCAAGTTAAACGCACTCATAGTCATTGCCACCCTAATCTTCGACAACCCCCTAATGATCATACTCCCTATATCATAACAGTAGAAACTGATAAATATATTGCCGCATATTACCTTTCAGTTTTACAAACTTGCATAACCCCTACCCCCAAATTATAAGCGATTTTATAGTCACTATTTGCCGTTTAGGTGTAACTAATCAAAATTACTCACGCCATAGAAAATAGACACCCCACAAACGATTAAAATAAATTACTACGCAGCAACAATACACCCCCTATTTAACCATAATACATATACCCCTGAATCTCAATTCTATGTTAAAGACCATATATAATCTTATATATCATACTATATATAACAAGATTCTCCTTATTTATTTAGAATTCAATAAGGCTTCTCCCAACATTCTATAATTCCTCTTAATCTTTTTCGTCCCTAATGAAACTTACGCTAGATGCCGCATCTTCCCAATGCTACCTAACACCTTATCTACTCTTCTTATGAGAAACATTAGGCTTCAAAATGCCCTTGAATAGAGTCCCTTCTATCCCCCAAATTTTGCCTGTATTCCATTATTCAATAAATGATCCATTTTATATCTACCAATATATAGCTTTGTGTCTTTATTTCACACTCTTGTTGTCCTACTGTATAAGTAGCAATAAGTATTGTTGAGATTGTCATTATCCGGATAAGTCTCCTCTTTTCCTTTTATATTAAGCTATATATATATATATATATATATATATATATATATATATATATATATATATATATATATATAAGGCTATATACTTATTAGTTCTTGAGATATGTAAAAAATAATTTATTCCGATTAAATATTATAACGGAAGTCTGATTTATGTATGAACCTGAAGAATCTAGAGTACAGTGGTACGATGTTAGACAGTGAAGGGGTACGATTTTAATGCTTCTCGTGTTAGTGGGCACAAGTGCTACGAGTTCATCAGAGTACATTCTATTAAAATTACTTGTAACACAAGTACACTACGAGTTTGTCTAAAATACATTCCATTAAAACACTTGTAAATATTTCGACGATGGGACAGAGGCTGAAGTTTGGTTGATAGTGTTAAACCTATTGAATTGGACATTCTTTTTTATATTGTTTATATGTTATATTGATGAAAACACTAGTAGAAGATGCATTAGCCCAAGTGTGGCAACAATACTCCATGCATGGGTAAAGGTTGATTTGCAGTGATAAAGGATTCTATCGTCTGAATAATGTTCTAGAGCGGTAGAGATTTCTACGTATTCTATCTTTGTATCCAGATTTTTATTTATATTAATAGGCACTGCTGGTGTTCATGAGAAATGGCAAAAAAATATAAGTAATTTAAACCATCTGTAACCATAAAAAAACCTTATCTCTATAGATAAACGTCTGCAGGGACTACTGAGTCACACGAAGCTGGAGATAATGGCGTTTCACCTCCGAAATCAACTCTATCCACGTGAACATAATTTTCTAATGATATATTTGCTGCAAGCATTGTAGCTATTTTTTGGGAGGGGGGGATTTTTCTATTTCTCAGTTCTCTTCTTAATAATTATATTTTGTTTATCTCTCATGTCGTGTAAGCTGCAATAGTTGATCGTAAAAAGCAAGACGTATTCGTATTTAAAAAAAAAAATTATAATAAATGAAAGATATAATGGTAAAATCGTTGGAGTAAGTGTTCTACTGTGTGCCAGAAAAAGTTTTCATAGGTCAGCGTTTGTCTGGACAGAAAATGTTTTCATATCTACCAGACAATTGCCTGCTTATACGAAAAATATCGGCACGCAAATGATTCAAGATATCTTTCGATCAATTGTTGAAGAATAAATATATATTCATAAAATATCGTAATCATAATATATATATATATATATATATATAAATGTGTGTGGATGTGGGTGTGTGCGTGTGTGCGCGTGTCTGTGTGTATATGTAAGTAATGTATGTACATATATATAGACAATATATATGTATAATGAACATGTATATATGATTTCTAATACAGTATATATATACAAATAATTAATAGAAAAATGCGTTTATGTGTTATAAAATGCAGGTATATTTTCATATATATATATATATATATATATATATATATATATATATATATATATATATAAATTACAATAAGTTTACCAAGGTAATCAAAATGGTAAACTTAAAATATATTATAAATATTAAAGAGTTAATATTTGCAAGCAAAGTAATCTCAACCAGATGGAAACGCTCAATAAAACCGAAAAGGAAATAGAGCTTATAATATGAACAAATGATTAATAAAACATGTTAAAAGACATCTTGAAAAAGAGTTAAAAACATATTTAATTTTAAAAAGGAAGCACAAGATAAGTGGATAGTCCTTAATCCGCGGAGTTTCGAAGAAATACTCTCCTTTTCATTAGAGGGCAGGAATTAGCAAAATGCGGGATCGGATTTTGCATGTAAAAGTATTTAATGAAACTACAAGTAAGTCACAGATCTTACTTGGTTAAAAAAAAGGGTGAGGTAAGGGGAATAGGAGGTAAAAGAAAAATGATAAAAGGATTTCACATGAATGGATAGTTCGGTGAAGGGTAAAAAATCCAAGAATGGTAAAATCCAAAACGGTCGAATTAAAAATTTCCAATCGAATGGATAAGTTCCAAATGGTCCAAAATGATCCAAACGGCAGAGTTCCTTGGAAAAAATCGCCAATGGAATGAATTCCAAAAAAATTCATTAAAAGGAAAAGCACTGGAGAGAATATTTAAAACACGTCTGTCAAGGCTGGAGGAATCAAGTAAATTAAGGTTTAAAAAAAAAAAAAAAAACGGAAAAGCGGTGAAAGTTTAAATTTGAAAACCAAGGTCAAACTGACCCAGACAAAAAGCGCGAAAGTTAGCGTTAATAATTAGGTCAACTTAGATATGCACGTGAAACTCCCAGAATTAAATTGGAATTAATTCCATAGGCGATTTTTTCCAAGGAACTCTGCCTTTTGGATTTAGGACTATCCACTTATCTTGTGCTTCCTTTTCAAAATTAAATATGCTTTTAACTCTTTTTCAAGATGTCTTTTAACATGTTTTATTAATCATTTGTTCATATATATATATATATATATATATATATATATTGATGTTTATATATATTGCCATTATATATATTTTATAGCATACTGAATAAAGCAATTTATTTATATTATCGACATTTTTTAATAACCTAATATATATATATATATATATATATATATATGATTTTATCCAGGACTATATATATATATATATATATATATATATATATATAAATATATATATATATATATATATATGAAAATATACCTGCATTTTAAAACACATAAACGTATTTTTGTATTAATTATTTGTAAATCAATCCATATACATATATATATATATATATATATATATATATATATATAGTGTGTGTGTGTGTGTGTGTGTGTGTGTGTGTGTGTGTGTGTGTGTGTGTGTGTGTGTGTGTGTGTGTGTGTGTGTGAGGAGAAAGAGTAGATTGAGATAAATAAAATCAGGACATTACATCATTTCCAAGAATTTAAACTCAACAATATTTGGCGTCCAATTTTTTCTAGAACGAATAGGAATATTTTATTTTATTTTGTTATTTTATGGATTCATAGTTGTTTTCAGATGCAGAACATTCATGTGTATGCCATATAAGTCAAATTATAACATCAATAATATTAACACTAGTAATAATATATTATTTCGAATCAAGTAAAATAAATGATAAACCAATAAAGTACATAAAAATGTACGTACAGATAAATCAAATCAATAATTGTAACTTGTATAAATGATTACAGTGTACAAAAACAAACTGAATAAATGAATAAAGAATAATAGTAATAATCAATACGCATTATCATAATAATGAAGATAGTATTTTTACTAGCGGGACTTGCAGAAATGCCACAGGGAACTGATATATATTTAATATATTGATGTTTGCATTCTGCAGGTATTCAGCGTAAATGGAGATGTTCTGATATTATTTTGTTAAAACTGTAAAAGAATTTATCTAAGCGAGCAGGGACGCTCAGCATAGCCGGATCGCTAAAAATTTTAATTCTTGCAGATTTCGTATTTATTATTATAGAGTTCTGTCGATTTTTATATATTATAAAGTTTTGATTTCAAAAATAAAATATATATATATATATACATAACTTGGGTTCATCGACGTGAATCGAAACTGAATCCCAAATATATATATATATATATATATATATATATATATATATATATTTTTATATATATATATATATATATATATATATATATACATTAGCAAAAGTATCAGCCCACATAAAATGGACTCTGATTTATGAAAGTATGATAAATTATGAAAAGGAAGGGTTGTAAAGAGATAGCTTCGAATTCGGGGGTATCAAAATCAAAGCAAAATATGATGAAAGTAAAAATAAAATAGATAAACCCCATAATTTATTATACCATACCCGTTCACACAGATGCGGTTCTATATTAAAATACCTTGTTAAACTTGTGACATATTTCCATTCTATGGAGGTCAGGCGCGTACGAACACCCTATAATTTTATCATACTATATTTCTTCAAACTGAAACATAATTATCAAAGTATGCTTACGCAGATATGAGAAGTCTTTATTAAAGTTTGTGCCTATTTCCATTCTATGAAGGCCAGGCGCGAACGCAGACCCCACAATTTTATTATACCATCCCTATTTAAGTTAAAACATACTTATCAAAGTATCCTTATGTACAACTATATCAAAAACACTTGTAAACGTTTTTTTTTTTATTTTTTAAATTTTTATTACCATACTTTTGGACCAGGCGCGAACGAAGACCCCACAATTTGAATGAACCACCGTTCTGGAGGATGAAACATATCCACTCCTGTGTCTCGATACATCTTCTATCATTATATGTAATTAGTTTTTAAAAATAGTCAACCAGATAGGAGTCTAATCGTGACCAGACACACAAACATTCAGCTTTATATATATATATATATATATATATATATATATATATATATATATATATATATATATATATATATATATTTTAATTACATTTTCACCCCAAACAAGGCAAATTGCCACTTTGGTGTAGGGGGCTACTATCAGGGGCAACAACTACTGGGGTACTATGTAGGGATTTGGGCAGCAAGGTGTCGGTTCACGTTACACTTGAACCTCTGCACGTCAGTACTGTTGGGGAAGCAGGGACCTGGAATGGAATTCCAGAGTCTTGCGGTTCTGGGGAAGAAACTATTGGAGTAAAAAGATCTTTTACATCTAGGGACCTCTACAGTGTGGGGGTGGGATCTAGTAGCCTGTCGGGTTTGTCGAGGGTGCTCGCGTCGTGGGGGCACAAGTGATTGCAGTTCATCAGAGCATTCACCACTAAAATACTTGTAGAACAGGCAGAGGGATGCAACATTTCGTCGATGGGACAGAGGCTGAAGCTTAGATGCCAGTTCAGGGCCTATCAGATTTGCGACTCTCTTTTGAACCTTGTCAAGGAGCGAGAGACTAGTAGCAGATGCACCAGCCCAGATGTGGCAGCAATACTCCATACATGGGCGAATGGTGGCCTTATAGAGGTACAGGATACTTTCGGGTGTTAGTAGTTTTCTAGCACGGTAGAGAGAGCCTACCTTTCTTGCAGCGGCCCTGGCAATGCCTTCAATGTAATTGTTCCAACTCATGTTTCCTGTGAACGTTAGGCCAAGGAGTTTGAAAGATAAAGAGTCGTTGGCCATTGCTATTGGTGGTAGAGAGGGTTTCTTGTAATTATTGAATGAAACTAGTTTAGTCTTGGCAGCATTGAACGCGACCAACCACTTTTGTCCCCATTCCACTACAGATTGGAGGTTTTCCTCTAGTGTTTCTGCCATTTCTTTAGAAATGTGTTCATTCGTCTTCCTGTCGTGTCTGCCATAGAGTGTAGTGTCATCAGCATATATACCCATCTCAGAGGCAATGTTGTCGGGGAGGTCATTTATGAATATCAGGAACAATAGAGGTCCAAGGATAGAACCCTGGGGCACTCCCGCATTTATATCATATTGTTTAGATGTGCGACCGTCGAGGACTACCTGGATTTTTCTCTTATCTAAGAAGGATTTAATTATGTTAAGTATTCTACCAGTGATACCGTATGATCTGATTTTACTGAGGAGACCCTCATGCCATACCCTGTCAAAAGCCTTAGATATATATAGAGCTACCGCTCTGCCTTCCCCCGCTTTGTCCAGTGATTGGTATATACGTTCAGAGATCACGGTGAGGATGTCTGCTGTGGAACGGGCTTGTCTAAATCCATATTGTTTGTCAGTCAGTAGTTTAGCATCTGTAAGATGATGGACTAGAGCATGGTTAATTATGGTCTCAAATATTTTGGCAAAAAGTGGGAGGAGGCTAATGGGGCGATAATTTGATGGGTCTGTCCTTTCGCCAGAATTCTTGAATACTGGTACAACAGAAGCAGTTTTCCAACAGCCCGGAAAGCAAGCTTCATTAAGACATTTGTTGTAGAGTTTGGAGAGAACTGGAGCTACTTCGGCTGAGCACTTTTTTAATAGCACAGCTGGGATAAGATCGGGTCCACATGCTTTTGAGGTGTCAAGGTTTTTTATGATAGCATGCACCTGAGCAGGGGTGGTTTTCAGATCGTCTAGTGTGGCGTCTGTCCGCATAGAAAAGTCAGGTAGGGGGTGGTTGGAAGGGTCCAGTGTGGAGTTTGAGGCAAACCGACTGGCAAGCATGTTAGCCTTATCGGTTGCTGAGGAGACAGCCTCGTGATTGTTGGTTAGTGGGGGAATTGTTGATTGCCAATTATTTACTACACTGTTGTAGATTTTCCAGAAGTCTCGAGTTCCTAGTTTTTGTGCTTCGATGCGCTTTTTAGTGGTTTCCGTAAATTCTCTCTTAGCTGTCGCTATTTCTTTCTTAACGTTATTTCTAGCTTCTATATACTTCAGTCTGTTTGAACTGGACTTATGTCGGTTAAACCTACGGTATGCATGCTGCTTTTGAGTAATGGCAGTTGCACAAGTCGACGTAAACCATTGGGGAGAGTGGGGCTTACTATAAAATTTCCGCATGGGAACATGCGCTTCGATTGCAGTTTTGAACCAGTCAGTGGTCTCGTTTGCACACTGTTCAGCAGGGAGAGAGAAAATATTTTTCCATGGAGCATCTCTAATTAGTTCCCTGATGGCTTCCCAGTCAGCCTTATTATAATATCTCGTTGTTTTGAGCACTGGCTCTTCAGTTTTGGGTCTAGAGTTTAGGGCGATTTCAACCATTATCACTGCATGATCAGCGTTCCCGAGTGGGCTGTGGGCCTTCGCTATGCAGTCATCGGGAACTGTGGTCAAAAACAGATCTAGAAGTGATGCGTGTTGTTCTTCCTGGTCAGGGAAACGGGTTGGAAACGTAACAATTTGTGATAGGGAGTGAGATATAGCGAAGCTATGGGTTGTGCTGCCCGCTGCATCTGTGTGAGTAGAGAATCCAAGCCAGTTTTTGTGGTGGACATTAAAGTCACCAAACACATGTATTTGTGCGCTAGTGTCGAGGGACAGTGCCGTGTCTATGCTGTCAGATACTTTGTTTATTATGGAGTAGTCCTGAGCCGAGGGAGAGCGGTAGAGAAAATAATAGTAGCTAATACTGTGTTGCACGTTTAGTCTAAAGCACATAAAGGCTTGATCATCTGTTTATAGGTTTGTTTCTCTAGTCAAGGGAAGGGTATTACGAATGTAAACTCCAAGTCCGTGCATATGTCTGTCAGAGTCCTTACGGCAGAGTGGGAGATATCCAGGCATGTTAAAGTGGTTAGAGGGAATGGAGGAGTGTAGGTTAGTCTCACTTAGTGCTAAGATATCCGGCGTATTTGTTAAGAGAAATGCTTCAACATCAGCTAAGTTAGTTCTAAGCCCACGGATATTTGTGAATGAGAGCCTCAAGGGAGGAGGCAAGTTGAATTTGTTTGTCCCTAATCCTGGTTTAAGCTTATTTTTAGATTGTACTGTCGTCATATTTTTTTTAAGAGTTTCGGTAAGGGGGAGCTAAACAAGAGGTTATGCGGAGCTTCAGACATGCATCACAAGTAGACCATCAGCTGACCTTTCTCCAATTAGGATTGTGGCCTCAGGAAAGCCCACCGGGGATGAGTGCAGGGTCCCTTTCCATGCGCGTCATGGCACTGCAAACAACCCGATATTATTCAACTGTTGATGGAGCAGCCGCTCTAAGCGCTACCAAAGAGTTAGGGCTCCTGTACTACCAGTCGGGAACAGCAGCCAGGAACTGTCAATCCGGTACCCTCAACCCTTTAGAAGAAGGTCAACCCAATCTAACCGCTCAGGCATATCTTATACTCAAGCACTCCCAAATGTTCAGTTTTAGGGGTGGGGCATGCTGGGAATGGGGAAGAACGGCGTTCATTGCCCTAGCCAGGAAACAAGATCTACCGCTGGGTGTTTCTGTCGAATCACTGAGATAGTGTCTCTGCGCTTGACTAATAGGCAAAGAAGGAGTATGGAAGCCGGGCAATAGACAGAGCCTATCTACTCCTTAAGCAATTTAGGTTTGCAAACCGGTGAATTTGTTTGAGTCACCAGCTCTAGGAAGGTTGTCATCCAAGACTGAAGAGGCCTCTCTCCCCTTTGGTTTAGTTTCAGAGTTTTCCTTCTCCTAGACGGATGATCTGGGAAGACCTACTGGGTCCGTCAGCCCTGAGAGGGTTTTCTCCGCGCCTAGGTTCTAATCCAGGTATTTCTGCGACCCCGCGTTGTTAGTGTTACTGGGTTAGTTTGTGGGGGATTATATCTACTGATTAGTTACACTCCTCAAAGTGATTTAGGGGCATGCTATTTACTTGTTAATGGATAAAGGGGGTGGGTGAAGTTCATGCAGTGTAAGCGTCTATGTTTGTAAGAGGGCTTGTTAGGGAGGAGATAATGTGATTTTAGTCGTACCTTTTTTTTTTTTTTTATTAATGTTAGCTTAGGTCTAGTATAGTGTTACAGTATGAGTAGGTATTAAGAATTGAGCTACGAGTTGTGCCCGAGCTATTTTAGATGATAGGAGGGTTAAGATGTAAGTGCAATATAGCATGGATAAGACAGCAAGTATTGAGTCATGCGTAATTAGGTGAATAGATATATATGGGCAGGTTTTCAGTAGGTGCGAATAGAGTTGGAGTTGTAGGTATTTTTTAGTAAGAGTCATGGGGCGTTTTGCATAACAAGGAGTGTCGTTTCAATAACGTAATTAATCGTTGCAAAACTCGAGACAGTTGTGTAGTGCATATCGCTTTGTTTCTGGGTACTTTGGCTGTTAAGTACCTGCCTTTGTGTGCATAGGCTGTTAAGTCCCTTACTGGATAGGAATGAGCTGTAATGCATGCCTTAGAGGTAGAAATGTATAGATGTTTAGTGATGGTTATTAAAACAGTTTGCATGTGAGGGATTAGGGGCTGGAAGTTAGCGATTCAACTACAGATGCGGAGCAATGTGGGAGTTTAGTGGCGGATAGGTTGGAAGGAGTAGATTGTTAGCGTTCAAGAGAAGAGGGGTTATTTATATACAGATGGATTTCCATTAGGATTTTTTAGTTACAGGTAAGGTTTAGTCTGAAGAAGGGAGGAAATTTTTTTTTTTTTTTATGCATGCAGGTAAGACAAACGCAATCGTCTTGGAGGTAAAATGTATAGGATTTCGTAGCTAGCTATTAGGTTTTTCCCTCCCAGTTATAGGGACAGCTAATTCGTTGGGATTTGGAATTGTAGTCATTAAGGTCAGGCGCAGAGTGTTGCATCTATTCAGAAAATTAGCCCTAGTATCACAGCTGGGATTATGTATATTGCAGTTAAAAATATAGTGCCAGTCAAATTATGAGACACGTGCAGTGGTTTGGTATGGTGTGGGAATCATGGAGGACACTTACATACAAGCAAGCGTACGGTGATTGCATATATTAAGTATACTACTTATATAAAGTTCTTCTGTCTTCTATAGTAGAAAGAAAGGTGGTCCTAGCTCTTCTATATTCTTGCATAGGCTATTCGTTTTCGAGTAGAGTTCTTCTGACCTTAAAAACGGCTCGCGTGGGACTAAGTGTTAGAGACCATTTTTACGCATATGTAATTAAAATGCATTAAATAAATACATTTAAAGAGGAGGTATACACAGTTGGTAAAAGCAAAAAGAGAAATAAATAAACAAAGTGAATAAATAAATAAAAAATAAAGTAATAAGAAACGACTCGCATGGAAGCAAAGAGTTAAAGACAATAAAGAAAGGGATACTGTGATAGGGCCAAAAGCTAGAAACCTGGTGAAGAATTAGGCAGCAAGATTTTCTATTTATTTCCTCCCACGGCAGGAAGATTTGATACAAGGTCAGGAAAGTGGGATTTGAAAAACCAGCATCCTAGAGAAAGGGCACTCTGGCTGACCAAAAAATGCCCAGGTAGCCCTGTCAGTATTCCCCAGTAAGGGCACTTCATGCAATTAGCAATAAAGTAACATTTTCTCAAAAAGGGAGACGAAAAAGCCTGAGAGGGTAAACCTTCTAGAAGTACACAGAATAAGCCAACTCAACAACAGCGTAAACCGCCGGTCCGATCTTAACCCTGAAGTACGATCAGGGAAATAGGAAGCAAAGGTAAATGGTCCGAGGACAGAAGATATCAGAAGAGAAAATCTGGCACCTACAGTGAAGTGATGGGATTTTATGACTAGTCTGATTGGTTGAGAGTATTTATGTTGGGAGAGGAGGACAAGTGCAGTAAGTTCATCAAGAGCACACTTTGTGGAAGTACTCTAGGGTTATAATCAAGATTCAGTTCTGGGATTCGAGAAGGAGTGAGTCACTCTCGACAACAGCACATTTCTGCCCTCTTCTTTTCCAATCGACCACACTTGGCCTCTCGCCACCAATGTCACACCGCACAATCCGAACGTCAGCAATACGAAATTCTTTTCAAGAGAAGATGTTCATGATTCTTTTCTCTCTGCTCCCCCAGGGAATTTTTCCCAGCTTTTATATCCTCCTATCTAGAAAAAAAAAAAAAAAAGGAAGAGACAGGAAATAAAAATAGCTTCTCCCATCATGCTCTGCCTTCCCAAGATGCCCTTCACATATACAAATATATATATATATATATATATATATATATATATATATATACTACTTTAGTCCCTTCGGTTATAATCGAAACCGAAACCAAAACTCATGAGGAATTATTGATAGAAATATTTATAAAAATATAGATGACTTAAGTGCCATCAGCTATAATCGAAACCGAAACCAAAATTATGAAAAATTCTTGGTAACATTATTTATTACAATAAATGGAAGTACTTACAATTAAACGACCCGGTTGTAAGTGTGACACAGAAAATAACACACACGCTATCGTATTAATATACAGATTATTAATTATGTTCAGCACAAAACATATGAGACATATAGAATATTGTACATAATTTATATGCCATTGAAAGACCAATAATATTTAAGACAGAAGTGTAGTGTATTTGCAGGAGTACAGTGTGTTAGTGAAAGTCTTACTCCGATACTATGATAGCCACCAATGATTGCTGCTGTGAATAATACGATAGTTTGTCGTAACTCTGTTCATAGTCTCTGGAGTAGTCTATCTGCATACGAAATAAGATATGTCACCATCACACGTAATATACTCATTGTTAGCGTTTCTTCATGTAGAATCAATACTATTTTTCTTTCAGCTTTATTTTAATAGAGTAAATTTACGATTATATTTTATGTGATATTTTTTTAATATTAAAACGCCATCTTGCATTTTTTTTTCGTTATGACTCAATCTTTTCCAATTTTTCAATCTCAAATTTATTTAATGTCTGAGATCTTTTTTTACAAGGTGGTCACCATTAATCAAGACCCAGAAGCCACTCAGTGATAAGGGTTATTGCGTGTACAGTACGTTAGTGTTGAGATTTGATAAAGTGTCTACTCAAGGGGGCGGTTATTCAGGAACATGTTTATGTTGGACTTGAAGACATCCAGGTTCTAGTCAGGTGGGAAATAGGCAAACGGATTAGAGTTCCACAGCCGTGCACTTCTAAGAAAGAAGCTTTGTTCTTGGAATCTACGTTTTGGTTTTGACACAGATAAAGAGTGGGGAAAATTTTTACGTTGGTTTCAGCTAGACTGGTGTTTTTCGTGAAAGATCGGGGAGGGGGACTTAGACGGGCACTTACCATGGAAGTAACGATAAAACAAAGACAGGTTCGCAACCTGTGGGAGAGAGGTTGCAGGGAAGAGAAAAGGGCATCCCCCACTAAGCCACGAAGCCTATTTTGTACTCTGTCAGCATAGATGTCAACGAATGATTTAAGTATGTGTTTTGGGAGATCATTGATGTAGATCAGGAGAGAGTTGGTCCTAGGATGGACCTCTGAGGGGCTCCAGCATTACTACTGGGGGCCTTTGATTTCTGCCCATCAACCACTACTCTTATGAGCCTATCAGGGAGAGATAATTTAATTATCGAGAAAACATTTCCAGTTATACCATAGCTGGAAATCTTGTGAAGTAGGCCCTTATGCCATACCTTATCGAAGGCTTTTGATATGCCTATAGCAATTGCCTTAGAGAGGAAGTCTTTGTCGAGAGATTCATTAATCCTATGAGATATAACCGTTAGCACATCTAAACCATATTGTATTTCACTAAGAAGGTTATTTCTGCTGAGGTCGTTGACTACTTCTTTATTTAATATGGATTCCAGCAATTTACTCATGACACACAGGAGACTTATTGGTCTGTACTGAGAGGGAGATGACTTTTCACTTGACATCTTAAATACAGGGCATACTGGCGAGGTTTTCCAGGATGCAGGGAAGTACTTCTCTTTAAGGCAACGCTTAAACAGTTTTGTAAGTATGGGGGCTAGTTCTGGTTGAAGCTGTTTCAGCACTATAATTGGAATGCCGTTTACTGAAATCAAGGTTATTGATTAGCTTAGCGACCTCACGCATAGATATTTGCATGCTGCATAGCGTGTTGTCTGTTATAGGAGGAAATACGGGGAGTTGATGACCTTCGTCTTGTAGGGTAGAATTAGCTGCAAAGTTCTTGGCAAATAGCCTGCCCTTGTCTGATGCTGACGAGATGACCTCATGTCCATTGATGATGGTTGGGATAGAACGCACGTTTCTGTTCAGGATCCTGTTTGCTATTTGCCAAAACTGGTGGGAACTAAGCCGCTGTTCAGCAACTTTGGATTTAACGGACTGAGCATATAGCTCTCTTGCATTTTTATTACTCTATTATATTGGTTGTTGGCGGTCCTGAAAGCAGCTCTAGTCACAGTGCATCTATTACGTTGGTAGCTATGGAAAAAGCGATTTCCGTGCGCGATGGCAGCAGCACATTCTTGGAAGAACCATGGCTGGCTGTTAGGTTTTTGTTGGAATTTTTTGGATGATATGAATCGGTAACCATTCGGTCAGGTTCAGACCTGACTGAATCGGTAACCATTCGGTCAGACCTGACCGAATGCTTACCGATTCATACCATCCCAAACATTCCAACAAAAACCTAACAGCCAGCCATGGTTCTCCCAGGAATGTGCTGTTATGGAGGACACATCCTTTTTAACATGGAATGTAGGAATAGATATGATATAACTGTACGGAAACTATCCCAGTTAGCCGTATAGTATCGATATACCGTACGGTGGAGAGATACGTCTGAAGACTTATTGCATTTCATTTTTAACTTAACTGATACAACCGAGTGGTCGGAAGATCCCAGAGGGGACAGAACGGAACATGAACATAGCAAGGGGAAGTTGTGAGAAAAAGGTCTAGAAGGCTAGCGTACTGACCGGGAATATCGGGCACACGGATGGGTTCCTGAACAATCTGGGTGAGGTCATAGGCAATGGCGCAATCATGACAGAACCTCCCCTCATCACCTGTCTTATTCGAGTGGGTCAGCCATTCCACATTGTGGACATTGAAGTCACCACAAATGTGGATGTTAGCCGAAGGATGAGCAGAAAGGAGGTGGTCAATTTTCTCATATATGCTCTTAAAGATAGTAACTCCGCTGTTGTGGGGGCGATAGAGGGCAAATATAAATGCAGTGGTGGAAGCAAGTGCAACCCGGAAGCACATATAAGATAAATTAGGGTCTTCACTAGAGATATCCCTACCACATGGAAAACCATCTTTAATGAAGGCACATATTCCATGGCCATGACGATCTTGCAGGTCAGATTTAGACGTTAAGTTTGAGTAGCCTTTAATTATGGATTCGTCTAGGGAAGTGGTTGGCCCTATTCCAGTTTCACTTAGAAAGAATATGTCCAGTTTCGTCTCCTGTAATTAGGTTTCAACCTCTGGAAGGTTGGAACGTAGACCCCGGATGTTGGAGAAGGCGACATGGTAGTAGGGGTCTAAAAAAATCACCTATTTGAAATGAGGACTTAGGGACAAATAAGGAGAAGCGAGAGTACCGAGAGCTGCCGATAACGCATCCACAATGCGTTGTCTACTCTCCATTAAATACAAAGAGGGGGTTTAAGGGACATTATTAATATTTACTTAGTATAAGTCCGAGTCTCTAATTCGAAATTAAAGATATTTGAAGAAAGATAAATTCCTCTCCCATGTTTACGAATGAAATAAAAAAATACATTACTATAATTTCCACTTAAGGTATTAAGCTTTTTCTTATCCAGGAGACACCTTCAAAGAATTATAACAAGGATTTTAAGCACCAAAATAAACTTTTAAAATAACGCGGCGAGTTTTACGTGTTGCCATATTCATTAAACATTTCTTATTCAAAAGACACCTCTAGCGTGGTCGAAAACTTTTCGTTCATTGATTCGCTTTCGAGTTTGTCCTTATGGCAGACTGGGTGGGAGAGGATTTCGGTTATATTTATACAGAAAAAATTAAGTAGTAAATCCTAAAAACAATTTTTTTCTTTTTATTTATAATTTTTTCCTTATATTTATAATTAACAGATCATAGCGTGATTCACGTTTAATTTGGATATTTATATTTAATAATCGTACTTAAATATTTCCTACTTCGCCATATCTATAAAAACGTTTTATTTACTCTGCATCACGTACTTTTTTTGTCCCATTCGATTATACTTAAAGCATTTTTTCCTTTTATATGGGTAATGTTTGTGCCAATATGGCAGTCAGCAAAGGAAAGGCGGTTTACGTTGACATTACTTTTCTTTTTATTATCAAATTTAGCTGGTGAAGGACGTTTCTTATTGCCATGAAGTTTTCTGATATAGGGCATTTCGCATTGTTCAATAATTGTAAATCTTATCGCCTTTTAATGAACTGTTGGCAGTCCTGTATGATATGATGCGGCATATAAATATTCTTCGTTTGTCAGTTTTATTAAAGCCTATTCTTCTATTTCTGTATTCGATACTAATTATTGCGGAAACATTTAACACTTGAGCTTGTTATACTCGACTCCATTAAACTGAGGCCATTGTTTATTAAACGCGCTAGTAAAAGTAGTGTAATTTTCGTCGTTTTTTCTTTGTCAGATTCATTTAATATTTTAAACTTTTCTTAAAAAGAAACTTTTAAAGCTAAACAATTTAGCCGATAATAGTATAGGCTCGCAAAATATAAATTTGCTAAATTTTGTAGAAAGTTAAAACTTACAAATTTAGTAAGTTAACTGTATTTAATTCCCTTTAAAGCAAACAATTCTTTTTTAAAAGCAAATTAAATATAAAGTAAATTAAAAATAAATTTGATATGACCCGATGAAATCAATTTAACAAATTAGATCTTATGAGTCTAGAAAGATATATTTAAATATATATATATGCATATATATATATATATATATATATATATATATATATATATATATATATATATATATAGTAAGTTATAAAATATATATGGCGAATGAGCTACACTGAATATTCTGCGTTTCATCATTTCACAGGATAAAATTTACTCTAGGATAGAGATACAAGATAATTTTAAAAACTAACAATAACAATAGAAAACAAACAAATAAATAAATGAATAAATAAATATGCATATACATAAACTATAACACCCCCACACACACACACACACATATATATATATATATATATATATATATATATATATATATATATACGAACATATAAAAAATTAACCTAGATTAAAAACAGGTCAAGACACTAGATATCTACGCTAAATAGCACACACAAAGGGACGGGTCAACCGGAGGTCAAAATGGCCTTTGTCCTATAAGTTCCTGCTCATTGGTTGATTAGGAAGTGCGTGATGAATACTAGAAAGCTTATTGGCTAACTAAAAACTCAATAGAAGGTGCGTATATAAAAACGCGAGACAACCACAAAAAATCACGCATAAGCCTTAAGAATCCTAGAGTGCATGAAACGCGGAATATTCAGTGTACCTTAATCGCCATATATATTTTATAACTTAATAACTAGCTCTACTTACGCATTGAGTACTGTTGAAGTAAATACTTAAAGTTTACGCATAAATTTATACTTTCGTATATTAATTTATGTGAGTAAATGAAGTAGTTATATATATATATATATATATATATATATATATATATATATATATATATATATATATATATATATTAGTGGCCTGACAAGGCCACAGGGGAGAATATATATATATATATATATATATATATATATATATATATACATATATATATATATATATATATATATATACTTAGTTCAGTGATAAGAACAAAGTGATCACCTGAAGACGACAGAGTATCTATGCGTTAACCGCGATATGTTTACAAATGTGTAATAAAATGCGTGTGTGTGTCGATTTTTTTTGTATATTTTTTAATTATGATTAAATATTCGGTATCAATGTGTCTTACTTAGCAGTAAAAAGAAGTAGTTTCCCCTTGGAAAGATCTAGATATGTTTTAGATATAAACAAAAGAAATGAGTGTTTGATTAATTTTATTTTACTTGCAAAAGAGTAAATCTTATAAGCATACGTAAAATAAAAATAAATAATTATATAAAAGTGTTAATTCTTAATCTATATACTCAACGATAGATCTACAGGCATGAAATTTTCTATATAAAGTATTACAGCGTGCGGAAACTTTTTTAATCTATTTTAATCCAGTAAAAAAGCTGCTAATATGTCACAATTGAAAAAAACAATGGTACGTATAGTTTATCGGATTTTTATCTGTCAAATATTTCACGAACGCGCATGCGTGAAACTTTCACATGACAGATTAATTATGTCTTAGTTTCGTAATAATTATAATATAATATTTATGCGTATTTTATTATTTTACAACCGAACAACGCCGGGCGGCCTGATAGTATATATATATATATATATATATATATATATATATATATATATATATATATATATATATATATATATATATATTTATATATATATATATATATATTAGGTATTCATTTTAATATTACCAATATAAAATAGAATACATTTTTGTAAGAGCTCAACTGTGCATTGTTTAAAGTATAAACGCCGACAATTTTACTTAACTATAAGGGGTAAGTTCTCCTTTACTGCATAAAAATATGGATGATAAAAGCATAAATATTGAAAGTATTTAGATAAAAAAAATGCGTATAAAAAACACAAAAACGAGATTATCTAGAAAAAGATTTAAGAAATCTTGAAGGAAAATATAAAAACGGGAAGAGACGGTAGGCAGTAGTTATCACTGTGAAAATATAATGGAGTGAAAGTTAATACTATAAATCATTTTGTAATTAAAAATTATACATCAGTCTTGTTAATATATTAATACAACTAGTTAGATATTAATCAAATTAGTTATAATAAAATGTTTAAACATCACATTTTTACATGAGGATTAATACTTTATATTATTTTAATTAATCGGATTACAATTCTTCTCTTGTGTATTATCGGCTGAAACGTTGTGAGAATAACACTCAAGATGAGAACAATAATTCGAATAATCTAAATAATTTAAATCATCAATCCTTATCTCAAAAACATTGTTAGACATCACAATTTATTGTATAACTCACGATGATATCTTATGAAATCCAACGTCGTCAGAAAAAGATATTAACGAAACGCTATACAACTTATTTGTCTTTATGTATGTATCTCTTAATTACTTAGTCTACCTATCAATCTCTCATTATATAAATTTATATAATTTATCTAAATGCTTCTAAGTATCTTTCAGTTCTCCAAACATAGAGAGAGTAAAGATCTGGATTCATGGGCGAGCGACATGTGAAAAATATATTTTAGCATAATTTGATCTTGTAAACATCTTTTTATTTTTATTTAATATTTTTCCAACTGCTACCATGTTAGCAAAGTTTTGAATCTTATAAAGAGTAGAACTTGGGCTTTGTCTGTGAGTGACGGCACCAGAAAACGTTCAGTCGCAGATGTTTGATGCCGAGTAGCTTAATGGGTAACCAATTACCCAGAAAAAAATGTGAACAGTTTTTTCCTTCGTTTCAAAGAAACGGGAAGCGTTCAAGACTGCGTTTTTGATGAAATGATAAAACTGATCCTGAAACATCTGCAGAAACTTATAGAGACATGTGGAAGGTAATACACGTACTTTTTTTTACTAAAAGTGCTATAGGAAATTAATATATCATATCGTTTTATTGCTCACATTTTTCCTCATTTTATTTTATTTAAAGTTCGCCTAAAAGATTTCAAATCAGATTTTCACTATTTCAAACCTTAGTCTAGATACGTAAAAAATGTAATATAATTCTGCTTGCGTGTGCTTATTCATGCTTTGTCCGCTTACTGATGCGTGTATTCACATATTTAATTTCACGGTTGTTATGTTTCGTCCAGACAGCCATTTTCGCTTTTCTTACTAATTTCAACGTGAGATTGAAAGTGTTTAACATCATACTGTTCTTTTGGTGTAAGTCTTACGCCAGAAGAACAGTATGATGTTAAACACATAATGTAAGACGTAATGTCGCACACAAACAGCCGAAATACACACTTGTACTCAATTTCTCATAACAGACGCATAAAAAGTGTTTTCAACACAATTTACTCTCATTCTTAGCATCTCTTCATTTATCATTGGTGAAAGTGTCAATAAAAATAAACTTTTGAATCAATAAACTTTGTAATTATTTCCTTTATGGTGTTTTTTCTTCAACATGATGACACTGCATGTTTGTAATTAGAATGTTGATATATACCTACGACAAGTATTATCATAAAGCTGCGTTACATGAGGAAACTAACCACATAATTGATCCCAAACGATAACTAAGTACTCCAACCAGAGGGCTTATGGAAAAACCTTTACCAATATAGAAAAATATGTGCTTTTGTGTAGTTGTTTGCATCTATATAATCTGGAAAACCTATCTCTATAACGAAGAATATAAACTTATAAAATATATTTTTATTCTAGTATTGAGGAAAAGATAAATCACCCAAACGAAAGAATGACAAACATCAAAATCAAGTTCATATATAGATATGAAAACTATAGCACCTTTATTTTAATTATATAAATAAGTCTGTATATTCATCCACTGACTATTTATTCGACCATATGAACATATATTTTATAAATAAGCAAGTAAATAAATAATTTAAAATCGAGATATAAATGAACGGAAACAAAGATGACGAATTAAAATAGATTAATAAATAAATAGAGCTTATCAATAAAATAGATGATAATGAAGTCGCATCCAGGAAAGAATAAAAAACAACCATAAAACTAAAATAGGGAAGTAACAGCGATGAGAGTATAATATAACTTCAGATCAAAGCGAAAATGTAAGCCAATAAACAACCGCCAAGTAAAAACATTATAAATACGTTCCCGCTGGGGCAGCTTGACCACACGGGGTCGTACGTTTCCCTATTCATTCACACCCACCCTTACCTTCTTACTTCACCACATCTCCCTGCAAAACCTCTACTGCTCACATTCACAAAGTATACATCCTCGTTTATTTCAGAGCGTGAATATATTTTATAAAAAACGAATGTAATCTTGACTCTCATTTTAATATCACCCCTTTTTTCGTCGAATGAAGTCTTTTTTAGAACTGAGATTCCATTGAAACGTGTATGTACATATGTAACCAATACTTTTTGTATAATAAACAGATTAATATATATATATATATATGTTTATATATATGCATATATATAATATAATATAAAGCTGTGTGTGTGTGTGTGTGTGTGTGGTCACGAATAGGCTCTTATATGGTTGACTATTTTAAAAAAAACTGATCACATATAATGATGGAAGATGTATCGAGAAACAGAAATGGGTATGGTTGATCCTGCAGAACGGTAGTTCATTAAAATTGTGGGGTCTTCGTTCGCACCTGGTCCATAAAGTATGGAAATAAAAAATTAAAAAATTAAAAAATTAAAAAAGAATGTTTACAAGTTTTTTTGATATAGATGTAGATAAGAATACTTTGATAAGTATGTTTTAACTTAAATAGGGATGGTGTAATAAATTGTGGGGTCTGCGTTCGGTAATGTAAATAGGCACAAACTTTAATAAAGACTTTTCATATCTATCTTCGTAAATATACTTTGATAATTATGTTTCAGTTTGAAGAAATATGGTATAATAAAAGTATGGGGTGTTCGTTCGCACCTGATCTCCATAGAATGGAAATATGTCTTAAAGTTTAAAAAGCTTTTTTTTAATATGGACCACAGAATATTGTGATAAGTGTTTCAGTGTGAACAGGTATGGTAAAATAAATTATTGGGTTTATCTATTTTAGTTTTACTTTCATCATATTTTGCTTTGGATTTGATATCCCCAAATTCAACCCAAATTTAAAACCGTTCCTTTTCATAACCTATCATACAATCAGAGTCCATTTTCTGTAATTTTTGGACCCAGTCAACGACGACGGGTAATTTTGCTAGTATATATATATATATATATATATATATATATATATATATACATATATATATATATACACACACACACATATATACGATCTCTCTCTCTCTCTATATATATATATACATACACACACACACACACACATATATATATATATATATATATATATATATATATATATATATATATATATATATGATTTGATTTCCAAAAGTTTTCCCTCATTCCCATCACTTCCCTTATCAGTAAAACATCTTTTGAATGCATCCAACTGCTTCGACCTTTCATTCGTCCGGATAGCTTTTCCGAAAGTCGCTTTCGCATTTACACATGGTAAAAGTTCATATGAATCCAACACACGGTGTCGATCTCTGCGCGTTTCACCTCCGAAATAGTATTCAAAGAGACTCGCGTGTTTTGTAAACCGCACACAAAACTACCGAACACAAAATAAAAGAAAATAAAACAAAACTAAACAGCTTTATCATAATCTGATCGCGTGTTTTTGAAAATAACTGCTTAATAGCGATCCTATCATGATATACGTCCCTATAGGATAAACATTTAATTTATCATAAACCAATCGACTGAAAGCGATTGCATGCGAAAATGAGGCTCGTAGCACGAAGATGAAAATGAAACGCTTTTTATACACGAGCGCATATATCGTATTTAAATACTTTGTCCTTTGAAAGTTTTTCTTTTGGGTGTGCGACTTCGTGTCTGTCATCATCAATACGAGATAAATGAAAGAATCCATGCAGAGATGTAAGAGGGAACTTCTTCTGCTGGATTAAAACCTGGCGACTGTAAATATAGACATACTGCGCTCTGGACAGATAAGACATTGGAAATCATGCAGTCGATTTGACACACTGAAAGCCACATATTGCGACAAAATTTGAGTAAAATAATTAGTTGTCTTACCACGTCTCTCTTATACTCTCTCTCACTCTCTCTCACTCTCTCTCTCTCTCAATCTCTCTCAATCTCTCCTTCGCAATTTCTCCCTCTCTCTCTCTCTCTCTCTCTCTCTCTCTCTTTCTTTAGTCGGGCTTTCGCAAGCGAGCATGTGCGTGTTCTCACTTTTCTCGCTTTAATTTGTATGAGCTGTTTTACTGTTTATAATTTATTCATAACATTCTACTTTATATTAAGCACATTTTAAAATATTTGTTTAAAGTGCATTATATCAATATATTTTAACTTTTATATATATATATATATATATATATATATATATATATATATATATATATATATATATATATAAGAGTAAATGGTAGTTTGCTTGAAGTATTGCTGCTAAAGGATATATGGCGGTTTTAAAAGCCAAAAGCAATGCGGAAAGGACCGGAATCATGAGAGTAAAGAAAAGAAAAACAAAAAAAACAAATAGCCGGGTATGTTTGAGTAGAGAAATGTCTAACTGTTCATTCATCTATCAGTTCTCCCCTCGTTGTATAATTATTTTTATTTAATTAATTGTTTGTTTGCAAAATAATTATACAAGGGGTTAGGAATTATAGATGAATAAACAGACATTTCTCTACTCAAACATACCCATCTATTTACATTAGAACGCAACACATTACTATTAATAACATGGAATTCGAGACGAGTAGCAACTTATTAAAATGCTGATATAGCGCAAGATTGCAAAACTTTTTATAATATTAGCTGACTGACCCTTACATTTTAGAGTTTTATAGATTGAAACATAGTAATAAAAATACTAATCTTTATATTTATGTTCCTGTGTAGTAAAATATAGAATGACATCTCCCTTTTAAGAAGTGTAATCCCTGGAATGATTAATAAATACAACCATTAAATTATATTCGCTTTATGTATGACGTGTCTACAGTGTCTCAATCTTTAAATATTCAGAAGGATTTGTTTAATCCCTTCTTATTCATATATGGGAACACTGTGTTCGCTGTTTCACCAGAAGAGCGTGTGATCCCTAATGTGCTTTTCGCCCAAAGACTGCAATTGAAACCTGTTGAACAAGGAAACGGTCACAGACTTAATTTTTACATCAAATAATGTTACAGGCAGAACTGTTTATGGATTATATAAACGGTTCTACAGGCCTTTTTAGTATCATGTATGATAAATGATGCTATATAACATCATTCAAAATAAAATTGGTAAATATCCAGATCCGCTACAACAGAACACCGACCACTCTAATTTGTTTTTTTATAGGTAATTGGGGTCGCTGACAACGAATCTGATAGTCAAACTCGGGGCAAATTTACCGTTTGCATGGTATTAACTCTGAACCCACGAACTACTTCCCACCATTGTAGCATAAACGACGGCTTCACCAAACAAACTACATTGGGTTTTTTTTTCCAGAACATAGAATTTTCTAATTTTCAAAAATACATTATAGCACTTTTTGGGTGGAAAATTTAAAATTAGCTGAAAAAGAAATAAAACAAGAAAAGGAAAGCACTCCCAGTACGGGGGGTAATTTATCTGGGTTTTGTTTTTCCTGGGACATAGAATTTTCAAAAAGTAACGCACCGACATTTACCAATCAGAACACCATTTAACATTTTTCGAAGATTTTACTGTTTACATTGGGGGCACGAGCGATGGGGGTGTGTTGGGGCACGCGCGCCAACACCACAACCGCCACCCCCACCGCTCGCGCCCCCAATGTAAACAGTAAAATCTTCGAAAAATGTTAAATGGTGCTCTAATTGGTAAATGCCGGTGCGTTACTTACGGAAAAACGGTTAACTAAACTTCAGAAGCACCTATTAAGCCACATAAGTTCTGTAATTGAATTCCCCTCCCGCAAAAAAAAGAATGAAAAACATAAAGATGTTTGGTGCTTATGTTTTTGTAAATTGCATTAATAAAAAAAAGTTAACCCAATTTGTTGTACTTTTCTTTAACTGTAAGTCATTAATAAATGTCAATCCGTAATGTTTTGATTGGTACGCCATGTGAGAAGGTAGTATTCTAGGTGAAGCAAGCCGTCATTCATGCTGCAGCGCGCGCGTAGCGTAAACGGAAGCTGCAAAATGGTGGAAAGTAGTTCGTGGGTTCAGGGGTTAATATCATTCAAACGGTAAATTTGCCCCAAGTTCAACTATCAGATTCGTTGTCAGCGACCTCAATTACCTACAAAAAACAAATTAGAGTGGTCGGCGTTCTGTTGTAGCGGATCTAGATATTTACCATAAAATTATATATATTTATATATATATATATATATATATATATATATATATATATATATATATATATATACTAGACTACCCGTGATCCGTTGGGTCAGTATGTTATATAAGCTATGGAATTCATGTATGAGCGTGACACTTGTGACGTAAAGAAAATGGCTTTTTTTATATAACAGAAACATTGCTATGAAAGTATAATAAAATGAAAAAAAAGAATATAGATAGATTTTTATGAGTCGTTCTGTTTATTATAATTGATTATTTAAAAAAAAAATTACAGTTACTGAATTACTAAGTTACTGAGTGGTTGACCATACTTATAGGTATATGTGCACCGAATAGATACCATAATACTTATTATAGTTAAATTCAAATTTTGATACATTTTTTTTTAAATGAAATTGTTAGTTGCAAAAACGACTCTTTGATGCAAGCATTGTAAATGTCAACATCATTTCCTCTCTTTATGACTGGTAGTAGTTGCCTGAAGTCACCATTGCACACCGTCAATATCCTTCCGAATGTTTCATTGTTTCTACATATATCCTTAAGAGTCCTGTCGAACGTCTCTAAACTCTCCCTTCTTATCATTGGACATTCGCCCAAAATAATAATTTTTGTTGCCCTTATCAAGTTGGCTGTTTCTAAATGTTTATCAAAATTACAAACATCATTTTCTCTTACATTGAGAGGAAGCTTGAATCTGGAATGTGCAGTTCGACCACCAGGCATCAATGTTGCGGCAATACCTGATGATGCTACAGCAAGTGCAATTTGTCATAAGCTCCTTACCTTTGAGAGAAGAAGTTTTATTAAGAAGGTCTGTCCTGTGCCTCCTGGCGCATCGATGAAAATCAATGAAGAAGAGCCCGTGTTTAAGCATATAAAGTTGTAGACGATCGATTGTTCCTCATTTAATAAATGTTGATGTGTCTTTGCATATGTCATTTGCTCTGCTATATTGTAATTTTGCTCATCCATTATGGCTCTATTAATGTGAATCACATTAGGTAAATTCTGAGGCAAAGGCAATCCAAAGTCTTTCAGTTATTTGTCAACAACATAAAGTTTATCATTTATTTAACTCAACGTGTTGTTGATAGACTTTTTTATTGACCATTTTCTGAGTGTTGACTTGGATTTACATTGCATTGTAGTAATCCATTGCCTTTCCCACAACTCAAGAGGATTTGAACATTCTGTGTTTAAAAGTATCACAATGAACAGATCCCTTATCGCTCTTGGCATTCTTTTTTTCTCTGCATCCTCCATTGTTTGTATCCAATGGATGTCATGAAGCAGTAATCCTTTTTCTTTGCAAGTGGTTTTAAATAATGGACATATATGACCTGCTACAATTCGCAAAGATCGCCTGATCGCTTCCCTTTAATGTATATTTAATTACATATTTAATGGATTTTACAGAAGTACATATTTCTACACTTAATGACAATTAAATAACTTCAATAGTCATGTTGTAAGGTACAGCCCATTTTGAAGTTATAGTTTAATTTCTACCTTCTTTATAGCCTTAATGACCTCCCATTTCTGGTGACCTTTGCCTATAAATAGGGTATGAATCATGTCCACATCTTGTTTCATCACTATTTGGTTTTTGGTTCTTCTTTGAACAGCTCCCATTTTTTTTCAGCACAGAGATGTACTGTTGCAGTTTGGTCGATGTATCATATGCGTTAATACCAATTCATGTCCTTCTAGATCTTCGACTTTACTTGGGATTTCAGCTTGAACAAACTCATCATAATTCTGTGGTCTGGGTTTAGATTCTTCTTCCATCCATAGCAGGCAATGTAGGTGTGGTAAACCTCTTTTCTGGTATTCAACACTTAGAACGTGGGCAATACAATTACCCAACAGTCATTGTGTTCCTGTTAAATATTTAATGAAAAGCTTTCTTTTTAAATCAAAAATTCTTGCAATTATGTCAGGCCGATCGTGAGGAAATTGGTTCTCAATGAGATTATTTTTAAACTCAGGCTAGTTTGGATTGCATGCCATTGTGATGAAGTAAGTTGCAGTCCCATATTTTCTAACATACATCATAGCATCTTAACATCTCTCCATCATATATCGTGGACTACCAACAAATGTTGATGACAAAATAACTTTTCTGCTTATGTTACTAAGATCATCATTATCATGTAAGGCATCGACGAAACCTCTGTATGTTGTAGATCTAAGAGAGGCTTGATTCAATCTAATGTAGTTCAAACGATCTACTTCAATTTTTCC
Source organism: Euprymna scolopes (assembly GCF_053919585.1). Classification (NCBI taxonomy): domain Eukaryota; kingdom Metazoa; phylum Mollusca; class Cephalopoda; order Sepiida; family Sepiolidae; genus Euprymna; species Euprymna scolopes. The sequence continues at coordinate 57,504,969 of NC_136493.1, read as the reverse complement.
TGCCATATCCACAACATACTGCTGAAACAATCTCCCACCTCTTAATATTTGGCTAAATTCATCATCACGGCTCATAATGCGGTAGGCATAATAACGCATAGTAGTTAATTTTTAGATATTTGTCATTGTCATCTCGGGATGCTAGCTATCCTTACCATCAGGAAAAAACAGTGCATACTGTAGTGGATCATATGATCGATGATATTCCGATATTGTCTGAAGCTGTCCACCTCTTTCTCTCAATATTATATGGCGTGATGCTGTTTGCTTTTCACTGTTATTTTGAATAATAATCCCTACTTCATTAAACATCTGATTATTGTATCGCCTTTCGTGCTCATTAATCGGCTTCCTCATATGATCTATAACAATAACTGCATTAGTTATGTTGTATATCATGTCCTTAGCTTGTTGAAATGCAGTCACATAGGTTTCATCACGTCTTAGAATATACTCAATATTTTCTATGATATTCCGACGTAACTCAATGTTCTGGTACATATTCATTCGAACAGCAATAGTGTATTCTTTGTCAAGAAACTATATCTGAATAAACTGAGCTTGATTGTCTGGCTCGGGTAATAATGATCCAATATAGTGATGGAGCTGCTCTTCCTATAGATGAGTTCCATCCGTGTTGTAGATTTATTTCTTTGCAAACAAAAGATGTCATTTGAAACAGGCTATTATATTGTCTCGGGTGCCTTCTGAAGTAGCGAGCTCCTTCACCTTGATCAGCATACAAATGATGGAGTTCATGTGGCAACTTGTGCAACTTTGGCAATCTGACCTTGCCATTCATGCAACAAAAATTTACAGTTTCTCCAACGAAAAGTTTTGCTTTAGAATGAGAAAATAACTTACTTAAATTTCCAACATTTCCCTGTAAGTTTGTTCTGCGCCATAAATTATTTAGAGTATTTCACAAAGCAAGTTTGTTGTTTCTTTCCACAACATTCTCGTCACCTCGCTTTCGTTCATCTCTTATTCTTTGACTACTCAGTCTTTTTTTTTACATAGGCATCACCACTTATCAAGGCCAAGAGGCCACTCAAGGATAAGGGTTAAAGAGTGTACAGTAGACATTGGACAATATAGTAATCATTAGTAATGAAAATTTGGTAAATTTTATAACTTATATAGAACGGCTCATTAAGAACTTATTTACGTTAGACTTGAACACAACCATATTGTAGTCAGCCGGAATTTAGGAAACAAACAATTAAAAGACATATTAAACACCAACAATAAATAATTTTAAAAGTGAAAACAAACTGGTGATTCTCTGGACGTTGTTACCGTTGTTAAATACGAGGGACACTTTGGGAGAATTGTCAGAATAGCACCATTCTGAAGAAATATTTTTTTAGTTTCACTGCAATAGTACTACCCGTTTTATCATCGAATCTTGACTTCTTCTTTATTACATCCTCAGGCCAAAAATGATGTTCACATACGTAAAAACCTAAAAACATCCATACCATAATGTAAACTATCGTTAAAATCTAAGAAAAGATAGTGAACAAACAATTACAATATAAAATCAGGGTGAGAGTGAATGGGTGCGCTTACGCGTACAACAATGGCCACCACTTATTACTTAATATCCAGAAAACTACTTATTTGCGGAAAATTTAAATGTGTTTTCATTCTAATATACTTGACACCACTTTTGTTTGGAAGTAAAGAAAAACGTAAGTTAAATCACAGTTGGAACATTAGTAACTTATCTTGTCTTTGGTAACATTTTCTGCACAGGATCACAGTGTAGTATCTGTTCTGATGCTACACTTCATTTTTTCTGTCCTCGGTCAGTTGAGGAGAAATCCTTCATGACTGAGACAATTTTTATTTTATTTTTATTCTTATCCAGAGTGTCCCTTTTCAGGGAGCTAGATTTTTCCACATTAAAAACCGACCTTGTGTCTAACCCTGCCCTCGTGGGGAGGCAAGCAAATTTAAAAAAAAATATATTTTTGAAAAATATTCTCATGTAAAAATTATTTGTTTATAATTCTAAAAAGAAACAATCAAACTTAATATATAACATTCAGTCGCAGCTAATTTTCTTAATACCCGCGTGGTGAATAAATTTCAAACCGACTTTAGAAAAAAATACAGAACTTTAAAATATTTGTAAATTTGTTTTTTTTTTGTTTTTTTTACATAGGCATCACCACATTATCAAGGCCAAGAGGCCACTCAAGGATAAGGGTTAAAGAGTGTACAGTAGAAATTGGACAATATAGTAATCATTAGTAATGAAAATTTGGTAAATTTGATAACTTATATGGAACGGCTCATCAAGAACTTAATTACGTTAGACTTGAACACAACCATATTGTAGTCAGCCGGAAAGCAAGAAAACGGAAGACAATTCCACAGGCGTGCAGTTCTAAGAAAGAAGCTTTGTTCATGGAATCTACGTTTAGGTTTAGGCACAGATAAAGAGTGGGGGGAATTATTGATAATGCTTACAGCTAGACGAGTGTTTCTTGTGAAAGTTTGGCGAGGGGGGACCATAGATTGAAGCTCAGTCGAACACTTTCCATGAAAATAACGATACATCAGAGACAAACTCGCAACATTTCTTCTGTGAGATAGAGGTTGCAAGGAAGAGAAAAGGACATCTCCTACGAGGCTACGAAGTCTATTTTGAACTCTATCAAGGCAGGCCAAGTCTCTCTTCTCTTTGTTGTCCTGTCTCGCTAGCTCGTCTTTGTTCAGCTCTAATTCTCTGGGTGTTCAGCCTACCTTCTCTCTGTTTCAGTGTGTCGTCATTTCGGGTTTGTTTATCTCTTTCTCTCTTGTCTCTTCTCTATTGTTTCATTATTTCCTGTTTCTTTTATTCTCATTCTCTCGTTGCTCAGTCGGTTTGCTCTTAGCTGGGGCGTTTCTAAATTTCGATATCTATAAATTTTTTCCCTTCGTTTTTTCAAGCGAATTTCTCTTTGTTCACTTGTTTCAGAAGCTCTCCGAAGTCTATACGTTTCTCTAGAACGAATCAGTCGAATTCGTCTTTGTTGCTCAGTTTCAATAAGTTGTGACACGCAAGATGGACTGGCTTATTGCTAATCCACATTGTTTTCGTCGTTGATTTTGGGTATTTTACTTTTCACTAGGCTGTGTGCCATATTAGTAAATTTCTAAAAAGAATCTAAAATAATTTTTACAGCTTTGTTTAACAACTTATGAAGAATTTAAAATATGAAATTTGTTCAAAAATGGATTTAATATGTGTAAAAAATATGACCGAATAGATTCAAGTATTTGCTGTTCAAGAATAAAGCAGTCTCAGAACAGGCGGACCTCCGTAATGGGGGGGGTCACTTCTTACACACAAAAAATGATTATAATTTCAGTCTATGTACTGCCGAAGCGTGTACACTCCTGCCTGATCTGGAATTGCTCAGCACCGAGAAATGAAGCTCATTTTTTTAGTTTCCAGCTTCACGCGCACACGAGATTATGCGAGAACGCACCTAATAAAATACATCTTTGTTTTTCCTTTTCTCGGCCTGAACTCACTTGCTGAGCACCCACGGTAAGACTTGTTTTTTATTAGCTTCTAACCACATGGCTCCCTGATCTCAAGATCATATTTCGTAGTCTCTCATCCACTTTGGCGGTTGCCTCTCTCTACTTGGAATCTGAGGTGTCTCGTCCTCCTGTTGCTGCACATTCCCCTCCATTTCTTCACCTTCCACTGGTCTGATGTCGATAATATGCCTCGGTACCCCGTCCACCACGATGTTGTTTCTAGTGTTCCTCCCAGTCACACGACCTCTACTCCATTGTGTGGTGCAGCGGGCCCCCGGTGGCTTCACCCATACTTCATCCCCGAGTTTAATGGTCCCTGTGGCCTCTGCCTCTCTGCTTGCTGGTTCAACCCTGGGATGTCTCCAGGAATATGCGAACGTTGACAGTTGCAGAACCGTCTCTGACACTTGTCCACATCTAGGCGACATATTATACCAGTAAACGGCTTGCTATGGTGAGGTGTCTCCTCTTTCCGCAACTGCCTTTATGGTGCGGTGGTTTCTCTCCACGATCCCGTTGCCACTGGGTCTGTAGGCAGCTCAGAAAAATTGTTGAATATTCCATCTCCTCATTACTTCCATCACAGCTACTGACTTGAATGCGGTCCCGTTGTCGGTTAACAACTCTTCCACGGGACCTCGCTCCAAAAACACCCCATAGAGGATTGCCGCAATTTCATTGCCTGTTCCTCCACGTAGCTTCTTCCATGGGGCAAATCGCCCGGGCCTGCAGTCAATCATGGTCAGGTAAAGTCCATCCCTGTAATGAGTGACATCACATGCCAGTCTCTCCCAGGTCCCACTCGCCCCCAATTGACTAGCTTCATGCGTGCTTGGAGCAGGATCAATCGACTGACATCTGTCGCATGTCCTGACCACTTGCCTCACTTGCTTCTTGGTGACACTCGGGTCGACTTTCTTCACCAAGTACCACGTCCTCTCTACCCCATATGGTGCAGATTGTGCAGCTCTTGCACGCCAACATCATCTAGATCCGATGCAGCAGCAACATCTTTCTTTGGCAAAAACCAACTTTTCTTCACTCTCGTGAGAGCATCTGCTCGGTTCTTCTACGAAGCCACCATCTCTACGCGAAGCTTCAATCAAAACTCCTGCATCAGCTCAGCTAGCATCCCAAGCCTGCGTTTCACTAACATCTCTGCTGCCTCTTTTGTTCTTATCCTTTTTTCGCTTGAAATGAAGGACTTTAGCCAAGCAAACACCGTGGCAAAGTCTGTTTTGATGCAGATTTCACGCAGTCCCCATTTCAAAGCCAGATTGACCCCTTTGATTAACGCATCTAATTCTGCTACATTGATGTGGCTGACATCATTTTTCTTCCTTAACCAGGCCGCATCTTCTGCAACCACTCCTCCAACTTCCAAAACGACCCGTGTTGCAATGCTGCTTACATCACACCACACGACTCCATCCAATGTTCGCGGTACGTTCCAGGTTTCCCGGACTGGGTCTTGCCGTTCTGCTTCTTTCAGGAGCTCTTCCATCATGGCGACCGTTCTTCCTGCCACTTTATCATTCCATCCTCTTCCTTCAGCATGCCTCTTTATGTAGCTGCATTACGGTCTAAGCCAGCTAGCAACGGGGTATTGTCCGATCAACTTCCCGCATAGGGAAAAAAGTTCCCGTCTGTTGAGCTCTTGCTTCAGTTGCGGGATCTCGTCCCCCCCCTGCGAAACTCTAGGCTGCCCGATGCACCACGTTTCAGCCTTAGCCCCAAAGCAGCCTCTCCGTCTAATTTTTCAGGCGCTTTGGCGACCAACCTAAACCTCTTCAAATGAGCCACCATCTCCTTGGCAGTTACCAAAGTCTCATTCACCAGAATGTCGTCTATGTATGAACTCACTGCCCCATCTCCTTTTCCCATTGTCTCCAGAATCTTTCTGAGGATAGTTGACATGATCTTGGGTGCTAAATTAAATCCGAGCCCCACTCGTGTAAGGCAGTATGTTTTGCCTTTGTGCCTGAGTAACTGGTATTTCCAGAGCTTATTGGCGATATGAAGTTGCAAATAGGCAGATTTTAGATCTACCAACGTAGGCGCGCCATTCATCTGCCTCCATTCTCTAATGGTCTCACTGCACACATCTACTGTGTCGCCTTCAGTATGGCACTTAACATGTTGGTTCAGCTCTCGGAAATCCAGGACCGGTCTTACTTTCCCTTTAGTTTGTTGCAGAACGGCCATCAACGGCAAAATGCCCGACTCAACGTCATCCGTCCAAGGCAGCAGTATACCCTCCTCAATCCATCGGTCTACGTCTTGTTCAAACTCCTTTCTCGCCCCTCCTCTAAGCGAATTAGTGTAGCACGCTACCCTGTTTGTCAGCGATGGCGCTTGATGTTTCCATGCCCACTCCACCGTCCACTGCTTTCCATCGAATTCGGCTCGGAAGTCCTGATCTTTAATCGACATTTTTCTTTTCTCCCCGACCTTTTTGGTCCCTGCGGGAGCTTGCTCTGCCACTGCGCACTCAGCTAGTCCGAACCTCACGTTGTTGCATGTGATGGTAACGCCTCCAAGTTGGCATATAACATCCATTCCAATGATAACGTGGACGCCAGGCACCAGATGATCGGTGACAATTGCATGGACCCTCATCCGGTGTTCAGCAATATCAATAGTGACGGTCTTCCTCCCTCGACACTTCACTCGCGACCCATCGAATGCCACTACTTCACCCCTTTCCATCTGCCGACCAGGGTTGTGTGCACCATGGTAGTGATACATTCAGTGTCGATCAGGGCCATAACTCCCTGTCCTTTCACCACGATCCTCTGCTTGGGCATTTGCTACGAGTGCGCCACTATTCCCGAATCGAGGCCAAATCATGTTGCTTAAGCCAGTGTTGGCCATCGCCGAAATAGCTTGAGGAATAAAGCAGTCTCAGAACAGGCGGACCTCCATAATGGGTGGTAACTTCTTACACACAAAAAGGATTATAATTTCAGTCTATGTACTGCCGAAGCGTGTACTCTCCTGCCCGATCTGGAATTGCTCAGCACCGAGAAATGAAGCTCATTTTTTTAGTTTCCAGCTTCACGCGCACACGAGATTATGCGAAACGCACCTAATAAAATGCTGACCGCCATCTTTGTTTTTCCTTTTATCGGCCTGAACTCACTCGCTGAGCACCCACGGTAAGACTTGTTTTTTATTAGCTTCTAATCACAGCTGTTTAAAAAAACAACAAAAGAAAACACTATTTAATGTAATAGGAACATGTGAATTTACCGATCTGGATTTCCGTTTGCCGTGTGCACATAAAATACAGGAGTATGCCAAGCTATGGTAAGGTTAATCAGCTACTGGAAAATCGGCAATAAGAATGTAAGCAGGCGACTTTTTAAAAATTGGAAGAAAAAAAAAAGATTTTAATCACGCCCTCTAGTTATAAAGGGCCGCATTAATTCCATTTCACTCAAACATGGAAAAAAATCTTTCTTAATCGTGTAAAATTACCTATTTTTCCGAATAATCGCTAAAAAATCGAAAATTAAATATAATTTACCTAATTTATTTGGATAATTTAAACGCGAAAAAAAAAATCAAAAGAACAATTGGGACGCTGAAAACGTACACAGTAAAGCAAAACGTTTTATGGTGGCGTTGATTATTCCGGGTTAATGGCATTCGGACGAATCACTCAAACATAAAAAAAAATCCTCCCTATTCATTTAAAGTTACCTATTTTTCCGAATAATCGCTCTAAAATCGAAAATTAAACATGATTTTCCTACGAATGGAACGCCGACGAAAATCATTTAGCAGCAAAAACGCACATGAACCTACCGATGAGAAATATAAGAATGAAAACCCCATATTGGAATCCTTCAACCAAGTTACAGAAACAAGTTATAGAAAGCAAAAAGATAAAACCTAAATAAATAAAATAAAATAAAACTAATATTGAAACAGATTAGTAAATGTGTCAACAAATTCACCGTTCTTACACAACTATTTTGTATCTAGAAATGTAAACAAAAAATAAAAAATAAAGGAAGGAAGGAAAAGGGACAGACAGAGAGTAGTAGTAGTAGTAATTGTAGTCTTGGCTTTACTACAATTGTTCTTATGGTTGTCAACGGGTTAAATTTGTTGAGTTGTAAGAAAATAGCGACAATATACTTTTAATAAAGAATAGTTGCAAAACACCCCCACTCTTCCCATGTTAAATAATAATTTCGAAATAATAACGTTAATATTTCAGTGTGCAGGGCAAAACCTGAAAAAGAAGATTTGTGTTTATTTGTTTACGTTGTTATGGTTTAATGTTTATGCGTGCATGCGCAACCGGATGTCGTAAACCGGAAAGTGGTTTACATCACTCGTTACAAGGCCATTTGAGTTTTATAATTATATATATATATTTATATATATATGTATGTATGTATGTATGTATGTATGCATGTATATATATATATTTATATATATTTTAGTCATCGACATACAGACCTGTTTCGTTGTTTCACAACTCATCAGTGCCGCTAGACTAACACCTCTCCCAAGCCGAGGATCGAACCTAGAACCGTCGTGATGAGAGTCGGCAGTCCTACCCCCTGACTACGGAATCGGTGGCCGAAATTAAACTGTCCGAATGCCTATTTAAATAAATATCCGTCCGCTACTCGTAGAGGGCTCAAACGTTTTGTTTGTAAACAAATCGCGAGCTTCGCATTATTTCAGCTAAATTAAGTAGCGAGTAAGATAATTTACGAGAGTGCTCTACCGAAGAGGGGAGCTTTAAAATATATTTTAGTCATCGACATACAGACCTGTTTCGTTGTTTCACAACTCATCAGTGCCGCTAGACTAACACCTCTCCCAAGCCGAGGATCGAACCTAGAACCGTCGTGATGACAGTCGGCAGTCCTACCCCCTGACTACGGAATCGGTGGCCGAAATTAAACTGTCCGAATGCCTATTTAAATAAACATCCGTCCGCTACTCGTAGAGGGCTCAAACGTTTTGTTTATTAACAAATCGCGAGCTTCGCGATATATATATTTATATTTATATATATATATATATATATATATATATATATATATATATATATATATAATTTAGTAATTTAAATTTTATGATGTGAAACGGTTTAATTTCAAATCTAGAATTTTTATAATATGCAAGCCTTGGAAGATTGACGATACGCATTGGACCCTTTTACTTCTTTGCAACCAAATACTCCAGGATTTAAGATTCAATTTGGATATGAAGTTCGATATCCTTTTCATTCTGAACCAATACATAATTTCCCTTATTCTATCATTTAAAAACTTTATAAACTTTTAATTTTTATTTTCTATGTTTATTACATCTAGCAAATTGGGTATAAACGATTATAATATTTGCTAATATGTTTTCCTCTGAGGACATGGGTAAACATCGAAAACCTATAGGTTAAGGAAATATACTTATTGAAATGTATTCTTTCTCTTGCATATAATAAAAATTTTCACATCATAAAATTTAAATTACTAAATTATGATTTATTTGCTCAATCTGGTATATTGAGCAATTTTTACATAGCTAGGATTGTCTTCATAAAATATTACAGCCAATAATATTTTGTAAGGCAAATAATCACTGGATTTTCATACCAGTAGATTTATTGTATTACATTTTTCTGGGGTATATATATATATATATATATATATATATATATATATATATATATGTTTGTGTATATATATGTATATATATATATATGTTTGTGTATATATATATATGTTTGTATATATATATATATGTATATATATATGTTTGTGTATATATATATATATATATATATATATATATATATATATATATATAGCAGAAATGATAATTAGTAAACACCTGAAAAAGGTGCCCAGTACTATTGCAGAGCGAACATATATTTTTTCTTTATTACCGTTTTATCTGTTTAGTTACACATGTTTTTGTTGCCGAATCGTACCAACGATCCAGCAAATTCGTCAGACTTGAGCAGAAGTGGTTATCATGATTTGGAAAGGCAATATTAGAAGAAGACGAATGGAAAAAAAGGGGGATCTCAATTTTTATCTTTTTTTTAAGTTTTAAGATATAATAATAAAATGAATAAACATTGAACAGAAGTGAAATTGAGTTTAAAGATTTAACTAGATACGAATCGGATTTGGAGTATAGGGACAGGGGAGAGAGAGAGAGAGATGAAGATATGAAGAGGGGTAGGTGGAGAGAGAGGTAAGTGTTTAATGGCGAAAGAGAAATACAAGTGAAACAGGTGGGTAGTTATCACTATTTGGATGTCTGGTTGTCGCGGTGTCATATGGAATTTAACACGTTAAGGATTTACGCGAATTGAGGAGGGGGGGCTTGTTCGGAGTAACTAAGATGCGTCCTCTTAAGGTAAGCCAAGTTACATCCAATTTTAGTGAATTACCTATTTAACTGCATTTACTGTAAAGATCTTTAAAAAATTAATTAATTGAAATTAAATTAAAAATTAGCGAGCATGGATTGAATAGGTATAAAATGATAAAATATGCATGTAGATAGATATAGATAATAATAATAATAATAATAATAATAATAATAATAATAATAATAATAATAATAATAATATGAGCACTAGGAACAATTCCGGAAAACTTCGAAAAAAGAATGTCAGAAATTGGAATCAGAGGAATACCTGCAAATGTACAACGATAATGAAAACGGCGGAAATATTAAGGAAACCCCTTGAATGCAGAGAATAATACAAGAAGACAATATAACGAATAAGCGTTACAGGGAATGAAGAACACCGAAGCTGCATATCTACAAGATGTACGCTCCCATCATGCATCCCCCCATTGTTTCATCACCGTTCCCCCCAATAAAAAAGTGATACCAAAGAGCCGAGAAGGGTCAACAAGGACTAAAAGACCGAGGAGCGATCGCTAACCAGACCTCGGCTGAACAAGCGCAGAGAGAGGAGGAGACTGAGTGCCACTCAAATTCCAGTATAAACCAATGGCAACTGCCAGCGAGAAATCAATGGCAAGAGGCTTTTGCGATGATGCAAATTCATTTGCAAATGCTATCGAAGGAGGTGGAGAAAGCTGGACGTCTGGGGAAACTTGTTGTAACTCAGCTTCCAGAGAATACCACAGGTTTCCAAGCGGATCGTTTGTTGCCTTGTGTGAAAGCTCCATGTTAGCCAATAATCAATATATAATAGAATAAAGATAATAATGATAAAAATAAAAATGATAATAGTAACAGAGAGTGATACTAATAATAGAATAATAAACATAATAAAATAGTAAAAATGAAAGTAAAGGAAATTGAGTATACATATATATATATATATATATACATATATATACACAAATCCATATACGCATACAAATACATGTATATATATAAAAATAGAGATTGGATATATATATATATATATATATAAATATAAATATAAATAAGTATAATAAACTAGGCGAGTTTAGTGCTAAAATGCAACACATATACATTGTACACAGAAGCAAACTAATATATATATATATACATATATATATATACTAGCGGGGGTACCCGGCGTTGCCCGAGTGTTTGTTTTCGGGACGGGGGGGAGTTTTAAAAAATGTTATGGTAGGTAAGTAGGAAGGATCGAACCCGGACTCATGAGTAAAAGTAGGAAAATAAAGTGTGAAAAAAAAACCATCTGCAACGTTGACAGTTCGGCCACCAAGAAAAGTCCATTCCAGTTATTTAGGAAAAAAAAAACGACTACGGTAGGTCGGCGCGAACGTGAAAATATAATGTGAATTGTCCAGCACGCTAACCACTTCGCCACAGAGCACTGCAGCTTAGTTTAGTGATTTTAAATAACTTGACATGAAGGAACTACGAAGCCAAACCGGTGTTCTCTTCTCAACTGTTCCTTGTGAACGATCCCCAAACGGTGTTAAGTGGTGGCAGGGGGAGGAGGAATTTATTAGAGAGAAAATATTTTACCACTTCCATTGATCTTAACCGATTTTGGCCGTGACTTCTCAGCAGAAAAAGTATAGAAATCTAAGATTATCAAGGAATTTGAGAAATAATAAGCCTATAACACACCTCAGATATTGTTCTGCCGTTTGTGCATATTATATTTGCATGAAATATCTTGATTTTTAATCCTATTAATGTCAAAATCAGCGGGAAAAAATAAGTCCATTTTATTTATATAGAGATATACATATATATATATACTAGCGGGGGTACCCGGCGTTGCCCGAGTGTTTGTTTTCGGGACGGGGGGGAGTTTTAAAAAATGTTATGGTAGGTAAGTAGGAAGGATCGAACCCGGACTCATGAGTAAAAGTAGGAAAATAAAGTGTGAAAAAAAAACCATCTGCAACGTTGACAGTTCGGCCACCAAGAAAAGTCCATTCCAGTTATTTAGGAAAAAAAAAACGACTACGGTAGGTCGGCGCGGACGTGAAAATATAATGTGAATTGTCCAGCACGCTAACCACTTCGCCACAGAGCACTGCAGCTTAGTTTAGTGATTTTAAATAACTTGACATGAAGGAACTACGAAGCCAAACCGGTGTTCTCTTCTCAACTGTTCCTTGTGAACGATCCCCAAACGGTGTTAAGTGGTGGCAGGGGGAGGAGGAATTTATTAGAGAGAAAATATTTTACCACTTCCATTGATCTTAACCGATTTTGGCCGTGACTTCTCAGCAGAAAAAGTATAGAAATCTAAGATTATCAAGGAATTTGAGAAATAATAAGCCTATAACACACCTCAGATATTGTTCTGCCGTTTGTGCATATTATATTTGCATGAAATATCTTGATTTTTAATCCTATTAATGTCAAAATCAGCGGGAAAAAATAAGTCCATTTTATTTATATAGAGAAGAAGAGATTAACAGATCGTAGCGTGATTCACCTTTAATTGTGATATTTATATTTAATAATCGTACTTAAATATTTCCTATTAAGGTCAAAATCCGCGGGAAAAAATGAGTTCATTTTATTTATATAGAGAAGAGAAGATATATATATATATATATATATATATATATATACATACATACATATACGCATACATATACAAACACATGCGTACACATACACATGGATACAAATCCTACCTCCCTAGCAATTCTGCACTTTTCGTAAACATTCCCCAAAGAAGGTTTTTAATCTGCCAAACCATGCACCCAGTACAACCCTCTGTCACATACAATTACTGTAACATCTACCCACTTAAACCCTCTTCAATCATTCTCCCTATACCAGGTCCTACCCTACCCCCCTAAATCCAACAAAATAACCTATACCTTAAAATAATTACCTATTTAAACCCCACTTAACTTTCTACTATACAGTTACCTAGTAATCTACGTCCAATGCCCTTTTTGAGTTAAATTTACACACTTATTCCCAAAACAATTTCCCCAGTTTGTTGGAAAATATTGTGTTTATATACATGTGTATATCTTATTATATAGATATCCCCATATAAGTACGGGCATGGAATAGTTTATAATGTATTTTATAATGTACTTAAAATCAAATATATCAACCTAGGGCCATAAGTTTAATATTTAACCTCCATAAAACTACCCTAGACCTCTCCCCAATCTCTATAATTATGCATACCCGGCACCACCATCCCACCCAACTATTAATCACATAAGCGTCCAGAACCCACACTCCTTCCCTACTTGCTAGGAATATAGCCTAATATCCTCCTGAATACTCGTAAAATAATTATATTACCATTTCTCCTACTTATTTGTGCATTTATACAGGTATACTTAGAACACCATTATTTTTAATACGCCTTACTCGCTTATTTTTCTTTTACTAACTTCAGGTTACTTAGTTCGTCCCCAATTCTATGCATATGCGTGTGCTTGTGTGTCTATAAGCTCCTGTATGTTCTGCGTGTGTATGTATATATGTGGGTATAGGTATATGTGTATACATATTTATGTGTATGTTTGTATTTATATGTATTTATATGTATATGTATGGGTCATATATATGTACGTATGTGTGTCCATATGTAGGTGTATATGTGTGTATGCATTGTATATGCGTGTTTTATACATATATATCTATTTATGTATGTGTATGCGTTTGTTTGTGTATACTTGCATATATGACTGTACGGATATATATGTATGCATAGGTGCATATATGTATATATACTTGTGTACATGTGGGTATGTGTAATATATTTGGCACTAAACTTGCATAGTTAATTATACTTACTTATATATCCACTTTTATATTACATTTTTATTATTATTAGCATTATTATTTTTTTATTGTATTTATTTATTTACTAGCAGTTCCGCCCGGCTTTGTTTGGGTCATATGTACTGTTCATCAGGTTATGTGCATATGTATATATATATATTAAAAAGTGTGAATATGTAAAATAATGCTGTCTTCCTTAACTACCATAGAGAAAAGACAGACAGACATTTTCACTTATATATATATATATATATATATATATATATATATATATATATATGGATTGATAGATTGGATGCAATATATAGTAATGATTTAAAAAGTATAAAAACATCCTCATGCGCCACCCCCGAGAATCGAAACCAAAACGTTCAGCTCACGATTTATTTTGCCTCTGCCGTCAATGACTGGGCTAGGAAAACATGTATACTGCCAGACTAAAAATTAAAACATGAACCAATATCGACTACGTTATACATTCGTAATGCCGGCGTTCGACCTTCAGCTGGCAAATTACATCTTTTTTAATGTTCACACTTTTGCACCGTTTTCTTTCGGGCTAAAACCCAAATATAAAGCTTTGTATGGATTCAAATACCTTATATATGAAGTTTCATGTTAGTAGACCAAAAACTCTCGGAGGAGTTTGGTAGACAAAATTTGTTTTAAAAAAATAGATACGAATACATAAATATATATGGAAATAATTTTGTGTTTACTATAAAGTTTTTACGCAAATATTATGCCAGTATAAATCATGTAGAATATCTGCATGAATATAATTACACGTAATAGTTTAATAAAGATGATCATCCCATTAGAAAAGCGAAGCAACTAATAGGGAATTAATTAAAATGAATGTTTAAAAGAATATGCAAATAAGCTAGCTCTTTTGTAAGTGAATGAAATTCCACAATCCACATATCAGAAAATTGTATTTTCTTTTTAAATAAATAGAAAAGAGGGTTTTTAATATGAATATCAATACACACAAAAGAAAAACGAATTGATAGGAGTATAGATTTATGTATGTTTTTTTTATATTTTTATATCTTTTTAGATTTGTGTACAATGAATATGTGTTGAATGTGGCAGTAAACTCGCCTAGTTAAATATACTTATTATTATTTATTTATATCTATTTATACATATTCCATATGTATGTATATATATATATAGATATATATATATATATACCCAATTTCCTTTACTTTCATTTTTACTATTATTATTATTTTATCTCTGTTTCTATTTTTATTTTTATTATTATAATTATTATCTTTATTTTATTATATTTTTAATTATTATTATTATTATTATTATTATTATTATTATTATTATTATTATTATTATTATTATTACATATATCTACCTACATGCATATTTTATAATTTTATACCTATTCAATCCATGTCCGGCAATTTTTTAATTTAATTTTTAATTTAATTTAAATGACATAATTTCTTAAAGACCTTTATAGCAATTGCATTTAAATAGGTAAAATTGGATGTAATTTGGCTTACCTTAAGAGGACGCATTTTAATTACTCCTAGCAAGGTCCTTCCCCAATCTGCGTAAATCCTTAACGTATCAAATTTCATATGACACCGTGACAACAACCTGACAACCCAATAATGATAACTACCCACCTGTTTCACTTGTATTTCCCTTTCTCGATTCAGCACTTACCTCTCTCTTTTTCTCTCCACCTACATCTCTTCCTCTCTTCATCTCTCTCTCCCCTTTCCCTATACTCCAAATCCGTGTCGTATCTGACTAAAGTCTTTAAACTCAATTTCACCCCTGTTCAGTTTTTTTTTTATTTATTTAATTATTATATCTTAAAACTTAAATGTTTTCAGTTCAAAATTGAGATCCCCTTTTTCCCCCATTCGACTTCTTCTAATATTGTCTTTCCAAATCATGATAACCACTTCTGTTCAAGTATGACGAAATTGCTGGATGGTTGGTACGATTCGGTAACAGAAGCATGTGTAACTAAACAGATAAAATGGTAATAATATATATATATGTATATATATACATATACATATAAAAAGAAGTATAATTTAAGTGTTATGATACTTATATAGAATTACTGAAATTATTGGCGCTATGGGTTCAAATTCTGTTATACATTTCTCTTAAATTATTTTTAACGCCAAAATAAGATAAATTTTGTGTGATATTAAATAAATTCCTAACACTATTGATAATGTTTATATATTCATATATTTATTTTAATAATCGTTTATGTTTAAATTCATGTTTTGATGCATTACGCAAATCATAAATCTGCAACGTCATACTAAAAATATAGGCATTTTGTAAAGGTGAACTTTGAAATGTTTTATATAAGAAAGTACTATTATTTACTTTTAATGCAATATTTTTTTCTATTTAAGAAAGCAGTAAAGATTTCTAATATTTCAAAATGAGACAAATTTTGCAGTGTATTATTTATGTTTTGAAAAATGTGACTAAAAGGAAAAATGTTGACTCGCAGACGGACTGATAGACAATTTATATTTATATATAAGTTTTTTGTTTACATTTGGAAGGATTTGAGATTTGAATTAGTCATATATAGTAGCCTCTTTAACTCGTATCTTTCACATACTTTCAAGACTGATTTGATGAAGATATATTTCGTTCGCTATTTCTCATGGCTCGGATAATTGTTATTTTTGTTTTCTTTCGAAAGTCTTACCTCAGAATCGTTTTTACTGTACGCAAACATTTTTCTCCATTACTTATGACGAAAGAAAGAAGTTTTTTGTCTCCTTAAATAACAACCTGCCAATATTGGAAAACGTCCAACCAGCGTGAAAGGCCCGTAGTTTCTTGAATCGATATCCTCCTTACACGCTAGAGACTTTCAATTACAATTTTTCTATATTTCTGCCGGGCCCACAACCAAAAACCCTACATGCTAGATAAAGAATTGCTTGAGGTCAAATGAATTGATTTACTTATTCACATCTCCGATCCGTCTATACTTGATCGCCGTTTAGAAAATTAGTAAATTCCGTTTTACTCTAAAAGAAAAAATGAAAAGCTGCCAGAACCGTAAGTTTTTTTCCCATTACAGTAAGCAAACATTTCTTTTCTGCATTTATAACGCATACAAGAGTGGTCAAAATATCTGCAGTATTTACGTACGAACTAGTTTACAGTTCGTATATCACGTAAGTAAAACAGTTTCACGCAAGAGTTGGCAGAATCGTGATAATTGTACGTTGGTATTTTGCGAGTTGTTTCACCCAGTTTTTGAATTGAATGCCGCAGAGATAAACGTGAATTTAGATAAATCTACCGTACTATCAGCTATGCTCGAACTTCTGTCCCATCGCCGCAATATTGCATCCATGTGCTTCTTTTATAAGTGTTTTAATGGAATGCGCTTTGATAAACTCATAGCACGTGTACCTTGTCCATGTTCCCAAACAAGCAGTAAAACATACTCTTTCACAGTAGAGAAACTCTTAGATGGTGGAAAGCTTTCTACTCTAATATTTTCTTTCCTCGAACTCTTCAACTTTTATATTTCCTTCCTATCACCTGCTTCCCTGACTGAACTAACCTGAAGAAGTTTTAATGTATTGTGAGAAGTCGTCTCTTTGCTCAACTCCCTACCATCTACTATCAGGCACTATTCGAAATTGTAGTTCTCACGTCCAGTGTCAGTATGTCTTGCTTGGAGTGAAAATAGGTAACAGAAAATAAGTAACAAGTCATAACTACCACCGAAATAATTTACTGTGTGAAAATTAAAAGCGAAGTTTATTTCGTTGCAGTAACCAAATAGTGTATGAACGCATTTAACAATTATTTTATTATAAATCAACTGTTCGTTGAATAGTCATCTGTAAATGTTATTTAAATCAATCAAAAGTGCCAAAACATTCGAGTTCATACGATTTTAAAAACTAAATGTTAGAATTTTGACGACATGTTCTTGAAGTCATCTAAATATATATCAGATTTTTCAAAATTTTCGGTATTTTTTTATTTTTAAATTCAGATGAACATATCTCGCATCAAACGAAAATGTATTGATCGAAATAAGCACAATCATCAGAACCAACACATTTTCGCCAACGCAAATCAAGTGTATTCATGCTAAAAACATAAAAATCATGCGTTCTGGTGGAAATTAAAATGCTGAAGGCATTTATGATATCGCTTAGGATTTTGAAGCATTTCTCACGCAGAAAGTTGTCGAGATGCTTAAAAAATTGATAGTCAGTAGGTGAGTAGTCTTGGAAGTATGGCGGATGAGACAGAGTTTAGTAGCCGAATTTGTTCAACTTCTGTAGGGTCGGTTTAGCATCGTGTGGTCCGGCATTGTCGTAAAAGAGAATTGGGCCTTTTCTGTTGACTAATGCTGGGTGTTGTTGTCGATGTTTCTGATGCATTCCATCCATTTGTTGGCAGTACTTATCCCCCGTAATGGTTCTGCCTGCATTAAAAAAATGTAATGGATGAGATCGGTTGAAGACCACCAAACAGTCAGTATGAACTTGTTCTGACATAACTCTGGCTTCCGAAGTGTCGTGGAGCTCCGTTGGTATCTAACCACCGACCTGAGCGTCACCGGTTGTCGTAAAGAACACACTTTTCATCGCAAGTCACAACCCGATCGGGAAACGAGTCGTTCTTTTGCGTAAAAGAAGGAAAAATTACACTTCATAAGGGTGTTTCTTTTTGTTGTCGTTCAATTCGCGAGGCACCTATTTGTCAAGGTTTTGTCGTTCCAATCTCTCTCAAGTGGTTGGAAATCATCGTATACGTTACGTCTAATTCGGAAGCAAGATCTGTAAAAAGTTGTGTGTGAATTGGCTTCGACTATGGCTTTTAATTGATCGTTGTCAACATCCGATTGATCAGCATCTTCCAGACTCTCGTCGCTGCCACAGATTTTGACTTAAATCATAATTGTGCTGTTTATTAAGTAGTGGTTCCTGGGCCAAACGCTTCGTTGATATTGCAAGTTATTTCAACAGCTTTTAAGCTTAGCTTAAATTGAAACAAAAAAATTGGGCAAATTTGTTTTTTACTATCTTGTTTTTTTTTTGTTTTTTTTTTTTTTTTACAAAGGCATCACCACATTATCAAGGCCCAGAGGCCACTCAAGGATAAGGGTTAAAGAGTGTACAGTAGAAATTGGTCAATATAGTAATCATTAGTAATGAAAATTTGGTAAATTAAATAACTTATATGGAACGGCTCATCAAGAACTTATTTACTTTAGACTTGAACACAACCATATTGTAGTCAGCCGGAAAGCAGGAAAACGGAAGACAATTCCACAGGCGTGCAGTTCTAAGAAAGAAGCTTTGTTCATGGAATCTACGTTTAGGTTTAGGCACAGATAAAGAGTGGGGGAAATTATTGATAGTGTTTACAGCTAGACGAGTGTTTCTTGTGAAAGTTTGGCGAGGGGGGACCATAGATTGAAGCTCAGTCGAACACTTTCCATGAAAATAACGATACATCAGAGACAAACTCGCAACATCTCTTCTGTGAGATAGAGGTTGCAAGGAGGAGAAAAGGACATCTCCTACGAGGCTACGAAGTCTATTTTGAACTCTATCAAGGCAGGACAAGTCCTTTCTAGCAGCTCCTGCCCAGATGTGGCAACAGTATTCCATCCTTGGACGTACCTGGCTCTTATATAGGTAGAGAATAGCATCAGCAGTGAGATATCTACTGGATCGATAGAAAGATCCCACCATTTTTCCAGCGGCCTTGGCAACAGATTTGATATACGTGTTCCATTTAAGATCAGGAGTAATGGTCAAGCCCAGAAGCTTGTCAAAACTTGAGGCCTCCTGAAGACGAGAGCCATTCATTTCAATTGATGACAAATGTGGATTAGAATGTTGATGATGTAAAGAGAGAAGCTTGGTTTTAGATGCATTAAAAGTAACCAGCCACTTCTTTCCCCATTGTACTACGTGCTCAAGATCAGAGGAGAGAGAATTGGAGAGAACTTGGTCGTTTACTGTCTTAGATGTGGTACCATAAATGGTAGTGTCGTCAGCATAAATGTCTACAAATGATGTAAGGATATGATTTGGAAGATCATTAATGTAGATCAAGAAAAGAGTTGGGCCCAGGATGGATCCCTGAGGGACACCGACATTAATACTGTGAGCTTCTGATTTTTGCCCCTCAACTACTACTCTTATGAACCTATCAGAAAGAAATGATTTAATAATTGAGAAGACTTTTCCAGCTATACCATAGCTAGCGATCTTATGAAGTAAACCTTTATGCCATACCCTATCAAAGGCTTTAGATATGTCAAGAGCAATTGCCCTAGAAAGATTGCCACCGTCGAGAGATTTGCTAATCCTATGCGATATAACTGTAAGGACATCTGCTGTAGATCTAGCAGAACGGAAACCATATTGAGTGTCACTAAGAAGGTTATTTTTGTTGAGATGTTTGATTACTTCTGTATTTAACACAGATTCTAGCAACTTACTCATGACGCACAGGAGACTTATTGGCCTGTACTGAGAGGGGGATGAGCGATCACCTGAATTCTTAAATACAGGGCATACTGATGAGATTTTCCAGGGAGATGGGAAACTATTCTCCTTAAGACAACGTTTAAACAGTTTTGTAAGTATGGGCGCTAATTCAGGTTGAAGTTTTTTGAGTACTATAATTGGAATACCATCAGGGCCAGTTGCTTTACTCGAATCAAAGTTTTTGATTAGCTTCGCAACATCACGTACAGATATACGTATATCACATAGCGTGTTTTCTGATACAGGAGGAAATATTGGGGGTTGGCGGTCTTGGTCGCAAAGGGTAGAATTAGTTGCAAAGTTCTTGACAAAGAGTTTGGCTTTGTCTGATGCTGACGAGATTACCTCAGGTCCATTGATAATAGTTGGGATGGAGCACACGCTTCTGTTCAGGATTCTGTTTGCTATTTGCCAAAACTGTATTCAACTTTCTGAAAAAAAAACTTTATTACAACGATTGTAATTTACACGATTAGATAGAGCGAAAACGCTATGTTAACGGATACATAAAGTAATGGTATTACAACGAAAACTTTTAAAAAATACATTATTTGAAATAAAAATTAAAAATTCTGCAAGAACTTTTTTCTCAACTTAATTCCTTTTTTGCAATATTTTTCGGGTTCAAACTTTGGAATAATATAGATGACTACCAGTGCATTGGGTTAGACTTCATGCGCCTACATTTTTAAAAGATGCGAAATTATATATTTGCTGTGCTTTTGATTGGCTGGATAAATTTTCTGCATTAAGATCCTTATTCAATCAAAATTTGATATTTTCCACGTTTTCTTCTATTCAAAAAGAGTTTCGATCTCGGTGTTGAAAGCTTGGTGATTAAGCAGGGCGAGTTATGCCTAAAACAGTGCATTTTGAGGTTATCAAGATAAATCGGGGTGTTTCGAAAAAGCTCGGAATTTTAGATTCAAATCTTGTTTGAAACCATCATCATCTGTGAATAAACTTCCGGAACTGCTGCGGGATATTTTATGAACCACCTGGTCATTTTACTGTCATCAATGATGCTTTATGTTATATTAGCTATGAAATTATTGTATGAGCGTGACACTTGTGACGTAAAGACAATAGTGTATTTGTGACATAACAGAAACATTTTTATGAAAGATTATAAAAATGAAAAAAAAATATACATAGATTTCTATGGGTCGTTCTGTTTATACTTGTTTATCTTTTTAAAAAAAACTTACATCCATTGAATTATAAGTGGTTTGCCATACTTATAGGTAAATGTGCACTGAACAGATACCATAATACTTGAAGTTAAATTCAAATTTTGATATCTTTTAATTTAAACGCGAAAAACAACAATTGTGATGCTGAAAACGTACACAGTAAAATAGTACGTTTTATTGTCGCGTTGGTTATTTTTTTTGTAACGCAAATTTTAAAAAAATATATATTTTCTGGGTTATTTATTTATGTTGGTAGTATAGAAGAAAATGTATGAATGTTTTTAATAAATATAGAATATTTTTTAATGAAGACTGTGGGTAAATCGCCGTTGTAAAATACTTTTGCGGTTGTAAACGGGTTAAAGTAGATTTATTTGTAACAAAATTGTGTTAAAATAACTTAAACGTAATACGGAAATGAACGATGTAAAAACAAAACGCAGAAAATATTAACAATTGTTTATTTGGATAGTTTAAACGCAAAAATAACAATTGGGACGCTGAAAACATACACAGTAAAACAATACGTTTTATTGTCGCGTTGATTATTTGTTTATGTACGCATACACAACCGGAAGTCGTAAACCAGATGTTGGGTTACAATACACGTTGCAAGATCATTTGGGTTTTATAATTATATGGATTACATGGCTTGAACTGTTTCGATCACTTGATGTACGCCATACTTTTTAGCGCTATGTATATATTGCAACACATTTGATTTTTGTATCTCTTTTTGTAAAAAGTTACTATGTTTATATTTTTATATTTACACATAGTGGATTCATTCCTAAACTAGTTAAAATATAGTTAAGAATTTGTAAACAGAGCTAGATGTTAGGAGTCAATTTCTATGTCATGTTTTGTTTATTGTAGTGTAATGCAAAAGGATTAAAAGGGGGCGACGCCTTTCGAGAAATGTAGACTATAACATTTCGAAAATTTAGAAACAAATATAAATATTCAGTAAATTACCCTAGGTTTCACATAATCCTTAGATTTTTAATAGAAAGTAAAAACATATTCACTAGAAAATTCTATCATGTTAGATTTCTTTTACTTTGATGCTAAGTAAAATTCCCTGAATTGCAGTTTTCTCTCGGCATATTTTACTTCAAATCCTTACATTTTAGATATTTTTAGAATAAAAACCCATATAACGGATTTTCATCTAAATAGGATAGGGGTTTCGATAAGGCTTAGTATCAGTATATCTGACTTTTTACCTTTACAAAAGGAATTAAAAGTTGTGCAAATTTTCTGTTCATGGAATTCATTTTACTCGGCTTAGGTAAGGTATTTTTATAGTCCACGTCTTTATCATTCAATAGACAAAGCAAGGGAGGGAAAAGCAGTAGCCCTAGATATATCTAAGACTTTTGACAGGGTATGACACGATGGTCTTCTCAGGAAAATCAGATCATATAGTATCACTGGAAGAATACATAACATAATTAAATCCTTCTTCGATAGTCGTACATCTAAACAATATGATATAAATGCGAGAGTACGTCGGGGATCTATTCTTGGACCTTTATTTTTCCTAATATTCATAAATGACCGCCCTGATTAATTTGTCTCTGAGATGGGTATATTTGCGGATGACACCACGCTCTGTGACAGGCACGAGGGGAAAACAAATAAACACATATCTAAGGAACTGGTAGAAACACTAGCAGAAGACTTCCAATCCCTAGTGGAATGGGGACAAAAATGGATAAGGACACTATTCACTCATGTATGGAATACTTTTGTCACATTTGGGCTGGTGCATCTCCTACTAGTCTCTCACTCCTGGACAGGATTCAAAAGAAAGTCGCCAACCTGATAGGTCCTGAACTGTCATCTAAGCTTCAGCCTCTGTCCCATCGACGAAATGTTTCATCCGTCGGCTTGTTCTACAAGTATTTAAATGGTGAATGCTCTGACGAACTACAAACATTTGTGCCCCCTCGATGTAAATACCTTCGACAAACCCTACAAGCAGATAAATCCCACCTCTACACAGTAAGAAAGCCTTCTACTCAAATAGTTTTTTTCCACAGAATTGCTAGATTTTGGAACTCCCTTCCAGGATTCTGTTATCCAAACTATACTGATATGCAGAAGTTCAAGTGTAATATGAACAGACATCTTGCTGCTAATCTCTCTTCACAATATCCTTGCAATTATGTCCCCGATAGTAGCCCCCTACTTCAAAGTGGCACTGTGCTTTGTTTGTAAATTCAATAGAAAAAGTTTTGTTTTTTTTAATTCAGGGAATTTTCGTGGCAAAGAACTGAATGAAATAGTCTATATACGTCTAAACTCGTTAAAAAAAAGATAATTTGCATTTTTCAAGTACGCTTTACTTAGGTTTTTACAATGAGTGATGTTCAGTGTTTTAATCACTCGACCCATTGCGACAGCTGATAGTTTTAAGCGATCCAAATACAGATCAGGTAAATATTTTCTTAACCATAATTAAATAATAACTCATGTATATGAGGTTTTATGACAGTTATTAGCGCATAGCCAAATCATATAAAATGAAAAAAATGGTATATGTATTTCTTCGCAGAAACGCCATCAAGAAAATCAATAAAAGCTTGTTCATTTTCCGAAGCCAACGTTTAAAACAAACGCAATCGTTCCAATGTTCCGCAGTAATGCAATGCAAAGATAGTCATCAAACACATCTCTACTTCAACTCGGGCGAAAATATAGTTCTACAACAGAATATGTATTTCGGAATATTTTAGATGAAAATCGATTATTTTATTTTTCTTAATTGGATTATTCAGACTCATCCTCTCATCTTGCATTTTATTTTGACGATGTTTCGCCTTCGACTCTTTTTAGGTGTATCTTGAACTTTATTATCAAAGCTTAATTTTTAATCCTCTGGCAAAACAAGATGAATGCAAGATCGAATTCAGGTGCACTCAAAGAGTAATGCACAAACTATTTCGATCTACAGAAACATTTATAAAATGTCTATGTGTGTATGTCAGTCTATCAAAAACTTTCGACAGACGCGACGGATCCTGACGAGACGGTTATCGGTTAGGGCGACAAATATCGAAAAATTAGCCAAAAAATTAATTCCTTTATTATCACCTCGGCTGTTTTTAAAAGGGAGGGGGTCGCTTTTTGCGTCGACATTTTTGCAACTTATCATCTCTTTTCGATTGACTACCCTTAATTCCAACGCTCGCGACTTCCGATTTCGCGATGAGCTTATCAGATAAGATGTTATGTTTTTTTACACCGTTTTTCCTTCTCCGTGTTACGAGTTCGAGCTTGCCTGCCTACTACAATTTTTTTTATTTTTTTTATTTTTAACACCTCCCTTCACCCGTGCTGCCTACTGTTGTTTTGATTTTCCTCTCCGGGGTTCCTTACTACATCACCTCACCACACCCGGGAAATGCCGGGTACTCCCGCTAGTCATTAATAATACTAAGTTATGTTCTTATTATAACCGAATTAATCCTGATTCAACTGCACGTTCATATCACTGCACACACATACAGAAATGCATTTATATAAATATGTCCACGGTTAAATTCGATTTTCGTTAGATAGACAAAAAATTGCAGGCATTAATAAGGAACATGTGGTCGAGATCCTCCCATAACTAACATTGTTTTGGAACGAAAGCTTTGGCTTGGGTTTGATTGACGATCGAAATGTAGATTGGACATTCTAGACTATCGATGAAAGGAATACTACAAATATAAGTAAAAGTTCAGTTTTAAAAATTTTATGAATTTATTTTAATAGTTAATAGATTTTAAGGCAGCATCTTCCTGGCCTTTCCTATTACTGAAGATTTAATATTTTAACACTAACTTAATGTTTATGAATTTAAAAATGTGGTTATTATTTCTATTTTCCTCTGATCTTTCATCTTATGATAGAATGCAGAATATGATCGTCTTCCACTGAGAAAACTGAAATTTTTTACAGATCGAGGACTCTACAGCAAGGGTGTTAGCTCGTATAAATTTTGACAAGAATCACACTGAGTGCATAATAACACTGTAATACGGTTGCCCTTTACCTATGATCACAGCGTAGTATCTGTGTTATGTTGTGGTGGACAGTGCCAAGGGTCAGAACGATTATTATGATTAATTGTTAATTTATTTAGGTCAAAAAGATATTCAGAAAATGCTTTAAAAGAAAAGAATATTAGTTAAATATTTATGTTAAATATGTAACTAGAGAATTTTGCCTCAAGGAAATATGTTATGAATAGAGGAAAAGCATAAACAAGGCTAGTTTTAAATTTGGTTTAGTAAACAAAGATATGGCTTTCGTGGCAAAGAATATTGTCCACTTTGACTGACGCAAGCAACACGTAAGCCAAGAGAAATCAGAATTAGGAGTATGTCGACGGGACGAGTTGTAGTTAATTAGCCACAAGAGTTGTCTCTGCGGATTCGATGGAAGCATCTACTGACCAACTAAGAAATATGTAAGTTAGCTTTAAAACTGCATGGAATATTTAGAAAAAAATCTGGAAATGATAACTCGTTTTGGGTGTTCTTTGATTTAGGGTGCTTGCTGACAGAAGTAGGGGGTCAACGAAAAAGGTATGTGGCAAGCAGACAAGAGCTTATTCTTCATTGTTTAAGACTGTCCATTATTTTCCCATACATTATTATCGTTAATATGTGCGAACACCCACATATACATACACAAAGAAAGGCTATTAAATATACACGTAACAGATCAACACGTACAGACGCAAAAAGAAAAGTAACTTCCTTATAATTCTGACTAATAGACGATACACGAGCATGGATTACAGAAATACGTATACTTTATATACACTAAAACATTCATAGACACGGATATATAGTTCTTGAAGACAACATTTGATCGATTTGGTAAAACAACAATTCATACTTATAAAATATAATCGATCGCAGGGTGTAATGAAAGATGGATGACGTAAGGTTGAGGTAGCGGGCAGTAGATACAGGTTAAATGGTAGACAAAGCAGAGTCGAATGCTGGCGAACGAGGATCTAAGAGAAACAAACATTTAAAACCAGCCTATCCGTGGAAGTTATATGAGACACCACCAATTATTTTTAATAATCTCTGTCTCCATGTGTCATTTATTTCAGTACGTCAAAAAAATTAAGTTAAGAAATAAATAGCTAAGATAACAGTGCCCATTCTCCTCTAGTAAAACCTTGAAGAAAACTCAGCGAATGTCCTTTTGTATCCTATTTCTTCATAAGATGATTCGTATTACAATAGTAACCACCGAACGAAACAGCAACAATGAAAAGACTCGGAAAACATGTATTAAAATGTTACCAAATCCCAGAACTCGAGAAAAGTTAGAAATAACTTAATACAGAGATAGAAATAAATGAAGGTCTAAAGATTATTCTACGAACAGAATTTTGTAAGAAAAACATATACGGTACTAGTTATGTTCTGCCATAAATGTTGGATATTCTTTCGTGATAGTCCATGTGTCTCTGTTGATAACGTAAGACATAGTTCTTAAAAGTTATAGACATCATCACTTTAATAAAAAAAGTAACATAGACCACGTTATTTATACTTTGCCAAGCTTAAACTACATCAAGATTATTTTACATAACTGATAAACTGATAATAGTTAGCGATATGACGGAAATTGCTCGGACAAATAGGAAGAAATATATCGAAACATCATTTTAAATTGGTCTCATACCATTAGTAAAATGAAATCAATGTTCATAACATCTCAGAAAAGTTATTGAGAAAAAAAAAATAATGGGTCCCGTGTCAGACTTGAACAACGAAATATATATGCACACATACATATGCATATTTTTCGTTCAATTCCATGAATATAACATAAAAAATGAGAAATAGTAAATACAACAAAAGCAATATTTTCTTCATAAATATTCTGTTATTTTATTTATTTTAATTTTATATTTTCACTATTCTCCTTCCTATTTTTCTTTGTTCTATCTATTATGTTCTTCTTTACTTTTGAACAACTTCCCCTTCGTCTAATCGATTCATCTTTCCCCTGCCCTCTGGACGGGAAAGCATCAATTTCTAGAGGCACGCAACGTCGGTCATTTTGATTCAAGACAAATCCCCCGCTGCTTAAAACGCAGACGATAGTTATCCACGATATATCCCACAATTCCCGAGTTTCATGCACGAGCCGCTGTCTTTTTCTTGTATCAACAGAGCCAATCTTAGATCAATATTATAATAAGATGTCACGAATGGAAGCCTCTAGGCTGGATGAAGTAAGTGAATCAGTTGAGTCTAATGAAGCGGTGACGGACACTAAGTAAATAGTGTAACTATATGTAAGTTTACTGTTGGGAGGAACAATAAACAACGGGTACTAAAATCATGATTCCCGTGAAACGTTTCAGCTCATTTTTTTAAATATTTCTTTTAATGCCGAGGAATAGTTCAGTGGTAAATCACTCGCTTGCATGTTAAATATTTATGGTTCGAATCTTGTTATATTAACTTATTCCCAGTGTGTGGGAGTATAAGAAAAAGACTGTATACTAATCATCTGTAGCCGAAATGAGGTTTATCATAATAGTCACAACTTAAAAAAAAAACTTATGTTTCAGCAACATAGTAATAAACACTGACAATTTTCCAACATCAATGTTTTCTATAAGTAATTAAAATTACACTCACTATTAACTTTTAATCTGTCTTTTTAATCATTTAATATCTACATAGGATTCAATGTCTGTCCGTATTCTTTCAAGAAAAATAATTACATGAAAATGTCCGACGTCAAATGGCGCAGATGTTGTGCAGAACAGATGTTAAACTTTGATCTTAGCATTTAGGCCAAAAAGTCATTAAAAATGTTTTCTTGGCTAGGTAGTTTAAAATAAATGAAAGCAACATCTATAAATAGTTATAGTGCATCAACAATTTTTTTATTAAAATACCCTCTTATCAAGGTCAAGGGCTACTCAAGGAAAAGGGTTAAGAACTTTTAAGTAGTCGGTGCGACAACACATTGATAATAAGTAATAGTGAAACTAGACAAAGGTTAAGTTTTTTAGGAGGATGGATGGACAAAAACGTATTTACATCGCACTTGAAAATAACTGTTATAGTCAGCCGGGAAGCAGCTCAACTTTATCTTGTTCAATAGACAGAGATTTTAGGAAAGAAACTCTACTCATAGAAGGTACGTTTAGTTTTAGGCACGGATAGAGGGTATAGGAAATTCATGATAGATTTTTGTGGCTAAATGAGTACTTGTTATAAACGTTTTAAATAAGCTTACTGTAATTTTAATTATTATGTACGGATTATATATATAAAAATATTCATTTTAATATTCACTCAATATATATATATATATATATATATATATATGTATATATATATATATATATATATATATATATGTGCGTGTGTGCGTGTGTACTTACGTAAAGTTATTGGGAGAAAACAATAACGGAGAACTCGATTATATCAGGTTATATACATATATATATATATATATATATATATATATATATATAAACTGACGATACCGATATTTATTTATTTATTTATATATATATATATATATGCGTGTGTGTGTGTGTACGTGTGTGTACGTGTGTGTATATGTATCTGTGAGAGAGTATATGTCTGTGTTCGTTGTTTGTGATCTCATATGTACATGATTGCAAAAGAAATCTGTTGTAAGTGCACTATACGGTTAAGCTAGTCATCTGCAAGTAAAACGCGGTAAAATCAACTGTGAGAATCGCTAAACGGATTTATTTCCAGTGCAATTGTTTGGGAAACAGAGCAGACATCAACGTAGAATCTAGTAACAATCCAACATGTCTGTCGAAAAAAATAAAATTCTGTCAGGATCCGTTGCTCGATATCACATACGCACATATACAGAAAAAGTAAGAACGATGGCATAGGTGGGAAACGGACTTGAAACACGAACATTACACAAATGGGTAAACAAAACGTGTGTTGTCTATAACGAAGATTTATGACAGCCAGTGACTAACAGAGAATGCAAATGGCGGATAGCTCAAGTTTATAGATTCAAAATGTCTCTCGTGTTTCAGTCCAGTTTTAATTTTATTATTGTTGCTAGAAGAAACAAAAGACGATTTGATCGAATGTTTTAACTTGTTTTTGTTATGAAAGACTTAAATAATTTGATTCAAAAGTCATATGTATATATATATATATATATATGTGTGTGTGTGTGTGTGTGTGTGTGTGTGTGTGTGTGTAAACTTACATGAACTGACTATTTGTTCGAAACAGTCCAGTGTCGCGACTATGTAAATTTGTTCATACTAATAAAAATATATTTTGCTCTTCTTTTATTTAGTTCTGTTAATAACATCATTAAATTTGTTAGTTATCACTCGGACTATGACAAGAAAATATTCATTTAATTATTTTGACTCTCGAGTATATATCAGTTAATATATTATATGCTTTTAGATAGAGTGATGTTGTTCTTGATTGGTTAACTGTTCTGTATCGGATATATACTCGAGAGTCAAAACAATGATTAGAATATTCTCTTGTTATAATCATAGTTATCACTTTTGAAGACTTCTAACCTGGAATATATATATATATATATATATATATATATATATATATATATATATATATATATATATATATATATATATATATAGTTCAGAGTCAACGCTTGACTCAATTTGCTAGAACGTTACAGGCGGATTACATGTTAATAAATAAATGTTGATGATCTAAACTTCTAAGAACTTTTTATGAAAAGTCATATGTTAGTAAACGATGATTCATTTTTAGTAAAAATTAATAACGCAATAGTAAATAATTTACAACTTTAAAACACAAAAAATAACAAAGGAAACACTTTTCATATTAATCATCCACTAGTTTTCAAAACTGACCGTTATAAAAATTTAAAATAACTAATAACTAATCGGAATCGCTCAGATAACAGGAGATAAGTTTACCTAAGTTAATGCTAAAATGAGCTAATCAAATCAAATCAATCAGTCAAAGAGGGTTTTATCACTCAATGAGGAACTGGACTTTAGCTATCTGTCCTGATCTACCCGCTGCCATGTGGGACCTATGTGTTTCATCAGGTCGTCCCTTCACCTCATTCTTGGTCTTCCCTTTGGCCTCTTATGTTTACGAGGTGTCCATTCCGTTGTCCTGATAGACTATCTGTTGTCATATTGTCTGGCTATGTGCCCTGCCCATCTGTGTTTGGATGTTTTGATGGCAGTATTGATGTCAATAACTCCTGTATGTTGGCCGATCCACATGCTTGTCTTTCTGTCTTGTGAAGTGATATCCAGCATTATCCTCTTCCTTCTATTATATATAAAGCTCTTGGTTAAGAAGCGACAACTCCAATAAAACCTCAGCCGATGAGAAAAACGAGTAAAGATTTGGTGTTTTCCTAGAAAATACCACTGATTATTATAATGTATGCCATTCTTTCTATCGTGTAACATTGCAGTCTTTATTTAGCATTGTTTTCTCAATCTATTTTACAAATCTGCACATTATTATTATTATTATTATTATTATTATTATTATTATTATTATTATTATTATTATTATTGTTATTATTACTCACTAGGAATTCTCACACATGCCTTTATCAGAGATTACTCACTAACAACAATCAGTGGTGTTCCCTGGAGTCTGAGTGACAACAAGTCGCCTCGCATTTCCAGTAATATTCACCTCTTTGGCAAATGACTTTGCATCATCGCAACAGTCACTTATCATTAACTTCTCGCTTGCAATGACCATGGGAATTGGAATGATCACAGGAATTTCAGTGGCAATAAGCATGTCTAATGTCCCAGCCATCCAGTGGAGGTCTGGTTGGTGCTTTCTCTTCTGGGACTTGTCATCCTCCTAGATCCTTTTTCATTATTTGGTGTGGTTCCAGTTCATGCTGGCATTATTGTGGGAGGGTTAACGTATAATTATACGATTTCAGTTTTTCGTTAACATGTGGTTTCCTCTTTTTTATTTTTACTTTTGTTGCAGTTTCTATATGGCCACCTATCGTTCGTAGCTTATGTACATTATTCAAGGGTTTTACTTAGTATACCAACTGTTTTCATCGTTGCTATCCTTGTACCTTCTCGGTTATCCCCCGATACCAATTTCCTTCACATCCTTTTTGGAAGTATTTTTCGGGATTGTTATTAGTGCCCCTACGGCTATTGGTGTTAACGACTTTTTTCATCGGTTGAACAGTTCCCTATATTTGCTTTGCTTCTTCGTCTCCTTGATTTTCTTTCTGTGCCATCCTATAACGGCGAAATCTAGGATCTGGCAGAACTTTTTTTTCTTGTTAACTATT
This sequence comes from Euprymna scolopes, assembly GCF_053919585.1. Classification (NCBI taxonomy): domain Eukaryota; kingdom Metazoa; phylum Mollusca; class Cephalopoda; order Sepiida; family Sepiolidae; genus Euprymna; species Euprymna scolopes. The sequence continues at coordinate 57,473,123 of NC_136493.1, read as the reverse complement.
ATGATATTTGGTCTCCTTGCTTGGCTGAGTTTAACAGTTTGTACGTTTATATCACATAGGATTTCAAGCAATGCTATCGATTTGTGCTAATACCAGTTGTCTGTATGTTGAAGATGTAATTGTTTTCATAGTTCCCAGTATGCTGTTTTCCAAGCTAGCCATATCTATTCTTATATTGTGCATCTGTTACTAGTAATTCAGTTTCCGTATTTAAATGTCTTTTTCATAACATGTCTCTTTTCGTGAGCTTCATCTTTTTTCCTTATAAATCGTCCGTGTAGTTGTTTTTCTTTACACGTCTTTCCATTGCCTCTGATTAGAAGAATAAACAATTAAATTGAGGAAGAAATGATTGACGTGTAAATCGCAAAAGGGATGCGAAAATAGAAAATAGATGTAAACATTCTTTTGGATTTGGAGAAACAAATAACTACATTATCTTTTCCTTTAGTCCTTCATATTTCCGATTTTCCATTTTTTTTTTTTTTTTTTTGCTATCTTTGTACTTTGATTACGTATTTAGAAGTTTTATCCCTACTTTAAATTTTATACGTTTTGTTTAATTTTGGCCTATGTATAAATGTATGGGTACTTGTGCATTTAACGAACCAGACGTAACTCAGCATTTGCTCGGCTTTGTCCGGCACATGACGTCAATAACTCGGGTTTCGCTGCTGTCTGACGAAACATGGTCATCAGCCATTCAAAACGATGCGCGCTTAGTTTCAACTCGACGCGCGTCCGCGGTCCGAGAATTTCGATATTGGAGTTCGAGATTGGAATCTCAGCATTAATGTGGGTTGCGGTCATGCCACACAATTGTGGACTGGAAGAATTTCCTGCGAGATATATGCCGGGATTACTTTTAGGCCATACGGTCGAAATCGACGAGTCTGTCTTCAACCGCCAGAAACACAACGTCGGCACAAACACCGGTCTGGGTCTTCGGTGGATATGCCGACCCCGCCGAAAAGGAGGGTTTTTGGTTAACGTAACAAATAAGAATGGCAAATAAAAAAAATCTCGCAGGGATTCTGGTTTAAAAAAAAGTTTCGTTCCTTTCTTTTTTCTTACGATTTTTTTTTTTTTACGTAAATAGTTGAAAAAATAAGTTTCATAAAAAACAATTACTATTATTTGTTTTAAAAAATATCCTACAAATATCATTTTTTGGGTTATTTTACGTAAATAGTTGAAAAAAAAAACGTTTCATTAAAAAAAAATAATTACTATTATTTGTTTACAAAAAATGTTTTCTTTGTATTTATTTTGCAAACAGAAACAATTTCAAACAATAATACTAATAATAAAAAACATAAATGAACGGTAGGTTTTTGCTTTTTATTTATTTATTTTTCGATGTTTCTACATTTACAATTTCATTTTACAGTTATTTTGGAGCGTCGTTTTTATTTTATCGGCAACGCTCGGTTTTATCCGACTGTTGACGTCATACGCCGGATAAAGCCGAGCAAATGCTGAGTTACGTCTGGTTCGTTAAATGCATAAGTTCCAATGTATGTTTAGATTTGTGATAATGTCTGTTCGGATGTAAGGGAGGAGTTCACCTTTTATGTTTTTACTTTAAACTTCTTCTATTCTTATGTCATATAGAGATGGGAATTTTGCTTTTTTGTTCATACTTAGTTTTGTATTTCAGCTGTTTCATCATCAATTGGTTCGGTTGTTAGTAACTGGCCTGCAGATACAGCCTCTCTTGAGAATAAGTTTCGCTCGGTCTGCGACTCTTTGTTCCGTTGTGTTAGAAGACATTTTACATAGCTCTTTTAATCGTTCCTGATGCTCTTTTCTGTGGGTGGCTTCACTAATAGCACTTATTATCTTTTGTTGCCTATTCGTTTATTTTGCGTTGGTGTTTCTGATTTCCTGTGTTTGGTCCTTGGTTATACTAAACATTGGAAAGATTGTTTACCTGTTTCGAGGCTGTGACGTTCTAATTCCAAAAATTAGATGAGCCAACATTCACAGGATGACGACCCCGGTTCTCCCTATGGACCATTTAGAGAGCACCTGTTGTTCATAACCACCAGATCTTTCTTCTGTGTCCGTTTGCATTTGTTGGGTATTCTGGGCATTTTCATAGGGCGCTGGTTGTGGCAAAAACAAGCACAAGCTTGCTATTCCTATGGTTCTATCACACAGATTATGAGTATTTCTCATAAAGATCGAATATAAGGCGTACTATCACACGTACACGAATAGAAGACATTAACATACAGACACACAAAAACTATGTAAGTAGGCACTTAGTTAAAGTTTTTCATGCCCCTTCTTGCGAAAATTGGAAGCCAGGTTCCCTTTGTGTGTGTAAGAATATATGGACGGTTGGGGTGGGTTCATTTTTCCTTTAAGCACGTACGATTTTTCTTTATAATTTGCATCACCTGACTCCTAATAAATGGTCAGTTAGCTAGACAGTGCAAGGGGTAATGGATGGGGGATTGCAGTCTTTTGTATTATTATTATTATTATTATTATTATTATTATTATTATTATTATTATTATTATTCACCTTCCATGAGTTCTTGAACAGGCCATCACAAACGATAACACTTACAATAATGTGCGATGTTCCATACAGTCTGAGTGAGAAAAAGTCTCCTAGATGTCCAATACTCTCTACCTCTCTCGACAACCAGCGCAGATAACTTCACGATATCGAAACAACCGCGTTCATTTATCTCTCACTAGTAGCAGCCATTTTAATTCCTTGAGATTTGAGTGACAAAAGGTCCCAGTGCTCTTCGAATGTTTCTAGTGGAGGTCTGATTAGTACTCTTCCTTTGCGATTTTTCACTTCTTTCGCGATTCTTTATAGTAGCGCGATATAGAAGCCACCATTTTTTTAGTGGAGGGTGGGGGCTAGTTTAATCATTTCTTTGCAGTTTCGGTTTGCTTGGTTCCCTTTTGTCGTATTCTGTTTTTTTTTTTTTTTTTTTTTTGTCTACTGCAGTATTCAAGTTACTAGTTAGTGTTCGCAATTAACGTCGATTGGTTTCCGCATTGCAGGATTCCTTAATATTTCAGCCGTTTTCCTTATTTCTATTCCATCCATATTCTCAGCTTTCCCTCTTATTTTAATTTCTCCGATTGTGTTTTCATTTTTTTTTTCAGGATAATTTCTATTACTTTAACGTTTTTTTATTTTAATTTTTTTTTAATTTTCCATATATATTCTCGCTCTCTGACCAGTTCTGTGTATTATTATTATTATTATTATTATTATTATTATTATTATTATTATTATTATTATTATTATTATTATTATTATTATTCACAAGAAGTTTTCACACAGGTCATCATCACGAATTTTATTTGGGAATAACCTGTGGTGTTTCCTGGAGTCTGAGTGACAAAAAGTCTCTCCAGAGTTTCAGTACTCTCCACTTCTTTCAATAATCTTTGTAAATTACTTTGCATTATCGCAAAAGCCGTCTACCATTGATTTCTCTTTGGTAGTGACTCAGTTTTATTGAGATTTGGGTTACAATAAACTTCCCAACGGTTACATTCCTCCTAGCACTTATCCAGTGGAGGTCTGGTTAGTGCTTCTCTCCTAGGTTTTTTCATACTCCTTGACCTTCTTTACGTATTAGGTATGGCACCAGTTTATAATGTCACTAAAAAAAGGCGTGGGCGCAAGAGGTTGTCTTTCTTGCAATTAGCTGTTTTTTAATAATTCTCGTTAAGTTGCAAGACACACACACATATATAATTTAAAATGAAAATGAAAATATGAATACGATTATGCATAGATTAATTCGATGATAAAAATGCTCAATATTCGTGATTGACTATCATTATATGAGGGGAATTAAATTACGCAAATTAAAACAATTGTTTATAAACAGTAAATACAACTGACTCTATTTTGTATCATTTGTTTATGTACAATAAATTTTGCAAATTTTTAAGTTGCATGATGAATTCTTCCTCGTATATATATATATATATATATATATATATATATATATATATATATATATATATATATATATATACTAGCAGTTTCGGTCGGCTTTGCCGGATCGTATGTATTGTTCAGAACTTTATGTGCATATATATATATATATATATATATATATATATATATATATTAAAATGTTTGACCTATGTCCAGGTAACCTACATCAAAAATTACAAGTGTTTAGACCCAAATTTTGCGGAGGAGTTTCGCAGAGTCATCAAAGGTCAACTTTTTCAACTTTGACCTCTTGATGGAAAAGTTTTCGCCCCAAAACTGATTAAAAAGCTTGCCGCATATCTGAATACACTTTATGTAAAATTTTAAATGTTTAGACCCAAAATTGGTTGAATAGTTTGTTAGAGACTGCAAAGGTCAAATCTTTTGAAATTTGACTCGTTGGCAGCCAAATTTTCGGCCAAAAACGGACTAAAAAGCTTGCCATATGTCTGAATGCATTTTATGTAAAATTTTAATGTTTAGATTAAAAATTAATTAGGTAGAGACCGCAAAGGAACATTTTTTTAACTTTCACCCCATTTTTTACCTTTTAACATATAATAATCTTGGGCACAAATACAAATTAAAGAATCTTAATCCATGCCCAAGTAACCGACATTAAATATTTGAAGTGTTTAGACCAAAATTTGGCGGAGGAGTTTGGTAGAGTTTCCAAATGTCAAATCGTTGAACATTGACATTTTAACAGCCAAATTTTTGGCCGTAAACCGATTAAAAAGATTTATTCACATCTCAATACCCCTCATGTCAAATCTAAGTCTATAGACTGATAATTAACAAAGTATTTTAGTAGCAAAATGCCCACACACAGACACAAACAGAGACATTTTCACTTTTATAGATATACTAGCAGTTAAGTCCGACTTTGCTCGGGTTCTATGTACTGTTCATAATTTTATGTGCAAACGTATATATTAAAAAGTGTGCATATGTACGATAATGCCTTTCTATTGCTTATTAAAGTACCATAGAGAAAAGTTGGTAGAGATTGCAGAGGTCAATATTTTTTAACTTTTGACTCTAACGTTTATTGTTTTGGACTCAAATAAAATTAAAAGGTTTGACCCGTGTCCAGGTAACCTACATCTAAAATTTCAAGTATTTAGTCATAAAATTGGCAGAGGAGTTTGGTAGAGTATGCAAAGGTCAACTCTTTCATCTTTGACCTCTTGGTAGAAAAAATCTCGCCTAAAAACTGACTAAAAAGCTTTCTACGTGTCTGGATACCCTTTATGTAAAATTTCAAATGTTTAGACCAAAAGTTGGCTTACTAGTTTGCTAGAGACCGCAAAGGTCATATCTTTTGAACTTTGACCTCTGGGCAGCCAAATTTTCGGCCAAAAATCGACTAAAAAGCATGCCATATGTTTTAATGCAGTTTATGTAAAATTTTTAATGTTTACACCCAAAATTGCCTGAGTAATTTGGCAGAGACCGCAGAGGTACATTTTTTTTAACTTTCGCCCTCATTTTGACCTTTTAACATATAAGCATTTTGGTCTCAGATAAAATTAAACAGTTTGATCCATATTAAAGTAACCTACATTAAAGTTTTGAAGTGTTTAGACCACAAATTTGGCGGAGGAGTTTGGTAAAGTTTCCAAATGTCAAATCGTTGAACATTGACTATTTAACAGCCGCAAACCGATTAAAAATATTTCCTCAAATCTCAATACCCTTATGTCTAATCTAGAGTCTGTAGACTGATAATTGGAAGAGTAGTTTGATAGGAAATGTACACAGATAGAGACAAACACACATACAATCAGAGAAAGACAATTTCACTTTTATAGATAGATTATCGAATGAGGTCCTTACATTCTAACTATATAATATTTAAACTCCTACGTCTCAGAGGTTATTATTATTATTATTATTATTATTATTATTATTATTATTATTATTATTATTATTATTACCTCACTAAGATTCTCGTTTGCTCACTAACAATAACCTGTGGTGTTACCTGAACTTTGAGTGATAACATATCTTCACAGATTTCCAGTGCACTCTATCTCATTCGATAACAAGTGCAGATGATTCAAGTTATCTCAACAGCCGCTTTCTATTGATTTATCGCTGGTATTGGCCATTAGTATCTTTTGAGGTTTGAGTGGCAAAAAGCCCCCCTCCCCTCAAGCCCAAGATATCTGCGCACTCCTACAGTGGATATCTAGTTCTACTAGATGTCTAGTTCTAGGCTCTTTCGATAGTATTTGAAAATAACTTTGCATTATCTCAAAAGCTTCTTACTATTGATTTCTCGTTGGCAGCAGCTATTGGTCTTCACTGGAATTTAAGTGGAACAAGCCTTCCCAAGGTCCCAGTTCTCTTCGTACTTATCCAGCGGAGATCTGGTTGGTGCTCTCTGGTCGGTCTTTCCTTCCTCCTTTACTCTACTGTGCTGTTTGGTCTCACTTTTTTTTTTGGGGGGGGAGGGTTCAGTGATGTGGTAATGGGGGTTGGGAGGGAGAACTTATAAATATGCGGCTTCAATGTTCTTGGTTCCATGTAGCGCTTCATGTTTTGCCTCTGCAGCAGTTTGACTGGTCCGCGCTTGTTGCTTATGTGTGTAAGTCTCCACATTCAAGGGTTTTCCTTAATATTTTAGCTGTTTTCATTATTATTGTTCATTGTATTTTTCCAGTCATTCCTCTGATTCTAATTTCTCCCATTCTTTTTTCAAAGTTTTTGGGGATTGTTCCTGCTATGATAAGTATTATTTTGATTTTCTTCATCTTCTATATCCCTTTTCAGCTCTCTTGCTAGCTCTGTGTATTTGCTTCGTTTCTTGTTTTCTTTGAAATTCACGATGTGGTCGGCTGGAACAGCAAAGTCTACGATTTGACAGGATTTTCCTTCTTGTTAATTATTACGACATCCGGTCTTCTTGCTTGGATGGGTTTATCAGTTTGTATGTCCATGTGCCTAATGGATTTTGTGATTCTCGTTTTCAAGTACTTTTGCCGGCTTATATTATTATTATTATTATTGTTGTTGTTGTTGTTGTTGTTGTTGTTGTAGTTAGTAGTAGTAGTAGTAGTAGTAGTAGTAGTAGTAGTAGTAGTAGTAGTTAGCCGTATGATTATTTTGCACATGTTCAAACATGGAAAAGTATAAAATATATTATACTAACAGAAGTATATGTCCCAATATTATCAACTCTTCTTGGTACACGTACTTCTGCTAGTAGATTACATCCAAAACAACAAAATGGAGCTGACATTAGGCAAGATTTATGACAGGAAAAAAAAAACAAATAGCAAAATAACAACGGACAGCGTAAACTTTTAGCAAGTTTTGTTTGAGAGAAGAGAACTAGATGCTTGTTTAGTATTTTTTAGATTTCTGTTGTGTTTTTCTTATTTCGTTGTTGTTGTTGTTTTCTACAGGGTAATTTTTGTTGTTTGTTTCGCCTATTTTTTTTTAAGTGATTCGTCATCAGCGGGGTTATGAAGGTGTTTCTTTAGAAAGAGAGGAGATATGGACGTGTCATCAACAAAAAGCGCACAGTGCGAGGGAAGGAACGATGTCTGTCTGTTCCGGGCAGAATACATGCTTCAGTTTATTTTACAGGTGTAGCGTAAATGATTTATTTATATGATGCTCTCTCTCTCTTTCTCTCTCTCTCTCTCTATCTCTCTATCTCTCTATCTCTCTCTCTCTCTCTCTCTCTCTCTCTCTGTATATATATATATATATATATATATATATATATATATATATATATATATTAGTGTTGGGACGATTAATCGGAATCGAGAATCGGAAAAGTCGGAAGATTTGGGGGTATCGGAATGGGTATCGGAATCGAAAAACTGTATGCCTATTTTCCAATGCAAAAACGATTCTTTTAATTGAATTTTTTATTTGATTTTGTTTAAAGTAATAATTGTAATAATGATATAATAATAAATATTTATTGATTTTAAAATACCAGTAAAGCTTAAATCGATAGATCACTCACCACAAGTGAGAGTTTACGTTTAGGAAAATATCTGCATATTTAACATGTGTTTTTACGAAAATCGGGGTAAATAACAAACTTATAGTTAAATAATTAGAGATTTATAAAGAATCGGTGATTGTATCGGAATCGGGAATTTAGTTCGGTATCGGTAAAATATTGGAATTGTCCCATAACTAATATATATATATATATATATATATATATATATATATTTACACAGTATCACCACTTATCAAGGCCCGGAAGCCACTCAGGGATAAGGGTTATTGCAAGTACATTACCTTATATATAAAGAGAGAGATATATGTAAGAGAGAGAGAGAGAGAGAAAGAGAGAAAGGAAGAAAGAAAGAGAGGAAGATAAGAAGAGAGCATAGTTATTGATAAGGTTTTTAAAACTCATCAGTGTGCTAGGCGCAGCGGACGCACTAACATATAGATTACGATTGAAATAAAAGTTTAGAGTCGAATTTATTTGCTTACTAATTATGAAAGAAATTAAGAATTTACTAACTTTTTTTTAATACAAATTTTTAATTAAAATCTTTATTTAATACATTCGTATTCGTATTTGTTAATGAATTAATCTCAATTTAATTTGTTAATGATTTAAATTTAAACTATTTGCTTTATCGCGTCCATCATTCTCTCCCTCACTCTTTCTCTTTAGCTATATCAATCAATCTATCTATCTATCTAGCCCTCTCTCTTTCTTTCACCCTCTCTCTCTATATATATAGATAGATAGATAGATAGATAGATAGATAGATAGATAGATAGATAGATAGAGTTATGAATTTAGATATAGTTTATATATATATATATATATATATAGAGAGAGAGAGAGAGAGAGAGAGAGAGAGAGGGAGGGAGGGAGAGGGAGGTAATCCTCCGACTCAAATTTCGTCTTTCCTAGATTCAGCAGTTTCGTTAGACGCAGAGGGTACATTGATGTATAGTTTTTAAAATAGTTTTACTAATATATACAAACATATCTTTCAAAAAAATGTTTTTCAGCTACTCTTTTTTCTCCTTATTGTTTTATCTATCTTAATAATATAATTTTTGGATATATTTCGTTCTATTTTTTATTTTATATATTCTATTATATAAGAAGGTATGATTGTTTCCCCTCTCCAATCAGAAAGCATACGACTGTAAACACAAGTGCCATATATTATTTGATTTTAGTTGCCTTTCTTGCCATCATATTATGTGTGTTTCTTTAAAAGTATTACTCAATTTTATTTGGCTTTCTAATTTTCTTACTTTAAATGTGACCCAACTGACTCTCCAACAAATACATACTTTAATGAGTCATGAATAGAGTTCACAATTTTATAATGAACGATTTCAAACGCTTGGGGATCAGTTTAACGCATTTTTTTTTCTTGTTCCGTTGTGACCTTATCATTGTTTGGCCAAGTATCATCTGAAATACTTAAGGTTTCGTTGTATTTTTTCATGTTTGGAATTTCTCACAACAATTTATATACAATACAAAGCATTTAAAAGTTTATCAAATAAAACAAAGATACTATATCTGCATAGAAAAATACCATCATAGAAATATATTCTAATTTCTAGTGTAAAATATTGAAAAAAGAAAAACAATTATTTAAGAAGCTGGAGTTGCGCATATAATTTTACGGTTTTTAAAGTAGTTAACTAAATTCTTTACAACTAACATCAAATCTGACCAGTAAAGTCATAAAACTACAGGTAATCGCTTTATATTTGCATGACCACATTGACTTAGTAAGGAGGTGTGTCTTTTATAACTTTTTTACAATGGCATATTTTATACAAAAATTTGATGAGGAACATAAACATGGCAAAGATTTGAATGAAACAAAATTGATTACATGTCCTTAAAACATTGTCTCGGCCTGAAGAGGTGATACTTTTATGTTAAATTTATATGCAAAACTGATATATTTTTTTTAATCCTTGCCATTACGTTTTCACCTAAAAAGTCGACAATCTCAGTTTTCTTGTTTTTTTTTTTTAGTATAGAAAACGTTATAATTGCGAATTAACGAAAATTTAATAAGAAGAAACCAAGCGCTAATAACTGCATACTAATTAAGTATTTATAAAGTTACAGGAAATGTGTTAAAACATTTGCCGAAAAGAAAACTTACTAATAAACATTAGTAGTAATGAAACTTTGCATAAAACGATTTAAAAATTTAAAATAAGGGATCAGTTTCACGCATAAATTTACATATAATGAGCTCCTATTTTTGAAACATTCTATCATTTTTAGAACAGTAAACCAAAAGATAGTTTCTTGTGATATAAATTCTTACTTAAAGAATTGGTATCGGTAATTGTATCGGAGAAAAAAGCTTTTCCAACCGTCCCATCACTAATATATATATATAGCCTTTTTTATTCCATTTTCACCCAAAGCGAGGAACAATGCAACTTTGACGTAGGGGTCAACTATCGGAGGAATAAGTTGCAGGGATACTATGCAAGGTGTTGAACAACAAGATATATTTTCACGTCATACTTGAACTCTGCATCTCAGTACATTGAGAAAACAGGAACTCGGTAGGGAGTTCCAGAATCTAGCGGTTCATGGGAAGAAACTATTAGAGTTGAAGGCCTTCTTACATCTAGAGATCTCTACTGTGGAGGGGTTGATTTTGCTGATTTTCGAGTTTGTCGGGCGTATTAACGTCGAAGAGGTACAAGAGTATATAGTTTGTCAGACCATCTACCATTAACATACTTGTAGTACAGGCAAAGGGATGCAACAATGGGAAAGAGTTTTAAATCTCAAAGGTGCCCGCAATGTATGCATATTAGGAATTAAGGCTAAATTAGCGAAGCCTAAAAAACTTTGCAATGTTGTTATGTCATGTGGCTCAAGCATATTTTTATTGAGCCAAAATATGTTTATGCAAATGTAAAAGTTAAAAATCGCAAAAGCTTTCTTGTCAGCCTTATATATATATATATGTGTGTGTGTGTGTGTGTGTGTATATATATATATATATATATATATATATATATATATTGTAATTTACAAACAGAGTGTTTTACCGTATTACAATTTTCAATGTAAAGATTTGAAACAGTTTTTTCTTTCGACTGTCTTGGTTTAATCGACGGTGCCACCGTACAATCTAGGAAATGAAATGTTGTTGTTTAAATAAACCACATCAGCAGTCGAGGAATGCTCTATTCCTCTTTACGAAACACTTTGTATTCGTAAGAGATATTTTATTTAATATTCTCAAATCTATAATTAAGACAAATGTCTAGTTATTTGTATTATTATAAATATGTGTATCTCCATTCTGTAATGCAAAAGTTAGAGAGTATAACACCTGTTTTTCAAGACTCCAGATGAAACACTTAAGTCGTGAGAGAGTTGCGAAAACAAAAATAGCAGCTCAGACAAACACATCTGACTCATCTCGCAAGAGAGTATTCGCAAAGAAATGCTCAACTTTATAAAAAAAAAAGTCAACGGTGACTATTTTTCCTTAGGTCATCAGAAAGGATAATTTACATATAGATATTCAAATATTGATGTAATTCTATGATTATAAATAGGGCTAGGACAACAGTATATTCTTTTCATTGTTTTGATTCTCGATTGTGTATCCGCTAATATCTTATATGCTTTTATATAAGGGCATGTGATTCTTTGGTGATTAACTGTGCCTAACTATTTCGGATATGTACTCGAGAATCAAAACAATGATTAGAATACTCTGTTGTCATAACCCTGCTTATAAAAATAGCAAGTGCGAACACTGATGAAATGTATTTTCCTTAGTTTTAAGGTGTACACTAATATATATATATATATATAGAGAGAGATATATATAGATATAGATAAATAGAGAGAGAGAGACATGTGTGTGTCTGTGTGTGTGTGTGTGTGTGTGTGTGTGTGTGTGTGTGTCTGTGTGTGTGTGTGTGTGTCTGTGTGTGTGTGTGTGTGTGTGTGTGTGTGTGTGTGTGTGTGTGTGTGTGTGTGTGTTGAATACAAAAGCCGGTGAGGTAAAATGTTGCATTTCACCCCCAGGTGAATGTTTACATTAGGTGTCTGTCTAATCACATTACTTTCTATTAAAATGGTCGTTTACATTCGACTTTATTCTTTTGCATTCTAATCTATCAGTCTAAAGAAATTAGATTGCATTAAGTTTTGCTTTCGTCCATTGCATACATTCCTATTAGTTTATAGTATAGTGGTATATTGCCAGCAGTATATCCTTAAGTGATAGATTTCAAATTAAAGATTCTGTCTTTGAAAATCTGTAGACCCAACGGAGCCATCGCTTTCTGAAACAAAATCAAGTTTATCTCCTACTCAACCCTGAACCACCAACCATGAAACTGCAGCTTCATTGGCTGCGTCCCTTGATCAATAGCCACAAGCAAGTCAAAACGTTAAGTGATTTGCCACTAAAAAATCACCAATTCAAATCTTTTATCTGACTTTCATTTTGTTTCCTTTTATCTGGCTTTTGACAATGGTCGGCCTATAGCAGACAACGTCGCTTTTCATTTTTGTAGCCGCCAAAGCGTTTATTATGAAGTCACGATTTTGAACAGACATCAGATTATTTTCTTTTATCAAATAATCATAACGAATCAATGGTTTCCGCGGGAAAATTTGGTTCCACTTGTGGTTGTGTATTTCCGTGATTGACGGCCATTCAAATTCATAACATTTCTCATAAGAGATGACAAACAATACCGCTTCCTTTTTACTCTGTTTATTTTGCTTTGACGTTTGGGCAAATCATATTGAATAGCGTAACAATATTTACAAAGGATCGCATAGTCTGTAAACATATGTGTCCGTGCTCAAACACATCGGTGTACATACATTCATTTTTATATAATCATCATTTTGTCAACATATAATATTCAGTTAAAGTCCAGAATTATTAACAGTAGTAAACAAAAGAAAACAGATAATTCATAGCAAACGCGGTAGAATTAAATTATTTACCGACCTGTATAATTTTAACGTGTGACAATAGTTTGCAGTAATGTTTCTTTTAAAATTTACTTACGATGAACGATGGTACAAAAATATTGCAACCCATATTTCAGATTTTATTACAGAAGTTTGGTTAACTTCATTCTTAAAAGATCATTTTTAAAATAATCATCGCTATGGCCTATCCCAAATCAATAACTTTTAATGGATTGTACCTTGATTAATGTATATCACGTGTGTCCCTTCGACGTACATACTCTGGACCAATCCGACAAATAGCAAAATCTTACCTTTTCACGGTCGAGGTCTCGAGATGTTGGAAAGCCTTATACTCTAATAGTTCATTCTCTCGTACTGCTAAACTTTGAAATTCCCTCCCTGTTTCCTGCTCTTTTGACTGTACTGACACGCAGAAGTTAAAATATAATATAAAAAGAAATCCTCCTACTCAACACTCCACAATCCTCCGTTAGACATGATCCTTAATATTACCCTCTTCCGTCGAAGTCGCGATACGCCTTCTTTGAAGAGAAGAAGAGCAAACTAGTTTTATTTTCTTTGTTTCTCGTTTCCTTTTAAATATAAATAAAATCTATCTACTAATGTTTTCCATTTTAAATCGTGTGTTATTCAACCTGGCAGGTTGTTTATTGTTGAAATCAATCTTACGATCAGATGTATATACTCTGTTCGGGCTTGTTAACTTTGTTGTAAATGTTACTAGTTTCTGTATTTAATTTACTTAATTTTTTCATACTATTCGAAATCGTTTTGTTTAGTTTCCCATATACATTTTTTCCATTTAGAAATGCTTATATTTTGTCTGTTTCACGAACATTTATTCAATGTTTGAAGTTGTTAACTATATCATCTATAATTTATCTATTTAGTAATTATAATGTTAGTTATAAAAAATTAAATATTTTATTATTATTATATTTCTAAGATTCTTTTTATATTCTTTATACATATTTAAATGTATATATAATAACTCAGTACAAAAACATTTTCGATTCTAGCTGATGGCACTCATATCATAAATTTCAGTTACTTATTGAAATATTACAGTATATTGACTACACTATTATAATCGATAGAGAATTGTCTTTATCGATTATAAATACAAAATCTACATAAATCAAAATATCATATGTAAACGTATTCTACGCGGAGACAACAGCGGGCGCCCTGTTAATATATATACTATACTATAATAATTATTAAATACCTACAGGCACTAGTGTTTCATCCTTTGGGGAATCAATCAGTGCAGGGTGTCACGATTAACACCAGTAGAGATATTCGAACCCGGCAACAGAAGTCATGTCTGACTTCATTAGCAAGGACCCAATCTATTCAGCTACCGTCAACCACGATAAATACAGTTGAGATTTAAACATTTATTCTTTTTAAATGCTTTTAACGTCAGTCAGAGTGATTTAATCATTATATGGCGATCTGCGCATATGTGCTAAGTTGACCAGCTTATTTTGGGGTTTAGCCCGGGAAAATCGGTACAAGAATGTAAAAATAAGAAAAAAAAAACGAAATTTATCGGGTAAAGATCGAACAACGGCAGTACGATTATGCATGCATAATTTAGTAGCTATTGAGTCATGTTTTAATAGTCTTATAAAAATTATGTCTTCATAGCTTAGTAATTAATGGCAGAGGAAAAATAAATCGTAAGCTAAACGTTTCGGTTCCGATTCTAGTTTTGACGCACAAGTCATTTTTTTTCTTCAATTTTTTAAATCATTACTATATATTCTGTCCAATATAATAAGGAAATAAATATGAAATTTGTATTAATCAAACTATCATAGTAGAACGTATTTTACAACCGGGCCATGCCGGGCGCCCTGCTAGTATATATATATATTCGGCTTTAATTGTCTGAAAGCATAGGCTGAATAATTTGTCTATTCCGTCTTGAGGTGATTTAAGCAAATACTCCCAAGCTTGAAATAATAAAAGCATTTTTAGCTCTACCAACTGATCGAACACATTTTCCCTGTGTTTTTTACCAAATATACCTCTTAATATATACATATATATGTGTGTGTGTGTGTGTGTGTGTGTGTGTGTGTGTGTGTGTGTGTGTGTGTTCTGGTGATTCAAAATGGCAATTATTGTTCGCTACTTCAACGCTACAATCATGTAATTACGCTTATGCGTTACTCATTATTTCTATTTCCTCTCGGCAAATCTGAACCGAAGACATCTTATGAAAATATTATTACCACTCCTCGCATTCTTCTTCTTCTTTTTCATTTTCTTCGTCTTCTTTTTATCTTCCATCTCCTTCTAACCTTACCACTGCCAAACACTTCTAATCTATAAACAGGTGTACTACAGCTGCAACGACCCGAAGACCTTTTGAACCAGGAACGACTCCATTTTAAATCGGGGCGGACGCCATTAAATTTGCTGTCACAGCCAGAAATTAACGCGTCTCCACTTTCTCCCAATTTACAACAACCACACCCCAATCGGTTTATAGCTTTACAATCATATGATGCCAAAACTATCTGACTGATAATCGATATGCATATATATTCTCCGCCCATGTCTACGCACTCCAAATTATATGATACAAATTATTAATAATTACTGTAATCTTTCGCATATAACATTTGCATTTATTAATACTAAGTGTACACACACACACACACACACACACATATATATATATATATATATATATATATATATATATATATATATATATATATATAAAGGAAAATCGTTTGGTTTATCTCTCCCTTCAATCAAATGGTTAAAACCAACTTAAGAAAGAAATTCTTAAATTTCATTAAGCTACATTTTCTCTCTAACAATATCCACCACAAAATATTTAATCAAACAGCGTTAAATTAAGCTGTATTTGCAGCAATAACTTGAAAAGAATAATAAAAAAGCATAACAATAAAATTTTAAATGATAAAGCAGAATGCAAGTAAAGTAAAAAAAATAAAGAAAGAAATAAAATATTATGTATAACTAGCAGGGGGTACTCGGCGTTGCCCGGCGTTGCCCTGGTTTTTAGAGGCGTGTCATAACCTTGTTAAAATATTATAAAAACAAATAATTAAAAAAAATGAACGTGATGCAATACGAACGGTCCGGTGGTGCCCGTGTGTTTGAAAAATTCCAAAAAAGTTTGAAGGGGGGGGCTCGAACTCGAATCGTTGAGGCGAAAGCGCAAAAAATAAAACGTGATGAACTAAAAAGTGAATTAGGTCAAATATCAATTCCGCATTGAAGTTTGTTTTGGTTTAGTTTCAGTAGTCGCATCACACTCGAATTCCAAATGAATGTTTTTGTTTGCTCGAATGAATTTATTTGTTTTCATTTTAATTTAAGCGTAATGTAAGTGAATTTACGATATTGTTGCGTTGTAATCTTTGTGTAAAATAAATGTTGATTTTAAAGTACTAATAAATAAAGGTCATAGTTGGATTTCACGGTTAGAATCGTTAAAACCGGAAGTAAAATCCAGTTAGTTTCGCAAATTGCGTCTTACACTAACGAAAAAAAAGCAAAAAGAAAACAATAATAGTAATCGCGTTTTCGCGTTTTTTAAAAAAATATTTTTGTTTCTATTTTATTATGGAAAAAACAGAAAGCATAAATCAGGGAAAAAAGATTTAAAAAAAACAAAAACGGTATAAGTAACCTTGTACGATTGCAAACCGGTGTTTCCTTGTACTGTTCCTTGTGAACGCATCCGCTGCGCTGTAAATGGAGAGAGGGGAAAGAAGGAATCTAATAGAGAGAAAAGATGTTGCAACTTCCATTGAATCTAAGCGATTTTGGCAGTGGGCTCTCACCGGAAAAAATATAGGAATGTACCTTTGTCGAGGAACTGTAGAGGTAATAGGCCTATAGCAAACCTGTGTTTGTGCTACAGTCTGTACGAATTACATTTGCATGTAATGTCATGATTTTAATCCTATTAAGGTCAAAGTCGGAGAAGGAAAATGAGTTCATTTTATTTATATAGAGAAGAAGAAGAGAAGAGATAATGTATCGTTCAATCTACTTGTTCTCTCAAACAGAGATATCTGGCAACTTTTTTAATATATCTGTCTAACATTAGAGCTAAGGAGGAGCTTGCCACTAACAAATTCTACATAGGTCAAACAAACAATACTTTCAAGCAAAGATACACTGACCATAAAAGTTATTTCATGAATTCAAAGTATAGTGATAAGGTATTATTAACTGGGAAATACTGTGGGGGGGGGGAACAGAACTTTTTAAACACTTATATTGCCTTGTTTCCTTTGTTTAAATGAAAAACTCTTTATCACTAAATTTTCAGATAAGGATTACCACTTAAACAAGAAACAGGAAACATCAATAAATTGTACGCATCACAAATCACACCTCCTTAATTACTTATATACTCTTCTCCCCTTTAGAACTATATCAAACACGCTACTAACACTACATATATTAACGTCCGACAGAACGCACCTTTCATTTAATTCTCCACAAAATTTTATATTAGCTAATTTCATTATCACACCATCTCTGTCAGCACCGCGCCGGATAGTCATTCTATATAACCATAACTATTACTTCCAAGTAATTTCTTTACCTACTCTAAATATATATCTATTTTCATCCATTGAAATTTTGGCACTTAGCATATACATGCATGTTATATTCCATATCATCTCCTTCAAACATTGTAATGATGTTTAATCTTGATAGAAATATTCGACAAAATTAAGATTATATGTATGTATTGTGCTGTTGTTCTTGCCTTAACTATTATACTAAAGAAATGCTACTTAACCCAAACAAATAAAACGAAATTAATAATAAGCCTAAATTTTAATTTTAACTTTTTGTTCTGATTGAAATCAATAGTTTTCTTCATTATATTAGAGATCTCTTAACCATACATTTTAAATCGCCACCACTAAACTCTTACTAGTTTCAAACTCTCGCAACCACCAAGTACATTATAAATTTAAACAGTAAAAATATGCACCGTTATATAACATTAACTAAAAGACTAATTCTGAAATATTTGTATTTGAATCTACTTCGAATAAATAAAACATACACAAACACACAAACACACACACATACATATATATATATATGTGTATGTGTGTGTGCACGTATATATGTATATACATGTGTGCATGTATTCATATATATACATATATATATGCATGCGTGGATAACTTCAAATAAATTATCTTGACTAATTTTATTTTTGCCGTTTTCACCTCATACATTATTTTTTTTTAAATCTATTACTCTTTATATTTTAATTTTTGAATTTTACTTTAAATACATTTTTCACTCTATTGTTACCTTTATCACTCAACATAATTACTGCAAAAAATTATCATTATAAATTATCATATATATCGCGGTCACCAACCTGTTTATCTTTTATTACCTTCTATATTAACTATCATTATCCAATAAGAGAAGCTAATTATATCTAAGCATAGAGATAAATTTATTTATTATATTATTATTATTATTATTATTATTATTATTATTATTATTATTATTATTATTATTTCTATACAATTTTCAAAGTTTCCCGTAGTAAATAAGTGAAACAGCTATGATAAGAAATAAGAGTAAGAGTGAGGGGTTGAACGAGGATAGGGAAGAGTAGGAATGGAAAAAGACCTTCCACCAATAAATTATTTATGGTTTCTCCTTTTCATTCTTCTATTATTCTTCGTTCCCTTGCTCTTTTTCTTTTCTCTTTCTAATCTCTAACCCCCCCCCCCCATTAATATATCTACGGATGATTGTAGCAGGGATATACAAGAGGGCAACGAAAGTTGAACATTTTCTGACCACATAAAAATCCTCGTCTAATGAAAAACATTGTTATATATCTAAATAACCCTGATTGAATCCTAAACCTTTTTAGTATAGATACTGATTGAGCATGTATACATTAGTATATTTAAGAATGAATGCGGCCATCACACATGCATACGAATACTATTCTTTCTCGTCTTCCATAACCTCTATCTTGATCTTTAACCGCCCATCCTTTCCCATGCGTTCCTATATCTCAACACAGACTCAATTTTGTACCCCTATTGGGCTTATTTACATACAACCAAATCTTTTTTGTCACAATATTTGACTGAACCTCCTGATAGTAACTCCCTGTGACGAGGAAGACCTAATATTTTCATTGAAAACTTTGCTTTCGTATACGCTATATCGCCTGAAGAGGTTTCCAGTTACTGGTAACTAGCTGACCGAAACATGCTCTACTCTGTACCAACATATTACTGCTTATGTAAAAACAAATAAAGAATATATATATATATATATATATATATATATATATATATATTTGCAACAA
The DNA here is from genome assembly GCF_053919585.1 of Euprymna scolopes. Classification (NCBI taxonomy): domain Eukaryota; kingdom Metazoa; phylum Mollusca; class Cephalopoda; order Sepiida; family Sepiolidae; genus Euprymna; species Euprymna scolopes. Next base: position 57,453,809 of record NC_136493.1, on the reverse strand, counting down.
CAGATGCCACATACAAATTCAATGCAGCTAGGTTAATAGCAACTATCATATGTACCTTTTGAACACGACTTTTGCCACATTCAGTCGTGATAATAAAATACTACTACGAACAACATCACAATCGCAACATCGGTAGAGGAAGAAGTGGTTTTTTTCTCTCTAAATATTTAGTCCAACCAGTGCTATCAGTAGTCACCGGGAGAAAGTCTACACGTTTCACAGATTCTGTGATTACACCGGCCGTAACTGGCTCATACTATATAGATCTAAGCTTATCTTTCCAATTTAAAGTATTTCTTTCCAAAGTCCGTCCATTCTGATTGACTGCGCTCTGATAATTCTCATTTTCCGCAATTCAGTTCTTCACTTTATAAACGAATGCTTACTAACATTAAAATATGTAGTCACTAAGCGAATATTATTATTACATTGTGGGGGTCTATATAAGTATATTGAATGTTCATGTAATCGTGTGTATATAATCAAGTGTGTATATATTGAAGGTTCTTCTAATGAATGTGTGTATACGGTTGTATATATGTGTCAACAAATCGTTGTGCCTCGTATCGAGATAGAGATAGTGATGAAGATAAGGGTAAGAGATGTATTATTGATATAGGGGATACAGTCAACCCTTAGAAGGGGTTTACATACAAAGTTCATTATACAGTACGATGAAGAGAAAACACATTACCTTGTGATTGAAAATTTAAGACGTTGATTCATCTAGCTGGTGATTGTAATTCGATGCCTGCTACGTTGCTACGTTTTCATCTTTTCCTGACTCCCTTCGCTTTCTAAGGAATTTCTGTCAGTCTTCCCGACTCACTCGAACTCCTCCGACTGACTGGCTCGGACTGCTTCCTTGACTGACTGTCTGACTTCTAGCCTAACTTAAATGTATATATTGATTCTATATTTCTTTGTGACATGAGTACGCGAGCCAGACATGTGAATTCCATGCAAGTGCACGTGCTTCCAACAAGTGTGCTGGCAACACAATTACTAGATTTTTCTGTGGATATTTTTTAATTTCATTGTTCCATTATTCCTGCTACGACCCAAATTAACAAACACAACTTTATGTTTACTGCATTCGTTTGTAGTATAAGTTATTCTAATTTGTATACTCACTATAATGTGTAATTCAATGCATTCCTTTAATCGTATCTTAACTAAGAAAATCTATTCTTTTTAACTTTTTTTCAGTTTCAACATTTCTCCTTCAATAATACTATTCGATCCTAATTACTTCGTTTCTAACTAAAAGGCGTGAGCTTTCTTCTTCAATTTACACCACTCTTTTCCTTCTCATTTTAAAATAAAAACCCTTACGATGACGGTGGCTTTGTGATTTTTCCTTCCTCTCTATCAATCTCAATTCCACATTCACTCTAAAAAATGTATAAGGTATCTTGTTACGTCATTATTCTTTTTACGTATTGACTGCATATTTTACTTTCCCCTTACTATTTTAATGAAACCACAAGTATAGAATAGATCATACTAGCGTAAAAATGAAAAGTAGTCAAGCAGAGGGAGATGGAAAAATGTGAAATCTATTTCAATTTCTTACTTTACAGCACCTGTCCATTTTAGCACTCTTCGAAAACCTTACTACTTAATCTGAGTGATTTCCACTTATAATGACTACATTGCCATCTAATGTACATGAAAAGACTCTCGTGCCTTCCCCCGTCCACCTATTTAATTGTATGTCAAGAATTACCTCTGACTGGAAACCATCTTTTTGCAGTCTGCCCTAAAGGCACATACATGCGGAGTTTTCTCAACAGGTGCACCTAATATCGTGCTAAAACCTGGTAAGTGACTCTTATTGTAGAAAACCCCCTCTGTTTTTAGCTTATCACTTTCAAAAGCAGTGAAGCAGAGGGGGTGTATTTAATTTTCTCTTCCTGCAACACTCACTTTATTTTGTCAGTTTCCAAAACCCTTACATAAATAACCGTCCAAGAAAAGTTTACTTTGTCCTCTCTTTAAAATTATAATTATTGCAAGGTCAACCATACGTCTAAAAACTCGATTTTAATTTTATTACCCGTTTTGGTTTTATTCTTTTTAATGTTTTTTGTCGTTTTAATTAAAAAACAACGTTCATTTCTCGGTTTAACGTTAAAAGTGGAAACGTTTAAAAATCAACAAAACTATTGTTAAACGTACATCTGAGCAATTTGCTACTGTTCCGAACATGAATGACAGCAAATGTTCCGAACATGAATGACAGCAAATGTTCCGAACATGATTCACAGCAAATGTTCCGAACATGAATGACAGCAAATGTTCCGAACATGAATGACAGCAAATGCTCCGGACATGATTCACAGCAAATGTTCCGAACATGAATGACAGCAAATGTTCCGAACATGAATGACAGCAAATGCTCCGAACATGATTGACAGCAAATGTTCCGAACATGAATGACAGCAAATGTTCCGAACATGAATGACAGCAAATGTTCCGGACATGATTCACAGCAAATGTTCCGAACCTTAATGACAGCAAATGTTCCGAACATGAATGACAGCAAATGTTCCGAACATGATTCACAGCAAATGTTCCGAACATGATTCACAGCAAATGTTCCGAACATGAATGACAGCAAATGTTCCGGACATGATTCACAGCAAATGTTCCGAACATGAATGACAGCAAATGTTCCGAACATGAATGACAGCAAATGTTCCGAACATGAATGACAGCAAATGTTCCGAACATGATTGACAGCAAATGTTCCGAACATGAATGACAGCAAATGTTCCGAACATGAATGACAGCAAATGTTCCGGACATGATTCACAGCAAATGTTCCGAACATAATTGACAGAAAATGTTCCGAACATTATTCACAGCAAATGTTCCGAACATGATTGACAGAAAATGTTCCGAACATGAATGACAGCAAATGTTCCGAACATGAATGACAGCAAATGTTCCGGACATGATTCACAGCAAATCTTCCGAACATGGATGACAGCAAATCTTCCGAACATGAATGACAGCAAATGTTCCGAACATGAATGACAGCAAATGTTCCGAACATGATTGACAGCAAATGTTCCGAACATGAATGACAGCAAATGTTCCGAACATGAATGACAGCAAATGTTCCGGACATGATTCACAGCAAATGTTCCGAACATAATTGACAGCAAATGTTCCGAACATTATTCACAGCAAATGTTCCGAACATGATTGACAGAAAATGTTCCGAACATGAATGACAGCAAATGTTCCGAACATGATTGACAGAAAATGTTCCGGACATGATTCACAGCAAATATTCCGAAAACGATTGACAGCAAATGTTCCGAACATGAATGACAGCAAATCTTCCGAACATGAATGACAGCAAATCTTCCGAACATGATTCACAGCAAATGTTCCGAACATGAATGGCAGCAAATGTTCCGAACATCAATGACAGCAAATGTTTCTAACACGATTCACAGCAAATGTTCCGAACATGATTCACAGCAAATGTTCCCAACATGATTGACAGCAAATGTTCCGAACATGAATGACAGCAAATGTTCCGAACATTATTCACAGCAAATGTTCCGAACATGAATGACAGCAAATGTTCCGATTATGATTCACAGCAAATGTTCCTAACATGAATGACAGCAAATGTTCCGAACATTAATGACAGCAAATGTTCCGAACATAATTGACTGCAAATGTTCCGAACATCAATGACTGCAAATGTTTCTAACATGATTGACAGCAAATGTTTCTAACATGATTGACCGCAAATGTTCCGAACATGATTTACAGCAAACACAAAAAAAGCCTGTATGTATTTGACACAGATTTTCACATTTCATTTTCTCTTTATGTTGTGGCTCTCTGTATTCTTTTTATATTTTCTTTTTCGTATTTTTGTGCTTGCATGTTTCTTTTATTCTTTCTTATTTTCACATTATCTGTGTGTGTTAATACATTTTTCTCCTTGTATTGAGATTGTCGGACTGACTTCCTCATCTTGGTTGTAATTGTCACAACGTTTCGGCCGTTTTGCCCTCCGGCCTTCATCAGGTGTTTTGTATCGAACTGGGGAACCGTTTGTTAGGAGTCTCGAACCCAACCCTTTATTATTATTACGGGGGGTACCGTGTTCGGACTCTAGCTAGGCTCTGGGACATATAGTTGCTGATTCTCTTTTGAATGTTACTTTTTACTGCCTTCGTTTATGATTGAACTCAGCACCTTTGGGTATCTGTAAACTTTGATACAACGTCTAGGACCACTCGGCCATATGTCACTAGGACAATTCTTAGTTGATTTTTGTTAATGTTAAACCTATGTTGTTATTCAAGGTTTTCTCTCTCTATCAGAGGTGTCCAAATTGCATTCAGCTCTATGCTTGGTTTGCTCAGTAGGTTGTTATGTCCGAGCATGTGAGCTGTTTCTTTAAGTTTTCTCACTTTCCAGTGGGTCTCTCTGTTTATTATTTTTACTTCATCTCATAGGAGACGATGGTCCCCCATCTCCATCCAGACATGGTTGGCTATACCCGATTTTTCCGTCTCCCCTTTAGTTACCGCTTTTCGGTGTTCTTCCACCCTTACTTTAAGGGAGCTGCATGTTTCACCATTGTAAACCTTTCTGCAACTGCATGGGATGGAGTATATGCAGTTTTTGGTCATGTTCTCCTCCATGCGGGGCTTCACTCGTACCAGGTGTTGTCTGAGTGTTGACTCGCTCTTGAATACCGTCCTGATGTTGTAGGGGGCACATATTCTCTGAATCTTTTCGGAGATGCCTCGTATGTAATGGTAGGGCAGACCGTTGGAGGTTTTTGGGTTTCATTCTCCTCTCTTATACTATTAACACGTCTGGTGGATAGTATGCTATCGGGGTAGTTGTTACTACGGAGGGTATTCTTCAACCTGACCATTTCTTGGTGGTATGTAATGGTGTCGCTACTTATTGTCTCTGTTCGATGTTATAAGCAGCGTGCGATTCCATGTTTGATACTGTATGGGTGATGGGAGTTGAAGTTAAGGTATTGTCCGGTGAAGGTAGGCTTGCGATATACGGATGTCTTAAACCCATGCTCTGTGCGTGATATGAGCATATCAAGGAAGGCCAGTTGGTTATCTTTTTCTTTCTCCATTGTGAACTGTATCGATGGTCTTATTGAGTTAACATGGTCTAGGAGAGCCTGGATGTCTTCCTGATGGGGTCAGAGTATGAAGGTGTCATCAACGTATCAGCCACATGGTTGGCTTTAAGGGAGCTGAACCTAAGGCCATGTCTTCGAAGTATTCCATGTATATGTTCGCCATCAGTGGTGATAATGGCGCTCCCATAGCTAGCCCCTCCTCTTGCCGATATAGGTCAGTACCCATTCTGAAGTAAATTGTTTCTATGCAGAATGTCAGCATTTCCATTAAGTTTGGCAATGGTACACATGTGCACTCTTCTATGGAGAGGTCTGCAGCAAGTTTGTCTTGAATTACTGCTAGTGCCTCACTAGTTGGGACTTTAGTGAACAGGCTAACCACATCTAGGCTTACCATTTGGTTTGTACTGATGGGTGCTCCCTTGATCAGTTCCGTGAAGTGGGCAGAATTCTTTACATGTGTTGCTGACTTGCCTGCTAATGGGTTTATTATATCCACAAGGTACCTGCTCAGTGGGTGGCATGCTGAGCCTCGGCAGCTCACTATGGGTCTGAGTGGAATACCGTCTTTGTGTATCTTGGGGAGACCGTATATAAGTGGTAGCTTACTGTAATGCTGGACCAGCTTTCTATATCTCATCGGAGCGATGTGTTCCTTGTTTTTGGTAAGGATTTGTAACAGCTTTCTTTCGGTTTTCAAGTTTGGGTCCTTCTTTATTTTATCGTAGCTACCATCTGCGATTAGGCCTGCCATTTTTTCAGAGTACTCCGACATGTCCATCACAGTAGCATTGCCTTTGTCTGCTGGTAGAATTATTATACTGCTGTCACTCTGTAGGGTTCTTATAGCCAGCCTATCTTCCCGAGAGATGTTTGATTTAGAAGGCTTGGCTTTCTCGAGTACTTGTCTCACTTTTCATCTTATTTCATCATCTTGGGTTGATGGGAGTATCCCGTAATAATAATAAAGGGTTGGGTTCCAGACTCCTAACAAACGGTTCCCCAGTTCGATACAAAACACCTGATGAAGGCCGGAGGGCAAAACGGCCGAAACGTTGTGACAATTACAACCAAGATGAGGAAGTCAGTCCGACAATCTCAATCAATGAAAACACCTCATCTCAAAAGTACAGACAATTACTATTTTTCTTCTTTTTGCTAACTGCGGCATATCGCCCTTTTACTCAATTCTTTTGGAAAATACTTTTTATTTTCGTGTGTGGAGTGTTTGTTTTATTCTCTTTGTTTTTTAACTTGCCTAGCATTTATTTCGCACTATTTTGGATTCATATTTTTCACATTATGTCTTTTATTTTTTCTTTTGTTTTGTGTGTGTGTGTGTGTGTGTGTGTGTGTGTGTGTGTGTGTGTGTGTGTGTGTGTGTGTGTGCGGTAACTAAGGTTTCTTTACAACCCCTAGGCGAAGTCTCTGGTCAACGGTCACCAAATCACATACGTAACGTTGTGGGGGTTCATATAGATATAGTGTGTGTATATAAAGTGCGTGGTATATAAAATGTTACTAATAGATGTGTGTATACAAAGTGTATATATGTGTCAACAAATGGATGTGTGTCGTTGCGAGATGAAGATAGAAATAAAGAGAAGATGGATAACAGTTCTTTAAACATGGCGAGATTATATAGGGGATACAGTCAACCCTTGGAAGCGGTTTGTATAGAAAATTCTTTATACAAGACGGACTTTAAATGGAATAGAGATCAAGTTTATGGAGAGAAATTGTGTAGACTTGTTTACGTACGTTTCCTAAAATATTTTGTTCTTTACAGACAGGAGAGAAACATAAATAAAAGTTAAGTTTTTATTAATTCGATTCTTTCTCTGGAAATTAAACAAAGCTATAAATAGCACCACTTGGTTGTTTTATATATAATATATTATTTATATTCCTTATCCCTCCCTCTCTATCTCTCGCGTTCTCTATTTTACTTTCTCCCGCTTTACTCCCTCTATTTTTTGCTTTTTCTCTCATTCCCTATGTGTTTTATTCTCTCTCTCTCTCTCTCTCTTTATATATATATATATATATATATATATATATATATATATGCCTAATTAAATTATACTTGGTAATTCAGTTCTTATTTAATACGGCTTAAGTAGAAATTATATATCAATCTTACATATAAAAACTACGATTTTGCCCCTGCCCCAATATAAGAACTTAGATAATTACATGCATTGTTTCTGAAATACATTATATATATATATATATATATATATATATATATATATATATATATATATATATATATATAAACTGCCTACTATCAGCTTGATAGTTGTAGGTTCGTACTCTGTTTCGGGATTTGTGCCAGTCTTATCGCACTGAAGAGTTTTTGGATGATAACTATTTAAGTCTCCCTTGTTGTATAGAACATTGTCGTATGTGATGTCACCTGATGCTTGCTTGGCGTAACGCAAAGCTCTCTGTTTATAAATAAACGAACTAGTCGAGTACTGTAAGAAAGTGGCGGCCATATGTTTATATAAATAAACATTTGAGGAGGTCGTCTACGGCACCGATCTCGGGGGGTAGAACTACCGACTATAAACTTGTTGGGTGTAAGTTCGAACTCTGGTGATGGATAGGTGCTAGTCTAGCCGAACTCAGGGGATGTGATACTGCAAAATAGTATATCTGTGGATAACTAATATATATATATATATATATATATACATATATATATATATATATATATATATATATATATATATATATATATATATATATATATATATATAGGAGGTGCCTTACAAAAGTTTCCAGAATTTTTTGTGTAGGTATTTTAAATTGTCGTAGACTCTTGACATTACAGTATGTTATCTTATGAGATGACTGACTCGGTTTATGAATCAAACTATAGCAACAATTGGAATACATCCTACTAAATCCTGATTGTCAGAGCTGCTAAATTTCAAAAATGCAATCTGGATGTGAGGACACTTTAGAAGAACGGAATGCAATAATTCTGTTTTAAACTTGGAAAAAATGGCCTAAAAATGTATGGAAGATTTCAGACTAGTTTTGGACTTTCTTGCCCGAATCGAAAACCAGTTTTTGAGTAACATAACAGATTTAAGGAAGGCCGGGAGTGTGTGAGGGATGATGAGAGATGTGGGAGGAGTAATAAATCAGATTTGATTGTTCAAATAAGGGATTTCATGAATAACGACCGTCGTGTGTCTATAGAGACAATAAGTGCAGGGTTTAATGTCAGTGTAGAAACTGTATACACAATTATTCCCGAAGAACTGGAGATGCGCAGGATTTGCGCCAAGTTTGTCTCAAGGGTGCTCAGAGAAGATAACAGACAATTTGACCAAGATGGGCATAAAGACGGTTCCTCACCCTCCCTATAGTCAGAACTTGCTTCCTGTGATTTCTGGTTGTTCCCTAATCTAAATGAAAAACCTTAGAGTCTCTCGTTATGAGGCAATTGAGAAGATGAAAGATGCTATTACGAGGATCATTGACACGTTCACACAAGAGGACTTCTATTGGGGCCTTCTCGAATTTATTTGGACGATAAAGTAAATGCATGGCAGCTGGAGAAGATTACTTTGAAGGTGACTAGTGTTCCATGTGTGTACTATCAATAAAAGTACCCACACAAAAATGGTCTAAAATTTATTAAATGCACCTCGTACTTTTTTCAAATAAGAACGGAAAATTGCACCCAAATGAACAAGTTAATTAGAAAATCGTTGGCATAACTCCAGGATTATGATCTCTGTTCATGAACGTAATTCGTTGCGTGATTAACGTTGCTTTTTTAATAGTACTTCATTAATAGTCTAATTATTTGTAGGTTATTTCGTATTTAAGACTGGCATATTGTTGCATTATGTCATTTGAAATTAAAATGGCCAGCATTCCATAGATGCTATGTTTCCCAAGTTGTCTATCATAGAAGCCCATGCCGGATTTGTTTCTGAGCTTCATAGTTTTAGTATTTGCTTAATGTCATATTGGCAGCACCAGGAATAGGCTTATTTTACTTTTGACCTAATTAGAGATATAAAACGTATTCCCAATTTAAAAATAACTGTGCACTATCACGTGCATTATAAGTGTTAAATGTTTACAATAAAGAATGTTAGTATGGCTTCATTTCAATTGTCTCAAACTCGAGATTAGTGGACGTAGATACACATATAGCAAACAATCCAGAAGTTCTCAAGAAACGTGTATATATAAAACTATATGACTACCCGTTCCTATACAAAAAATAATTTCCCCCAAATTTTATATCCCTTCACGAGTATTAAAATCAAGATATGTTACAAAATTTTAGTTTAGAATCTTTATTCTGAATTTTAAAAATCTATTAAATCTTTCTGACTTTCAAAAATATTAATCATTTAAGGCTTAAGAGTAAGGGGTCTTAAGAAGAAATTTGAATTAAAAAAATATTGCTTTAATTAATGTCTACTTTCAATGGATAAAATATCTGAATTATCAAATGGAGGTTGTTAATCTTGTGAGTTCTAAAAATTATATAAAATTGTTTTCAAAAATCTGAAATTTAAAGAATATTCATCGATTCAGGTGTGTTAAAATTTAACGAAAATAGAAAGCATCTCAATTTCACGAAGAGTGCTATCCTTTAACTCTTTAGCATACAAGTAATGTCAACCAAATATAGTAAAAATTACGACGTTTTATGCCTAGAATTGTGTTTCAAAACTTGTAATTATCCGTTAATTAGTTGAGGACTGAATACTATAGATACAAATAAATAAATCTATCCACAGACCTAATTTTATATCCATTGAAATATAGGCATAGATGTCTTATTTAAGACTCCGTCAATCAAAGATTTAGTGAACATCTTTGATTATGAGAAAGTTATTTCCTAGATAATAAGCAAACGAATCAATAATACCGTACTACAAATCCTGAAGTGGAAATTAACCCTTTCTTTGTTTGCCCGTACCAATTACGTCGACTTGTCTCACACAAATCAAATTAGTTTTTTACTGATGACAACAATAATGAAGGACAAAAGAAGAATTGGCATAAATTCTATAGCAAACAGGTTAGGGTTTGGGTAAGGGATAGGGTTAGTCTGTTCGCTATTTATTAATCAGGGTAAATATTGCTCGTCTGATCAACGAAGTAAAAGCAAGAATTAGTTGGTTTTCGTTTTTATTTTATCTAAATCTTTTTTGGATCAAGACAAGGAAGAAGCTGACCAACTTCACAAGATAGAAAAAAAGCAAGTAAAGTAGAAGTGAACGTATTTCCACTGTTTGAATGCATTGAAATTTGAAAATTATAACGGTGTAGAGACCAATCAAAATGCAGATTTTTACAAATGAACATTCGTGTATTCATTTTCCTCGCGAATTGTAATCCCCATTTGCATAGCTGTTGTTTCATCACATTTCGGTAAACTCATTCTCTGGCCTTCTTGAGGTGGTTAGCTGCGACGGGATAGGAATGTTGAGTTTTGTAACTGCATCCCCAGGAATTACTGCCTTTCAAAGTTGTCGCGCCACGTTTTGGCCAACCAATCCTCTCACCTACTTTGAGTATGATTGAAACCGATATCTTCAGACAGTGATCACTCGGAACCGCAGTTGTGAAACAACAAAAACTATGAATATGAGAATAACAGTCCGCATGAAAATGAATATACAAATTATGAAGTCTCATCTCAAAGGAATTCAAAAGAAAAGTAAAATAATATATAAATAAATATGAGTTTATTTAAATTCTAATTTTCAACCCATATAATAGTTTTCATGTGGTAAAGGAAATTTTTCGTGGCATGTTTTCTGTGAAACAGTTATTGTTTGTAGTTATCGTAGAGCGTAGTTTTTTATGTCTGATTGCAGTGGTTTACTTCTTTGGTAGGCACGTTAGGAATTAAATTATTGCCATTGCTTTATTTAAAAGGAATGTACATTTTGACTTGTCGCTAAACCGTACTGATTTACAAATAAAATAGAATAAAAGCATGAATTAGAAAAAAACAGAAACAGAAATGAACAAAAATAGAAAAAAATGTAAACAGTAAAATTACAAGACGAACCAGAAAAATAAAAGCATGCAATATCTCTATGCATCATGCAATATCTATTTATCTCTATGTAAAATATTAATCCATACATTATATATGAATTTTGAACACAGTTGCTAGTTTTAATGGTAAATAACGAACGCCCGATTTACTTGAATTTAGTTTCGTGCAGAGCAGACCAAGACGAGCAGAATTCCTGCGAAAATTAAGATACTTTCTATTTGTGAACATTAGTAAATATCCCTCAATTTTTTTAAATATTTAAAGGGGTTTTTGGTGCCATAATATTGGCACAAATATTTGTTTGAAAATTAAAATATTTCAGATTTTCGTGAAACTAAGTCCCTTTTCATTAGACACTAATTAAGCACGATTCCTTGAATTGATTTTTTCTTAAGACCTATTTAACTTAAGCATGGTATTTGAAGCGTTTATTAGAATCGAAATGATGCAATTGATATCTATTAAAATTAAAATAATGATTCTAGACATACTGTTCAATAACATTTATCTTTGTCTTCACATGAGGACATATAGTGTTACAAAAGAAATTCATTTAACGCAATCTCAGATGAGTGTCCTACAACTTCTATATAAAGTGACATCGGTCCCTGTACTACAGAGGTACTTGATAACTTCAAGTAACAAAGGGAGTTTTGCCACTTATTCATCCCTGTTTTTTAGGAAACAAGAGTTTAGTGATGTTTATTTTCGTCGATGTAAAGATTTAATTGTGCTTGATGTTTTTTTTCTTTTTTAGAAAGTAGGACGAGTTATTACTCTCACATTAAGTCATACTACCACTGCTGCATATTTGTGATGCACATTTTTATTGCATAATCATTGCATATCCTCCGATGTGGATTTCTTATTTTTGCTTACCAGAAACCAAAATAGCAAAATAAAAAATAAAATTAACTCACTTGTTGGCTCGTTTACTTAAGCACAATTAAACCATAATCTAACCAAGTTCTGGATAATTGAATTAGAGAAAACTATTCTGATTTTAGTTATTTTATTCTCGATTACACAAACAGAATACTTTTTTGAAGAACACTTTTATTTAAAAACATTCGTTTTTTTTAGTTTTTTTATAGTGTTTAAATACGTATTCATCCCAACAAGCATTTAGGTAAAAATGCACTTTCATTCAAGAAAGTATCGCTAACAAAAACAAATAAAATCATCTACATAAAAACGCGATACATTTAGTAGTCAGGCGAGTCAGGCGTGGTAGAGGTTTAGTCTTCTAATCACGGGGTCCCGATTTCGAGTCACGTTAGATTCAGCCAGTCTGATGAGTCCTAGACGACGAAACACGTGTCAGTGGATAATTATATTTTAAAAATAATATATATGCCGTCCCCATTAAGGGGGTACCAGATTGGTCAATGGGAAAATCATTCCCAAGAAGCATTTAGATAAAAATGCACTTTCGTATAAATACTTGAATTCATTCAAGAAAGTATCGCTAACAAAATATATATATATATATATATATATATATATATATATATATATATATATATAGGAAATAAAATGGAGGTAAAAGGACCTGAATACTCAACGTTTCGCCCGATTTATGCGGGCTTTTTCAAGAAGGGTGGTCATTGACGAGAGAGTCGGAAGATTTGGGGCTATATATAATAATGGGGGACAGCAGCGTGTTTTCCTTATGTAAATTAGATGTTTATATACATATATACATTTTATGATTTAAAAAAATAAATTAGAGTAAACTAGCGTAGTGGATTACGTCTAAAAGTTAAAATATCGTAGAGATTTTAAAGATTGCATCTGGAAATATAACCGTGATAGATTAAGTAAATAAAATGAAACGAGATTACGAAGAGAATAGAAAATATCACTGATAAATTAAATAAGATCGAACCCACTATTAACTATACATATGGAAGAGAAAATAACAACTCCATACCTTTTCTGAACATCAATATCATAAATAGCAGTGATCCTCTATGTTTTAAAGTCCATCGGAAAGTAACGAATAAAAATGATTACATACATTTTTATTCTCATCACGATGATAAAGTAAAAAGAGGTATTATAACAGGACTTTTTCTTAGGGCCCTGAGAATATGCAGTGAAGAATACATCGTGAAAGAATTTGAGTATATCGAACGTACATTCATGTACTTACAATACCCTCAACATTTTTTAACAAATACAAAAAGGAAAGCACTAAAAATTTACCATAACCGAAACCGAGACAATTTCTCAAATAGCCAGACACACGACAGACAATTAACATTACCAACAAATAAAAACAACGACGCAATCTATAAGAACCTAAATAATACAGGCGTTCAAATAACAAAACTAAACTCTTTAACAACTAGGGATCTAACACGTAAAATTATGACTAATACCAACACTAACACCAAAGCCGGAATATATTCCATACCCTGTCTTGATTGTGGAAGAATATACCTAGGAGAAACTCAACGTAATTTAAATAAAAGAATATATGAACACAAAAGAGATGTAAAAAAACAACAATACACTCAACGCCATATTTTGTCATGTCATGGAGAACGACCACCATTTTAATTTTAACAAAGCAACTTTTCTTAAACACATACATAACAGATCCACACGACGTTTAATTGTGTTAGCTATAATCTCCCATTCCAGCAATATAATTAAATTAAATTATATATATATATATATGTATATATATATATATATATATATTTAAAAAAAATCCATTCGTAATTTCACTTCATTTTATTGTTTTTATTTTACTTATTTACTGTATTTTATTTTATCAGTGTCTATTTTTAGACCCCATTTTATCACCTCCTATTCTTATTTTTAGACACCATCTACAGTTACTACGCTATTTTATCCCAATTCAATTATCTCTAATTTTTAAAAACTCCCTTCGTAATCTCGTTTCATTTTATTTACTTAATCTATCACGGTTATATTTCCAGATGCAATCTTTTAAATCTCTATGATATTTTAAGTTTTAGACGTAATCCACTACGCTAGTTTACTCTAATTTATTTTCTCTAATCATAAAATGTATATATGTATATAAGTAATCTAATTTACATAAGGAAAACACACTGCTCTCCCCCATCATTATATATAGTCACAAATCTTCCAACTCTCTCGTCAATGACCATCCCTCTTGAAAAAGCCCGCATAAATCGGGCGAAACGTTGAGTATTCAGGTCCTTTCACTTCCATTTTATTTCATATCGTCGGATTTAATCCAGCTCAACAATCACACACACACACACACACACACACACACACATATATATATATATATATATATATATATATATATATATATATATATATATATATATATGCATATAAAGTGAGAATATGTGTGAGGACACTTTTTAACCTATATACTCATTTTTTTTATATACAAACTGTTCGAACATGGTGAAAATTTGTCAATCGGTTTTCATCTGGAAAATGGTTGTTACGGGGTCAAAATTAGTAAATTAATACGTGGGGCCGTAAGATTTTTTATCTATTTGTCAAATGCTTCACGACTACGTGTGCGCGATCAAGAAACATGACAGCTTCTTTATGTTAAGAAATAGATTTTTTAAATCACTTTTTACATGACGTGTCGAGCTGGTGTAATGATTCGCCTACTTGACGCAATACTTTGAGGTTTGGTTTCGATCGCAGCTCGAGTATATCTTTTTCTTTTACTTAGAAAGGTAAATCGTTTGGTTATAAGAAAGCATAATACTCGCATGTACATGTTCAGATATATTGATGACATGAACTTAAAAAGAATATTCTTTTTAAATCATTCAATGCATAAATAGATCTTTTATAAATATAAGTATTTAAACTTTTGGTGGAACCTAATTTAAAAATTAAAAAAGAACGTGGTACATATATGCAGTTCTATATTTTGAATTATGATCTGTCAATTTCTCAGGATTAATTAAAAAAAATTCATTTGTATATTACGCGTCTGAGCATTGTTACATTAATAGCATCATTATCTGTAAAACGTCTTAATAAGAAATAATGTCTTTACAATAAACAATTCTTTTTATATCTTAATAAGGCAATTTTATTGGTCAGGCACTTTAAAAGTAGTTATTTCTTATATATATATATATATATATATATATATATATATATATATATATTATTGTTATTATTATTATTATTATTATTATTATTATTATTATTTACTATAATAATTATTAAATACCTACAGCTACTAGTGTTCCATCTTTTCGGGAGTCACTAGTGCAGAGTGTCACGATTAACGCCAGTCGAGAGATTCGAACCCCGGTAACAGAAGTCATGTCTGTCTTCATTAGCAAGGACCTAAACGATTCGGTTACCGCGAGAGATAGTTGAAATTAAACATTTATTCTAATTAAATGCTTTAAACGTCACTCAGAGTGATGTAATCATTATATGACGATCTGTGCGTATGAGCTAAGTTGTCCGACTTATTTCAACTGAAAGTGTTCAAAGATAAGAAACAAGTTTCTTAAAGGGGCTGACATTATATATATATATATATATATATATATATATATATATATATATAAAATAAAAATTACAATTAAATTTACAAAAATGATCCAAGATGGTAAAACTAAAGTATATTATAAATATTAAAGAATTAATATTTAATAAGTAATCTCAACAAGATGTAAAGCTCGATAAAACCAAAGAGATAGAGCTTCGATTTTACCGTCACAGGATTATTTATCTTCCACCGGACTATACATTCACGTGTAATCATCTTTTTCTTCCCCCTATTCCCTATTCTTCACTTTTTGTTATCAAGTAAGATCTTTGACTTACTTGAAGTTTCATCAAATACTTTTGCATGCAAAATCCGATCCCGCATTTTGCTAATTCCTACCGATGAGAAGGAAAGTATTTCTTCGAAATTCTGCGGATTAAGGACTATCCACTTATTTAGTGTTTCCTTTTCAAATTAAATATCTTTTTAACTCTTTTTCAAATTGTCTTTCAACATGTTTTATTAACTATTTGCTCTTATATATATATATATATATATATATATATATATATAAAGAAAGAGAGATAGATAGATAGATAGATAGATAGATAGGAAATTAGGTAGAAATGGAAATTGTTAATATTTAGCAAAGCTACGCTTAAATGTAACAGAATTAGGAAATTAAAGAAAGAAAATTATAAGTAAAATAACAACTAGTACACTTCTGTTACGTTAGATTAAATTTAGAGAACACATTTGATCATGATATAAAGAATCCTGCAAATACAATTTATTTAGTCACACATTTAAATAATGACCACTAATAATTAAACATATTGCAAGATTAATTGAATGTCGAATAAAGAATAAATCATCAAATAGTGAATATTTGACAAATGATGAGAAAAATGTTGAATAATGTCTTAGAAATAGCGGTTACACTGGGACTAAAATTAACTTTGAGAAATCCGAAACAAAAAAGGTTAAAAAGAATTGAAAATATAATGGTATAAAAGTTGATTTAATTAAATTGTGAAAACGAAATTATTGCTTAAATGTCTCGATGTACATGCTGCACTACAAAAAATATATAAGAGACATAAATTGAGTCTTAGACATAAGTGCACTGATCATTTATAAAATAATAGAGAGATGCTAATAATAACATAATAATAATTTATAAAACAACATGATAATGCTAATAATAACGCATAAAAATAGTAAATCGATTTAATAATAGTATAAATAATGAGTCGGTAAATGATGAAAATAAACACTATGTGACTTCAAAGAGCAGACATTTTTCCATTATAGACTAAAATGGGAAACTTAAATGAGTGCTAGACATTGTTATCGAGTGTCTAAGTTCTCTATCTACAGGAGTTTATCAGGACAACCTCGCATGGAAATACTTTTCCCTATAAGTTTCCTTATAAGTTAATCCTGACTAAATATTCAAAATCACATAGTATTTACGGCCCAAATAAAATCTTGTTTTTTTTTTTGTTGTTGTTGTTTTTATTTTACGTTGTCTTTTATACATTTTTGGTTTTTACGAGGAATGGTGCACATTCCTGAAGGATGCTGCCTATAGTAACAGCACTAAGCAAGATACTCCACCAGACTAGGCGGATTCTTGTCCTAGAATCCAGTAACACCAACGGACTACAAGAAAGATATACTATAACATATTAAACTGGTCAATTAGGGAAAGGAAAAAAATATTCTTAACTTCTTTACTAACTCAACATTTGAGACGTTAAGCAAGCTTAATAGAATATTCAGATATCTATGTATTTCATATATATTCAGATATCTATGTATTTCATATATATTCAGATATCTATGTATTTCATATATATTCAGATATCTATGTATCTCATATATATTCAGATATCTATGTATTTCATATATATTAAGATATCTATGTATCTCATATATATTCAGATATCTATGTATTTCATATATATTCAGATATCTATGTATCTCATATATATTCAGATATCTATGTATTTCATATATATTCAGATATCTATGTATTTCATATATATTCAGATATCTATGTATTTCATATATATTCAGATATCTATGTATTTCATATATATTCAGATATCTATGTATTTCATATATATTCAGATATCTATGTATTTCATATATATTCAGATATCTATGTATCTCATATATATTCAGATATCTATGTATTTCATATATATTCAGATATCTATGTATTTCATATATATTCAGATATCTATGTATTTCATATATATTCAGATATCTATGTATTTCATATATATTCAGATATCTATGTATTTCATATATATTCAGATATCTATGTATTTCATATATATTCAGATATCTATGTATTTCATATATATTCAGATATCTATGTATCTCATATATATTCAGATATCTATGTATTTCCTATATATTCAGATATCTATGTATTTCATATATATTCAGATATCTATGTATTTCATATATATTCAGATATCTATGTATCTCATATATATTCAGATATCTATGTATCTCATATATATTCAGATATCTATGTATCTCATATATATTCAGATATCTATGTATTTCATATATATTCAGATATCTATGTATTTCATATATATTCAGATATCTATGTATTTCATATATATTCAGATATCTATGTATTTCATATATATTCAGATATCTATGTATCTCATATATATTCAGATATCTATGTATCTCATATATATTCAGATATCTATGTATTTCATATATATTCAGATATCTATGTATTTCCTATATATTCAGATATCTATGTATTTCATATATATTCAGATATCTATGTATTTCATATATATTCAGATATCTATGTATCTCATATATATTCAGATATCTATGTATCTCATATATATTCAGATATCTATGTATCTCATATATATTCAGATATCTATGTATCTCATATATAGAGATAATGGTGTTTACCCTTAGAAAGTGATTCCTTGATTTTTTAGAACTTCATCTGAAGTAAAATGATACCAGAGAGAAAACTAGAATTACTATATATATACAATTTCTACAGCCACGTACCTAGAAAATGGAGATATTAAATATGTCATAGTCATATGGGACGAAAGGAAGAAAGAAGCAACCTTAGTGTAAGTTAGTGTTCCCAATCATGTTCTGTTAAATAGTGCTGAGAGGCAAAGGATAACGAACTAACAAGTTCTTATGTACGGCATGAAAAGAAATTGGAATATCTTTATAATTTCAGTACTTATAAGAGCAACCGGAAATTTCAAAAAATACCTTGCAAATATACCCGATGAATCAAATGCAAGAGAGATACAAATAATTGCATTTAAACAAACGGTTGAAAATTTAAGATCTCTCGGTTGGAATGTCCGGGATTTCAGGTAAGTGTCTGGCATCCGGTAGGATAAGAGTTTCAATTACACACTATATAAACGCCTTGAGTCTCTTCAGGTTCTCTGTACAGGAGTGTTTCATGATAACCTAACAGTAGAATAAACTCTAACT
Organism: Euprymna scolopes; assembly: GCF_053919585.1. NCBI lineage: Eukaryota > Metazoa > Mollusca > Cephalopoda > Sepiida > Sepiolidae > Euprymna > Euprymna scolopes. The sequence goes on along the minus strand of NC_136493.1, from coordinate 57,434,615 downwards.
AAATATTAAGAATAGTATAATATTCAAATCCCTTGGTATGTCTAACCCACACCGACTCATAGAATGCATTTTCTCCAAGTGATATTACCTCAAGCAGTTACACCACTAAACCAGGTAAACTATTGTTTTGCAATTCGGCAAAATCAATAGATTAAAAGAAAGATATACTATAAAATAGTCCCCTGGAGAATTGGGGAAATAAAATTAATCTTAATGAATTCTTTAATAGCTCAGCGATTGAGAAGAACTTTAAAAGTATATCTGGATATCTATGCACCTCGTGTAGAAATCAAGTGTTAACCACGAATATGGGCCTCTGATATTTGAGAACGTCTACTGAAGTAAAAAGAAATAACGATATAAACTAAACTCAAAAATTTGAAGTGAATATTGAAGTTCAATATAGTAAATGACATGCTGATTCTAGAAAGTTCTACATCGCCAGTACAGAAATTAGTTGTATTATTATATCATTTAATAATAAACATATATATAAAGGAAATAATACTCAGCATATATATTTTGCAGTTAGCATATAGTAAGCAAAAACCGATAATCAAGTGTAAAATTAAAGAATAAAAAGCAAGCACACGTACATAACTGAATTTATCATGCTTATTAAGATTGACTAAAACGCTCGATATAATTAAATTTTGTGATAGATTTAATCCAATATAAAAACAGTGATTACTATAAATTGCAGAATTATCAAATAGTTGATGCTATAATTCTGTTAATTTAAACATGACTTAAATTTTCTAGGTTGGCAGTATTTTTGCGAACAGCTGGCTGAGATGGCGGAAATTTTCTGTTTCTATGTCTATCCTTGTAGCCATGTCACTAGTATGGGTGCTGGAGGTAAACGTTTTGTCTGGGCTGACGTTATCCGCCTGATAGTCAGGGACCCGAACCTTGGATTAACCACTAAGGAGGCTGTCCTATCAGCAGGTGCAAAGTACTGGGGCTGCTGTATTGCCATTTGGTGAATGGATTCTGGACCATGCAGTAGCTTCTGGTGGGGCCTCTCGATGCCATACTAGTGGGTAATTGTTACGGCTTTACCTTATCATTAGCTACAAATAAAAAAAAAAATGTTCGTTTCTTTTTCTCTCTTAATTTCCCCTCTCTGTCCTGCTCTAAGTAAATCTGTCGACCTAGTCCACAAATTCCTAAATTTCATCATGACAAGTTTCAAGAAAAAATACACGATTAAACCCGGTTCTCCAACTTCCAACGTGGACCCCTACTACCATGTCTCCTTCTCCAACATCAGGGGTCTTCGTTCTAACCTTCCAGAGGTTGAAACCCAATTACAGGAGACTAAACCAGACCTTTTATTTTTAAGTGAAACTGGCATTGGACAGGCTATTTCCCTAGATGAGTTTGCAATTTCAGGATACTCTAACTTAACTTCTAAATCTGACCCCCAAGATCGCCATGGGCATGGAATATGTGCCTATATTAGGGATAGCTTTCCATGTGGTAGGGACATCTCCAGGGAAGATCCTAACTTACCCTATATGTGCTTCCGGGTTGCTTTAGCTCACACTACTGCATTTATATTTACTCTCTGACGCCCCCACAACAGCGGAGTTACTATCTTTCAAAGCATATCTGAGAAAATTGACCAAGTCCTTTCTATTTATCCTTCAGCTAACATTCACATATGTGGAGACTTCAATGTTCACAACGTCGAATGGTTGACCCACTCAAACAAGACCGATGATGAGGGGAGGTTCTGTCATGATTTCTCCATTGCCTATGACCTCACTCAGATTGTTCAGGAACCTACCCGTGTGCCCGATAATGACGGCCAGTATGCGAGTCTACTAGACCTTTTTCTCACAACTTGCCCTGAACTATGTTCAGTTTCTGTTCTGTCGCCTCTTGGATCTTCCGACCACTCTGTTGTATCAATTAAGATAAAAATGAAATGTAATAAGTCCCCAGACGTACCTCTTCATCGTACAGTATATCGATACACTAAGGCTGACTGGGATAGCTTCCGTACATTTATATCTGATCTACCTCTGCATTCCATGTTTAAAAAGGATGTGTCCTCTATAGTATTAGACCTAACTGAATGGTTAATTGTAGGTATTGACCATTTCATACCCTCTAAAAAGTTTCAGCAAAAACCTAACAGCCAGCCATGGTTCTCTCCAGAATGTGCTGCTGCCATTGCGCACAGAAATCACTTTTTCCACTGCTTCAAACGTAATAGATGTATGGAAACTAAAGCCGTTTTCAGGACTGCCAGCAACCATTGTAAGAAAGTAATAAGGAACGCAAGAGTGTTGTATGCTCAATCTGTTAAGTCCAAAGTAGCTGAGCAGCGGCTTGGTTCCCACCAGTTTTGGCAAATAGCAAACAGAATCCTGAACAGAAACGTGTGCTCCATCCCAACTATTATCAATCGACCTGAGGTAATCTCGTCAGCATCAGACAAAGCCAAACTCTTTGTCAAGAACTTTGCAGCTAATTCTACCCTTTGCGACCAAGACCGCCAACCCCCAATATTTCCTCCTGTATCAGAAAACACGCTATGTGATATACGTATATCTGTACGTGATGTTGCGAAGCTAATCAAAAACCTTGATTCGAGTAAAGCAACTGGCCCTGATGGTATTCCAATTATAGTACTCAAAAAACTTCAACCTGAATTAGCGCCCATACTTACAAAACTGTTTAAACGTTGTCTTAAGGAGAATAGTTTCCCATCTCCCTGGAAAATCTCATCAGTATGCCCTGTATTTAAGAATTCAGGTGATCGCTCATCCCCCTCTCAATAAGTCTCCTGTGCATCATGAGTAAGTTGCTAGAATCTGTGTTAAATACAGAAGTAATCAAACATCTCAACAAAAATAATCTTCTTAGTGACACTCAATATGGTTTCCGTTCTGCTAGATCTACAGCAGATGTCCTTACAGTTATATCGCATAGGATTAGCAAATCTCTCGACGGTGGCAATCTTTCTAGGGCAATTGCTCTTGACATATCTAAAGCCTTTGATAGGGTATGGCATAAAGGTTTACTTCATAAGATCGCTAGCTATGGTATAGCTGGAAAAGTCTTCTCAATTATTAAATCATTTCTTTCTGATAGGTTCATAAGAGTAGTAGTTGAGGGGCAAAAATCAGAAGCTCACAGTATTAATGCCGGTGTCCCTCAGGGATCCATCTTGGGCCCAACTCTTTTCCTGATCTACATTAATGATCTTCCAAATCATATCCTTACATCATTTGTAGACATTTATGCTGACGACACTACCATTTATGGTACCACATCTAAGACAGTAAACGACCAAGTTCTCTCCAATTCTCTCTCCTCTGATCTTGAGCACGTAGTACAATGGGGAAAGGTGTGGCTGGTTACTTTTAATGCATCTAAAACCAAGCTTCTCTCTTTACATCATCAACATTCTAATTCACATTTGTCATCAATTGAAATGAATGGCTCTCGTCTTCAGGAGGCCTCAAGTTTTGACAAGCTTCTGGGCTTGACCATTACTCCTGATCTTAAATGGAACACGTATATCAAATCTGTTGCCAAGGCCGCTGGAAAAATGGTGGGATCTTTCTATCGATCCAGTAGATATCTCACTGCTGATGCTATTCTCTACCTATATAAGAGCCAGGTACGTCCAAGGATGGAATACTGTTGCCACATCTGGGCAGGAGCTGCTAGAAAGGACTTGTCCTGCCTTGATAGAGTTCAAAATAGACTTCGTAGCCTCGTAGGAGATGTCCTTTTCTCCTCCTTGCAACCTCTATCTCACAGAAGAGATGTTGCGAGTTTGTCTCTGATGTATCGTTATTTTCATGGAAAGTGTTCAACTGAGCTTCAATCTATGGTCCCCCCTCGCCAAACTTTCACAAGAAACACTCGTCTAGCTGTAAACACTATCAATAATTTCCCCCACTCTTTATCTGTGCCTAAACCTAAACGTAGATTCCATGAACAAAGCTTCTTTCTTAGAACTGCACGCCTATGGAATTGTCTTCCGTTTTCCTGCTTTCCGGCTGACTACAATATGGTTGTGTTCAAGTCTAAAGTAAATAAGTTCTTGATGAGCCGTTCCATATAAGTTATTAAATTTACCAAATTTTCATTACTAATGATTACTATATTGACCAATTTCTACTGTACACTCTTTAACCCTTATCCTTGAGTGGCATCTGGGCCTTGATAATGTGGTGATACCTTTGTAAAAAAAAAAAAATGTTATCTGTTATATATATAGATGTGTGTATATGTTTAAATTAGCCCATTCCTATATTAAATAAAACTAAGTCGATTATTCCCGTCTACAAAAAAACAGTATAGCTTTGCAAATGCAAAATACATATATTTCCCCAAAAAACATTGCAACTTTATTTGAACACTTTTATTGGATAAATCAATTCAGGTAACTTGTTATTATTAGAGCTGACATCTATTCAATTTAGCCGCCTTCAGCCCCAATCACCGCCTCGATACGGCTCCGGAACTGGAAGCATGTCTTTTCCACAAGACTCGACGGATGGTGGCAATCAGGCTGGCTTTGGTATTGTGGAAGGTCATGCTGATGATGGTCTCGACGTATGACTAAACGAAGTTGTCCAGCGGGTAGGAGAAGGGCTTGTGAGAGAAAGGTAGAAAGTTCTTCTGAAGCAAAGCCTGGGTCTCTTAGGACGTGTACCAGCGTCGAATCCTGCTGCCATACCTAGGGTTTAACATCGGTGACCTGATTGCACCAGGGTACCACCATACTTTTCATCACATACAGGTACACTTTGATGTTTACTTCGAAGATTTGGGGAGGCATGACTTGATTAGCCTAAGGTTCACTTCTTCTCAGTCAAGATCTTACTTGTCTAGCATCTGTTAGGCCTTCACTTCAAGTCCTTCGTCACACGTGCATTCACAGTTGTGTATGAAATGCATAAATTTCTGGCAATCTGCCGAATAGACCGCTGGAGAGATTCGTCCAGGATGGCCTTGATTATTTCGATGAATTTCTTGGTCCACGCCTTCCTGGCGGTGTCCTAGGATTTGAGCTTCCGCTCCACCACATCCAAATTATCGTTTGATGCGTTGAGCTGTGCCCTCAAGTGTTGAACCGTCAGGATTTTCATTTTCTAAGTGTTAGCAATAGTCCTGTTGTCTTAACTTGGATCGATAAAGAATATGAGTTGTACAGCGGCGCATCTCCGATCTCGCTCGGTGATCACTTTTAGACATGATAGAAGGCTTCTATTGCTCTAAGAATTTGTACATAACCGGCTAACAAGTAGATAGTCTGCAACAAAAAAAAGAAAACTGTTGTTATCAAACGGAAATGAATCATGTCGTCTTTTCTCAGGGCGATAATTGTATTGTTTCATCCTGTATAAATTCTAATATGGTCAGTCTACTAGCCAATATCCGATGTAAGTTTTGCGCATATTGGCACTCGCTTTCGTTCGTTATTATGAATTCCTAGGAAGGCCACATATCAAATCAAGCAATATTTAACGGTGTCAGAACGATATTTACTCACTAATTGTTATCTCTTTCCGTTATCTGCGAGAAGAACAGGAACTTCTCTAGATTCGTCACAGTCTTTTACACCAGTGTAGTTCATGTTTACTTTTTATTCCAATACATTCAACATTAGTCCTTTAGCATGAAACAAAGACCAATCGCTGCACAATTTCTGGGCAATTTTATGAGCTGTTCACCGATTAAGGGAATATCGCAATAAGATAATGTCTAACGGTTTCTATTAACTTCCGAGAATTAAACAATATGGCGCCATACATCCAAACAATACATATTGGGATGTTATTTTAATAACTTCTCAAACTTAATCTAAAGCAAACAATTACTTTTCACTAAAAATAAATAATGGTTATTTTATTCTTGCATACGCTTTCACTTTATAAATACATTTTGTTGATAGGAGTAGAGAAAAAGAGGGCTGCTTTCTTTTTTATGTCTTGCAGCAGAAAGGGAAGAAGCACACCATTTTTTGCCCTTAGTCACATTTTCTTTTAATATTAAATCACCTGTTTCTTAAAATTTCTTTTGGTAAAGTTGAATAGTGGCTTACTCTCTTCAGCGAAAGAAATAGTTCTTCTGAAAGTTGATATAAGAAACGAAACTTTATGTAAGGAACAAAAGTGATTTAAGATCGATTACACTGAACTGGAACTGAATAATGTAACGAAATAAATCACAAAATAAAACGAAATATGTTTATTTCGTTTTAAATTAATACAACCATTTAAATAGTAAATTAACTATTCGTACATAATTACAACACTTCCTTTTCATTTTATTCTTTAGTTTTATCCGCATAACATTGAACAAGAATTCAACACATGAATTGATAAAAGAAAGAAAATAAATTAATAAAATAATTTAATATAAGTGCTGCCAAATAACTCGTTTTATTTTATTTCTTTGTTAGTTTTGAATAATTTTACCAATTTTAATAAATTGTGACAGAACGTTTTATTTTCTTATTCTGGTTCAGTGTTTTTACTATTGAGGGGGGCGGCTATTCGGCCCAAGTAAGCCATAAATAAACCTTGCCTTTCTGTTTTTAACTTAAGATTTACCCACTTTCTTAAATTAAAACAAAATCTACTCAGTCTAGAAGGATTTTTTTCCATCAGAAAACACCTGAAGCAATATATTTAGGGTCGCTTAACGTGCTTTCTAAGATGTTATTTTAGTAGCAGGCTTTCATTTCTTAATTTATAGGCCACCTCCTAAAAACTAAAACTAAAACTAAAATGCCTCATTCTAGAAGGATTTTTTCTTTCATTGAAAGACACCAAAACTATTTTTTAGAATTCATTAACGTGCTTTTTAAGATTTCTATTTATTACTGGAGTTTCTATTTTTGACTTATCGACCGCTTAATACATCCGTTTAAATGATTTCTTGAAAAACTAAAATGGATGGTTTTAGGGATGATTAACGTGATTTTTAAATTTACTTATTATTATCAGGACTTCATTTTTAAAGTTATCGACTACTTAATGAAAACAAAACAAAAATACGCCAGTCTACAATGGTTTCTATTTCATTGAAAGACACCAGAACCAATGATTTTAGGGTTAATCATAATATTTCTGAAAGATTTTATTCATTGCTTTCCCGTCGTTTTAGATTTTTTTTCATTCGAGGTCACTACCAATGACTTGATAAAACACAACACTAAATTACCACAGTCTTTAAGTATTTTACCTTCATTGCAAAAATATCAGAACGAATGGTTAGAAGATAATTGAAAAGGTGCCTTCGTAAACATTTTTTATTCATTGCTTTTTTGTATATTGGGGTAAGGTCATACACACATGCAAACTTTTATTTTAAATTACTCAACGGGCTTTTTAATATTCCGTCTATTTTCTAACAATTTCTTAAATTATTTCTTTGTAAATATTTTTTCTCGTATTTTCTTTATACGAAATTAAAAGCACATTTATATGCGTTTATTAATATTTTTGCCGTTGATGTTTATTGGTAGGAACCTCAATTATAAACTTATTGATTTCTTCATAAAACAAAACAAAATTAGCTTGGTCCACGATGATACGCTCGATAAATATAGTTTAATTTGTTATTGAGAGATAGGATTTTTTCAACGAATTTATTCTAGCTTTGAGTCATTTTTCCACTGAGCAACGTCGGTACATGAGTCCTGCTGGTATTATTGATAAAGGAAACTGGTATTTGCAAACGAAAATATCCGAAATGTAAATTGGTTTTGTTTTATTTCTTTTCACTGGTATAAATAACTTCATATAATTTTTTTCTAGATTTTCTTACGTACTTTTAATTTGTGTATGAAAAATTATTCTTGTTGTTAGAAGTAGGGTTCTTTCATATTTTTCTGATAGTATGAATTATTTAATCTGTGTACGGAGAGTTAATCGAGCCGCAGGCTTATGAGATTATTTTTGCTTGAATGTAATAACAGAAACTGATTAATTGTTCGAGAAGTTTTCCTCGAAAGTCATGATATATATATATATATATATATATATATATATATATATATATATATACATATATATATATATTGAAGAAATTGCTAGTGAAAAATAGTTGGTACGTAAATATGATAGAGTTGGGTGACGTCATAAACTTAATAGACATATTTATACGGTTAGGAAATTATTAGATTAAATTGAAGACAATTTGTTAATTAAGTAATTATCTAGAAATGATTAATTGGCTCCGATACAAATCCAGAAATTCGTTTTAAAATCTTTCGATATCAGTATGCATAGTACAAAATAAATATTTCAAGAACATGGCTTAATATTTTTTTAGTAAGGTTGGCTATCTGAGCAAATATAATGCGAGAAACAACTCGCAGGGTGAGAAAAGACGTTACAGAAAATTATAACTGACAGCGAAATTTATTTCTAATTGACATGGTTTATTGACATTTATTGACTTTTTAGTAAATGATTTTTATTGACATGATTTCATATTTAATGATATTTAATGAAATTATTAATTTTGACATTACTTATTAATTATATTATTAATGATATTTATTGATATTATTGATATTCCATATGATTTAACTATAGTTTATTACTAGAAAGAAAAAACAAAATCAAAGAAAAGACAGAAGGACGATAACTTTAGAACAAAACGTATATAAATAACAGAATTTTATTTATATATATATATATATATATATATATTAGTTTTGGTGTGAGTAATCAGAAACGGAAATTGGAAATATCGAACTTTTCAGGCTATCGGAATTCGTATCGGAATCGGAAACATTTGTGCTAATTTTACTATTTCAAAAAGATTCTTTCGATTTCGTTATTTTTTCTTTGTTTAAGACTTTATTTCCTATTACTGGTACCTATGATAAAATAATAATGGCTTATGTATTTTAAACTACCAGTAAAACTAAAATATATAGCTCTCCCTACCCACAAAGGATTATTTACGTTTCTTACACTGGTATTTATGATAATCTGGCCTCCCTACCAAGAAAAACAAATTTATAGATAAATATTGAAATGTTTAAAAGAATCAGAATCGGTAACGGTGTCAGAAACGGAAACTTTAAACAGAATCGGTAATTGTATCGGAATCGAGAAAAAAAAATATATATAGAGAGATGTACAAGAATGACCTGTGTACCTGCATTATCCAGTGGAAGTATCTCACAAAGCCAAAACAGTAAAAGACACTCTCCCATGGCAGTGTATGGCAGTGGTAGTTAGCAAAGGCCATTTGGCTGTGATTTTGTGATTGGTTCCTGGCAATGTGTGCTGTTTTGGGGTGATTACGTGTGATCATTTTAGGCTTCTATTTGAAAGAAGTGATGACCACTGGTAGTTAGTGCTGCACTGAGGCGTTTTCTGGCGTTTTCTAGTGTTTTCTGGTAAACCTTTGTTGTCTATACTACAGTCACTCTCAGTTCCTGGTGGTCAGTGTCGGTCACTGAGTAGTAATGGTCTCCATTGAGGTTTACTGGTGAGTACTAGGTTCCTGTGCAAGTATCGATCATGACCAGTGTCGGACCCCGTTGGACTGCTCTGAAATAAAAATATACTGTGGTTACTGTCACTTCATGTTAATGGCGAGCACTGGCACGCAAATCGCTCGTCTTTAAATGTCGGGCAGTTTCATCTAGTTGCGGGCACCGTAATTCAGTGGCGGTCACTGTTATCCGTTTTGGTCATTGCGCTTTTAAGGTAGTTATTGTCACTTCATAGCCTAAGCGGCTACTGGCGACTACTGGCGGTCACTAGCTGCCACAGACGGGCATTAGTGTTTTTAAGCTGTAACTGCTTTATTGAGTAATAGGTATCGTGCTATAATGTCCTAATTAATGTTACTTTATACGTCAAATTAATAATAAAGACAATATACTCCTAATAATATTAATGTTAAAATGTCTGTTTATAAAAAACTGTTTTATTTTTATAAAGCAAACATTGTTGTGTAGAGAGGGTTTATAATGGAGAGACACATAACGGAGGCTGATATAGTTGACGACATGCGTAATAGACAGTTCTTTTTTAACATACTGAATCCCAAGCTATGATGGTTACTTTATGGGATTTTCCTTTCTATTCTATCAATGACCCCAAAACATGGTCACCCAACACACACCCATCTCTAAAAAATTGTAAGGTATCCTGTTACATAATTATTCTTGTTACGTATTTATGGCATTTATTACCTTCTAATTAATCTGAGTGATTTATCGCCGTACTAACGACCTTGTCATATTCACCTGGATATTTCACGTGTCCCCCATACGTCCGCATTTTAAACCGATATTCCCTTATTCCGAGAAACGCAAGTGGAATGGCCGGACTTTGAGGAGTGAGGGATCATTATTTTAATATATTGAACACAAGAACCTAATGTAAAATGTATTTGTAAAAAGAGCAGACACAACTGATAGTAAGCGCAAAACCTACATCAAGTAGTAGTGATACCGTATTGAATTTTTATTTGGTGCCTGCGTTTTCCATACTATAATTGTTTCTATTATATATATATGTGTGTGTGTGTGTGTGTGTGTGTGTGTGTGTGTGTATGTGTGTGTGTCTGTGTGTGACTTATCAGGACTAATATTACTAAAGGTTAATGAAATTTTTAGATTTTCTGTTGGATGATGAACCATTACTATGATAGGATTAATAAGACAACTCGATATTTTTAAACATTGGACTCAAAAACGACTACTTTATAGCTAGTAGAAAAACATTCTCGCGGTACAATTTTTTACGAAATTAAAGAACCAGAACTTAACTCTCCTTGTAACACTTATCATTGAAATACCAATAAAAATAATTAAAATAAACAAGAAAGCTAGAAAAGATAGACAGATGAAATTACACAAGTAAATATTAGGTAAAAGGTAAATTTAAAAGAAAATACGCAATACAGAATGACTTTGGAAAACTACAAAATATATTTAAATTAAATAGAATATTGTAAATGTAGAAAGTTAAGGAAACCGATAACGAGTAAAAAACAGAAAAGAAAACGATAGAGGAATTTATAATTACAATTCATTATTCAAATCACTTGCAAAATATATATTATTAAAATTATTTGAATAATATGTAATGCTGCAATAGAAAGAAATGGAAATGAAATAAAATGAATACAGAAATACAAAGAATGAATGATATAAAGAAAGACAATGGACAGAAAATAAAATTAAATTATTTAATTTAAATTAAATTATTAATTAAATGCAATAATAAAATAGAAAAATTAAAATAAAATAAAGAAAAATAATAAAGAAAGAAAAGGGGAAAGAAATGGTAAAGAAAATAAATAAACACGAGTAAAATAAAAATAAAAACATGACAGAAAACAGGTCTTAGAAATTTAAGAAGTTATAAAATCATTGTAAATTTAAATGAAGTCGGATATCGGAGCTCCAAAGAAATAGCAGAAAATAAAAAAGAAAGTAAGAAGGAAAGCGGTTAACAATGAACAAAAGAAAGAAATAATCATTTTTCAAATTCAAAACGAAATGCGTTTGGGATAAAGTAGACACGAAAACAAAGGATGCAAAGTACGAGAATTCGATTTCACTAATAAAAATGGCGGACAAAGACAATGAAAAGAGGACAAGAGACAGAAAAAAACGCTCGTATTTGTAGGATCGAAGAAATAGAAAATAATGGGAAGCTGTTCGGTCTTAAGCAAAGAATCAAAGAAAGTTGACGTAAAACGATAAAGGACGAAACGATTGAAAATAAGAAGGGAGAAACAGAATTAATCAAGTCGGATTATTGTACTCAACTAGACAGAATCCAATTATACGATCTGCTGCAACTTGCGTTGCAACCGATAATTAGGAAAACGAGCAGGAGTCAGCAAAGAGATGAAAATTCATTTGTTATTCTTGTTTATTATTATTATTATTATTATTATTATTATTATTATTATTACTGAAGAGATTGAAAGCTGGTGGCTGGAATTTTTATTTTTATTTTTTTTTTTTGAACAGGAATACTGTTCGATATTTCTGGTCAAAAATAAATCTTTCAATGATAGTAGAACAAATATTTTTCTATAAAAAAAACTGAAAGTAATAAAAACAAACTTAAAAGAAACTAAATGTAATATCATGTCTTTAAATTTAACTAAACCAAATCTATATAAGAATTTGTCTATCAATTAAGCCATGTATGTACGTGCTTTGTTTTATATTGTGTAGTTAAGGCGATAATTTTTCAAAAATTTAATTCAATCAATGTTGACAAATGGTTGGTCTTTTGATTGCGATATGTTGGTGCGATTTCTGTAAATAAACATTCTGTAGGTTTTCGAAGATGTATTGTCATTCGATTTAAAACTTATTTACCCACGTCAGTGAATAACAATATAACTCGATTTTATATAATACACAACAGATTAACATCTTAATTTTGCATGAAAATATGTCGAAATAGATCCATGAATATACGGTGCTTTTTCATCTACCTATATATCTGCTTTTTGTCTCACACTTTCAATATATATTAATCATTTAATTTATTGATTACCCATCTTGTCCTTTCTGTGTAGCTATTTATCATTGTTGTTCACTGAATAAAAGGGAAGAGAAATGTCAAATCATGATTGGCTGAAAAGATCACGTGATAAGTTTAACTAGTAAACATTTTGGTTGGAAAACAATTTAGGTTACGCTTTGTTGTAAGGGTCTGCGTTTTCATGGTTATATTTTAAAAAAAAGAACGAACAATAAAAAGTGTTTATTTGAGTTTATCAAATAATATTTATAAAATGCATTGTTATATACAAAACTAAGTGTATGGAAAGCAAGAAATTGACAAAAAAGAGGTTAAGTTTAAACGGTATGAAAGCTGTTCGGGGGTTGGTGTGACTCGGCGGCGATCTAAGTTGGTCCGGCGATGATGGCAGGAATGTGGCTTACCGCGTACATTGATCCTTAATAGCTGGTGTCGCTAGTGAGGGGTGGATGAGAGGTAGTCTTCGGGGCTTGTATTAGAATCACGTGTGAGATGGCGGCGGTGCTGGCTGTACGCAGTGGGAAGCTACTAACTGCTGAACAGAACGAAGTTCACAGTTCGGCTCACATGGGCCTACTTGCCTGCTTGTCGAGAAGGCTGACGCTTTTATAGTCACGACGCGGATGTAGGTGAAAGCAAAGAGAGTTTGATCACTGGCTTGAGTTTTGCTTTTAAATTTTATTTTTTTTGCGTTTTAATGCGTTGTAGGGAATCGTCTGTTTGGTGTATGTATGCATGTGTTATATCGACTTAAAGCTAAGAAAGTTGTGAGTGTAATCTAGTCGGTGTTGTATTGTTACAATCTTTCGTGAAATACATATTCGTGTTTATATGCTGCAGGAGTTGCGTTTACTGCGATGTTTGTGTTTTGTATTTTGTTTTTTTTTTCTTTTGATGTGCGATCTTCTCTAGCGGTTATCTTTGTTGAAGTGCTGCGCGAGCTATTCTATTGATGTGTGTACATGAAAAGATGGGCTTTGAAGTTGCCGTGTGTTTTTAGTGAGTTCATTTGCATTGTATCGACGAACGGCTTTGTCTTAGCGTCGCCATTATTGTCGCTGTCGCTGCCCTGCTGGTTTCTTGTTTATTCATGTAAATATGGATATGCAATATAACAGCATTTACACATTGCATACCTTGCCAGATTCCATATCTGAAAATAAAATTCAATATCGCGACACAGTCTGGAAAACTCCAAAAATTATTATTCATTCTTTTCCCTTTATTTATTTACCCAACTCTGCCTTCCCATACAGATTTATTTTTCAATTATTTTATTAACAAATCTGTTTCTCTTTTATTTCTCTATTATTCTTTCCATCTGTATTTTTGTCTTCCATCTCTCTCTCTCTCAGCCTGTCTCTGTATATATATATATATATATGCATATATATATATATATATATATATATATATATATATATATATATATATATATATATATATAGTCAGTTAATTGGTGGGGTTGTCATTGCTACTAATAAAAGTAAAATTTTATTTCTAAATAATTAATCATTGTGGATAGTGGAACCATGTTCTTAACAACAATAACAGATCATTTTATGTAATTCATTTCGAAATAACCTTATCAGCTTAGGATGATCTTCGTTATCCGCAGCCATACCTTATTAAAATAAAGGCTTGTTTGCTTTTAGCAGCAAATACTCAAAGTAATAGTAAATACCATTAAGAATGCATCATTACATGCATAATTAATAGTTAAATAATATGATATTAGTATTCAATATAAAAACAGAACTGCAAAAACAAGAAAATCCACTGGAGCATTCCAAAATCCTTAGCAACATATTTATTCTTTAACCAGTGGCAGACCAAAATATCTCCTATGCCGGTTCATCGATTTCTAAACATGATTGGTTTTCAATAATGTCGTGTCAATATACATTACTTCTGCGCTATTACGCTAAACGACTTATATTTTACGTCTCTAGTGATTATAATTCTTTGGGTTTTACTTTTTACATTGTAAGTGTCAATGTCTATGATATTTTGGAAGAAAAAGCATGAAAAAGTTATAGCAAAACAAAAAAAAAATCCCACCGTTTATTTTCAAAACTAAATATCCACTGGCCTGTTTTTATGACAAACATCAGGCATTGCAGTTAAGTTATTAGTTTTACCTTTTAAAATATGGAAATAAATACTCATTCTATATTTACATAACAAAACTGAATAAGTTTTTTTTACAAGTAAGGTTGTTACTTTTTCTTTTAACACAGAAATACATGTTAAGAAAGCAGCTTTAACTATTTTCAGAACTTATTTTAATTGTTAGAGTGTCGATCAGGGAGAGAATTAATGTTCGTATTATTTGGATTCATCGGACTATCGTTCTCATATCGAGTGTCATTTTTACAACGTTTCGGTCGATACAACCTTCTACTTTTTTCAGTTTTCAGGTCTATCTTGTTGAACCCGGGAATGTTTATATCGTACCCGGGAATTTGGACGGAATTTCGAACGGAACTCTTTCTTTACTTCACAGGGGTAACATTTTTAAAAGAAAATGCTGTTGTTCCGTCAGTCATGACTGGATAAACGTCCTAAGTAGTTCGCAATTGTAGTTTTCGGTCGACACACTGAGAATTAAACCATCAATCTCCAAGAGAACATCATTTTTACACTTGATTTTTTTCCAAGTATTCTAACCACTGCATCACGGGTCCTTGCGGACAATTCTAATACAATTTTAGGAGCCTTAAACTATTTTATTTCTAATTGTCAATATCACTATTTATTACTAATTATTATTACTCTATACTATATATATATATAGTAGAAATGGTAATTAATGAAAACCTGTAGAAAGTGCTCAATACTGTTGTAGAGCAAATATATATATATATATAATTCTTTATATTTATTATTGTATTTATATCTATTATATATAATAAATCGTTCCCATATCGTTATAAATTTTATACTAGGTCTACTTTATAATTCATTGTCTTCCACCACATATGCTGCTTCTTTGATTCGTCTTAATCTCTATCGTTCTTCTCTGCCTATCATTTTTACCTCCTCCATTTATGGAAGATGGCTTCTTTTTCCCCCTCGAGATATGATTAGCTATTCCCAAGTTTGACAGAAGCATTCCTGAGTTCGACAAGACACACCTGAAGATCGCAGGTTACATCGACTCAAACGTTGTGAAAATAACACTCAAGGTGAGAACAGTATTCCGATGAATCCAAATAATACGAATAACCAACCCGCATCTCAAAACTCAGAAACGTTAAATTAATTTTATTTGAGTTCAAGATTCAAATCGTTCGGCCGCTAGTACAGTTACATCGTCCATATTGATGATTTTTTTATGAACATTAAACATATATACCTATGGATATTAAAACTATTTGTTATCAAAATAGTTATATATATATAAATATATATATATATGTGTGTGTGTGTGTGTGTGTCTGTGTGTGTGTTTTGTTCGCGCGCACGCGTGTGTGTGATTTCAAAGAAATTTACCTCATAAAATATTCAAACACAAAACTATAATTAATAAATAAATATCACACTCGAACCCACACATAAACTGTCTGTCTCATCTACCCCCCTGTCCCCCCTCTTTCTCTCCTGCTTTATCTCTCTCTCCTGGCCTGTTTCTCTCTCTCTCTCTCTCTCTCTCTCTTGGCCTCTCTCTCCTGGTCGCTTTCTCTCTCTCTCTCTGTCACTATATATATATATATATATAAATATACATATATACATATATATATGTATGTACGTACCCATGTATGTATGTATGTATGTATGTATGTATGTATGTATGTATGTATGTATTATTAAAAAAAGCCTCAAGCACAGGCATTACTTAATATGTAATAGAATACACATTTTACCATTAGTGCGTATCAAAAAGGCTGGCAGTAGCCGAAAACGGAAAACGGGCACTCAATGACGACTGATGCGGATATGGACGTCAATGGAAATAAAGGCTCTGGAACATCCAAGGTCTGGACCGGTAGGTGTTCAGGGCACCACAGCCTGGTCATCAGCAGAGGTGCAGAACTGTATAAGGTTTGTAACCCCTCCTGTGGAGAAGGTGATTAGGACCTCCGTTTATCTGGAATTCTCGGCTCGTGTCGTCTAGTCTTCTCTGATGTTGTTAAATGAAATCGGTATGCTGAAAAAGAATAACAAGCTCACGCAGGCAGAAAGACAACAAACACTTGTATCTAGTCTACTGAAGCTTAATTTTGCAAAGTTATGTTCAAATGATTTTACAAATATCACCCAGTTTTTTGTAAGTTTTTCAAAGTCTCAAATCTCTTCACAGACAACAACAGACGGTTGGATGAAGAATGTGGAGGGGTCACGTCTCTTCGGGAGCGGTCACACACTTCGAAACTCCTTCGGAAACTCAACAAGTAATCTCATCTGACTAATTTTCGCACGATAGTCGTATATATTGTGCGGTATGTGGATGGGGTGGAAATTTCCCCAGCCAATAAGATTTCGCCATGACATAAAAAAGCCTCAGGTTTTACGTGATTACATTTCCCAAACCTGGGATTTAAATTCTGATCCTCACGATCGCCAAGATCAGATATCAATTCTGACATCCGACTTTGATTTCACCAAGGCCAGACAATGTTATGTTTCAAGTTCCTGTCATCAGCTTTTAGCTGCAAAAATATATTTCTCTGGTTTCAAACAATATCTATTTTGACATGAAATAAAATATATATATTTATCTTCTCTATCTTAAATCCTCGGGTTATCCGGCGTCATCCGGGAATGATAAGCTATCTCAGCATAGTTCTAAAGCTCCTCAATGGGGGATATCGTCACATTCGCCCCCATTAGACTATATTGCTTCGTAGAACCAATGAAGTCTAATTCCTAAACACACCACTCCATCCCTTTTTACAGTTCGCCGTCAGATTTTTTTCACAGACCCCTCTCTCTATCCTCAAATCACTTGTCAAAAAGATAACATATACACAATCCCATATCCACCCTTTTTATGCAGGGTTCTCCTCCTTTTTAATTAAAAAGTCCATAAGAAAGTCAATTCAGAAAAAAGTTCGTAAAATCTTTAAAACGTAGAAGTTCAAAGTTCGTCAGGGTTTATACAGTCTTTTTTTCACATGCAAGTATTTTCTTTGTTTGTATATTTTTTCAATTCATATTAATAATTCAAAGATAAGATAATCATCATTTAAAAATTGTCACTCAATAAAATGCATTAAGTTCATCAATTAGCTTATAACAGTTACTTCTCTTGCTTAAAAGTTTCGCCCCCTTTTTTTCCAAAATAAAATTACTCGTTTTTTTCAAGGCTTTTGCAAGAGTTATTCCCCTTTTTTCCATTTTCTTTTCATCAATTCACTCATAGTTCAATTTTTTTCACAGAATCACAGTCACAATTTACAAGAGATTTTTTTCAAGGTTTTTTTTCACTTCGCTGCTATTAACAGCACAGTCTCGTAATAAAGGGTATGCAGCCCTAATCAGGGTTCTCAAAGGACACGCTTTTTATTGAGCTAGAGGAATTTTCTCACCTTAAGCAGTTGTAGTTGAAGTTACAGTTTTCTTTATAAGCATCTTGTAAGATTTCCTTTCACTGAGGACTTCTCACCTGAATAGACAGTCATTCAAGGTATCGTTGGGACTTTTTTTCGACGGTTCTTAGCTCAAGCGCCCTGCAAGAATTTTGGATAAAACAAAAAGAATATCGGGATATCGTCACAGTTCATAGAAGTGACTGTCCGGCACTTGCTGCTAGTGGCGCTTATGTCTGCCTCATTTGAGCTAGAAATGTATTAAATAATGGCAATACTCGAAAACGAGTTGGCTGCCATCATATGTATGTATGTATATGTATTGGTGGTCAAGGTCTGGTGTGGACGTGTGTAAAAATCACACATATGTCTTAGCGTCATACTGTGCTTCTCCCAGACAAAGCAACCCCAGGTGCACGTCGTGACAACTGCTACACGGACGGGGCTCTGATGAACAGCGAGTATCCTGCGCCGTATAACTGGACCTCCACTGCCTTGTGGGCCAAGATTCTTTTAACCAAAGGCTAAGGGTGCGGTAACCCAGACAGAAACCTCCAGAGGAGCTTAGGCCCTGTCAGCTGCGGCATACATGACCCACCGGCGTGTGGAGTATGCTCTGGTGCTCAGCAACCTAAGTCCCGGTCATGGATCAAATGGCATGGTGGGTGGAGAGAGCTCCCGTAAGCCGTGGTGAAGGCAACTTCTCTAGGAGAAGGAAACCCCTGCGGCGATTGCTGGTTCCAATGATGTTGACTTGCTCTTCTTTTTGGTTCAATGTGGCAGTTGTTTAGAGAGTGGGTTGTCTCAGTGCAAAGTCTTTTCTCACTATAAAAAGCTTCAAGCACATGCATTACTTGATATACAATGGAATACACACTTTGCAATCAGTGTGTATCTCGATAAAGAAAAGGGCTGACTCTAGCCTAGAACGGCAAATGGACGCTCAATGAGGACTGATGCAGATATGGGCGTGAATTGCAATAAAGGCTCTGGAACTTCCAGGGTCTGGCCTGGTAGGTGTTCAGGGCACGACAGCTTTGACCCGGTCATCAGTAGATGTGCTGGACTATAGAAGGTTCATAGAGGTGGCCGTCTAGCGCTCATGTTTTCGTCATTTGAGCCAGGGATATATTAAGTAATGGCAATACTCGAGAACATGTGGCTGCCATCATGTATGTATGTATGTATGTATGTATGTATGTATGTATCAAGGAAAAGTTAAAGAACTCTATTACGATAGTTCACGAAAATTACCTAACACGATTTTAGATCACCAAAGTTAAGTGATATTAATCCTGGTCATCACTAAATGGCTGTGTGAGGCGAAAGCGTCACTACTTACAATAATTGAACAAGAAAAACGTATGTCTAAGGGCATCATATTGATTTGACTTTATAGAAATTACTTCAATCAACAGAAGCCGTGTTAATGCGACTAGGATTATTTCAGGTGTGTGTGTGTGTGTGTGTGTGTGTGTGTGTGTGTGTGTGTGTGTGTGTGTGTGTGTGTGTGTGTGTGTGTGCCAAGTATTTATTGTTGAATTATGTCATTCCGGTAGTTTGTTGATTTGCACATTTTCGAAATATATCGAGTAAAGAACGTTAAAATTGTGCATCATCCATTGTTTGTTATATTATTATCTTTAATAGAGCCTATCTGCCAAACATTATGAATAAACAAGCCAGCAAACGAGTCAAGTTAAACCACATGGATCTAAAATAAAAAGTTGTGTAACATATTGTCCTATTCTTTAATTGGTAGTTTAGCAACATTGCACAGTAAAAGACCGAACCATTTATATATTGCTAGAGTTAAAGATAATTTTCATTTTCGAGATAATCAGTTATGATGTTTGCGAAATGACACGGGAGTTCTCGCGTGATCTCGCACAGACAATCTCGGCTCTATTTAAAGGAACGGATAATTGAACGTAAAATCACATCTGACGTGAGGAGACAAGTCTCGCTCCTAATATAATTCCGGTTGTCCATGGCTCATCCAGTGGTGCAAGAACCGGGGAAATAATTATGCTGTTTGGACAAGACGCTCAGAAATTCTTATTGGATATTTGGCATCGAACGACTAGCGTGAAGACGGTGAAGGGGAGAAAATATAAAACTGTCTGATCTCTATAAATTCATGTCACTCGACAAGTTTTATCATTCAGCATTTAAAAGAGACAAGCACATAAAATATTTAGCTTCAAGTTAAAGCCAACTGTGCCATGCTCGTGGCATGCACACACGCACATCATCATTATCATAATGTTCTGACTTCTGTTGAGGAAATGAAAACGACTGTAGTGAACGACATGATAATTTATAACATTATCCATCCGGCATGTAATGTCTATACAGACTGAGGATTCACATCATGTTACAAAAGTCAACCAATTGGCTGATGGTATTTCAGAATTTTATTTATTATAGTCCTGTTGCCTTAACAAGATTTAGAGTCTCGCCCACTTTCACGATTGAGTGGAGAGTGGCGGAATCAATATATATATATATATATATATATATATATATATATATATATATATTATCATGCAATTTGGATGTGAATTTCTATATCCTTTTCATTAACTTCCCTTACTCTAATATTTAAATACTTAAAAAAAACTTTTAATAGTGATTTTCCATGTCTCGCTGACTTTAGTAAATAAGGTGTAAACCATTAGAATCATTTGCTAATATTTTCTCTTCTGAAGAGATGGTAGACATCGAAATCCTATTGGATATGGAGTTATAACATTTCAAATGTATTCTTTGTCTTACATAGAATAATTAAAATCTTTTGATTTGAAATTTAACCATTTCACGTCATAATTTTTTAATTTTATTGAATGACTATATATATATATATATATATATATATTGGAAGGTGATATACAAAATACCATGAGCGTATGAAGCGATACTCTTTGTGCAAACAAATTGAGCTTAGGTACTTTGGACAATGTCAACACATCGTTAATTCACCGACCGCATGGCAGCAGCCGAAAGGTGCAAAGATTAGAAACTCAGACTGTCGTTTGGGCGATCGGGTTTCGATCCTGGCTTGAGGAAGTTGTTTGTCTAGCCGCACTGATGAGCTTTGAAACAGCGAAACATTGCTGTATGTGGATGATTATATATATATATATATATATATATATATATATATATATATATATATGGTGAACTCTACTGTCGAAATCGACCTATGAGCTTCCGCCACAACTGTTAAGTGGCTCGAAAATCAACGCGCATGATTAATTTATAGCGGTGGAACTTTGTGTAGAACGAACCACACTTTTTGACAAAGGATACAGTATAACTTAGGTTTTTCCATCAGTTACCTTCTCCTAGATGCTTGTCTTAACGAAGACTGGAGTTCATTTCTCCTAGTGAGTTAATGCTCCCCCAGATAACAACCTGGAAATTTCTACGACTCGGCGCGGTACATATAGGGACTAGCCTTTCCAAAATGACCACCCTTACAGTATTGGCCAGACTCATCGTTGCTTAAATTCGGTGTTCTGGCAAGAACCGGTTTTTCAATGTGATGTCGCCAGATAGTGAGTGTGTAAGGTGGGTTGGGCTGTCCGAATATTTGTTCCATATTTAACCTTGATAATCGCTGTCAGGATCCCCAAGGGTAAATACTATGAAACCCAAAGGGAAAAATTCGTCATGTCAAAGAGTGTCTATAATTTGTCTATAATCAAACATGCATACGATATTGAAGCGCGAACTAAATTGTAAGCGGCTACTGCAGAAATGGAAGACTAAACAATAGTAATTGTAATTAAAATGTCATGTTTCGTGGTTGTTTTGTTTGTTTTAAAGGGTATCTGCGCGATGTTAATGTGTGCATAGGTATTGAAAAAAAGTAAAAGGAAACGACCCGTTAAAAACAAAGTGAAACAAAAAACATAAAAATGGCATTTATTCTTTTTTGGGGGGGTATCTGCACGAGGTTAATGTGTGAATAGGTATCGAAGAAAAATGTACAAGAAAATGACCCGTTAAAAAACAAAGCGAAACTAAAAAACAAAATAAGAAATGGTATCGTTGTCGGTTTCTTCAGTATAAGCGTAATCGAACAAAAGCAATGCTATCCGTAAAATTTATGTATTTTGTTTCATGGTTTGTTTTTATACGTAGGGTAGTCTCGCGTAAATGTAAGCGTGTAAGTACGTAATTGTTTGATTATGAACATTCAATAATTTTGTATTTTGTTTAATATTCATTAAACTAATGCTTCCTGTAGATGGAGCGGCCATATTTGTAAAGGTCTGACGTGTTCGTTTTTTGTATTTCGGGTGTGTATTCTGGATAATAGATTTTTATGCTCTCAATTAATGATAATAGCCAGAATGTTGGTAGGGAGAATTAGTTTTCCAATTGGGATGTGGAAAGGTAAGTGTATGTCTATGAATCTATGATCCAGTTAAAAATTATATATGGGCGATAAAGTTATATTGTGTATATATCTTCCCGGATTTAACTGAGGGCGGTGGGTGGACTTTACATTTATTGCGAAAAATAAGAACTACTTCTTCTAAAGATAATGAGATTGTGATGATGTTGCTCCTAAGATGTAATATTTTAATATAACAACTAAATATATATAAAATGTCGTTCTAAAGTTACATAAGATAGTGGCTAATAATGTAAACATAATAAATCTCTATGTGTCATATGTTATTGCAAACCAACGATATTTGGGTTTAGAGAAGATTTTCTGCAATCATTTTATTATATAGTATATAATTGAAACCTTAAAACATGCCATTTAAAAATAAATTACTAACCTTTAATAATATTTTTAATTACGTTCTGTACATGGCGTCCTCTTGTACGAATATATTCTTGAGATCTTCCGTAGAGATTCCTCGTTGAATGCTTCAATAATTCAACTGGGATGCTGTAAATATCACCCTGAATTCTCTTTTAAACTCATGCAGTTTTAGATGGAGTTTTTTAAACTTTACTCTTGTGTACAAAAGAAAAAATCGCAGCAGATGAATCTAATGATTTAGGAGGGGGACAGAGAACGTCACCAAATCTTGAGATCACACGGTTACCTAACAATTCTAGTACAGCCTGCATTGATTGTGTGATGTCGCTCTATCTTGTTGAAACCAGATTTCTTGAACATGTGGAAAATTTTCCAATCCAGGTGCAATGAATTATTGTAAGATTTCCACGTAACGATTCGCAGTGACAGTGACTGACACCCCGGTTCATATTGAAAAAAATAAGGTCCGATGATCCCATGTAATGAAACAACAATACTTTCCCCTTACTAGCGTGTAAAAGGGTGCACGTGAACTTCCTTGGTATTTAGGTCTGTCCAGTAACTGTAGTTATGCTCATTTACGTAACCTGTGAAATGAAAATTGGCCTCATTTGATATCCATAAGTTGCTTAGAAATTTATCATCATTGTTTATTCTTGTTATCATTTATTGATATAATTCTAATCGCAGCTGGTAATCGTTTTATTTTAGTTGTTGTGCTATCTGCAGCTTGTAAAGATGCAGTTTCAAATTTTTTGTAAGAATACTTCGAACACCCTCCTGAACCCTTTCCAACGCAGCCGCTTGCTTACGAATTGAACGCCGTGGGCTCCGTAACACAGACTCGCGTAAAACATCAATATTCTGTAGAGTACGAGCACTTCTTGGTCGTTCTGTTGGTATTTGCATTAGGGCAGATCCAGTCTCTTAAAAGTTATTAATCCAACATTTTATTGCATGTTTTGATGGAACAGCACCATTACATTGTTTAAACGCCGGAACTCCCTCCGCACAGCTCTCAAACTATCACCGTTTTTATAAAACATTTTTATGACCAACGCACGCTTTTGTTCGTTCCAATGATTCATAGCTACTTAAATGGCCAAGTATTTACTTGTCTCAGTGTTGCCACTCGCGCATATTAAAATATTCTCGATTTTTAGGTCACCCTATATTAGAATTTTCAGAATGTAAGATGATATAATTATTTCCGCAGCCAATTTCCTCCCAAGACTGAAAATGTTCCGAGTTACATACATATATATATATACACGTCTGATAGAGATGTTTCCAAACTTATCAATATCCTTGATTCGTGTAAAGCAACTAGCCTTGATAAAATTCTAATAACAGTGTTCCAAAAGCTTCAAGCGGAACTAGCTCCTATTATTGCAAAACTGTTTAAACGTTGTCTTAAGAAGAAATGCGTCCTAATATCTTGGAAAACTTCGACAGTCTGTCCAATATTAAAAATAATAAAGATCGCTCTTCTGTATCTCAATACAAAACAATCAGTCACCTATCGTGAACAGGTTGTTCTAATATTTAACAAATAGAAAAGTTGTCAATCACCTCGAAAAAACAACCTACACAATATAGTTTCCGTCTTGCGAAATGTGCCATTGATGTGCTGACTGTAATATCGCACAGAATCAGTGAATCTATTGACGGGGGTTTTATCAAGGGCATTTTATAAAGTTTAACATAAACGTCTGTTTCACAAGATTTCCAACAGATATATATCTGAAAAATATCATTTCAACCATCAAATATTTTCTCTCTAATAGATTTATAAAAACAATCGTCGATGGGCAGAAGTCCGAAGCTCATACTATTAACGCTGGCGTGCCTTAAGGATAGCCTGGGTCTAACTCTTTTTCTGATTTTCATCAACGATTTATCAAATCATATTCTAAAATCATTCGCAAGCTGTTATGCAGACGACACTAATATTTTAAAGGCCGACCAGATATTTTTTATTCTCTCTCTCTCTCTCTCTCTCTCTCTCTCTCTCTCTCTCTCTCCCAACCTTTAAAACGTGGTACAGTTGGAGAAAAGATGGCTGGTCTGTTTTAATGGATCCGGAACTAAGCTTCTTTTCTCAAGAACAGCGTTTTGATTCCCATTTGATTCGAATTGAAATGAATAGCTCTCGTCTCGAAGAATCTTGTTTTTAGAAGCTTTTATGTCTGACATTCACTTCTGATATGAAATGAACACAGATCCGGTAAAAATATCGGAAAAATGTTTGAATTATTCTATCGCTCCCAAAGTTATCTCACTGCCGACGCAACTCTCTCTATGTATATGAGCTAAATAAATCCTGAGATGGAGTACTGATGATACATCTGGGGATAAGCTGCTGAAAGCATCTTTGCCTGCCAATAATACAATGTAAAATAGTCTGCAAAATCTAGTGGATGAAGCCTTGTTCCTCTCTCGATTTCGTGTCGAGCCTATCTCTGCTCTATTGTTATTTCATGGCAGGTGTCTACTTACAACTTTCAACGATTTTACTTTTTTATCTTTATGTGCCTAAAACAAAAATGAAGTTTATTTTCTAGAATTACTTGTCTGTGGAGCAAAATATCGTTGAACAACCACCATCACAGTTCTACTATTACTGATCATCACCGTGTTGTACCACTTTTACTGGCACTTATTAACCTTTATTCTCGATTGACTTTAAAGTCTTGATAGTTAGTGACCCTCTAGTAATATATATATATATATATATATATATATATATATATATATATATATATATATATATATAAAATAAAAATTACAATTAAATTTACCAAAATGATTCAAGATGGTAAAATTAAAGTATATTAAAGAATCATTATTTATAAAGTTATCTCAGCCAGATGTAAAAACTCGATGAAACCAAATAGGAGATAGAGCTTATAATACGAGCAAACAATTAATAAAACATGTTTGAAATGAGTTACAAACATATTTAATTTGAAAAGGAAACACTAGATAAGTGGATAGTCCTTAATCCGCCGAGTTTCGAAGCAATACTTTCCTTCACGTCAGAGGGAGGAATTAGCAAAATGCGGGATCGGATTTTGCATGCAAAAGTATTTGATCAAACAACAAATAAGTCAAAGATCTTACTTGATAACAAAAAAGCGAAGCAAAGGGAATATGGTGAAGAAAAAGGTGATTACACGTGAATGGATAGTCTGGTGGAAGATAAATAATCCAGTGACGGTGAAATCCAAATATATAACTTCAAGAAAGTTAATTGAATTTCCATTTGCACAAGTAAAATCCAACGAAATCCCGTAATTGGAAGATGGTCCAAAATAATCCAAAGGCAGAAATCAATGGAAAAATTCACAAAAATGTGTACAAGGAAAAAAAAGGAAAAGATTCCAATAATATTAATAAAATAAAAATAAGATGTGCTTTTCACTCTACTGCTGAGACATAAATATAAATAAAAAAAAATTAAAAAAAATTTTTTTTAATTATTTATGTCTCGGCAGTAGAGTGAAAAGTATATCTTATTTTTATTTGTTTGTTGTGTGTATATATATATATGCATGTATATGTGTAATTGTATGTATTCATATATATGTATGTATGTATGTATGTATGTATGTATATACAGGTGTATGTGTTTTACTTATCATTAATTCATTTGCATCCTTTAATAACTCCTGCTGATAATTTAATTCTTAAGTAATAACTTGTACATTTTCACTTTAAATTTTAGCGCCTTTTCAATGTCATCTTGTCTGGGTCATTTTGATATTGGCTT
Source organism: Euprymna scolopes (assembly GCF_053919585.1). Classification (NCBI taxonomy): domain Eukaryota; kingdom Metazoa; phylum Mollusca; class Cephalopoda; order Sepiida; family Sepiolidae; genus Euprymna; species Euprymna scolopes. Next base: position 57,408,008 of record NC_136493.1, on the reverse strand, counting down.
GTCTATTCTAATATTAACTCAATCTCTATTCATTTTTTTTTCTTCTTCTTTACTCATTCTCCCAAAATTAGCACGGCCTTGACAGTCGTTTTGAATTCTTTTTTTACGTTTTGAATTCTTTTTTTAATAATTCATAAATGGGGGCAAGATATGTATCTTGCCCCCATTTATGAATTATTCCAGGAATGTCTGCCTTTTGGATTACTTTGAACTATCTTCCAATTACGCGATTCACTTGGATTTTACTTGTGGAAATGGAAACTTAACCAACTTTTTGGATTTAGATTTTTTTTATTTTACCGTTATTGGATAATTTACCTTTCACCAGACTATCCATTCACGTGAAATCACCTTTTTATTCACCATATTCCCTCTCCTTCACTATTCATTACCAAGTAAGATTTATGACTTACTTGTAGTTTCATCAAATACTTTTGTAAGCAAAATCCGATCCTGCATTTTGCTAAATCTTAATCTCTAATGAGAAGGAAAGTATTACTTCGAAACTCCGCGGATTAAGAACTGTCCACTTGTTTTGTGCTTCCTTTTTCAAATTAAATATGTTTTTAACTCTTTTTCAAAATGTTTTTAACATGTTTTATTAACTCAGGTGATCCCCCACTTTTTTAAACTATAATTTCTTTATATCTTAAGCTATTCGTTCTCCGGAATTTTAAACATTATTTTAGTTTTCAGCACCAAAACCAAAATTTATAATAGTCGTAATATTAAAGAATTCGATGTTTTTATCGTGGCAATTGCTTTCCTAGTTTTACATTTGAATTACAAAATATCTGATATTTCCCCAAAAGTTTTGCCTTGATCGAGGGAAGAAAAAAACTTGCTGCTTTGATTTCAAATGATGTAAAATAACAGCAAGGAGAGACTTGATTCCAAATATTTCCCATATGTTATATCCCCCCTCTTTGGTTTTCAATACATAAAGTAAACTTCACAGCGTCTAAGGCGTATTTGATACCGGAGATATTCATAATCGTACCCTATTTCCAAAAGAGGGGAGCTATAACATGAGAAATATTTGGAATCAAATCTGTCCTTGCTGTTATTTCAGAACACTTGAAACTATAGCAGTAAGTTTTAGTCTTCCCTCTATAAAAGCCAGAGGTTTGGGGGAAGAATAGGTCATAAAATGGGTTGCATTAAGGTTAGTATATAAGACTTAATGTGATCCGCTTCTACATTTTAATCGCTCTATATATACTTTCCATTCACGATATGTACTTTGGTGGATGTGGATGAAAGCTGATTTAGTAGATTGATGTCATTTTATCATTGTTTCTTGTTTGTAATATGTTTCAATTTCCAAAAATGTAACACATGTTTTTTTCTTGTCTTACGAAAGTTCGGTACTACAGAATCTATTTCCCTCTTTATCTTTCTCTCTCTCGTTCTCTCTCTCGCTTTATCTATCTATCTATCTATCTTTCTATCTACATATCTATCTATCTATATAATATATATGTGTGTGTGTGTGTGTGTGTGTGTGTGTGTGTGTGTGTGTGTGTGTGTATAAGATAAAGCAAAAAGAACGAGAATATAAAATATAGATTTAATCTTTATTGAATACGGAGATTACATTAACTAGTAAACTCTTACCCCAGAACCTTACATGGCAAACTCCTCAACCACTTTACATACAGCCTATGTCCACTATGCGATATCAAGACTTTTCTTTCTCTATCGCATTAATAGTTCTCTTATCTCCCTTCCTCCACAGTTTTAATGTATCATCCTTTTCCTCCTGCTCCCAATTATTTCGCTCTTAATGTTGTTATCGCTATACGTCGCTTCTCTAATATGTTGCCTAGTATTTTCTCTCATCTTCTGATGAGAAGCATTAGGATTCGAATTCCTAGGTATAAGTTTACTTATCTTATACCCCTAATGGATCTAATCTCCATATTGATAAACGCTTAAATCTATATGCATTAATATATGTTTTTATATTATCGTTTTCTTTATTCTTTATCTTCTATATAACTCCACCCTAATTTGTTCAGCTTTGCATTATCTCGGTAAGACTCCTCTTAAAGTATTACTCTAATCATTTTAACTCTCCCCACACACCCACCAGCACACACACACACACACACACACACATACACACACACATATTCTAAAAATAATTGTAGCAATTTTTTTTAATATTCAGATTAAAATTGCTGTGGTGTACTTATGGACTTCAATTTCTGGTCGGCTTTCATCTTAAAACAGTCGCGAAAATGATTTCCCCTGGTGTGTCTCGTTTATTAAACACAAAAATAACATACTATTAAATTAAAAACAAAAATAACATACTATTAAATTAAAAACAAAAATAACATACCATTAAATTAAAAACAAAAATAACATACAATTTGGGAGGATAATTTTAGTTACATTAAATAAAGCATAAACGCGACGTTTTCTGATATGCGTACATCTGTGCATATGAAAACTGTGAGGATGGTGTTATAGATAATTTACAATATATACACATATCTAGGAGCAAAGTGTAATATCTGTTCTGCTGGTACATTTCATCTTTTCTGTTCTCGGTCATTGAACGAGTAATCACTTTAGACCAGAGTAATTTTTTTTCCAATTCCGAATTTTTTCTTTTGAGAGACTGGATTTTTTCGATATTAAAAACAAAATTAGTCTAACTCTGCCTTGTGGGGAAGCAAGTAAATACTAAACATTTGTTTACGGTTTGAATTTGGCTTTGAAGCCGGCCATATATAAGGAATATAATATTAGAGTTTTATAATCTCGTGATTTCTTGCTGATAAATTAATGACTTTCCTTGAATTTCCAGTGTTCACCATTCGATTGCACTCATTACAGTCGGTAATAAATACGAAACTCAAATTATTATTTAAAAACAAATGAATTTGAAAATAGGTATTAGACATCAATTAATAAGTATTCCTCACATTTCAAGTTTTTTAAACATTTTAAAGATATTCTAGTAAACCAATGATGGTGAATTAATGTTTTTACTTGAACCAATAATGGTGAATAAATATTTTTACATAAACCTATAATGGTGAATTACTATTTTTACATAAACCAACGATGATGAATAAATAATTTTACATCAACCAATGATGATAAATAAATAATTTTTTAAACGACGATGGCTGCTGTGATTTTATTGACTCAACGTACCGGCACTTTTCGGCGTTTTACGGAAACTTCACGTAAAATTCTGATAATAGCAGGATCTTTACTTTTATAATTATTGACAAAAAATATAGATATTTATGTTTTTGTATTGACGGCAGTCGCAGTGGTGTGGGAAATAATAGTGTTAAGCATTTTGCTCCGCTTTTTATTTAATCATTCATTGTGTAACTCTGTTGAATGAATGCATTTTTTCTAACTTTATTCCTTGTTAGCATGTGATAACCTTGTATTTTGAGCGATTGGTTATTAGTATATCCCTATCAACCCCAGCTACATAGCATATATATATTAGTTCACACATAAATTTTAAATATTTTATAATTATTTTCAATAATATTAAATTGGTTAGAATTCATTATAAGATAAAATTCGACCTTTCACACAAAGGTTAGGCAGTAAAATACTTGTGGCGCCGAACAAAACCAGTTTAGGTGCTGAGGGATAAGGAGAAAACAAATAACAAGTCAATTCCCGACGCATAAAATGAATGTGAAAAAAAAAATTTCCGCTGTTAATAAAAAGTTAGCTGTGAATCAGAAATAATGATGATAACTGAAAAATGAGTTACTCACATTTATATGAATTCTAATGCAAATACTTAAGAAATAGACATTATTTTGTCATTTTTGCGAGAAATGTAAACTAGTTTAAGATAAAAGAGTATTATTTCGAAGGGTATTAAATTTCGGATTTGCCCTGGTTTTTTCCATTCGTTGGGATTTTTTTCTCAAGCTCGAATGAATCAATACCCGGGTACGAATTAACGCATTTGCTAACTGTGCTCTCTTACATCTACAATAACCGCACACTATCGCTTATTAATTCTATATTATTTTACCTTTTTATATTACCAGCAACAATATCCTTCTTCGGATCACATATTTTTGGCTAAGCTGAGAGGGTTGTATAATTGTGAAAGAACTATCTGTAATACATAGTTAAAACAAAATAATTTGTTTTTGACACTGAAAATAATTTCTAACCCTATTCGTAAATTTTACCTAATACATTATTTTTATCTCGCTTATGGTTGAATTTATATTTTGAAATAAAGATTAAATGATCAATCTATGACGTCACACCAACGCTATATTTATTTTCTAAAGATAATGTTTTAAGCTTTATAAAAGAAACTAGCAGGGCTACCCGGCGTTGCTCGGGACCGTATAAACAATGAAAAAACAAAAGCAGATATTGAACATATGTTTGATTCTTAGGGGAGAGGAATCTTTCATCTCTATGTATTATTTGTTTTATCTACCCTAGGACTGATATTGTTCATGTTTTATCCCTAGCATAGGTAATTTACAGCATGTATATGAAATTGTTTTACCTTAGGGAGAAGAGAACAGGTAATATACAACATAATGTGTCTATATTACATCCCTGGCAACGCCTAGAAACCAGCTAGAACATGTATTTCAGTCAATCTTTATTATATCCTGGGCTATGCCAGGAAACCAGCTAATCTCTTTTTAGTGACTTGACCACCAAAATACCTCCCTAAGTGTGTCCTTTCTTTTGAACTTATTAGATATAGGTATCTAGAAATGTGTGTGAAATTTTGTTGAATGCATTGTTCACTATGATTTTCTTATTGTTCTACACAATATCAACTGTAGCGAAATAACACAGTAAACATAGTGTAGTGTTAGAATAAAGAGCAAAGGAAAAAATTAGAATCATATTTTGTAATTGCAAATCTAAATTTGCTAGCATGTACCAGTATTTGCCAGGTTGTGGAAATTTGGAACTTATAACATATGTAGTGGCCTTTTCCTAGATACCTATTGCTAAAAATTATACTTTCATTTTGTTAGAAAAATCTCTCTTCAGATGCCCTGCATCATTCAAAATAAAAACAAATATTTTTATAATTGTTTCAGTATATTGCTACACAATGTGAAAGTTTTTAACGTTTGTAAAAAAAATCATGAATGTGCTTATATTGCAAAAAAGAAAATATCAGTGCACAGTATTGAAAGTGTTTGAAATTCAAAAGTCTGTAACATTTCTACTAACTTCATAAGATGTCATGTGAGAAACTGAATTGAATATCAAGACATTATCTGAAGCGTTTTTATTTTGGTGTAACATATGTGTTTACAGTGAACCTTAACTTTTAATAAACAGATTGGTATGCAATGACATAGGCTAAGAATCTTTAAAATATATATAAATTGGAAAAATGTGTGAACAAATGAAAAAAAAATGATCCGCTCCACTTGATGACATCAAGCACAGTAATATTTTAGTGAAGAAAATATGAAATTGATGTTCAGTGATTAGTTTGGATGAATGAGAAAATGTAATTGTTTGATGCATAAAAATAACTCAGTTGCTGTATTTGATATTAAGCAGCAAAATATAGTGATTTGAATATTTGGGAAAACATCAAACCAGATTATGTAAAAAGAAAAAAAAAAGATGAAATTAGAAAATATATATTTTATGTTTATGAGTTCTGCCAATCAAAATTTTGTGGCAGAAATTGGGTGATTACCATGCAATTTTATTTTGGTAAAATTCTTAAATTATTAGAATGTTTATTATAATTTCTAATTAGTGACTTGTTATAATCAAAATCCGCCCTAAAGAGTGTCCTTTCTTTTATTAGGTATCAGAGTAGGTATCAAGATTTCTACTTCTATACAAATGTGATATTTCAGATCTGTACATAAAAAATTTGTTGAATATATAGGTTGAGAATTGTTCTGTGTCGCTCTCTCTCACACACACACGCATTCTCACTTTTATAGATATAATAGATAGATTACTCTAGATATATTTCCATATGTCTGAATACCCTATATACAAATTTTCAAATCTGTAGATAAAAAAATTTGTTGAGTATATAGGTTGAAAATTGTTCTCTCTCTCTCTCTCACACACACATTCTCAATTTTAGAGATATAATAGATAGATTATGCTAGATATATTTCCATATGTCTGAATACCCTATATACAAATTTTCTAATCTGTAGATCAAATATTTGTTGAATATATAGGTTGAAAATTGTTCTTACTCTCTCTCTCTCTCTCTCTGGCTACCTCACACACACATTCTAACTTTTATAGATATAATAGATAGATTATGCTAGATATATTTCCATATGTGTGAATACCCTATATACAAATTTTCTAATTTGTAGATAAAAAATTTGTAGAGTGCATAGGTTGAGAATTGTTCTCTCTATCTCTCACACACACACATTCTAACTTTTAAAGATATAATAGATTATGCTAGATATATTTCGATATTTCTGAATACCCTATATATAAAAATTTGTTGAATGTATAGGTTGAGAACTGTTCTCTCTCTCTCTCTCTCTCTCTCTCTCGCTCACACACACACACATTCTCACTTTTATAGATATAATAGAAAGATTATCCTAGATATATTTCTATTTGTATGAATACTCTATATACAAATTTTAAAATCTGTAGATAAAGAATTTGTTGAGTATATGGGTTGAGAATTGTTCTCTCTCTCTCTCTCTCTCTCACACACACACACACATTCTCACTTTTATAGATATAATAGATTATGCTAGATATATTTCCATATGTCTGAATACCCTATATACAAATTTTCAAATCTGTAGATAAAAAATTTGTTGAGTATATAGGTTGAGAATTGTTCTCTCTCTCTCTATCACACACATTCTCACTTTTATAGATATAATAGACAGATTATGCCAGATATATTGAAATGTGTCTGAATGCCCAATATACAAATTTTGAAATCTGTAGATAAAAAATTTGTTGTATACATAGGTTGACAATTGTCCTCTCTCTCACAAACACACACATTCTCACTTTTATACATATAATAGATAGATTATGCTAGATATATTTCTATATGTCTGAACACCCTATATACAAATGTTCAAATCTGTGGATAAAAAATTTGTTGAATGTATAGGTTGAGAATTTTTATCTCTCTCTTTTTCTCTCTCTCTCTCTCGCTATCTCACACACACGCATTCTCACTTTTATAGATAAAATAGATAGATTATGCTAGATATATTTCCATATGTCTGAATACCCTATATACAAAGTTTCAAATCTGTAGATAAAAAATTTGTTGAATATATAGGTTTAGAATTGTTCTCTCTCTCTCTCTCACACACACATTCTAACTTTTGTAGTTATAATAGATAGATTATGCTAGATATATTTCCATATGTCTGAATACCCTTTATACAAATTTTCTAAACTGTAGGTAAAAAATTTGTTGAGTATGTAGGTTAAGAATTGTTCTCTCTCTCTCTCACACACACACACACACAAGTTCTCACTTTTATAGATATAATAGATAGATTATGCTAGATATATTTCTATATGTCTGCCTACCCTATATACAAATTTCCAAATCTGTGCCCAAAAATGTGTGGAATATATAGGTTGAGAATTGTTCTCTCTCTCTCTCTCTCTCTCTCACACATATTCTCACTTTTATAGGTTATATAGGTTGAGAATTTTTTGCTCTTTCCATCACTCACATTCACACTTTTATAGATATAATACATAGATTATGCCAGATATATTTACATATGTCTGAATACCCAATATACACATTTTCAAATCTGTAGATAAAAAATTAGTTGAATATATAGGTTGAGAATTGTTCTCTCTCTCTCTCTTTCTCTCTCTCTCACACACACATTCTCACTTTTATAGATATAATAGATAGATTATGCTAGATATATTTCCATACGTCTGAATACCCTATATCCAAATTTTCTAATTTGTAGATAAAAAATTTGTAGAGTGCATAGGTTGAGAATTGTTCTCTCTATCTCTCACACACACACATTCTAACTTTTAAAGATATAATAGATTATGCTAGATATATTTCGATATTTCTGAATACCCTATATATAAAAATTTGTTGAATGTATAGGTTGAGAACTGTTCTCTCTCTCTCTCTCTCTCTCGCTCACACACACACACATTCTCACTTTTATAGATATAATAGAAAGATTATCCTAGATATATTTCTATTTGTATGAATACTCTATATACAAATTTTAAAATCTGTAGATAAAGAATTTGTTGAGTATATGGGTTGAGAATTGTTCTCTCTCTCTCTCTCTCTCTCACACACACACACACATTCTCACTTTTATAGATATAATAGATTATGCTAGATATATTTCCATATGTCTGAATACCCTATATACAAATTTTCAAATCTGTAGATAAAAAATTTGTTGAGTATATAGGTTGAGAATTGTTCTCTCTCTCTCTATCACACACATTCTCACTTTTATAGATATAATAGACAGATTATGCCAGATATATTGAAATGTGTCTGAATGCCCAATATACAAATTTTGAAATCTGTAGATAAAAAATTTGTTGTATACATAGGTTGACAATTGTCCTCTCTCTCACACACACACACATTCTCACTTTTATACATATAATAGATAGATTATGCTAGATATATTTCTATATGTCTGAACACCCTATATACAAATGTTCAAATCTGTGGATAAAAAATTTGTTGAATGTATAGGTTGAGAATTTTTATCTCTCTCTTTTTCTCTCTCTCTCTCTCGCTATCTCACACACACGCATTCTCACTTTTATAGATAAAATAGATAGATTATGCTAGATATATTTCCATATGTCTGAATACCCTATATACAAAGTTTCAAATCTGTAGATAAAAAATTTGTTGAATATATAGGTTTAGAATTGTTCTCTCTCTCTCTCTCTCACACACATTCTAACTTTTGTAGTTATAATAGATAGATTATGCTAGATATATTTCCATATGTCTGAATACCCTTTATACAAATTTTCTAAACTGTAGGTAAAAAATTTGTTGAGTATGTAGGTTAAGAATTGTTCTCTCTCTCTCTCACATACACACACACACAAGTTCTCACTTTTATAGATATAATAGATAGATTATGCTAGATATATTTCTATATGTCTGCCTACCCTATATACAAATTTCCAAATCTGTGCCCAAAAATGTGTGGAATATATAGGTTGAGAATTGTTCTCTCTCTCTCTCTCTCTCACACATATTCTCACTTTTATAGGTTATATAGGTTGAGAATTTTTTGCTCTTTCCATCACTCACATTCACACTTTTATAGATATAATACATAGATTATGCCAGATATATTTACATATGTCTGAATACCCAATATACATATTTTCAAATCTGTAGATAAAAAATTAGTTGAATATATAGGTTGAGAATTGTTCTCTCTCTCTCTCTTTCTCTCTCTCACACACACATTCTCACTTTTATAGATATAATAGATAGATTATGCTAGATATATTTCCATACGTCTGAATACCCTATATCCAAATTTTCTAATTTGTAGATAAAAAATTTGTAGAGTGCATAGGTTGAGAATTGTTCTCTCTATCTCTCACACACACACATTCTAACTTTTAAAGATATAATAGATTATGCTAGATATATTTCGATATTTCTGAATACCCTATATATAAAAATTTGTTGAATGTATAGGTTGAGAACTGTTCTCTCTCTCTCTCTCTCTCTCTCTCGCTCACACACACACACATTCTCACTTTTATAGATATAATAGAAAGATTATCCTAGATATATTTCTATTTGTATGAATACTCTATATACAAATTTTAAAATCTGTAGATAAAGAATTTGTTGAGTATATGGGTTGAGAATTGTTCTCTCTCTCTCTCTCTCTCTCTCACACACACACACACACATTCTCACTTTTATAGATATAATAGATTATGCTAGATATATTTCCATATGTCTGAATACCCTATATACAAATTTTCAAATCTGTAGATAAAAAATTTGTTGAGTATATAGGTTGAGAATTGTTCTCTCTCTCTCTATCACACACATTCTCACTTTTATAGATATAATAGACAGATTATGCCAGATATATTGAAATGTGTCTGAATGCCCAATATACAAATTTTGAAATCTGTAGATAAAAAATTTGTTGTATACATAGGTTGACAATTGTCCTCTCTCTCACACACACACACATTCTCACTTTTATACATATAATAGATAGATTATGCTAGATATATTTCTATATGTCTGAACACCCTATATACAAATGTTCAAATCTGTGGATAAAAAATTTGTTGAATGTATAGGTTGAGAATTTTTATCTCTCTCTTTTTCTCTCTCTCTCTCTCGCTATCTCACACACACGCATTCTCACTTTTATAGATAAAATAGATAGATTATGCTAGATATATTTCCATATGTCTGAATACCCTATATACAAAGTTTCAAATCTGTAGATAAAAAATTTGTTGAATATATAGGTTTAGAATTGTTCTCTCTCTCTCTCTCTCACACACATTCTAACTTTTGTAGTTATAATAGATAGATTATGCTAGATATATTTCCATATGTCTGAATACCCTTTATACAAATTTTCTAAACTGTAGGTAAAAAATTTGTTGAGTATGTAGGTTAAGAATTGTTCTCTCTCTCTCTCACATACACACACACACACAAGTTCTCACTTTTATAGATATAATAGATAGATTATGCTAGATATATTTCTATATGTCTGCCTACCCTATATACAAATTTCCAAATCTGTGCCCAAAAATGTGTGGAATATATAGGTTGAGAATTGTTCTCTCTCTCTCTCTCTCACACACATATTCTCACTTTTATAGGTTATATAGGTTGAGAATTTTTTGCTCTTTCCATCACTCACATTCACACTTTTATAGATATAATACATAGATTATGCCAGATATATTTACATATGTCTGAATACCCAATATACACATTTTCAAATCTGTAGATAAAAAATTAGTTGAATATATAGGTTGAGAATTGTTCTCTCTCTCTCTCTTTCTCTCTCTCTCACACACACATTCTCACTTTTATAGATATAATAGATAGATTATGCTAGATATATTTCCATACGTCTGAATACCCTATATCCAAATTTTCTAATATGTAGATAAAAAATTTGTTGAATATATAGGGTGAGAATTTTCCTTCCTCTCTTTCTCTCTCTCTCTTTCTCACACACACACACAAGCTGAAAATTGTTCTCTCTCTCTCTCTGACTCTCTCTCTCTCTCTCACACACACACACATGGTTATTTTATAGATATAATAGATAGGTTATGCTAGATACATTTCTATATGTCTGAATACCCTATATACAAATTTTTAAATCTGTAGATAAAAATTTTTTTGAGTATATAGGTTGAGAATTGTTCTTTCTCTCTCTCTCACACACACATTCTCACTTTTATAGATATAATAGATTATGCTAGATATATTTCCATATGTCTGAATACCCTATATACAAATTTTCAAATCTGTAAAGATAGAATTTGTTGAATATATAGGTTGAGAATTGTTCTCTCTCTCTCTCTTTCACACACATTCTCACTTTTATAGATATAATAGATAGATTATGCTAGATATATTTCCTTATGTCTGAATACCCTATATACAAATTATCAAATCTGTAGATACAAAATTTGTTGAGTATATAGGTTGAGAATTGTTCTCTCTCTCTCTCTCTCACTCACTCACTAACTCACTCACTCACTCACACACACACACACACATTCTACCTTTTATAGATATAATAGATTATGCTAGATATATTTCCATATGTCTGAATACCCTGTATACAAATTTTCAGATCTGTACATAAATATTAGTTGAATATATAGGTTGAGAATTGTTCTCTCTCTCTCTCTTCTCTCTCTCTCTTTCACACACATTCTCACTTTTCTAGATATAATAGATAGATTATGCTAGATATATTTCCATATGTCTGAATACCCTATATACAAATTTTCTAATCGGTAGATAAAAAATTTGTTGAATATATAGGGTGAGAATTGTACTTACTCTCTCTCTCTCTCTCTCTCTCTCTCTCTCTCACGCACACATTCTCACTTTTATGGATATAATAGATAGATTATGCTGGATATATTTCCATATGTCTGAATACCCTATATACAAATGGTCAAATCTGTAGATAACAAATTTATTGAATAGATAGGTTGAGAATTGTTCTCTCTCTCTCTCTCGCAACCTTACACACACAACCACACGCAAACATTCTGACTTTTATAGATATAATAGATCGATTATGCTAGATATATTTCCATATGTCTGAATACCCAATATACAAATTTTCAAATCTGTAGGTAAAAAATTTGTTGAATATATAGGTTGAGAATTGTTCTCTCTCTCTCTCACACACTCACATTCTCACTTTTATAGATATAATGTATAGATTATGCTAGATATATTTCTATATGTCTGAATACCCTATATACAAAGTTTAAAATCCGTAGATAAAAATACGTTGAGTATATAGGTTGAGAATTGTTCTCTCTCTCTCTCTTACGCACACACACACACACACACACATTTTCACTTTTATAGATATAATAGATTATGCTAGATATATTTCCATATATCTGAATACCCTATATACAAATTTTCAAATCTGTAGATAAAAAATGTATTGAATATATAGGTTGAGAATTGTTGTCTCTCTCTCTCTCTCTCTCTCTCTCTCTCTCTCTCTCTCTCTCTCTCTCTCTGGCTACCTCACACACACACACATTTTCACTTTTATAGATATAATAGATAGATTATGCTAGATATATTTCCATATGTCTGAATACCCTATATACAAACTTTCAAATCTGTAGATAAAAAATTTGTTGAGTATATAGGTTGAGAATTGTTCTCTCTCTCTCACACGAAACTGTGCGCTCGGCTTCTTCCCCCCCTTCCCACCCCAAATGCTTGGGAAACTGTGCACTGTTTTTGTTGGTTTTCAAGCTGCCTCTTCCACCCCCCACACACACAGTTTAACAGTAGTAGGAGGTCAAGAGAAAGAGGGTGAGAGAGAGAGAAGAGTAAGTTGGTGAGAGAGAGAGAAAAGAGAAAGAGGGTGTTGGTTTTATATTTTTATTATCGTCTAATATTTTGAAAGCTGAATTTCTAATAAAATGTGCATCTATAGGAGATAATGCCTGGGAATGTGTTCCCCCCCCCCACAGTTTAACAGTGGTGTGACGTCAAGAGAAAGAGGGTGAGAGAGAGGGAAGAGTAAGTGGGTGAGAGAGAGAAAGAGAGAGAAAAAAAAGAAAGACGGTGTTGGTTTTGTGAAAAAAGTTGTTATTTACAATTGTTCGCATTCTTGGCCTTTTGGTCAAGATCAAAGTGTAGTATCTGTTCTTCAGATGCTGCACTTCTATTTCTTGTTCTCTTTCGGTGGAGGAGAAATCCTCCACGACTGAGACAATTTTTATTTTTGTACCTTTTCTCCACGTTAAAAAACGACCCTGGTGTCTAACTCTGTCCCGTGGGGAGGCATAGTAAATAGGTACAATTGTTCGCCATTAGTGGATGTTGACGTCACGTCACGTGACATGACTAAGCGTTTTTTTTTTTTAGTATGAATAACATTTTTTGTTTTAATTATAAAGTCTACACTTAATTTTATAGAAAATGATGTATATATAATAGAAAAAAAAAATTACTGGTTTTGTTGGATTCAAGTGGATCCCCCCCCCCTCCAGTTTAAGAGATAGCAGGTCACGTGGTAATATACAAAATGGCTAGCGTAAATATAAAGATCGGTTTTTTTATCGACGAATATTTTGAAAGCTGAATTTTTTTTTATTCCTGTACATTTTTTCCTGATATTTTTCGTTAAAACTCTTGTATAAATACTATTTTTAACCAGTTAAATACGTTGGAGACATTGTCATGGAGTTTAATAATCTCTAGAACAAAGCAGAAGAGAAATTACAAAAGTATCGGTAAAACAAAGTGTTTGTTTACATTTGTTCGCCATTACTGGATGTTGACGTCACGTCACGTGACATGACTAAGCGTTTTTGGATTATGTAATATTAACATTAAAATGACAGGTTTTTTGGGGGGCCCCCCTAGGAGAGAAATGATCAGTTCACCCCCTTTTAATGGTCCGTTTGGTGTGGAATTTCGATATTTGTCATGCGGGTGATCAAGGTTCAATATGATACATAATTTGTCAACTTTGGTTGTGTCTGTCAAAAGTTTGAGCTGACGTCACGTCACGTGACACGTATTGAATAACGTTAAAATGACAGGTTTTTTGGGGGGCCCCCCTAGGAGAAAAACGATCAGTTGACCCCTTTCTACTGGTCCGTTTGACGTGAAATTTCGATATTTGTCATCCGGGTGATCAAGGTGCAATATGATACCAAATTTGTCAACTCTGGTTCCGTCTTTCAAAAGTTTTAGCGTTACAAACAAACATACATACATACATACATACATACATACACACCGATTTTTGCCTTTTATATATATAGACTAGCAGGGCTACCCGGCGTTGCTCGGGACCGTATAAACAATGAAAAAACAAAAGCAGATATTGAACATATGTTTTATTCTTAGGGGAGACGAATCTTTCATCTCTATGTATTATTTGTTTTATCTACCCCCGGACTGGTATTGTTCATGTTTTATCCCTAGCATAGGTAATTTACAGCATGTATATGAAATTGTTTTACCTTAGGGAGAAGAGAACAGGTAATATACAACATAATGTGTCTATATTACATCCCTGGCAACGCCTAGAAACCAGCTAGAACATGTATTTCAGTCAATCTTTATTACATCCTGGGCTATGCCGGGAAACCAGCTAATCTCTATTTAGTGACTTGACCACCAAAATACCTCCCTAAGTGTGTCCTTTCTTTTGAACTTATTAGATATAGGTATCTAGAAATGTGTGTGAAATTTTGTTGAATGCATTGTTCACTATGATTTTCTTATTGTTCTACACAATATCAACTGTAGCGAAATAAAACAGTAAACTTAGTGTAGTGTTAGAATAAAGAGCAAAGGAAAAAATTAGAATCATATTCTGTAATTGCAAATCTAAATTTGCTAGCGTGTACCAGTATTTGCCAGGTTGTGGAAATTTGGAATTTATAACGTATGTAGTGGCCTTTTCCTAGATACCTATTGCTAAAAATTATACTTTCATTTTGTTAGAAAAATCTCTCTTCGGATGCCCTGCATCATCCAAAATAAAAACAAATATTTTTATAATTGTTTCAGTACATTGCTACACATTGTGAAATTTGTTGACGTTTGTAAAAAAAAATCATGAATGTGCTTATATTCCAAAAAAGAAAATATCAGTGCACAGTATTGAAAGTGTTTGAGATTCAAAAGTCTGTAACATTTCTACTAACTTCATAAGATGTCATGTGAGAAACTTAATTGAATATCAAGACATTATCTGAAGCGTTTTTATTTTGGTGTAACGTATGTGTTTACAGTGAACCGTAACTTTTAATAAACAGCTTGGTATGCAATGACATAGGCTAAGAATCTTAGACAAAATATATATAAATTGGAAAAATGTGTGAACAAATGAAAAAAAAATGATCCGCTCCACTTGATGACATCAAGCACAGTAATATTTTAGTGAAGAAAATATGAAATTGATGTTCAGTGATTAGTTTGGATGAATGAGAAAATGTAATTGTTTGATGCATAAAAAATAACTCATTTGCTGTATTTGATATTAAGCAGCAAAATATAGTGATTTGAATATTAAGGAAAACATCAAATCAGATTATATAAAAAAAAAGATGAAATTAGAAAATATATATTTTCTGTTTATGAGTTTTGCCAATCAAAATTTTGTGGCAGAAATTGGGTGATTACCATGCAATTTTATTTTGATAAAATTCTTAAATTATTTCAATGTTTATTATAATTTCTTATTAGTGACTTGTTATCATCAAAATCCGCCCCAAAGAGTGTCCTTTCTTTTATTAGGTATCAGAATAGGTATCCAGATTTCTACTTCTATACAAATGTGATATTTCGGATCTGTAGATAAACAATTTGTTGCATATATAAGCTGAGAATTGTTCTCTCTCATTCTCTCTCTCACACACCCACACATTCTCACTTTTATAGATATAATAGATAAATTATGCTAGATATATTTCCATGTGTCTGAATAATCTATATACAAATTTTCAAATCTGTAGATAAAAAATTTGTTGAGTATATAGGTTGAGAATTGTTCTCTCTCTCTCTCTCTCCTCTCACGCATGCTCACTTTTATAGATATAATAGATAGATTATGCTAGATATATTTCCATATGTCTGAATACACTATATAAAAATTTTCTAATCTGTAGATAAAAATTTGTTGAATATAAAGGGTGAGAATTGTTCTTACTCTCTCTCTCACACACAGACATATTCTCACTTTTATAGACATAATAGATAGATTATGCTAGATATATTTCCATATGTCTGAATACCCTATATACCAATTTTCAAATCTGTAGATAAAAAATTTGTTGAATATATAGGTTGAGAATTGTTCTCTCGCTCTGTCTCTCTCTCTTGCTACCTCACACACACACGCAAACATTCTCACTTTTATAGATATAATAGATAGATTATGCTAGATATATTTCCATATGTCTGAATACCCTATATACAAATTATCTAATCTGTAGATAAAAAATTTGTTGATTATATAGGTTGAGAATTGCTCTCTCTCTCACAGACACACACATTTTCACTTTTGTAGATATAATAGATAGATTATGCTAGATATATTTCCGTATGTATGAATACCCTTTATAACAAATTTAAAATCTGTAGATAAAAAATTTGTTGAATATATAGGTTAAGAATTGTTCTCTCTCTCTCTCTCTACCTCACACACACCCACACACACAAACATTCTGACTTTTATAGATATAATAGATAGATTATGCTAGATATATTCCATATGTCTGAATACCCTATATACAAATTTTCTAATCTGTAGATAAAAAATTTGTTGAATATTTTCAACCCTTATCCTCGAGTGGCGTCTGGGCCTTGATAAGTAGTAATGCGTATTTAGCAAAATATAAATATATATATATATAACAAATTTACTGAATTTCCATTACTAACGATTACTGTATTGTCCAATTGACTACTGCGCTTTTCAACCCTTATCCTCGAGTGGCGTCTGGGCCTTGAGAAGTAGTAATTACTAACGATTACTATATTGACCAATGGACTACTGCACTTTTTAACCCTTATCCTCGGGTGGCCTCTGGGCCTTATTGTCCAATTGACTACTGTGGACTTTTTAACTCTTATGCTCGAGTGGCCTCTGGGCCTTGATAAGTGGAAATGACCAAGTAACAAAAAATAGGTATATAACAAATTTACTGAATTTCCATTACTAACGATTACTATATTGTCCAATTGACTACTGTGCACTTTTCAATCCTTATCCTCGAGTGGCCTCTGGGCCTTGATAAATGGTATTGCGTATGTAACAAAATATACATATATATAACAAATTTACTGAATTTCCATTACTAACGATTACTATATTGTCCAATTGACTACTGCACTTTTAAACGCTTATCCTCGAGTGGCCTCTGGGCCTTGATAAGTGGTAATACCATCGAGTGGCCTCTGGGCCTTAATAAGTGGTTGTGCCTAAGTAACAAAAAATAGGTATATTACAAATATCCCGCATTTCCATTACAACCGACTACTACGGTGCACTTTTCAATCCTTATCCTCGAGTGGCCTGTGGGCTTTGATAAGTGGTAATGCGTATTTAACAAAATATTAATATATATATAACAAATTTACTGAATTTCCATTACTAACAATTACTATATTTTGTCCAATTGACTACTGCACTTTTCAACACTTATCCTCTAGTGGCCTCTGGGCCTTGATAAGTTGTAATGCCTATCTAAACAAAATATAAATATATATATAACAAATTTCCCGACTTTCCATTACTAACGATTACTATGTTGTCCAATTAACTACTGCCATTTTCAACCCTTATCCTCGGGTGGCCTCTGGGCCTTATTGTCCAATTGACTACTGTGCACATTTAACTCTTATCCTCGAGATGTATCTGGGCCTTGATAAGTGGAAATGCCTAAGTAACAAAAAAATAGATATATAACAAATTTCCCAAATTTGACTACTGTGCACTTTTCAACTCTTATCCTCGAGTGGCCTCTGGGCCTTGATAAGTGGTCATATATATTTTTTACAAAATAAAAAAAAAGGTTGGAGTCGCTGAATAACTCATCCTCCCGTTAAAGCGGTTCCATCCTCTTTCCCCAATTTGACTACTGTGCACTTTTCAACTCTCGTCCTCGAGTGGACTATGGGCCTTGATAAGTGGTAATACATATTTTATGAAAAATATATATATATATATATATATATATATATATATAACAAAATAGGTTGGAGTTGCTGAATAACTCATCCTCCTGTTAAAGCGGTTCCATCCTCTTTCCCAAATTTGACTACTGTGGACTTTTTAACTCTCATCCTCGAGTGGCCTATGGGCCTTGATAAGTGGTAATACATATTTTTTTATAAATATATATATATATATACCAAAACAGGTGTGAGTCGCTGAATAATTCATCCTTCTATTAAAGCAATTAAATCCTCTTTCCCAAATTTGACTACTGTGCACTTTTAAACTCTCATCCTCGTGTGGCCTATGGGCCTTGATAAGTGGTAATATATAGTTTGTACAAAATATATATATATATATATATATATATATATATATATATATATAACAAAATAGGTTGGAGTCGCTGAATCACTCATCCTCCCGTTAAAGCGGTTCCATCCTCTTTCCCGAATTTGACTAATGTGCACTTTTCAACTCTTATCCTCGAGTAGCCTATGGGCCTTGATAAGTGGTAATATATTTTTGTTATAAATATATATATATATATATATATATATATATATAAAAAAAATAGGTTGGAGTCGCTGAATAACTCATCCTCCCGTTAAAGCGGTTCCATCCTCTTTCCCGAATTTTACTACTATGCACTTTTCAACTCTCATCCTCGAGTGGCCTATTGTCCTTGATAAGTGGTAATATATATTTTTTAATAAAAGTATATATATATATATATATATATATAAAAAAATAGGTTGGAGTTGCTGAATAACTCATCCTCCCGTTAAAGCGGTTCCATCCTCTTTACCGTATTTTTTATACAGTGCACTATTCAACTCTCATCCTCGAGTGGCCTATTGTCCTTGATAAGTGGTAATATATATTTTTTAATAAATATAGATATAAATATATATATAAAAAAACAGGTTGGAGTCGCTGAATAACTCATCCTCCCGTGAAAGCGGTTCCATCCTCTTTCCCGAATTTGACTACTGTGCACTTTTCAACTCTAATCCTCGAGTGTCCTATGGGCCTTGATAAGTAGTAATATATATTTTTTACAAAAATATATACATACATATATATAACAAAATAGGTTGGAGTCACTGAATAATTCATCCTCCTCTTAAAGCGGTTCCATCATCTTTGCCGAATTTGACTACTGTGCACTTTTAAACTCTCATCCTCGTGTGGCCTATGGGCCTTGATAAGTGGTAATATATATTTAAAAATAAATATAGATATAAATATATATATACCAAAATAGGTTGGAGTCGCTGAATAACTCATCCTCCCGTTAAAGCGGTTCCATCCTCTTTCCCAGATTTGACTGCTGTGCACTTTTCAACTCTAATCCTCGAGTGTCCTATGGGCCTTGATAAGTAGTAATATATATTTTTTACAAAAATATATACATACATATATGTAACAAAATAGGTTGGAGTCACTGAATAATTCATCCTCCTCTTAAAGCGGTTCCGTCATCTTTGCCGAATTTGACTACTGTGCACTTTTAAACTTTCATCCTCGAGTGGCCTATAGGCCTTGATAAGTGGTAATAGTTTGTACAATAGTTTGTACAATATATATATCTATATATATATATTACAAAATAGGTAAGAGAGAGAGAAGAGGGTGAGAGAGAGAGAAGAGAAAGAGGTAGAGAGAGAAGAGGGTGAGAGAGAGCAGAGAAGAGGGTGAGAGAGAGCAGAGAAAGAGGGTGAGAGAGAAAGAGGGTGAGAGAAGTGAAAGAGGTAGAGAGAGAAGAGGGTAAGAGAGAAAGAGGGTGAGAGAGAGAAGAGGGTGAGAGAGAGAGAGGTAGTGAGAGAGAGAGATAAGAGAAAGAGGTAGAGAGAGAGAGAAGAGGGTAAGACAGAGAGAGAGAGGGGTAGTGAGAGAGAGAGATAAGAGAAAGAGGTAGAGAGAGAGAGAGAAGAGGGTGAGGGAGAAAGAAGAGGGTTAGAGAGAGCAGAGGGAGAGAGAGAGAAGAGAAATAGGTAGAGAGAGAGAGATGAAGGTGAGAGAGAGCAGGGAAAGAGGGTGATAGAGAAGAGAAAGAGGTAGAGAGAGAGAGAGAGAAGGGTGAGAGAGAGCAGAAAAAGAGGGTGAGAGAGAGAGAGAGAAAGAGGGTCAGAGAGAGAGAGAAGAGAAAAAGGTGTACACAGAGAGTGAGAGAGAGAAGAGGGTAAGAGAGAGAGAGAGAAGAGGTTGAGAGAGAGAGAGAGATAAGAGAAAGAGGTAGAGAGAGAGAAGCGGGTGAGAGAGAGAAGAGGGTGCGAGAGAGAAGAGAAAGAGGTAGAGAGAGAGAAGCGGGTGAGAGAGAGAAAAGAGGGTGCGAGAGAGAAGAGAAAAAGGTAGAGAGAGAGAAGAGGGTGAGAGAGAGAGAAAGAGGATGAGAGAGAGAAGAGAAAGAGAGAGAGAGAAGAGGGTGATAGAGAAAGAGAGTGAGAGAGAGAAGAGAAAGAGAGAGAGAGAGAGAGAAAGAGGGTGAGAGAAGAGGGTAAATGTGCATCTTTTTTTATAGTAGGTAATGCTTGGGAGACTGTGCACATTGCCTCCTCCCCCCTCCCCCCTATAAACGCGGTTCCATTCATAAGAAAACAAACTCGTATAAAAGTAATTTTCGTGTATTTAAGCGGCCTTATACTGATAGCCACCCCTCCCCCTTCCAGTTTAACAGAGTTAGGAGGTAAAAACAAAATGGCTAAAGCCTTGTTTACATGGTAAACTATAGCAAAGAGCATAGTCATCTTTCTTCGCCGGTAAAAAACTTCAAGCAAAAATAAAAACATTTTCCCTACGTCAATTTTTATGTAATTTTGGGATTCTTCTTTTTGAAGTGCGATAAATCCGTTGGTAATAACGGTTCGACTCTTAAACTAATATTTAACTGTGTTATAGTATCAATGATACTCCTCGCAGGCAGCTTTAATGTACGTCAGAGGCTCAGCGTAGCCGACATTTTACTGAGCTGACGTCACGTCACGTGACAGCTAATGAATAATGTTAAAATGACAGGTTTTTTGGGGGGCCCCCCTGGGAGAAAAATGATCAGTTAACCCCCTTCTAGTTGTCCGTTTGACGTGAAATTTCGATATTTGTCATCCGGGTGATCAAGGTGCAATATGCTACCTAATTTGTCAACTTTGGTTGTGTCTGTCAAAAGTTTTAGCGTTACAAACAAACATACATACATACATACATACACACCGATTTTTGCCTTTTATATATATAGACTAGCAGGGCTACCCGGCGTTGCTCGGGACCGTATAAACAATGAAAAAACAAAAGCAGATATTGAACATATGTTTGATTCTTAGGGGAGAGGAATCTTTCATCTCTATGTATTATTTGTTTTATCTACCCTAGGACTGATATTGTTCATGTTTTATCCCTAGCATAGGTAATTTACAGCATGTATATGAAATTGTTTTACCTTAGGGAGAAGAGAAAAGGTAATATACAACATAATGTGTCTATATTACATCCCTGGCAACGCCTAGAAACCAGCTAGAACATGTATTTCAGTCAATCTTTATTATATCCTGGGCTATGCCGGGAAACCAGCTAATCTCTTTTTAGTGACTTGACCACAAAAATACCTCCCTAAGTGTGTCCTTTCTTTTGAACTTATTAGATATAGGTATCTAGAAATGTGTGTGAAATTTTTTTGAATGCATTGTTCACTATGATTTTCTTATTGTTCTACACAATATCAACTGTAGCGAAA
Source organism: Euprymna scolopes (assembly GCF_053919585.1). NCBI lineage: Eukaryota > Metazoa > Mollusca > Cephalopoda > Sepiida > Sepiolidae > Euprymna > Euprymna scolopes. The sequence continues at coordinate 57,385,847 of NC_136493.1, read as the reverse complement.
TAACACAGTAAACTTAGTGTAGTGTTAGAATAAAGAGCAAAGGAAAAAATTAGAATCATATTTTGTAATTGCAAATCTAAATTTGCTAGCATGTACCAGTATTTGCCAGGTTGTGGAAATTTTGAACTTATAACATATGTAGTGGCCTTTTCCTAGATACCTATTGCTAAAAATTATACTTTCATTTTGTTAGAAAAATCTCTCTTCAGATGCCCTGCATCATTCAAAATAAAAACAAATATTTTTATAATTGTTTCAGTATATTGCTACACAATGTGAAAGTTTTTAACGTTTGTAAAAAAAATCATGAATGTGCTTATATTGCAAAAAAGAAAATATCAGTGCACAGTATTGAAAGTGTTTGAGATTCAAAAGTCTGTAACATTTCTACTAACTTCATAAGATGTCATGTGAGAAACTGAATTGAATATCAAGACATTATCTGAAGCGTTTTTATTTTGGTGTAACATATGTGTTTACAGTGAACCTTAACTTTTAATAAACAGATTGGTATGCAATGACATAGGCTAAGAATCTTTAAAATATATATAAATTGGAAAAATGTGTGAACAAATGAAAAAAAAATGATCCGCTCCACTTGATGACATCAAGCACAGTAATATTTTAGTGAAGAAAATATGAAATTGATGTTCAGTGATTAGTTTGGATGAATGAGAAAATGTAATTGTTTGATGCATAAAAATAACTCAGTTGCTGTATTTGATATTAAGCAGCAAAATATAGTGATTTGAATATTTGGGAAAACATCAAACCAGATTATGTAAAAAGAAAAAAAAAAAAGATGAAATTAGAAAATATATATTTTATGTTTATGAGTTCTGCCAATCAAAATTTTGTGGCAGAAATTGGGTGATTACCATGCAATTTTATTTTGGTAAAATTCTTAAATTATTAGAATGTTTATTATAATTTCTAATTAGTGACTTGTTATAATCAAAATCCGCCCTAAAGAGTGTCCTTTCTTTTATTAGGTATCAGAGTAGGTATCAAGATTTCTACTTCTATACAAATGTGATATTTCAGATCTGTACATAAAAGATTTGTTGAATATATAGGTTGAGAATTGTTCTGTGTCGCTCTCTCTCACACACACACGCATTCTCACTTTTATAGATATAATAGATAGATTACTCTAGATATATTTCCATATGTCTGAATACCCTATATACAAATTTTCAAATCTGTAGATAAAAAATTTGTTGAGTATATAGGTTGAAAATTGTTCTCTCTCTCTCTCACACACACATTCTCAATTTTAGAGATATAATAGATAGATTATGCTAGATATATTTCCATATGTCTGAATACCCTATATACAAATTTTCTAATCTGTAGATCAAATATTTGTTGAATATATAGGTTGAAAATTGTTCTTACTCTCTCTCTCTCTCTCTCTCGCTACCTCACACACACACATTCTAACTTTTATAGATATAATAGATAGATTATGCTAGATATATTTCCATATGTGTGAATACCCTATATACAAATTTTCTAATTTGTAGATAAAAAATTTGTAGAGTGCATAGGTTGAGAATTGTTCTCTCTATCTCTCACACACACACATTCTAACTTTTAAAGATATAATAGATTATGCTAGATATATTTCGATATTTCTGAATACCCTATATATAAAAATTTGTTGAATGTATAGGTTGAGAACTGTTCTCTCTCTCTCTCTCTCTCTCTCTCTCTCTCTCTCGCTCACACACACACACATTCTCACTTTTATAGATATAATAGAAAGATTATCCTAGATATATTTCTATTTGTATGAATACTCTATATACAAATTTTAAAATCTGTAGATAAAGAATTTGTTGAGTATATGGGTTGAGAATTGTTCTCTCTCTCTCTCTCTCTCTCTCTCTCACACACACACACACATTCTCACTTTTATAGATATAATAGATTATGCTAGATATATTTCCATATGTCTGAATACCCTATATACAAATTTTCAAATCTGTAGATAAAAAATTTGTTGAGTATATAGGTTGAGAATTGTTCTCTCTCTCTCTATCACACACATTCTCACTTTTATAGATATAATAGACAGATTATGCCAGATATATTGAAATGTGTCTGAATGCCCAATATACAAATTTTGAAATCTGTAGATAAAAAATTTGTTGTATACATAGGTTGACAATTGTCCTCTCTCTCACACACACACACATTCTCACTTTTATACATATAATAGATAGATTATGCTAGATATATTTCTATATGTCTGAACACCCTATATACAAATGTTCAAATCTGTGGATAAAAAATTTGTTGAATGTATAGGTTGAGAATTTTTATCTCTCTCTTTTTCTCTCTCTCTCTCTCGCTATCTCACACACACGCATTCTCACTTTTATAGATAAAATAGATAGATTATGCTAGATATATTTCCATATGTCTGAATACCCTATATACAAAGTTTCAAATCTGTAGATAAAAAATTTGTTGAATATATAGGTTTAGAATTGTTCTCTCTCTCTCTCTCTCACACACATTCTAACTTTTGTAGTTATAATAGATAGATTATGCTAGATATATTTCCATATGTCTGAATACCCTTTATACAAATTTTCTAAACTGTAGGTAAAAAATTTGTTGAGTATGTAGGTTAAGAATTGTTCTCTCTCTCTCTCACATACACACACACACACAAGTTCTCACTTTTATAGATATAATAGATAGATTATGCTAGATATATTTCTATATGTCTGCCTACCCTATATACAAATTTCCAAATCTGTGCCCAAAAATGTGTGGAATATATAGGTTGAGAATTGTTCTCTCTCTCTCTCTCTCACACACATATTCTCACTTTTATAGGTTATATAGGTTGAGAATTTTTTGCTCTTTCCATCACTCACATTCACACTTTTATAGATATAATACATAGATTATGCCAGATATATTTACATATGTCTGAATACCCAATATACACATTTTCAAATCTGTAGATAAAAAATTAGTTGAATATATAGGTTGAGAATTGTTCTCTCTCTCTCTCTTTCTCTCTCTCTCACACACACATTCTCACTTTTATAGATATAATAGATAGATTATGCTAGATATATTTCCATACGTCTGAATACCCTATATCCAAATTTTCTAATATGTAGATAAAAAATTTGTTGAATATATAGGGTGAGAATTTTCCTTCCTCTCTTTCTCTCTCTCTCTTTCTCACACACACACACAAGCTGAAAATTGTTCTCTCTCTCTCTCTGACTCTCTCTCTCTCTCTCACACACACACACATGGTTATTTTATAGATATAATAGATAGGTTATGCTAGATACATTTCTATATGTCTGAATACCCTATATACAAATTTTTAAATCTGTAGATAAAAATTTTTTTGAGTATATAGGTTGAGAATTGTTCTTTCTCTCTCTCTCACACACACATTCTCACTTTTATAGATATAATAGATTATGCTAGATATATTTCCATATGTCTGAATACCCTATATACAAATTTTCAAATCTGTAAAAATAGAATTTGTTGAATATATAGGTTGAGAATTGTTCTCTCTCTCTCTCTTTCACACACATTCTCACTTTTATAGATATAATAGATAGATTATGCTAGATATATTTCCTTATGTCTGAATACCCTATATACAAATTATCAAATCTGTAGATACAAAATTTGTTGAGTATATAGGTTGAGAATTGTTCTCTCTCTCTCTCTCTCACTCACTCACTAACTCACTCACTCACTCACACACACACACACACATTCTACCTTTTATAGATATAATAGATTATGCTAGATATATTTCCATATGTCTGAATACCCTGTATACAAATTTTCAGATCTGTACATAAATATTAGTTGAATATATAGGTTGAGAATTGTTCTCTCTCTCTCTCTTCTCTCTCTCTCTTTCACACACATTCTCACTTTTCTAGATATAATAGATAGATTATGCTAGATATATTTCCATATGTCTGAATACCCTATATACAAATTTTCTAATCGGTAGATAAAAAATTTGTTGAATATATAGGGTGAGAATTGTACTTACTCTCTCTCTCTCTCTCTCTCTCTCTCTCTCTCTCTCACGCACACATTCTCACTTTTATGGATATAATAGATAGATTATGCTGGATATATTTCCATATGTCTGAATACCCTATATACAAATGGTCAAATCTGTAGATAACAAATTTATTGAATAGATAGGTTGAGAATTGTTCTCTCTCTCTCTCTCGCAACCTTACACACACAACCACACGCAAACATTCTGACTTTTATAGATATAATAGATCGATTATGCTAGATATATTTCCATATGTCTGAATACCCAATATACAAATTTTCAAATCTGTAGGTAAAAAATTTGTTGAATATATAGGTTGAGAATTGTTCTCTCTCTCTCTCACACACTCACATTCTCACTTTTATAGATATAATGTATAGATTATGCTAGATATATTTCTATATGTCTGAATACCCTATATACAAAGTTTAAAATCCGTAGATAAAAATACGTTGAGTATATAGGTTGAGAATTGTTCTCTCTCTCTCTCTTACGCACACACACACACACACACACATTTTCACTTTTATAGATATAATAGATTATGCTAGATATATTTCCATATATCTGAATACCCTATATACAAATTTTCAAATCTGTAGATAAAAAATGTATTGAATATATAGGTTGAGAATTGTTGTCTCTCTCTCTCTCTCTCTCTCTCTCTCTCTCTCTCTCTCTCTCTCTCTCTGGCTACCTCACACACACACACATTTTCACTTTTATAGATATAATAGATAGATTATGCTAGATATATTTCCATATGTCTGAATACCCTATATACAAACTTTCAAATCTGTAGATAAAAAATTTGTTGAGTATATAGGTTGAGAATTGTTCTCTCTCTCTCACACGAAACTGTGCGCTCGGCTTCTTCCCCCCCTTCCCACCCCAAATGCTTGGGAAACTGTGCACTGTTTTTGTTGGTTTTCAAGCTGCCTCTTCCACCCCCCACACACACAGTTTAACAGTAGTAGGAGGTCAAGAGAAAGAGGGTGAGAGAGAGAGAAGAGTAAGTTGGTGAGAGAGAGAGAAAAGAGAAAGAGGGTGTTGGTTTTATATTTTTATTATCGTCTAATATTTTGAAAGCTGAATTTCTAATAAAATGTGCATCTATAGGAGATAATGCCTGGGAATGTGTTCCCCCCCCCCACAGTTTAACAGTGGTGTGACGTCAAGAGAAAGAGGGTGAGAGAGAGGGAAGAGTAAGTGGGTGAGAGAGAGAAAGAGAGAGAAAAAAAAGAAAGACGGTGTTGGTTTTGTGAAAAAAGTTGTTATTTACAATTGTTCGCATTCTTGGCCTTTTGGTCAAGATCAAAGTGTAGTATCTGTTCTTCAGATGCTGCACTTCTATTTCTTGTTCTCTTTCGGTGGAGGAGAAATCCTCCACGACTGAGACAATTTTTATTTTTGTACCTTTTCTCCACGTTAAAAAACGACCCTGGTGTCTAACTCTGTCCCGTGGGGAGGCATAGTAAATAGGTACAATTGTTCGCCATTAGTGGATGTTGACGTCACGTCACGTGACATGACTAAGCGTTTTTTTTTTTTAGTATGAATAACATTTTTTGTTTTAATTATAAAGTCTACACTTAATTTTATAGAAAATGATGTATATATAATAGAAAAAAAAAATTACTGGTTTTGTTGGATTCAAGTGGATCCCCCCCCCTCCAGTTTAAGAGATAGCAGGTCACGTGGTAATATACAAAATGGCTAGCGTAAATATAAAGATCGGTTTTTTTATCGACGAATATTTTGAAAGCTGAATTTTTTTTTATTCCTGTACATTTTTTCCTGATATTTTTCGTTAAAACTCTTGTATAAATACTATTTTTAACCAGTTAAATACGTTGGAGACATTGTCATGGAGTTTAATAATCTCTAGAACAAAGCAGAAGAGAAATTACAAAAGTATCGGTAAAACAAAGTGTTTGTTTACATTTGTTCGCCATTACTGGATGTTGACGTCACGTCACGTGACATGACTAAGCGTTTTTGGATTATGTAATATTAACATTAAAATGACAGGTTTTTTGGGGGGCCCCCCTAGGAGAGAAATGATCAGTTCACCCCCTTTTAATGGTCCGTTTGGTGTGGAATTTCGATATTTGTCATGCGGGTGATCAAGGTTCAATATGATACATAATTTGTCAACTTTGGTTGTGTCTGTCAAAAGTTTGAGCTGACGTCACGTCACGTGACACGTATTGAATAACGTTAAAATGACAGGTTTTTTGGGGGGCCCCCCTAGGAGAAAAACGATCAGTTGACCCCTTTCTACTGGTCCGTTTGACGTGAAATTTCGATATTTGTCATCCGGGTGATCAAGGTGCAATATGATACCAAATTTGTCAACTCTGGTTCCGTCTTTCAAAAGTTTTAGCGTTACAAACAAACATACATACATACATACATACATACATACACACCGATTTTTGCCTTTTATATATATAGACTAGCAGGGCTACCCGGCGTTGCTCGGGACCGTATAAACAATGAAAAAACAAAAGCAGATATTGAACATATGTTTTATTCTTAGGGGAGACGAATCTTTCATCTCTATGTATTATTTGTTTTATCTACCCCCGGACTGGTATTGTTCATGTTTTATCCCTAGCATAGGTAATTTACAGCATGTATATGAAATTGTTTTACCTTAGGGAGAAGAGAACAGGTAATATACAACATAATGTGTCTATATTACATCCCTGGCAACGCCTAGAAACCAGCTAGAACATGTATTTCAGTCAATCTTTATTACATCCTGGGCTATGCCGGGAAACCAGCTAATCTCTATTTAGTGACTTGACCACCAAAATACCTCCCTAAGTGTGTCCTTTCTTTTGAACTTATTAGATATAGGTATCTAGAAATGTGTGTGAAATTTTGTTGAATGCATTGTTCACTATGATTTTCTTATTGTTCTACACAATATCAACTGTAGCGAAATAAAACAGTAAACTTAGTGTAGTGTTAGAATAAAGAGCAAAGGAAAAAATTAGAATCATATTCTGTAATTGCAAATCTAAATTTGCTAGCGTGTACCAGTATTTGCCAGGTTGTGGAAATTTGGAATTTATAACGTATGTAGTGGCCTTTTCCTAGATACCTATTGCTAAAAATTATACTTTCATTTTGTTAGAAAAATCTCTCTTCGGATGCCCTGCATCATCCAAAATAAAAACAAATATTTTTATAATTGTTTCAGTACATTGCTACACATTGTGAAATTTGTTGACGTTTGTAAAAAAAAATCATGAATGTGCTTATATTCCAAAAAAGAAAATATCAGTGCACAGTATTGAAAGTGTTTGAGATTCAAAAGTCTGTAACATTTCTACTAACTTCATAAGATGTCATGTGAGAAACTTAATTGAATATCAAGACATTATCTGAAGCGTTTTTATTTTGGTGTAACGTATGTGTTTACAGTGAACCGTAACTTTTAATAAACAGCTTGGTATGCAATGACATAGGCTAAGAATCTTAGACAAAATATATATAAATTGGAAAAATGTGTGAACAAATGAAAAAAAAATGATCCGCTCCACTTGATGACATCAAGCACAGTAATATTTTAGTGAAGAAAATATGAAATTGATGTTCAGTGATTAGTTTGGATGAATGAGAAAATGTAATTGTTTGATGCATAAAAAATAACTCATTTGCTGTATTTGATATTAAGCAGCAAAATATAGTGATTTGAATATTAAGGAAAACATCAAATCAGATTATATAAAAAAAAAGATGAAATTAGAAAATATATATTTTCTGTTTATGAGTTTTGCCAATCAAAATTTTGTGGCAGAAATTGGGTGATTACCATGCAATTTTATTTTGATAAAATTCTTAAATTATTTCAATGTTTATTATAATTTCTTATTAGTGACTTGTTATCATCAAAATCCGCCCCAAAGAGTGTCCTTTCTTTTATTAGGTATCAGAATAGGTATCCAGATTTCTACTTCTATACAAATGTGATATTTCGGATCTGTAGATAAACAATTTGTTGCATATATAAGCTGAGAATTGTTCTCTCTCATTCTCTCTCTCACACACCCACACATTCTCACTTTTATAGATATAATAGATAAATTATGCTAGATATATTTCCATGTGTCTGAATAATCTATATACAAATTTTCAAATCTGTAGATAAAAAATTTGTTGAGTATATAGGTTGAGAATTGTTCTCTCTCTCTCTCTCTCCTCTCACGCATGCTCACTTTTATAGATATAATAGATAGATTATGCTAGATATATTTCCATATGTCTGAATACACTATATAAAAATTTTCTAATCTGTAGATAAAAATTTGTTGAATATAAAGGGTGAGAATTGTTCTTACTCTCTCTCTCACACACAGACATATTCTCACTTTTATAGACATAATAGATAGATTATGCTAGATATATTTCCATATGTCTGAATACCCTATATACCAATTTTCAAATCTGTAGATAAAAAATTTGTTGAATATATAGGTTGAGAATTGTTCTCTCGCTCTGTCTCTCTCTCTTGCTACCTCACACACACACGCAAACATTCTCACTTTTATAGATATAATAGATAGATTATGCTAGATATATTTCCATATGTCTGAATACCCTATATACAAATTATCTAATCTGTAGATAAAAAATTTGTTGATTATATAGGTTGAGAATTGCTCTCTCTCTCACAGACACACACATTTTCACTTTTGTAGATATAATAGATAGATTATGCTAGATATATTTCCGTATGTATGAATACCCTTTATAACAAATTTAAAATCTGTAGATAAAAAATTTGTTGAATATATAGGTTAAGAATTGTTCTCTCTCTCTCTCTCTACCTCACACACACCCACACACACAAACATTCTGACTTTTATAGATATAATAGATAGATTATGCTAGATATATTCCATATGTCTGAATACCCTATATACAAATTTTCTAATCTGTAGATAAAAAATTTGTTGAATATTTTCAACCCTTATCCTCGAGTGGCGTCTGGGCCTTGATAAGTAGTAATGCGTATTTAGCAAAATATAAATATATATATATATAACAAATTTACTGAATTTCCATTACTAACGATTACTGTATTGTCCAATTGACTACTGCGCTTTTCAACCCTTATCCTCGAGTGGCGTCTGGGCCTTGAGAAGTAGTAATTACTAACGATTACTATATTGACCAATGGACTACTGCACTTTTTAACCCTTATCCTCGGGTGGCCTCTGGGCCTTATTGTCCAATTGACTACTGTGGACTTTTTAACTCTTATGCTCGAGTGGCCTCTGGGCCTTGATAAGTGGAAATGACCAAGTAACAAAAAATAGGTATATAACAAATTTACTGAATTTCCATTACTAACGATTACTATATTGTCCAATTGACTACTGTGCACTTTTCAATCCTTATCCTCGAGTGGCCTCTGGGCCTTGATAAATGGTATTGCGTATGTAACAAAATATACATATATATAACAAATTTACTGAATTTCCATTACTAACGATTACTATATTGTCCAATTGACTACTGCACTTTTAAACGCTTATCCTCGAGTGGCCTCTGGGCCTTGATAAGTGGTAATACCATCGAGTGGCCTCTGGGCCTTAATAAGTGGTTGTGCCTAAGTAACAAAAAATAGGTATATTACAAATATCCCGCATTTCCATTACAACCGACTACTACGGTGCACTTTTCAATCCTTATCCTCGAGTGGCCTGTGGGCTTTGATAAGTGGTAATGCGTATTTAACAAAATATTAATATATATATAACAAATTTACTGAATTTCCATTACTAACAATTACTATATTTTGTCCAATTGACTACTGCACTTTTCAACACTTATCCTCTAGTGGCCTCTGGGCCTTGATAAGTGGTAATGCCTATCTAAACAAAATATAAATATATATATAACAAATTTCCCGACTTTCCATTACTAACGATTACTATGTTGTCCAATTAACTACTGCCATTTTCAACCCTTATCCTCGGGTGGCCTCTGGGCCTTATTGTCCAATTGACTACTGTGCACATTTAACTCTTATCCTCGAGATGTATCTGGGCCTTGATAAGTGGAAATGCCTAAGTAACAAAAAAATAGATATATAACAAATTTCCCAAATTTGACTACTGTGCACTTTTCAACTCTTATCCTCGAGTGGCCTCTGGGCCTTGATAAGTGGTCATATATATTTTTTACAAAATAAAAAAAAAGGTTGGAGTCGCTGAATAACTCATCCTCCCGTTAAAGCGGTTCCATCCTCTTTCCCCAATTTGACTACTGTGCACTTTTCAACTCTCGTCCTCGAGTGGACTATGGGCCTTGATAAGTGGTAATACATATTTTATGAAAAATATATATATATATATATATATATATATATATATAACAAAATAGGTTGGAGTTGCTGAATAACTCATCCTCCTGTTAAAGCGGTTCCATCCTCTTTCCCAAATTTGACTACTGTGGACTTTTTAACTCTCATCCTCGAGTGGCCTATGGGCCTTGATAAGTGGTAATACATATTTTTTTATAAATATATATATATATATACCAAAACAGGTGTGAGTCGCTGAATAATTCATCCTTCTATTAAAGCAATTAAATCCTCTTTCCCAAATTTGACTACTGTGCACTTTTAAACTCTCATCCTCGTGTGGCCTATGGGCCTTGATAAGTGGTAATATATAGTTTGTACAAAATATATATATATATATATATATATATATATATATATATATAACAAAATAGGTTGGAGTCGCTGAATCACTCATCCTCCCGTTAAAGCGGTTCCATCCTCTTTCCCGAATTTGACTAATGTGCACTTTTCAACTCTTATCCTCGAGTAGCCTATGGGCCTTGATAAGTGGTAATATATTTTTGTTATAAATATATATATATATATATATATATATATATATAAAAAAAATAGGTTGGAGTCGCTGAATAACTCATCCTCCCGTTAAAGCGGTTCCATCCTCTTTCCCGAATTTTACTACTATGCACTTTTCAACTCTCATCCTCGAGTGGCCTATTGTCCTTGATAAGTGGTAATATATATTTTTTAATAAAAGTATATATATATATATATATATAAAAAAATAGGTTGGAGTTGCTGAATAACTCATCCTCCCGTTAAAGCGGTTCCATCCTCTTTACCGTATTTTTTATACAGTGCACTATTCAACTCTCATCCTCGAGTGGCCTATTGTCCTTGATAAGTGGTAATATATATTTTTTAATAAATATAGATATAAATATATATATAAAAAAACAGGTTGGAGTCGCTGAATAACTCATCCTCCCGTGAAAGCGGTTCCATCCTCTTTCCCGAATTTGACTACTGTGCACTTTTCAACTCTAATCCTCGAGTGTCCTATGGGCCTTGATAAGTAGTAATATATATTTTTTACAAAAATATATACATACATATATATAACAAAATAGGTTGGAGTCACTGAATAATTCATCCTCCTCTTAAAGCGGTTCCATCATCTTTGCCGAATTTGACTACTGTGCACTTTTAAACTCTCATCCTCGTGTGGCCTATGGGCCTTGATAAGTGGTAATATATATTTAAAAATAAATATAGATATAAATATATATATACCAAAATAGGTTGGAGTCGCTGAATAACTCATCCTCCCGTTAAAGCGGTTCCATCCTCTTTCCCAGATTTGACTGCTGTGCACTTTTCAACTCTAATCCTCGAGTGTCCTATGGGCCTTGATAAGTAGTAATATATATTTTTTACAAAAATATATACATACATATATGTAACAAAATAGGTTGGAGTCACTGAATAATTCATCCTCCTCTTAAAGCGGTTCCGTCATCTTTGCCGAATTTGACTACTGTGCACTTTTAAACTTTCATCCTCGAGTGGCCTATAGGCCTTGATAAGTGGTAATAGTTTGTACAATAGTTTGTACAATATATATATCTATATATATATATTACAAAATAGGTAAGAGAGAGAGAAGAGGGTGAGAGAGAGAGAAGAGAAAGAGGTAGAGAGAGAAGAGGGTGAGAGAGAGCAGAGAAGAGGGTGAGAGAGAGCAGAGAAAGAGGGTGAGAGAGAAAGAGGGTGAGAGAAGTGAAAGAGGTAGAGAGAGAAGAGGGTAAGAGAGAAAGAGGGTGAGAGAGAGAAGAGGGTGAGAGAGAGAGAGGTAGTGAGAGAGAGAGATAAGAGAAAGAGGTAGAGAGAGAGAGAAGAGGGTAAGACAGAGAGAGAGAGGGGTAGTGAGAGAGAGAGATAAGAGAAAGAGGTAGAGAGAGAGAGAGAAGAGGGTGAGGGAGAAAGAAGAGGGTTAGAGAGAGCAGAGGGAGAGAGAGAGAAGAGAAATAGGTAGAGAGAGAGAGATGAAGGTGAGAGAGAGCAGGGAAAGAGGGTGATAGAGAAGAGAAAGAGGTAGAGAGAGAGAGAGAGAAGGGTGAGAGAGAGCAGAAAAAGAGGGTGAGAGAGAGAGAGAGAAAGAGGGTCAGAGAGAGAGAGAAGAGAAAAAGGTGTACACAGAGAGTGAGAGAGAGAAGAGGGTAAGAGAGAGAGAGAGAAGAGGTTGAGAGAGAGAGAGAGATAAGAGAAAGAGGTAGAGAGAGAGAAGCGGGTGAGAGAGAGAAGAGGGTGCGAGAGAGAAGAGAAAGAGGTAGAGAGAGAGAAGCGGGTGAGAGAGAGAAAAGAGGGTGCGAGAGAGAAGAGAAAAAGGTAGAGAGAGAGAAGAGGGTGAGAGAGAGAGAAAGAGGATGAGAGAGAGAAGAGAAAGAGAGAGAGAGAAGAGGGTGATAGAGAAAGAGAGTGAGAGAGAGAAGAGAAAGAGAGAGAGAGAGAGAGAAAGAGGGTGAGAGAAGAGGGTAAATGTGCATCTTTTTTTATAGTAGGTAATGCTTGGGAGACTGTGCACATTGCCTCCTCCCCCCTCCCCCCTATAAACGCGGTTCCATTCATAAGAAAACAAACTCGTATAAAAGTAATTTTCGTGTATTTAAGCGGCCTTATACTGATAGCCACCCCTCCCCCTTCCAGTTTAACAGAGTTAGGAGGTAAAAACAAAATGGCTAAAGCCTTGTTTACATGGTAAACTATAGCAAAGAGCATAGTCATCTTTCTTCGCCGGTAAAAAACTTCAAGCAAAAATAAAAACATTTTCCCTACGTCAATTTTTATGTAATTTTGGGATTCTTCTTTTTGAAGTGCGATAAATCCGTTGGTAATAACGGTTCGACTCTTAAACTAATATTTAACTGTGTTATAGTATCAATGATACTCCTCGCAGGCAGCTTTAATGTACGTCAGAGGCTCAGCGTAGCCGACATTTTACTGAGCTGACGTCACGTCACGTGACAGCTAATGAATAATGTTAAAATGACAGGTTTTTTGGGGGGCCCCCCTGGGAGAAAAATGATCAGTTAACCCCCTTCTAGTTGTCCGTTTGACGTGAAATTTCGATATTTGTCATCCGGGTGATCAAGGTGCAATATGCTACCTAATTTGTCAACTTTGGTTGTGTCTGTCAAAAGTTTTAGCGTTACAAACAAACATACATACATACATACATACACACCGATTTTTGCCTTTTATATATATAGACTAGCAGGGCTACCCGGCGTTGCTCGGGACCGTATAAACAATGAAAAAACAAAAGCAGATATTGAACATATGTTTTATTCTTAGGGGAGACGAATCTTTCATCTCTATGTATTATTTGTTTTATCTACCCCCGGACTGGTATTGTTCATGTTTTATCCCTAGCATAGGTAATTTACAGCATGTATATGAAATTGTTTTACCTTAGGGAGAAGAGAACAGGTAATATACAACATAATGTGTCTATATTACATCCCTGGCAACGCCTAGAAACCAGCTAGAACATGTATTTCAGTCAATCTTTATTACATCCTGGGCTATGCCGGGAAACCAGCTAATCTCTATTTAGTGACTTGACCACCAAAATACCTCCCTAAGTGTGTCCTTTCTTTTGAACTTATTAGATATAGGTATCTAGAAATGTGTGTGAAATTTTGTTGAATGCATTGTTCACTATGATTTTCTTATTGTTCTACACAATATCAACTGTAGCGAAATAAAACAGTAAACTTAGTGTAGTGTTAGAATAAAGAGCAAAGGAAAAAATTAGAATCATATTCTGTATTTGCAAATCTAAATTTGCTAGCGTGTACCAGTATTTGCCAGGTTGTGGAAATTTGGAATTTATAACGTATGTAGTGGCCTTTTCCTAGATACCTATTGCTAAAAATTATACTTTCATTTTGTTAGAAAAATCTCTCTTCGGATGCCCTGCATCATCCAAAATAAAAACAAATATTTTTATAATTGTTTCAGTACATTGCTACACATTGTGAAATTTGTTGACGTTTGTAAAAAAAAATCATGAATGTGCTTATATTCCAAAAAAGAAAATATCAGTGCACAGTATTGAAAGTGTTTGAGATTCAAAAGTCTGTAACATTTCTACTAACTTCATAAGATGTCATGTGAGAAACTTAATTGAATATCAAGACATTATCTGAAGCGTTTTTATTTTGGTGTAACGTATGTGTTTACAGTGAACCGTAACTTTTAAGAAACAGCTTGGTATGCAATGACATAGGCTAAGAATCTTAGACAAAATATATATAAATTGGAAAAATGTGTGAACAAATGAAAAAAAAATGATCCGCTCCACTTGATGACATCAAGCACAGTAATATTTTAGTGAAGAAAATATGAAATTGATGTTCAGTGATTAGTTTGGATGAATGAGAAAATGTAATTGTTTGATGCATAAAAAATAACTCATTTGCTGTATTTGATATTAAGCAGCAAAATATAGTGATTTGAATATTAAGGAAAACATCAAATCAGATTATATAAAAAAAAAGATGAAATTAGAAAATATATATTTTCTGTTTATGAGTTTTGCCAATCAAAATTTTGTGGCAGAAATTGGGTGATTACCATGCAATTTTATTTTGATAAAATTCTTAAATTATTTCAATGTTTATTATAATTTCTTATTAGTGACTTGTTATCATCAAAATCCGCCCCAAAGAGTGTCCTTTCTTTTATTAGGTATCAGAATAGGTATCCAGATTTCTACTTCTATACAAATGTGATATTTCGGATCTGTAGATAAACAATTTGTTGCATATATAAGCTGAGAATTGTTATCTCTCATTCTCTCTCTCACACACCCACACATTCTCACTTTTATAGATATAATAGATAAATTATGCTAGATATATTTCCATGTGTCTGAATAATCTATATACAAATTTTCAAATCTGTAGATAAAAAATTTGTTGAGTATATAGGTTGAGAATTGTTCTCTCTCTCTCTCTCTCCTCTCACGCATGCTCACTTTTATAGATATAATAGATAGATTATGCTAGATATATTTCCATATGTCTGAATACACTATATAAAAATTTTCTAATCTGTAGATAAAAATTTGTTGAATATAAAGGGTGAGAATTGTTCTTACTCTCTCTCTCTCACACACAGACATATTCTCACTTTTATAGACATAATAGATAGATTATGCTAGATATATTTCCATATGTCTGAATACCCTATATACCAATTTTCAAATCTGTAGATAAAAAATTTGTTGAATATATAGGTTGAGAATTGTTCTCTCGCTCTGTCTCTCTCTCTCTTGCTACCTCACACACACACACACGCAAACATTCTCACTTTTATAGATATAATAGATAGATTATGCTAGATATATTTCCATATGTCTGAATACCCTATATACAAATTATCTAATCTGTAGATAAAAAATTTGTTGAGTATATAGGTTGAGAATTGCTCTCTCTCTCACAGACACACACATTTTCACTTTTGTAGTTATAATAGATAGATTATGCTAGATATATTTCCGTATGTATGAATACCCTTTATAACAAATTTAAAATCTGTAGATAAAAAATTTGTTGAATATATAGGTTAAGAATTGTTCTCTCTCTCTCTCTCTACCTCACACACACCCACACACACAAACATTCTGACTTTTATAGATATAATAGATAGATTATGCTAGATATATTCCATATGTCTGAATACCCTATATACAAATTTTCTAATCTGTAGATAAAAAATTTGTTGAATATTTTCAACCCTTATCCTCGAGTGGCGTCTGGGCCTTGATAAGTAGTAATGCGTATTTAGCAAAATATAAATATATATATATATAACAAATTTACTGAATTTCCATTACTAACGATTACTGTATTGTCCAATTGACTACTGCGCTTTTCAACCCTTATCCTCGAGTGGCCTCTGGGCCTTGAGAAGTAGTAATTACTAACGATTACTATATTGACCAATGGACTACTGCACTTTTTAACCCTTATCCTCGGGTGGCCTCTGGGCCTTATTGTCCAATTGACTACTGTGGACTTTTTAACTCTTATGCTCGAGTGGCCTCTGGGCCTTGATAAGTGGAAATGACCAAGTAACAAAAAATAGGTATATAACAAATTTACTGAATTTCCATTACTAACGATTACTATATTGTCCAATTGACTACTGTGCACTTTTCAATCCTTATCCTCAAGTGGCCTCTGGGCCTTGATAAATGGTAATGCGTATGTAACAAAATATACATATATATAACAAATTTACTGAATTTCCATTACTAACGATTACTATATTGTCCAATTGACTACTGCACTTTTAAACGCTTATCCTCGAGTGGCCTCTGGGCCTTGATAAGTGGTAATACCATCGAGTGGCCTCTGGGCCTTAATAAGTGGTTGTGCCTAAGTAACAAAAAATAGGTATATTACAAATATCCCGCATTTCCATTACAACCGACTACTACGGTGCACTTTTCAATCCTTATCCTCGAGTGGCCTGTGGGCTTTGATAAGTGGTAATGCGTATTTAACAAAATATTAATATATATATAACAAATTTACTGAATTTCCATTACTAACAATTACTATATTTTGTCCAATTGACTACTGCACTTTTCAACACTTATCCTCTAGTGGCCTCTGGGCCTTGATAAGTTGTAATGCCTATCTAAACAAAATATAAATATATATATAACAAATTTCCCGACTTTCCATTACTAACGATTACTATGTTGTCCAATTAACTACTGCCATTTTCAACCCTTATCCTCGGGTGGCCTCTGGGCCTTATTGTCCAATTGACTACTGTGCACATTTAACTCTTATCCTCGAGATGTATCTGGGCCTTGATAAGTGGAAATGCCTAAGTAACAAAAAAATAGATATATAACAAATTTCCCAAATTTGACTACTGTGCACTTTTCAACTCTTATCCTCGAGTGGCCTCTGGGCCTTGATAAGTGGTCATATATATTTTTTACAAAATAAAAAAAAAGGTTGGAGTCGCTGAATAACTCATCCTCCCGTTAAAGCGGTTCCATCCTCTTTCCCCAATTTGACTACTGTGCACTTTTCAACTCTCGTCCTCGAGTGGACTATGGGCCTTGATAAGTGGTAATACATATTTTATGAAAAATATATATATATATATATATATATATATATATAACAAAATAGGTTGGAGTTGCTGAATAACTCATCCTCCTGTTAAAGCGGTTCCATCCTCTTTCCCAAATTTGACTACTGTGGACTTTTTAACTCTCATCCTCGAGTGGCCTATGGGCCTTGATAAGTGGTAATACATATTTTTTTATAAATATATATATATATATACCAAAACAGGTGTGAGTCGCTGAATAATTCATCCTTCTATTAAAGCGATTAAATCCTCTTTCCCAAATTTGACTACTGTGCACTTTTAAACTCTCATCCTCGTGTGGCCTATGGGCCTTGATAAGTGGTAATATATAGTTTGTACAAAATATATATATATATATATATATATATATATATATAACAAAATAGGTTGGAGTCGCTGAATCACTCATCCTCCCGTTAAAGCGGTTCCATCCTCTTTCCCGAATTTGACTAATGTGCACTTTTCAACTCTTATCCTCGAGTAGCCTATGGGCCTTGATAAGTGGTAATATATTTTTGTTATAAATATATATATATATATATATATATATATATATAAAAAATAGGTTGGAGTCGCTGAATAACTCATCCTCCCGTTAAAGCGGTTCCATCCTCTTTCCCGAATTTTACTACTATGCACTTTTCAACTCTCATCCTCGAGTGGCCTATTGTCCTTGATAAGTGGTAATATATATTTTTTAATAAAAGTATATATATATATATATATATAAAAAAATAGGTTGGAGTTGCTGAATAACTCATCCTCCCGTTAAAGCGGTTCCATCCTCTTTACCGTATTTTTTATACAGTGCACTATTCAACTCTCATCCTCGAGTGGCCTATTGTCCTTGATAAGTGGTAATATATATTTTTTAATAAATATAGATATAAATATATATATAAAAAAACAGGTTGGAGTCGCTGAATAACTCATCCTCCCGTGAAAGCGGTTCCATCCTCTTTCCCGAATTTGACTACTGTGCACTTTTCAACTCTAATCCTCGAGTGTCCTATGGGCCTTGATAAGTAGTAATATATATTTTTTACAAAAATATATACATACATATATATAACAAAATAGGTTGGAGTCACTGAATAATTCATCCTCCTCTTAAAGCGGTTCCATCATCTTTGCCGAATTTGACTACTGTGCACTTTTAAACTCTCATCCTCGTGTGGCCTATGGGCCTTGATAAGTGGTAATAGTTTGTACAATAGTTTGTACAATATATATATCTATATATATATATATTACAAAATAGGTAAGAGAGAGAGAAGAGGGTGAGAGAGAGAGAAGAGAAAGAGGTAGAGAGAGAAGAGGGTGAGAGAGAGCAGAGAAGAGGGTGAGAGAGAGCAGAGAAAGAGGGTGAGAGAGAAAGAGGGTGAGAGAAGTGAAAGAGGTAGAGAGAGAAGAGGGTAAGAGAGAAAGAGGGTGAGAGAGAGAAGAGGGTGAGAGAGAGAGAGGTAGTGAGAGAGAGAGATAAGAGAAAGAGGTAGAGAGAGAGAGAAGAGGGTAAGACAGAGAGAGAGAGGGGTAGTGAGAGAGAGAGATAAGAGAAAGAGGTAGAGAGAGAGAGAGAAGAGGGTGAGGGAGAAAGAAGAGGGTGAGAGAGAGAGAGAAGAGGGTGAGGGAGAAAGAAGAGGGTGAGAGAGAGCAGAGGGAGAGAGAGAGAAGAGAAATAGGTAGAGAGAGAGAGATGAAGGTGAGAGAGAGCAGGGAAAGAGGGTGATAGAGAAGAGAAAGAGGTAGAGAGAGAGAGAGAGAAGGGTGAGAGAGAGCAGAAAAAGAGGGTGAGAGAGAGAGAAAGATGGTCAGAGAGAGAGAGAAGAGAAAAAGGTGTACACAGAGAGTGAGAGAGAGAAGAGGGTAAGAGAGAGAGAGAGAAGAGGTTGAGAGAGAGAGAGAGATAAGAGAAAGAGGTAGAGAGAGAGAAGCGGGTGAGAGAGAGAAGAGGGTGCGAGAGAGAAGAGAAAGAGGTAGAGAGAGAGAAGCGGGTGAGAGAGAGAGAAGAGGGTGCGAGAGAGAAGAGAAAAAGGTAGAGAGAGAAGAGGGTGAGAGAGAGAGAAAGAGGATGAGAGAGAGAAGAGAAAGAGAGAGAGAGAAGAGGGTGATAGAGAAAGAGAGTGAGAGAGAGAAGAGAAAGAGAGAGAGAGAGAGAGAAAGAGGGTGAGAGAAGAGGGTAAATGTGCATCTTTTTTTATAGTAGGTAATGCTTGGGAGACTGTGCACATTGCCTCCTCCCCCCTCCCCCCTATAAACGCGGTTCCATTCATAAGAAAACAAACTCGTATAAAAGTAATTTTCGTGTATTTAAGCGGCCTTATACTGATAGCCACCCCTCCCCCTTCCAGTTTAACAGAGTTAGGAGGTAAAAACAAAATGGCTAAAGCCTTGTTTACATGGTAAACTATAGCAAAGAGCATAGTCATCTTTCTTCGCCGGTAAAAAACTTCAAGCAAAAATAAAAACATTTTCCCTACGTCAATTTTTATGTAATTTTGGGATTCTTCTTTTTGAAGTGCGATAAATCCGTTGGTAATAACGGTTCGACTCTTAAACTAATATTTAACTGTGTTATAGTATCAATGATACTCCTCGCAGGCAGCTTTAATGTACGTCAGAGGCTCAGCGTAGCCGACATTTTACTGAGCTGACGTCACGTCACGTGACAGCTAATGAATAATGTTAAAATGACAGGTTTTTTGGGGGGCCCCCCTGGGAGAAAAATGATCAGTTAACCCCCTTCTAGTTGTCCGTTTGACGTGAAATTTCGATATTTGTCATCCGGGTGATCAAGGTGCAATATGCTACCTAATTTGTCAACTTTGGTTGTGTCTGTCAAAAGTTTTAGCGTTACAAACAAACATACATACATACATACATACACACCGATTTTTGCCTTTTATATATATAGACTAGCAGGGCTACCCGGCGTTGCTCGGGACCGTATAAACAATGAAAAAACAAAAGCAGATATTGAACATATGTTTGATTCTTAGGGGAGAGGAATCTTTCATCTCTATGTATTATTTGTTTTATCTACCCTAGGACTGATATTGTTCATGTTTTATCCCTAGCATAGGTAATTTACAGCATGTATATGAAATTGTTTTACCTTAGGGAGAAGAGAAAAGGTAATATACAACATAATGTGTCTATATTACATCCCTGGCAACGCCTAGAAACCAGCTAGAACATGTATTTCAGTCAATCTTTATTATATCCTGGGCTATGCCGGGAAACCAGCTAATCTCTTTTTAGTGACTTGACCACAAAAATACCTCCCTAAGTGTGTCCTTTCTTTTGAACTTATTAGATATAGGTATCTAGAAATGTGTGTGAAATTTTTTTGAATGCATTGTTCACTATGATTTTCTTATTGTTCTACACAATATCAACTGTAGCGAAATAACACAGTAAACTTAGTGTAGTGTTAGAATAAAGAGCAAAGGAAAAAATTAGAATCATATTTTGTAATTGCAAATCTAAATTTGCTAGCATGTACCAGTATTTGCCAGGTTGTGGAAATTTTGAACTTATAACATATGTAGTGGCCTTTTCCTAGATACCTATTGCTAAAAATTATACTTTCATTTTGTTAGAAAAATCTCTCTTCAGATGCCCTGCATCATTCAAAATAAAAACAAATATTTTTATAATTGTTTCAGTATATTGCTACACAATGTGAAAGTTTTTAACGTTTGTAAAAAAAATCATGAATGTGCTTATATTGCAAAAAAGAAAATATCAGTGCACAGTATTGAAAGTGTTTGAGATTCAAAAGTCTGTAACATTTCTACTAACTTCATAAGATGTCATGTGAGAAACTGAATTGAATATCAAGACATTATCTGAAGCGTTTTTATTTTGGTGTAACATATGTGTTTACAGTGAACCTTAACTTTTAATAAACAGATTGGTATGCAATGACATAGGCTAAGAATCTTTAAAATATATATAAATTGGAAAAATGTGTGAACAAATGAAAAAAAAATGATCCGCTCCACTTGATGACATCAAGCACAGTAATATTTTAGTGAAGAAAATATGAAATTGATGTTCAGTGATTAGTTTGGATGAATGAGAAAATGTAATTGTTTGATGCATAAAAATAACTCAGTTGCTGTATTTGATATTAAGCAGCAAAATATAGTGATTTGAATATTTGGGAAAACATCAAACCAGATTATGAAAAAAGAAAAAAAAAAAAGATGAAATTAGAAAATATATATTTTATGTTTATGAGTTCTGCCAATCAAAATTTTGTGGCAGAAATTGGGTGATTACCATGCAATTTTATTTTGGTAAAATTCTTAAATTATTAGAATGTTTATTATAATTTCTAATTAGTGACTTGTTATAATCAAAATCCGCCCTAAAGAGTGTCCTTTCTTTTATTAGGTATCAGAGTAGGTATCAAGATTTCTACTTCTATACAAATGTGATATTTCAGATCTGTACATAAAAGATTTGTTGAATATATAGGTTGAGAATTGTTCTGTGTCGCTCTCTCTCACACACACACGCATTCTCACTTTTATAGATATAATAGATAGATTACTCTAGATATATTTCCATATGTCTGAATACCCTATATACAAATTTTCAAATCTGTAGATAAAAAATTTGTTGAGTATATAGGTTGAAAATTGTTCTCTCTCTCTCTCACACACACATTCTCAATTTTAGAGATATAATAGATAGATTATGCTAGATATATTTCCATATGTCTGAATACCCTATATACAAATTTTCTAATCTGTAGATCAAATATTTGTTGAATATATAGGTTGAAAATTGTTCTTACTCTCTCTCTCTCTCTCTCTCGCTACCTCACACACACACATTCTAACTTTTATAGATATAATAGATAGATTATGCTAGATATATTTCCATATGTGTGAATACCCTATATACAAATTTTCTAATTTGTAGATAAAAAATTTGTAGAGTGCATAGGTTGAGAATTGTTCTCTCTATCTCTCACACACACACATTCTAACTTTTAAAGATATAATAGATTATGCTAGATATATTTCGATATTTCTGAATACCCTATATATAAAAATTTGTTGAATGTATAGGTTGAGAACTGTTCTCTCTCTCTCTCTCTCTCTCTCTCTCTCTCTCTCGCTCACACACACACACATTCTCACTTTTATAGATATAATAGAAAGATTATCCTAGATATATTTCTATTTGTATGAATACTCTATATACAAATTTTAAAATCTGTAGATAAAGAATTTGTTGAGTATATGGGTTGAGAATTGTTCTCTCTCTCTCTCTCTCTCTCACACACACACACATTCTCACTTTTATAGATATAATAGATTATGCTAGATATATTTCCATATGTCTGAATACCCTATATACAAATTTTCAAATCTGTAGATAAAAAATTTGTTGAGTATATAGGTTGAGAATTGTTCTCTCTCTCTCTATCACACACATTCTCACTTTTATAGATATAATAGACAGATTATGCCAGATATATTAAAATATGTCTGAATGCCCAATATACAAATTTTGAAATCTGTAGATAAAAAATTTGTTGTATACATAGGTTGACAATTGTCCTCTCTCTCACACACACACACATTCTCACTTTTATACATATAATAGATAGATTATGCTAGATATATTTCTATATGTCTGAACACCCTATATACAAATGTTCAAATCTGTGGATAAAAAATTTGTTGAATGTATAGGTTGAGAATTTTTATCTCTCTCTTTTTCTCTCTCTCTCTCTCGCTATCTCACACACACGCATTCTCACTTTTATAGATAAAATAGATAGATTATGCTAGATATATTTCCATATGTCTGAATACCCTATATACAAAGTTTCAAATCTGTAGATAAAAAATTTGTTGAATATATAGGTTTAGAATTGTTCTCTCTCTCTCTCACACACACATTCTAACTTTTGTAGTTATAATAGATAGATTATGCTAGATATATTTCCATATGTCTGAATACCCTATATACAAATTTTCTAAACTGTAGGTAAAAAATTTGTTGAGTATGTAGGTTAAGAATTGTTCTCTCTCTCTCTCACACACACACACACACAAGTTCTCACTTTTATAGATATAATAGATAGATTATGCTAGATATATTTCTATATGTCTGCCTACCCTATATACAAATTTCCAAATCTGTGCCCAAAAATGTGTGGAATATATAGGTTGAGAATTGTTCTCTCTCTCTCTCTCTCACACATATTCTCACTTTTATAGGTTATATAGTTTGAGAATTTTTTGCTCTTTCCATCACTCACATTCACACTTTTATAGATATAATACATAGATTATGCCAGATATATTTACATATGTCTGAATACCCAATATACACATTTTCAAATCTGTAGATAAAAAATTAGTTGAATATATAGGTTGAGAATTGTTCTCTCTCTCTCTCTTTCTCTCTCTCTCACACACACATTCTCACTTTTATAGATATAATAGATAGATTATGCTAGATATATTTCCATACGTCTGAATACCCTATATCCAAATTTTCTAATATGTAGATAAAAAATTTGTTGAATATATAGGGTGAGAATTTTCCTTCCTCTCTTTCTCTCTCTCTCTTTCTCACACACACACAAGCTGAAAATTGTTCTCTCTCTCTCTCTGACTCTCTCTCTCTCTCTCACACACACACACATGGTCATTTTATAGATATAATAGATAGGTTATGCTAGATATATTTCTATATGTCTGAATACCCTATATACAAATTTTTAAATCTGTAGATAAAAAATTTGTTGAGTATATAGGTTGAGAATTGTTCTTTCTCTCTCTCTCACACACACATTCTCACTTTTATAGATATAATAGATTATGCTAGATATATTTCCAAATGTCTGAATACCCTATATACAAATTTTCAAATCTGTAAAGATAGAATTTGTTGAATATATAGGTTGAGAATTGTTCTCTCTCTCTCTCTTTCACACACATTCTCACTTTTATAGATATAATAGATAGATTATGCTAGATATATTTCCTTATGTCTGAATACCCTATATACAAATTATCAAATCTGTAGATACAAAATTTGTTGAGTATATAGGTTGAGAATTGTTCTCTCTCTCTCTCTCTCTCTCACTCACTCACTCACTCACTCACACACACACACACACATTCTACCTTTTATAGATATAATAGATTATGCTAGATATATTTCCATATGTCTGAATACCCTGTATACAAATTTTCAGATCTGTACATAAAAATTAGTTGAATATATAGGTTGAGAATTGTTCTCTCTCTCTCTCTTCTCTCTCTCTCTTTCACACACATTCTCACTTTTCTAGATATAATAGATAGATTATGCTAGATATATTTCCATATGTCTGAATACCCTATATACAAATTTTCTAATCGGTAGATAAAAAATTTGTTGAATATATAGGGTGAGAATTGTACTTACTCTCTCTCTCTCTCTCTCTCTCACGCACACATTCTCACTTTTATGGATATAATAGATAGATTATGCTGGATATATTTCCATATGTCTGAATACCCTATATACAAATGGTCAAATCTGTAGATAACAAATTTATTGAATAGATAGGTTGAGAATTGTTCTCTCTCTCTCTCTCGCAACCTTACACACACAACCACACGCAAACATTCTGACTTTTATAGATATAATAGATCGATTATGCTAGATATATTTCCATATGTCTGAATACCCAATATACAAATTTTCAAATCTGTAGGTAAAAAATTTGTTGAATATATAGGTTGAGAATTGTTCTCTCTCTCTCACACACTCACATTCTCACTTTTATAGATATAATGTATAGATTATGCTAGATATATTTCTATATGTCTGAATACCCTATATACAAAGTTTAAAATCCGTAGATAAAAATACGTTGAGTATATAGGTTGAGAATTGTTCTCTCTCTCTCTTACGCACACACACACACACACACACACACACACACACATTTTCACTTTTATAGATATAATAGATAGATTATGCTAGATATATTTCCATATGTCTGAATACCCTATATACAAATTTTCAAATCTGTAGATAAAAAATTTATTGAATATATAGGTTGAGAATTGTTGTCTCTCTCTCTCTCTCTCTCTCTCTCTCTCTCTCTCTCTCTCTCTCTCTCTCTCTCTCTCTCTCTGGCTACCTCACACACACACACATTTTCACTTTTATAGATATAATAGATAGATTATGCTAGATATATTTCCATATGTCTGAATACCCTATATACAAACTTTCAAATCTGTAGATAAAAAATTTGTTGAGTATATAGGTTGAGAATTGTTCTCTCTCTCTCACACGAAACTGTGCGCTCGGCTTCTTCCCCCCCTTCCCACCCCAAATGCTTGGGAAACTGTGCACTGTTTTTGTTGGTTTTCAAGCTGTCTCTTCCCCCCCCACACACACACACACAGTTTAACAGTAGTAGGAGGTCAAGAGAAAGAGGGTGAGAGAGAGAGAAGAGTAAGTTGGTGAGAGAGAGAGAAAAGAGAAAGAGGGTGTTGGTTTTATATTTTTATTATCGTCTAATATTTTGAAAGCTGAATTTCTAATAAAATGTGCATCTATAGGAGATAATGCCTGGGAATGTGTTCCCCCCCCCCCCACAGTTTAACAGTGGTGTGACGTCAAGAGAAAGAGGGTGAGAGAGAGGGAAGAGTAAGTGGGTGAGAGAGAGAAAGAGAGAGAAAAAAAAAGAAAGACGGTGTTGGTTTTGTGAAAAAAGTTGTTATTTACAATTGTTCGCATTCTTGGCCTTTTGGTCAAGATCAAAGTGTAGTATCTGTTCTTCAGATGCTGCACTTCTATTTCTTGTTCTCTTTCGGTGGAGGAGAAATCCTCCACGACTGAGACAATTTTTATTTTTGTACCTTTTCTCCACGTTAAAAAACGACCCTGGTGTCTAACTCTGTCCCGTGGGGAGGCATAGTAAATAGGTACAATTGTTCGCCATTAGTGGATGTTGACGTCACGTCACGTGACATGACTAAGCGTTTTTTTTTTTTAGTATGAATAACATTTTTTGTTTTAATTATAAAGTCTACACTTAATTTTATAGAAAATGATGTATATATAATAGAAAAAAAAAATTACTGGTTTTGTTGGATTCAAGTGGATCCCCCCCTCCAGTTTAAGAGATAGCAGGTCACGTGGTAATATACAAAATGGCTAGCGTAAATATAAAGATCGGTTTTTTTATCGACGAATATTTTGAAAGCTGAATTTTTTTTTATTCCTGTACATTTTTTCCTGATATTTTTCGTTAAAACTCTTGTATAAATACTATTTTTAACCAGTTAAATACGTTGGAGACATTGTCATGGAGTTTAATAATCTCTAGAACAAAGCAGAAGAGAAATTACAAAAGTATCGGTAAAACAAAGTGTTTGTTTACATTTGTTCGCCATTACTGGATGTTGACGTCACGTCACGTGACATGACTAAGCGTTTTTTGGATTATGTAATATTAACATTAAAATGACAGGTTTTTTTGGGGGCCCCCCTAGGAGAGAAATGATCAGTTCACCCCCTTTTAATGGTCCGTTTGGTGTGGAATTTCGATATTTGTCATGCGGGTGATCAAGGTTCAATATGATACATAATTTGTCAACTTTGGTTGTGTCTGTCAAAAGTTTGAGCTGACGTCACGTCACGTGACACGTATTGAATAACGTTAAAATGACAGGTTTTTTGGGGGGCCCCCCTAGGAGAAAAACGATCAGTTGACCCCTTTCTACTGGTCCGTTTGACGTGAAATTTCGATATTTGTCATCCGGGTGATCAAGGTGCAATATGATACCAAATTTGTCAACTCTGGTTCCGTCTTTCAAAAGTTTTAGCGTTACAAACAAACATACATACATACATACATACATACATACACACCGATTTTTGCCTTTTATATATATAGATGTCCAAAGAGATTAGTTGATAGAACCCCAGCTTGAAGATGTCAAAATTTTGGGTTCAAATTCTGATCATGATAGCTACGCTATTTGCATTTACTCTTACTGTAATATTCTCTATTTCACAAAGTAATTAAGATCTCTGATATTTCGAAATTAGATAAATTCTACAATGTATTTTTCACGTGTAAAACCATTGTGACGGAAAGATGATCAAAATCTATCTAGTATATTATAAAACTCAAGTCGTCTTGCTTGACCGTTGAAACGCCCATCTGGTTTACAGCCACCGGTTTGAAAAAATTTTCGCATGCGTAAGTAAATAAAAACAAAGTCATGACAACTTTTTTTAATCGATATTTTTTTTTTCGTTCCCTTCTTTATTTCTGTGTTGATCATTCGTTTTTAATTTCTTCCTTTTAATCATTCACTCTGCTTTTATTATTTTATACTTTCTTTCCTGCTTATTTTATTCGTTTTTAGTATCCATTACTTTTACTTTTCGTTAATATTTCCAATGTTTTATTTAAATTTTTGTTGTTTTTTTTTTGCATGAAGTGTTTCTTTATTTCATTGGTGTACTCTTTTCCTACTTTTATTTTATTATTTAATTCATTGATTTATTTCTTCCAGTCCATTATTCTTTCTTTTATTCATTATTTCGTATTTATAAAAAAACTCCTTCTTTCTATTTGTCATTTCTGTCTTTATTTATTTTATACGTATTTATTTCCTTCATTCAGTCACTTATTCATGTTTACCAAATTCATTAGAATTTTTCTGCCTCTCTTTCTATTTTCTATATTTTCTTTTGTTTTCCTTTCTTCGTCTATTAGCTTATACCTTTAATTACGCGTCTGAACAATACAGTGTTTGTAATAGCTCAATTATCACATTTATATTCGCTTGGGTGAGATTGGGAATATTTTTATAAAATAATCAATATTTTAAAAGTTTTAAAGCTTTGAAATTGTCTCTTGTTAGTATCCTGGGCATTTTAATATAGCCATAACACGCGCATATATATATATATATATATATATATATATATATATATATATATATATATATATATATATATAGCAAAATAAAAAAAATGAACTAAGATTTTTAATTAAAATACTGACATATTCTTTGATGTTGATGTTCTCGCATAAGTAAATACATAACGATAAAACTATAATTTCATTATTTCTATTTTTAGCCACAGTTTGAAAAATAATCAACTGAATATCATATTAGTTTTTCAAAGACACTGTCTGAGGGCGTCATTCAATAGAGAATAGTCAATTAATCCCACCACATAACTCTTTGAAATCATTACTAATGACAAAGCTCACCCTATACATGATATTCGCTTGTGATAACAAAGCTCTTTTTCTTAAATCCTCGATGATGGATCGCTTTGATTCAATCTCCTCTCTATTGTTCTTCGAGAAAGAGACTGATCCTTTGTAAGGGTGCCATTCCTCTAACGAAAAGCTGTCAGTTTCAGCTTGGATGCTTTTCTTCTTGTTTATTACTTGTTTTTCATTTCCTCGTTTCCTGCTTGCTTAGATTGTGTAGGAATACTATTTGTTGTAGAAAATAAGTAGCAAGCTGTTCCTTATTCAAAATACTAAAACTTTGTTCATGCCCTTTGTCATTCTCATCTCCCTAAAATTTTAGTTTTCGTAATTTCATCCAAATGCTTATTTTTCTTAGGTGACATTTTATATTAACTATTAAGCTAAATTTACCAATTTAGCTATTCAACCCGGAAAAAGTTCTGATATTAATAAAATTACGTGAAAACAAAGTATTAACGTAACGTTACACACGTTTACATACATAGACCCAACACGTTGTAGAAGAGCCCGTAGCGAGGAACAGAACACAAGTAAGAACTCAACTCATTTTTGTGAAACAATAGCATTTTCTTCCGGGTGCTTTCCCAAATAAAATGTGATTTCGAACGTGCTTGTCTTCTCTTACGCCTGTGTTCTCGAACGTCATCCACGTCTCGAACGTGCTCGCGAAGTGCCATCGAACGTGTTCCCAAACGTGCTACAGAATGTTTCCCTTCTTTCTGTTACACATGTTCTTTTTATAGTCTTTTTCATCCTGATGGTGACGTAATTTCGCATTTTGTATGCATTTGCATACGTGCATCGACGCTCTGATACATATAGAAAATTATTGAAATATTTGTTGAACTTATTTTTAGTTCATGGAGCCTAAATGCATCAGATCAGATTTTGGTATTAACGTTGATGAGTGTCATAAGAGATAAAAATTACATTACTTATAATGCTATCGCTACTATTACTAAAACATGGAAGGATAAGGGAATTTGATTCTCTCCTATTGCAAGAACTGCGACACCAACATCGGAAAGTGAGACTTAGAAATCAGTGCTCCCGAGGAGGGACACTCTGACCTCAAAAAAGGTACTCTGATCTCCGTCGGTATTCCCCAGTAATGGGGCCCCAGACGATTAGCAATAAACTAACCCCTTCTCAAATAGAGAAGGTAAAGCATGCGAGGGTGGACCGCCGAGAACAGCACATCGCAACATTAAGGACCAGTTCATCACAATGATGGTCAAATCTCAGTTAATTTTGAGGATCGAGGATAAAGTACATATTTCATTTTCATTCAAATCAGCCTCCTAAGCATTGCTTCCTCCTATAGAGAGAAAGTATAGTATATACAGGGTGCTCCAATAAAATGTATATACTCTTTAAATGACTATAAAACCAACATTTATTATAAGAAAGAAAAAGTTTCATACAACAAAATACTGAGAACAAATATAGAAACCAGCTAATTATAAAAAGTGTTCAAATTGTTGGCCATTGTGGTCCATGAACAGCTGACAACGTTCACTGATTGAATTGAAAACGTTCCTAATGAGTTCAATTGGTATGTTGACACATCTTCTTTCAATGGTTGCTTTCAACTCATTTATTGTAGCTCGTATTGTAGTGTTAACCCTGTGTTTTACATGCCTCCCACCCCGCCCCCAAAAAAGAGAAAATATCCAGAGGGCGGGTCAAATGCGGTGAGCGTGGACATTATGCGATACTTCCTCTTCATCTTAACTATCTGTTCCGTAGGTGACTATCAAGATATGCTCTTACGTCATGATGATAGTAGGGAAGTGCTCCATTCTGCTGGAAATGCCATTCTTTATTCCTAAACATCTCTTGGGAACGTAGCATAGCGTATTTATGTAGCAAGTTGAGAAAATTTAAAGAGTGTACACATTTTATCAGCCCACCCTTTATTTTTGCTTAACCTTTTCTAACATTTTTCTTTCTTTTGTGTGTGTGTGGAGGGGTCTGCTATCATGGTATTACCATGGCAGATATCCCTTTTTATTTTAGGGAGTTTGTGTATTTTATCATTTTCCAGTTATTAACTCCACCTTTATAAGGGAACAGGTTGTGTAGTATCTGTCTTGTAGTTTTCAGACATCAGATCATCGTATAAGAGGTGAGGTAATGTAGTATATGTTCGCCCGTTATGACAACCAGAGAGAGCATATTTTTGCTAATAGTACAAATAACACTACTGCTACTATCACTATTACTTGTAACACCATTAATAATAATAAATGTATTAACTTTCCAAGATGTATTTGAACGAATTGCATTCAAGTTATTTGTTATAAGGAAATTTTATTATTATCATTAGTAATAGTGATTGTAGTAGTTGAGGTTTGTGAACCTTACCCTCTCTAAGACATGAAATTTACATTAGTGTTCAGTCGCTTAATCAGAATCGGAATCGGTAATCGAAAAAATCGGAAATTTTGGCGGTATCTGAATCGGTATCGGAATTGGTAATCGAAAAATCGGAAATTTTGGCGGTATCTGAATCGGTATCGAAATCGGAAAAATGTGTGCCTATTTTCCGATGTCAACAACGATACTTGTAATTGGCTTCTTTATTTTATTTTGTTTAACGGAAAATATTCTACTGCTTATAGCAATACTAAAATAGTGAATATCTGTTGATTTTAACCTATTAGTAAAACTAAAATCGATAGATCATCCCTCACAAATGTATCCTTACTTTAAGAAAATATCTGCACATTTAATGCGTTTTACGCTAATCATGAAAAATAACAATTTTAGATTTAAATATAAAGAGATTTCGAACGTATCAGAATCGGAATCGGGAATTTAATACGGAATCGGTAATTGTATCGGAATCGGCAAAAATACTGGAATCGTCTCATCTCTAATTTACATACTCCTAATAATAATACTAATACAACTACAAACACAACTTTTACCGCTACTACTATTAATACTGCCACTAATAGTGATGATAATAATTGTAGTAGAAAGACAAAGAAGAAAACATACATGTCTTTACACCAACCCCCAGCTGGCGCCACACAAAATAGCCCTGAAGTGTCAAAAAGGATGAAAATATAAAGAAAAGTTGAGGAAAATACTGAAACGTTGTGGAGGCTAATGATTTGCAACAGCTATCAAATCAAGCGGACAGTGATTAAAATCTGAGGAGACTTTTTGTCCCTCAGACTCCGAGGAGGGACACCTTTTGTCATTACTAGTGAGTAATTATTGATAATGACTTGTGTGAAGACTCGATTAATAATAATACTACTACTACTACTACTAATAATAATAATAATAATAATAATAATAATAATAATAAGACTATGCAACGAATAGTAATGCTGAAAACAGCTGAAATCTTAAAGAAACCCCTAAAATGAAGGGCTTAATCTACAAGAATGGCAACTGCTGACCGGGCATGTAGAAAATGACACCGAAGTAAAATAAAAATAAAATCAAGAAAGCTGACATTGCAGAGTTGTAGAGTGACTACTCCCTCTCCTTCGTATTTTCCTCTCCCTCCCCTTTCTATCTCTCTCCCCATCACTTCTTCCTCCTTCCCATATTCCTCTCCTCCCCCCACACTACATAAAATTCTGTAGTGCCGGCATCGGCTGGCACTATACTAAATAGTCGAAGGATTAATGAAAATGGAAAAACCAAGGAGTGAAAGCACTTATCAGACGTCCACTGGATAAGTTTAGCGTGGACTGGGATTTTAAGGAGGCTTATTAACACCCAAATTCCAGTGAAGACCAATGATAATGCAAATTAATTTTTAAAAAATGTCGGAAGAAGTGATGAGTATTGGAAATCTGGGATGACTTGTCTTGTTGTCACTCAGACTCCGGGGAAGACAACCGGCTTTTACCAATGAACAATTGCTGATGGTGACTTTTGTTATAAGTCCTAGTTAGTGAAGCAATAATAATAATAATAATAATAATAATAATAATAATAATAATAATAATAATAATAATAATAATTGAAAAAGAAATACATCAGAAGAACGGAAAAAACTCATAGTAACTAAATTATATAGTAGGAACCTAATAAAAGATGGGCCATTTCACTAGTAAGATACTCTGGACTGTTAGTAGATTGGATATAGATTGGACCAAAGAATAACTAAGGAATCTTGACCTGAAGATCAAGAAACTAGTAACAATGCACAATGCACTACACCCAAAGAATGACACTGACCGAATATATGTGAAAAAGAAAGATGGGAAATAGGGCTGGTTAGTATAGAAGACTGTGTAAATGACACAAAAAAGAATTAGAAAAATACATAATGCAGAACACGAAAAGAATAATTTCTGCAGTAGGAAGAACTGAAAAAGCAAACAAAACAGAAAAAGCAAAAGCAAAGAATGAGACGAAAATGCAATAATAGGGAAAAGTACACCTACACTGACGATTCATAATGATGACTAGATATGTGACTAACGAAAACACTTGGAAAAATTAACATCAAAATAAGAATAAACAAAACACAAGAAGACAGCAAATGCAGACTCTAATGAAAAAGAAACGAAGCAATAAACTACATAATAAGCGAAGGCAGCAAACTAACCCAAATATATATATATATATATATATATATATATGTAGAGAGAGAGAGAAAGAGAGAGAGACATGATTAAATGGGGAAGGCATTACACTGAGAATTATGTAGACAACTGGATCTTGAATACCTTGGCAAATAATATAAGCACAAACCTGCTGCAGTACTTGAAAATTAAAGTTACCAAATCCTATGGGACATAGAAATACAAACGGATAAATCTATCCAAGCAAGAAGATCGGATATTATATTAGTTAACAAGAAGGAAAATTCCTTCCAGATTGTAGATTTTACCTTTTCCGCAGATTACAGAATGAAGATCAAGAAGGCAGAGAAGAGAAACAAATCCACGAAATTGACCGGAGATCACAAGGAATATGGAAGATGAAGAAGGTCTAGATAACATCACTAATAGTAGGAGAGGTAGGAAAAATATTACAAAACTTTGAAAAAAGAATGGAAGAGATTGAAGTCAGAGAGATGAGTAAGAAGATACAATGCATAACAATAATGCAAACGGCTGAAATAGTAAGGAAAACTATTAAATGCAGACACAAACACACATAGGCACAAGCTGAAAATGTAGAAACTACTACATATGCAAAACACAAAGGAACATCACACATGAGATCATGAAAACTGAAACTGTAGAATTGTAAGTTAATCCTCTGCGCCCTAGTCTTCTGCCTCCACAATTTTTTTTTTTTTTTTTTGCGTCACAACAAATAAGTGTGTGTCTAGGAGGATGGAAAGACCGAGGAGAGAAAGAGTGACGTTATCAAAGTAGCCTCCCCAACGTTTCAGTATTTTCCTCAACTTTTCTTTATATTTTCATCCTTTTTGACACTTCAGGGCTATTTTGTGTGGCGCCAGCTGGGGGTTGGTGTAAAGACATGTATGTTTTCTTCTTTGTCTTTCTACTACAATTATTATCATCACTATTAGTGGCAGTATTATTAGTAGTAGCGGTAATAGTTGTGTTTGTAGTTGTATTAGTATTATTATTAGGAGTATGTAAATTAGAGATGAGACGATTCCAGTATTTTTGCTCAGTACTCCGCTTGATGATTACAAAGAGGACTAGGACCTTGGGGAGACTTATTGCTCCCCAAATTCTCATAAATAAAAATTCTCACTGCCAATGAGCAATCAATGGTAAGCGGTGGGTGTGATAACGCAAATTCTTCTGCAAAGGGTATCGAAAGATAGTGGAGAGCACTGGAAATCAGAGAGAACTTTTTGTCATTCGGGCTACAGAGAACAACACAAGTTGTCCTCAAAAAGAGAAATGTTTGAAGATGGTCTGTGTAACTATTCCTAATAATAATAATAATAATAATGATAATAATAATAATAATAATAATAATAATAATAATAATAATAATAAATTATTTAACGGTTCAAAATCTATTAATTTAAGGAGCATCAATGTTGACGTAAAGAAACCTTGTAATGTTGGATGTAATAAAATAAAGTACACTAATTGTGTTGTTTAAACTCCGATAACGTTTTCTTTTATTTCTTTCATGTAAAAATACAAAATACAATCGATACAGGGAGAGTGATCTTATCAAAAATGTAATTTCCGTTTAACCACCAAATTATCAAATTCAACAACTTGAACAAGAAATTACAAAAATACCGGGAAAATGAATAATATAAATCTAAAATAGTGAAGCATTAAAATCGAAAGAAATCAATTTGATTTTCCGTGCAGCATTTTGCTGAATTTACTATTACAATAAACGATGTGACGGACCGTGTCCTAATCTGATTAAATTCACTTTATGTATTAAGAAGACTGAGAATGGTGCGATCTACTTATCTGTTTGTTTTCTGCGTTTTACCACAATATTGTTGAGAGTAATGAACACATTACACCAATCGTCCAGAATGTTCAATAATCAAGCTACAATTAACACACAATGCTCGTTTATTCAAAGAAAAGTCTGTATATGATACCATGAACTTTAAACCTGATGAGTTTTGAGTAAATACTAAAAGTACAGCTAATTATATGCGTTAGACTCAATATTTTATATTGTCGAGAAATTCTCGAATCTTGAAAGTAAATAACGAGTGGTCAGATCGACGAGAGAGGTAAAAGTACGTATCTTCAGATTGCGAAATAGGTTGCTATCCATTTACAATGTGGCTTATTGAATCACTTCGTGAAATAAATAATAAGCTGACGGACACTTGTAATAACATGGCTCGCTGATTACCCAAGTTAACTGACACTCAACCAAACCAATAAAGGAAACGAGAAGAAGAAAAGATAAGCATTATCTCTCTCTCTCATAGTTACAGTCAGATATCACATGGTACAGATCACGTGACTCTAATATCTATAAGTTTTAGTAGCAAATAATACTAATTTTTGTTTAGTGAAGTAGTTGACAACGCCAGGTAAGTACATTGATTTTCTCGCGCTTGAACATAATTATTCACAATATATTTTTCAATTTCCATTAATCGATAACTAACTATATTCACATGTGAATTTTCCAATAAGATGTTCAAATTAATCAAACAAAATAATTTGAATTCCTTTCATAAATTATATCTCACGCCTTTTAAAAATTTCAACGGGTAACTAATATTACTGTCTATATACAATTTGTGATGAATAATTTTTTTAAAAAATGGATATAGTAAATATACTCAAAGTAAATATTCGGAGATAAAATTGTAGTAACTGCTCAGTGAAGAGAACCCCTTCTTGACTGAGGAAATATTTTTAGCCCAATCCAGTGTACCCCGTTTCGAGGACTTGTATTTATGCGACAACAAAACAAACCTTGTTTCTGTCCCCTCTTGTGAGCAAATCATTTAGAATATATATATTTAATAGAGTATTCCAGTCATTCACCTATGAATCAAATCAATGTCATCCTTGATTAGCCGTTGTAAATTGATCCCTTACGATATATATATATATATATATATATATATATATATATATATATACATACATATATATTGTGCTTTTATATAAAAGAATTAACAAATTGTGTATGGTTAGCTAAATGGTTACTGTAACAGACTACAGAATCGAGGATCTTGAATCTTACTCGTATCAGGCCTAATGTATCTTATTATATACTAATATATACTTATTATATACTTTGGGGAATATAATAATGAGCGCTTTCTCCCTACATGTACATACTTTAGTTACATAGGTTAAGATCATCATATATAATTAATCATTATTGTATTCATGAATTGCATGATTCAAAAATTAGACTTGTTTTGTACTTAGGAATAGAATTATACTGCAGAGTTGCGACTCTGTTTATTTTTTTAATACTGCTAATAAACCCCTCCATCGTGTCCATTCCATACTATTTCTTGGTTTGCCCAAATTATATACATCAATTAAAGACACCACCCACCCTAAAGGTCTATGCCTATCTCATTTTTCCACATATTTTACCTAATTTTACCTAGAGATTTATCTGTTTGTTTTCGTTCTTAAACAAACCGAAAAACTACAGACAGTCTATTCTTTCGAAAGGTTTGGGAGGGTTTTTAACTGGCCTTTTTCCAGTAAATTTTTATGTACATACGAGATAAATAAAATGCGGCATTGTGGTGACTGTAATGAATATATCGAAATGTAGGATAGGCAAATATATCATATTTGATAAAGAATTAACCAAGTCTGTAACATTTGTCACACATTTGATGATATGTTGCCTTGTGTGTTTTAAATGTGACTCATATTTTTTAAATCGATAATTCAAAGTTGCTTATATGTTCTGTCCATCCATCAGTGAACGGAGAATTCCTTCATACACTGAAGTATATATAGGTCTCAAAATTGCCCCTTTAAAGATGAATTAGATTTTCCCCACATTAAACAACACTACCTTGTGTCTTGTAAAAAATAATATAGGAGGGGGTGATACTTACGTTGGGCGAGTCCATCCGACGAGGGATAAAGGAACCAACATGAGTGAAGTATAGCAAATGGTATTATGGTGGGAGGTGGTTTAAAGCCTGTAAAAGAGGTTCGTCAATTCCTCCCGAGTCGAGTTCCAGTTATCGTGGCGACTAGACCAGGCCGTTTTATTTGCTCCGGCAAACATTTTTCATACTGTTGTTACCTGACCCGATTGGGGGTCGCTAAAAGAGTATTTTATTTTTGCAACCCTGACGTTTGTCTGCTCGCCTTGAAGTGTCGCCCCTTGGTCCATTTTTTCCGACAGTTTTAATCAGACCTCGTAGAGTAACAAGCAAAAAGGAACTAAAATGTTGACATCGTTGGGAAATGCATGACATCATAATTTGTCAGCATCAGTAAAATAACGATTTTGTTCAGCTCATCGTATCTATTACTTTTTTGTTGTACGATACACATTGTGTTTCAGCATTTGATGACCAGAAATAGAATAAAACAAACAAAATAAAACAGCCAAAACGCAGTTGATATTACGTTTCATAGATAAAAACAAAACAGTCGAAACCAAAATGTCGTCTTTAAATAAGCCAGAATATCTCACGGGAATAGTTATAAAAGAACTGTCCAGAATTTCGATTTTTCGATTTGCTTGAACTTCGTCGTAAACACGAAAAACAATTTCCATTTATCAGTATAAATGGGTGTTTTTTCTAGTATAAGTAGTTTTCGATTACCAACAAACACTGCAACAGAGCTGAACTTGGTCATTCCGAATTTAATGGTAACATCACATTCGAAGCAGAATTACACAGGCCACGAAGCTGTGTCCAGTGATTTCCCTAGCGATGGCTGAAGTATTATGATTAAATATCAACATACGAAGAAATGGCCATCTGATATTCTGGATATTATTAATTCGGTTGGTTTTCTTAATGAGCTCTTCTGAGATAGTGCATTATATTTATAGATTATTTTCTTAAATGTCGTTATATCTATCCTATTCATTGTATCTCTTTCTTTCTCTCTCTCTCTCTCTTTGTCTATATATATATATATATATATATATATATATATAATGTTTCCCTCTTATATATATATCTATATATATATATAAATACACACACATCAATATATATATATATATACATATATATATATATATATATATATATATATATATATATATATATATATATATATATGAGAGAGA
The DNA here is from genome assembly GCF_053919585.1 of Euprymna scolopes. Taxonomy (NCBI): domain Eukaryota; kingdom Metazoa; phylum Mollusca; class Cephalopoda; order Sepiida; family Sepiolidae; genus Euprymna; species Euprymna scolopes. The sequence goes on along the minus strand of NC_136493.1, from coordinate 57,347,309 downwards.
GAGAAAGAGAGAGAGGGCAACAATGTACGTCTGTTCGATTTTGCTATTTTCTATCCAAAGTAGACGTTCTAGTGCTACCAGATCAGGTTGTTTGGAATTATTGCCCCGAGACCTAAAATGCACCAAATATTGATGTTATTGTTTTTTTCCTATTCCTTTGCAAAACTCAATCATGTTCTGTAAAATAAAAAATAACAATTTCCCCTTAAAAAATAATCAAAGAAAACATCATAAATAAATATTTGAAGATACAAATAACTTATAGTATAATTACGTTTCTAAAATTACATGTAATAAACTGAAAGAGTTGATATTCCGTAGAATACGTAGAATCTGTTATTAAGTTTTAATAACCATCATCGAAGAATAAATCGTTAGTACTAACATCCCGAACTCTAATAATAGAGCCTAACATTAGAAATGATGAAGATGAAAGAAAATAATACTCTGTACAAAAAATGAAATCTGATTTAAAAATATTTGGTTTTTCATATATTTTTTGCAAATGTTCTTTACAGTTCAATGCAATATTATAAAAAGTTTAAGTAAACATACAAAACTTACGTACTTTGTTGTCGATATAAACTATGTTTCTTGTTTCTGAATTTCGGAGCTGTTCGTATTATTTGGATTCATCAGTCTACTGTTCTTATCTTGAGTGTTATTTTCGCAATGTTTCCGTCGATTTAACCTCCAACCTTCTTTAGATTATCTTGTCGATCTCAGGAATTTGGAGAAATTTGTAACGGAACGCTTTATTTACTTTACGGGCGGAGCATGCTCTCGTTCCGTTAGCCATGACTGGATGGAGGTCCTAAGTAATTCGCAATTGCATTTTTCTGTTGTCCACGCTGAGAATTGAATCCGTGGTGCAGCGGTTCGAGTACTTGGAAAAACAACTGTAAAAGTATAATTCTCTCGGAGGTTAAAGGTTCAATTCTCAATGTGGACGACCGAATGATACAATTGAGAATTACTTAGGACGTCTATTCAGTCATGGCTAACAGAACGACTGCATGCTACGCCCGTGATAGTTCCGTTCGAAATTCTGTTCAAATTCCCGGGTTCGACAGAAACATTCCCGAGATCGATAACATATATCTGATGAAGGTCGGATGTTAAATCGACCGAAACGTTGTGAAAATGACACCCAAGATGAGAACAGTAGTCCAAAAAATCCAACTAGTGCAATTAACTATGTTTCATTTATTTATTTGCGGACTGTTATCCTCATCTTCATAATTTTTGTTTCACGAAGTTTTGGCCAACTACTCTTCTGGCCTCCGTGAGATGGTTAACCGCGACGGGATAGGAGTGCTGAGTCTCTTAACTGTATTCTCATTAATTACTGCATTCCATAGTTGTTGTCGTTTCACCACGTTTTGTCAATTAATCCTCTGGTCGGCTTTGAGCATGATTGAAACCCCTATCTTCAGACAATGCTCACCTGGAACCGTAGAGATTCAATGCCTCTATCCACTGCACTGATCAGGAGACTCAGCATTCCTATCCTGTCGCAGTAAACAACATGACGAAAGACAAAGGTATAGTTGGGCGAAACGTCGTGAAACAACAACTATAAAGATGTGGATAACAGTTCGCAAATAAATATATAAAATATACAAATTACTCATTTCAAAGGATTCCAATAATAAAATAATATTACTATGTCTCATTCATCGATTTACTTGAAACGATAAAATTCGCCTTCTCGCCATATACGTAGTGTTCATTCTTCGCTCTGGTAGGTTTCTCTTCATTATATATATATATATATATATATATATATATATATATATATATATATATATATATATATATATTATGGCTATGTAAAGACTAAATTTAAACTTGTTCGAAAACATTATTTATTTAAGATTGTGAAATTAAAAAGTAAAAATGAATGTGTCAGCTAACTGGTTTCGAAGCTCGCTCAACAGAGCTAAAATCGAGCTTAATTACGTTTTAAAAAGGAAAGGGGGGGACAATGAATCGGAGATGAAAAAGTAGGGGGGAATATGTATATAAAAAGAGGGAGTGTTAATTAATTATTAAATAGAAACTAGATTAAGCCCTAAGAGATTCTCTTTTTGTTTGGAAAGAGAAGGTCTCAGAGTCTTAGTATATATAGTTTCTAGAATTTTGAGATGATAAAGAGAGTGCGATTTACTAAGGATGGAAAAAAGTCCGCACTAAAATTCAAAGCGCAAATACGAGTATTTATAAGGTGCTCTCCTATAGATGAGCCATGGATTTTGCTCAAAACGTCCGAAGGTAGGTAGTTTCCATTTCGAATTTTCGATGGAACATGTTGTTTTACCCTATTATCTAATCTTTGAGACGTCCGCCCGATGTAGCGCACACCGCAGCTACATTTAAATAAATAAATAATACAATTTTTATGGTGGGGGGGGGGAAGAACGTCTTTACAAATTGAAGACAAAATGGGTTTACAAGAAAAAACAACACGGGTATTTGATGCAAAGTAACATTGTTGTACGACAGAAGAAATTTGTTTGGCAAATCTTTCACTAACATTACCTAGCCAAGGTAGGCGTGGGTAGATAGAGCATTTGTCGACAGATGTCTGTTTAATTTTATTGAAATTAGAGATTTTATTTTTAATAGTAGATTCCACGATTTGCAATGGAAAACCATTATTACAAAGAGTATTGGTAATAAATTTGACTTCATCATTTAATTTGTTATCTGAACATATCATACAAGCTCTATGGATAAGTGTGTTGATAAGATTATATTTTTGTGTGGTGGGGCAAAAAGAGTCCCAACGTGTGTAAAGACCAGTGAATGTAGATTTGCGGGAGATGGAAGTCAAGAAAACGGAAGGTGTTTTACACACTAGTACATCTAGAAAAGGAAGGGAAGAATTACTTTCTTTTTCTATAGTAAATTTTAGAACTGGGTGAATATTATTAAGGGATGCAAAAAATGTATCTGCTTCCGTTTTATTGTTGAACAGACAAAAAGTCTCGTCAACATAACGAAAATAAATATCTGGTTTTTGAAAGCCAGATAAAAGACTCTTTTCGTGGAAACCTACGAAAATATTTGCCAGAGCTGGTCCCAGGGGAGAACCCATCGAAACACCATCTATCTGCCTGTACATAATGTTATTAAAACTGAATTCGACCGACATGGTGGCGAATTCCATAGTTCCACAAAAATATTCTCAGGAATAGGCGGAGTTGGGAGTTGACTGCGATAAAGGGCATCGGCACATATATCAATAGTCTCTGAGAGTGGAACGCAGGTAAATAGGCTTTCAATATCAAAAGAACACATAAATTTGTCAGTCTGAGTATAATTCTGCATAAATTTAGCAAAAGAAAAAGAATCTTTAATGCAGAAAGAACAATACTTTTCCAAAACTTGTTCTAAAATATTAGTAAGCCATTTGGCTACTATATGTTGGGAGAAACCTATATATATTCAGTTATGATAATAAATTGCTACATTGCAAGCAACACCATCACAACTGCAACATCTCCAGAGGAAAGAGTTCCTATTTTTCTCTTTCAATATTTAGTTCTCCCACAGCTACTAGTTAAGATCTGGGGCAATTCTAAATTTTCCTACTATACTGGGATTGCACCACCTTTAGTCGGTTATGAAATACGTAGACATAATATATTCTTTGCATTTACTTATTCATAAATCATAATATATCCCCTACGGAAGCCCGCCAATTCTGATTGGCTGATCTCTGGAAATTCTCCAATTCCATTATTCGATTCTTCACTAAATAAACGAACGCTTACTGAATTTTAAACATGGCGTCATTAACATACATATTATTTCGTCTCTTCGAGAACTATTTTTTTCGGTATTTTTTAATTTACAACATTTTGTTATTTTTTGTTGCATTACTTCGACACAGAAAATGTATTATATTCTACGTTCTTTTTTTCTTCACTTAATTTCTATATTCATCCCTTCTCTCTCTCTCTCTCTCTCTCTCTCTCTCTCTCTCTCTCTCTCTCTCTCGTGCGCGTGCTCTATCACTACGAGTTTTTATCTTGCGTATGATTTGTGTCCGTGATCGTTTCTCCATTCGGCTCGCTTAAAATAAAACAAAATATTCAGCTATTTTTTTACATTCCGCATTTAATTACGTATTCAAAGTTTAACCGAAAAAATGATATCGATTACGTTTGTTTTGATCACGTGACATATGCCATTAAATCTCTTTCTCCCTCTCTGTCTCACTTTCTCTCTCACTCTCGTACTCCCGCTCTCAATTATGTCTTCACAGATTAAATGAAAAATGACATGTTTGTTTTATCACGTAAAATGTGCCGTAAAATCTCTCACACTCACTTCCTCTCTGTCTCTCACTCTCTACCTCTCTCTCTCGCTCTTTCTCTCTCTCTCCATCTCTCTCGATCGCTCTATCTCTATCGGGTACATTTGAATTACTCGAATTCTTAACCTGAGTAATTTTTTATTTCTTATTCATTTATTTATTTACTTACTTATTTCCGGACTTTTATCCTCACGACTATTTTCTTAGCTACTTCATTCTGGAATTCTTTCGATTAGTCATTTGTTTATTTATTTGTCAATTTATTTATTTGCCCACTGTTATTCTCATCAGCGTCATGAAACAGAAACTATAAGATATGAGGATAATAGTTTACAAGTAAATAAATAAATAAACTGTTTTTTGTATTTATTAACTTATACCTAATAGTTTTTTGTGAATGCGACATGGCTATTCAAAAGATACTTTTGTATACACTTGAACATTATTTTTCAATTTCCGAATATCCATGCAATGCCGAGAAGGGACCACGGTGCTTACGAACATTATCATTATTAAAATTTGAATGAACTATTTTCTATCAAAAAAAGTAATTTTGCGGTCTGAGGAATAGTCTCTTTCGAACCCCTCTTTTTATTTTCGTCTACAGGCTTGAAATTCGATACGTAAAGGAATTGGACCTATGGAATAAATTCGAGTTAGTCTTTCGAGTCTAGCTTATGGCACTCACGTAATTTTTACTTTAAAAATCGCTAATATACATTGGCACATTATAATAATTTTAAGAGAATAAGATATATAATTATAATAAAAACGAAATATGCATAAATATAATATATATATATATAAATATATATGTGTGTGTGTGTGTGTGTGTGTGTGTGTGTGTGTGTGTGTGTGTGTGTGTGTGAACTAAACATTATAAAACGAGAATGCGCAACTGTTGAAAAAGCTTTATTTATTTTCAGTAAATCTCTCTAACTATAAATAGAAGAACGGATGGTAAAAGAAATTTTCGTAAAACAAACCTTATTTTCCGTTTTCCGGAGAGTAACGGCGCAGGCGAAGGGAAAGTTTGTTTTTTTTAAAGTAAATTGTCCCGAAATATCCAAAGTTTTCCATTATTTTGGACTCTATTAACATTAACTCAAATACTTAACTAAAATTAATTATTTATATTTTAAAGAATATTATTTAATAGCCGATTTTTTTTTGTTTTAGTTTTTATCGAATTGCAAACAGTTTTATTAGATACCTCTATACTTATTCATCAGTAATTTTTCAAGCAAAGTACAATACTTTATTATGGGGTATATAGTATATATGATAATATATATATATATATATTATATATATATATATATACAGATAGATAGATAGATAAAGCGAGAGAGAGAACGAGAGAGAGAAAGATAAAGAGGGAAATAGATTCTGTAGTACCGAACTTTCGTAAGACAAGAAAAAAACATGTGTTACATTTTTGGAAATTGAAACATATTACAAACAAGAGACAATGATAAAATGACATCAATCTACTAAATCAGCTTTCATCCACATCTACCAAAGAAAATATCGTGAATGGAAAGTATATATAGAGCGATTAAAATGTAGAAGCGGATCACATTAAGCCTTATATACTAACCTTAATGCAACCCATTTTATGACTTATTCTTCTTCATACTTCTTTTTTTATCGCCTTCGTGTTATTTTCATTATAATTATCTTTTTTTTTCAATCTACTGATATTATTTTTAATTATATTTTATCCCGGTTTTTATTTACACCTTTACTAGTTCTAAGCATATTAATATAATTTTAATTGACAATTACCTTCATAAATAGTTGTATATTTTTAATTCATTATATGTATATATATATATATATATATATATATATATATATATATATATATATATATATAGTAAATACAATACAGACACTGCTCTCGTGTATATACACATATATCTATTTGTATACAAGCTGGCATTAAGCAAGCAATATTTTAGATAATACCCAACTTTTTTAACACTTCGACTGGAAATGATCGACAATTTCCCGAAAGAAACTTAATAAATATTTTTAGAAATGCATTTCTAAATACGTGTATTTATTATAATAAGAACTATTCAGTTATTAAGAATTATCAATATTAAAACTATGTATTAGCTACTAACATCACAGATTTTTTTTTAAATTTTAAATCTATATATATAAAAGCGAAAATGTATGTATGTATGTATGTGTGTGCATGTGTGTATGTTTGTGTGTCTGCTAAAAACTTTCGACAGACACGAAAAAATTCACAAACTCGGTATCGTACTGAAGCTCCATCCTTTGCACGAAAAATATCAAAGAATTGGCCAAAAACGTTAATTATTTCACCCCGAAATCGACAATTTTCGATAGTGGGGGTCAACAAAAACAGTCCTCTCGTGACGACGAGCGTTTCTACGCATGCGGTAGATGACGTCATGGCCTGATTTAATTTAAATAGTTGAAAAACTGACTAAGTTTCATGTACGTCACGTTAGCTCAGCTGATTAGCGCGTTGGTTCGTTATCTAAACGTTTTGGGTTCGAATCGTGATGTCTTCTGTTTTTTTTTTCGATTTTTTAAATTTAAATATTGAACCAGTGTTATTTAAGCAATTTTTCACGTAACGTTCGTTTTTCTGTTTTGTTTTTTTACTTCGCCCCCGACCACCCCGACCACCCTCGAAGCACCAACAAACACCCCAAAAACACCCGGGTGCCCACCGATTTTTTAAATTTTAATATCGAAACAGGCATATTTAAGCCATTTTTCACGTGTTCGTTTCTGTTTTCATCGTTCGTTTTCCTTACGTTATTTTTTTGTGTTTTTTCGATGTTTTGATTACACCCCCCCGTTTAGTTTTAACGTTGTTTTCTTTTTTTACTTCGCTTATAACAAACAAACCTGGTCATTGACGTCGTCGTCGTCATCATCGTAACGCTCTACGACTTCCCTGCGCGCACCTGTTAATTTGGTTCTTACTTAAATAAATTACAAACATCTTTCAGTAACTCATTCTGACTGGCCGATTTTATTTTCAAACTTCGCCTCAGGACTTCGGGTTCAATCCAACCAACTATCCCCCCGGTTTCTTTTTTATTTAACAGCACACACACCTCCAAACACTCGGACAACGCCGGGTACCCCAGCTAGTACACAATAAAAATCAGTATATTAGAAAGTAGCTCTATATTTAACCTCTTCTTTAGACTTTATTTGGTCAACAATAATATGGCCATTTATAATGCAAATGTTATTAGCTAAAATGTTAGATTAAGTTGTTAATGAATCTGAAGGACAGAGAAAACATTGAATAACTCGTACAAATTACTTGATATTACAGTAGGGAAAAATCTCCCAACCACACAGAAAGATATCCAATACAAGTCGAAAATATTTAAAATAGAAATCATACCGATTTTAGACATTTTCGTCAACGTTTCGCATGAAAATAAGTCCATTTGTAGAAACAACAAAAGGAATGACCCGATAGCTCTGCGGATATGTTAGAATATTGTATTTAAATAATACACACACACACACACACACACATATATATATATATATATATATATATATATATATATATATATATATATATATATAGTCCATCTATGAATTCTGACGATGCTAGTTGGATATTTCCTCTTCTTTTTGAGGATTTTCCCCTAGCTGAAACAATATGTAAACTCATTTTGGACTCAAAGTAATAACTTTTATATATATATATATATATATATATATATATATATATATATATATATATATATATATATATATATATGCATATATATATATATATATATATATATATATATATATACATATAAAAATTGTGAATTTGTTTATAAGACACTCTGCCTTCTCAGACATAATTTTATAATAGCTTAAAGAATTGGGTTTTTATTGGTCATAACCTATGTATATATATATATATATATATATATATATATATATATATATATATATATATAACTACTTCCTACTTCATTTAATCACATAAATTAATATACGAAAATAATTTTTTATGCCTTAATTTTTATTAATTTCTTCAACAGTGCTCAACTCATAGTTAGAGCTAGGTAGTAAGTATATTGTTATGGGGTGCAATAAGCCATACAAAAAAACAGAACAACGGAATAGAGTTTAAACAATGTATTACTGGAAGAACAACGTAAAAAGGTTAGTAAACGTCACCGAACAGGCGAGGGTCACTCTGGTGCACCAGACAGTATACAACCCCAAACCGAGCAAACAATTCCAATAAAAAATTTGTCGTTGTTGCCGTCGTCGTTTTTTTTTGCATCTTAGTACCTCTGGCCATTTAGAGTAAGAGTCAACTACTATCAGGTAGTAAAAATCCTCCATAGGTCCCGCATAATCGATGTGGATCCTCGACCATGGTTGTTCAGCCTTAGGCCAAGGTTCATATGTTATCGGTGGTGCTTTTGCAGCCAAAGCACAGCCTTTGCATCTGTTCACCATGTCGGTAATATCTTGGTGCATAGTTGGCCAATAAACAAAACTTCTCATTAGGCTTTTCATTCTGTTTATTCCTGGATGCCCCATGTGAAAATTCCTGAGAATTCTTAGAAAAGCGCCTCTTAGGAACACCATTGTTAAATGGATGAAAAAATTTAAAAAGACAGGCTCTGTCCATGATAAACCACTGTCTGGAAGACCATGTGTCAGTGACGAAAGTGTTGCTTCCATAGAACATAGAAGCTCCTTGTCACTTTGCTCGGCGTGTTAGACAGTTTCTAAATCAGGAATTTTCTAACAGATGGATCGGAAGGGGTGGACAATTTCATTGGCCTCCACGTTCGCCAGATTTGACTCCATTAGATTTTTTATGGGGACATGTGAAAAAAATTGTGTATGCAACCAAACCTAGTTCATTGGAAGATTTGAAAGCTAGAATAACTAATGTGATTTCAGGCATTACTATAAATCATTTGGCAAATGTTTTTCGTGAACTGCAAAATCGTATTACTCTTTGTATTGCTAATTACGGAGGACATGTGGAAAATTAAATAAAATTTCAATAAAAGCTTCTTTCAAATCCATTTTACAGATTATTTCTATTGCAAATACAAATAAAGTTATAATTTTTTTTAAGTGCACACGGACTTTATGGACATCCTGTATATATATATAGCCAAATTGAATATTGAAATGCTCATATCTTTGGTTCTATGGGACGAAACTACATAAAAATTTGCAGGCTTTTGAATGATAATAATAATATGGTATGGTTAACATTTTATGAAAATTGGTAAAAATAATTTTTCAAACCAATAAAATATGCCCAAATTTACCTGCATTTGTATATTTTGTCCTAACAAACAGATTCAGTTATGCTTTCGGTTGTCTCCCCTGTGGCCTTCCCAGACCACCAATATGTGTGTCTGTGTGTGTGTGTGTGTGTGTGTGTGTGTGCATATATATTAGTATCTGTATCTGTGTGTAAAACCGCCATCGAAAATATCAGAAAATTATTTGCTAGTGTTCGCACTAATCGTTTTATAAAATAGCGTCTCAATCAGTAAAGTTGAAAATATTTATGAGAAAAAATATAATGTTTTACACTGTTAAGTTTAAAATGATAAAGAAAAAAGAAAGAAACGTATCCATCGGTATAGAAGGCAAGAAACATATCAGATATAGCGAAGATGATTTCGTTGCGATATACACACACACACACACATATATATATATATGTGTGTGTGTGTGTGTGTGTGTGTGGTTATTTGTATATATACATATGCATATATATATACAAATATATATATATATATATATACAAATGACTACACAATGTTAATTATAATTGAGTGAATGATATGACGATGCTAAAAACGATAATTTTTTGTTAATAGTTTTGTTTATTTATACAAAAACGTGAGAGATTTATATTGCAAGGAAGGGGAGATAATATCTATAATGAAATTACGAGAGAAAAGAAAAGGGAACGTCAGATACAACTACTGATGACGCAAGATGATGTTAATAAAAGAAAGGGCATAGCTTTGACAAAGGAACAGAACGAAATTGGCATGAAAGATAGGAGACATGGAATGAATTGAAAACAGCTTCAGAAAAGAAACGCTGGAACTACTTTTAACCCAACATTTCAAATATATACGTGTCCATCATGTCGTCATAGCCTCATGCAACCCCCTAACGTAAAAGGAGACTGCATAATCTGGATTATACAGCTTTTCCTACTGAGATTCAGATGTGTAATCCATTTTCGCATGAAAAGGTTTGAGTCCACGACAAAAACGGCAAAGCCTATTAGATACCTCTTAACGGATTGAGATTTTCGACGCTAAATTCAATACCATCGGACTTGTATGCAAATCTCCTGTCAACACGTGACTTCATAATAAAATCAAGCTATACGAGAAAAAAGAAACTGTTGAAAGACAGTACAACCTTTCTGTGCGCCAGGTTTTGTATAGATAGTCAAAGGGGAAAACCAAATAAATCTCATAAAATGATAATGAAAGCCTCATAAAACAAAGGATAGAAAACTGCCCTGCATTTCGTACTTTTCTATCAGAATTTTCGTATTAATTTACTTATTTGCCTGTCCATCTCTCCTTCTCTCTAAATATTGTTATATGTATATGAATACGCTGTTTGGTTAAATTTTACTTCTATTTATCAAATTCCAATCGATGGTGAACTTTAAATATTTTTTAATATTAAGATACAGCAAAATAAGTCTGTATATATACACTTTTACTTTATAGTTGTAGGCACTGATCTAAAAAGTGTAATCTTAAAATTACCTATCTATCTACACATCCTTTCTACTCTCTTACTCTCGTTCTGTGTTGTGGTGTAACTAACAGGTACGACCACACAACACAAACAGAAGGTAATTAACAAGAATTTGCATAACAAAAACGTCTACTAATTGGTTATAGTAAGGAAGTGACAAAACAGGGTATGTCACTTTAAACCCCCACCTTTAAGCTTTACTCAGCGTTGAGTTAATATTTTTCTTTGGGATGATTAATTGTTAAGCCCGAGAGGTTCTGTTATTTTATCTTCTATATTCTGAAACTGTTTTTGATATTGGAACCTCATACATGTCAAATACAATACCCATTACGTTTTCCTCTCGGGCATTTTTGTCAATGGCATATGAATACTGTTTCATTATTCAACTCAGGTGTATTTAATCTATAAACGTCATCGATAAACTTTGGTCCTTTGCTCATGTTATAATGATGTGTTTATCCACTGAACAAAGACTTAAAGAGAACCTGTTATTTCGTAATATGCGATAAAAACATTTTCGACGACTGCAAAACTACACTGCCGTCTAGAGATAGAATGGCCTAATAACAACCTACTAAAACTTAAAACTTGCGATCTGAGTATGTGGTCTTGCTAACATCAATACGGGCAACACCCTCCTGTTTAGTGTGGTATAAATCTTTGGGCTGAAGTTTGACTCTACTGCATATTAGGGAATGATCTGTATCACAATCAGCCCTGTGGTAGGCTCTAGACATCAGAAAAAGTTTGAGGTATCTTCGTCTAGTAATGATTAGATCGAGCTGGTGCCAACGCCCTGATCTGGGATGTCTCCAGGACACTCTGTGATGCGGTCTGGCAGCAAAGAATGTGTTGGTAATGCAGAGGTCATGGTAGGCACAGAGTTCTAGAAGGCGCTGACCGTTACCATTGCATTTGCCCACTCCAAAGTTACCAAGGCAGCTCGGCCATGCATCGTTGTCGCCACCCACACGTGCATTAAAGTCCCCAAGTATAATCAGGTCTTCATTTTGTGGAAATGCCTTGATGGTGCTATCCAGCTGTGTGTAGAAGTGCTCCTTGATGTCGTTAGGCGCTGCGAGTGTTGGGGCGTACACACATAATAGATTAATTGTTCCATCTATGGTGTTCAGTCGTAGTAAGATTAGGCGCTCAGTAGCTGAATCAGAGAGTTGTACGTTCTGAAGCATTGAGTTTCTGACTGCGAAACCAACACCGTGTTCCCGGACCTCCTCTTCCTGTTTTCCTTGCCAGAAGAAGGTATAGTCCGATTCTTTTAGGCATCCGGTGTCAGCTAAGCGTGTTTCTTGGAGTGCAGCGATGTCTACTTTGAGTCTCGATAGCTCGTTGTTGATGATGGCAGTTTTTCGAATACGCCAATTGAGCTGTAGGCTTATAACCGGTAACTGTCGCTCCCCTGTTTAGTCCTATACAGATGCATAGCTGAAGTTTTCTCTCCAGGGCGCTGGCCAGGGCAGATCTGTGGAGAGACTGGGTTGCCCAATCGTCAGAATCCCCCTCTCGGTCTTGCTGGTGTTGCCCAGAGGAATGGAAGTACCAGTACGTCCGGCACCAGGTTGACTGCAGTAGCTACCAGAGCAAGACTGAGTACAGCACTTTTCTGCCTGTGGGGCTACACTCCAGGTTTTCTGTTAGGGTTTACTCCCTTAGCCTTTATCGAACCAACGAATAACCACAAGGCAGTGGTACTATTTACCCATAGCTGGGGGCCTGTTCATGGGCATCAGGGCTTGTCCATACAACGATGGGCCTGGCATGCCGCATGTCTGGGGGCAGACCATCTCCGAGTCTCCTGTAGTTCTGCTTGAGTCCGCAAGGTACTCAATTTACATGTGTCGCCACGGGGGGGGGGGGGCACTACATGGAGCTTTCTTATGGAGAGGCTATGTACTGACAGGGAAGACTTACGCACTCTGCTTCCGTTTTGCCTAGGCTAGCCAGCGGTAGGGACTGGAAGAGGAAGGTGGCAAGCACACAGTACCCCACACTTGACGCATCAATAGGCCATTTGACACACACTTTATCATAAGTCTTAAATAAAATCCATTGATGAACGTATAAAATTTACTTGAATAAATTTTCCTCGTGGGTAGAAACGTTAGAGACGCGTGTGTGATTTGCTTCAGCGATCCGTTTTTTTTGTTTTTTTTTCGTGTAAAATAGAGTACCAATTCTTTATGAGCTGATATCATTTGTTATGATTTCAAAACCTGGACTATTGTTCGCCAGGAATCATTCTGATGTAAAGAAAATGTGTTTGTTTTTTCAAATGCCTTTGGCGTTCAATCGTTCAGATCCAATATATGTTTATTTTTAAAAGTTCATTTAGAAATACCTGTAAAACTATGCAGGTTTGGTATAAAGATATTGTAGTAATTTGTCAGAGACAGAAAGTTTTAAATGAAGACACGTTTCACGTTTAAAGTGTCGAGATATTTTTACTAGCGCTAGATAGATCTGCGTCTGGTCTCGTACCATATATGTCCATTACTTGATTACGATATTTTTTCTCATTCATAAATGAATCACACTTTCCTTTTTTTAAGTGTAAATTAATAGTTTTTGATTCCCTTAAACACTTAATGTTTTATTTTATGTCGCTCGATGATTTTACTGGCATAAACATTCATCAATATATGCCGTCGCAAATTCCAGTCTGCAATCCATAATATCCGTGATTGTTGGAAAACTCAATATGGTGGTCGTAAGAATTTATGCTAACCTTTATGAGCATTTATACGTAGAAACTTTGAACATTTCTTATGGATTTGGAAATATTCATCACTCAATTCGGTATAAAAACAATTATATCGCTGAGCTTTACGAAATGTTTTTTTATGGACTTAGCAGAAAGTTAGTGGTAATCCTTTTATAGGTTATTTGATCCTGTGGAGAAATCAACACAAAATCGAATCTCTCTACTTTTTAACGCATATAAATCCCATTCGCTGTACTTTATTTCCTCTAGTTTATTTAGCTTCCTATCTATTTGATCTAATGGTGCAAATAGAAAATTAATTTTCTTACACGAAAACTATTTGGATATTTGGTTCCAATTCAAACTGTCTATACATTTTCAGTTTCATCTCACTTAGATACTTTTTTTTATTTATGAACTAAATTCTAAAGTTTCTACTTTTGTCCTGATGCGTTCGCAATTTAGACACTTTTTAATTTTATATTGGAATTTTTTTCTTCAAATGCAATTGGCCAAAACACGATGTAAGCGACAAGATTTTTCTTTAGCTGACCAGATTTTGTTTTAGAATTTTTTTCTGGCGTATTTACACTTATGTGTGATACACTATTTTGCTCAATATCTTTTGAGTCTTGTTGGACAATAAAAAAAGAAGTGTGAATTGCAATATATTGAAACATTATTTTAGCTTCATTCTCTAATTTCTGAATCAATATTTGTTGTTTTGCTCTGTGCAATGTATAAAAATTTGAAGTTATAATCATTTAACTCTAATAATTTTAATTCATTGCAATGTTTGTCAACTACGCTAGCGAATTTTGTGTGATCTTGGTTATCTCCCTTTTGATACATATCAACCTTTTGTAAAAAAAAAAAAGAAGTCCCGTTTAGGGCTGAATATTTCTACGGGCAAGGCAACACTTATCAAGGCTCGAAAGTCCCCTCGAAGATAAGGGTTAATGAGTGTATAGTGGTCACTAAGATGACAGCGTAGTTATCGGTAGTGAAGGCAATTGGATTAAATTTGAATATTCAAGGGGACGGTTCAACAAGAACTTGTTACATTGGACTTGAAAACGGCCATGTTTAGTCATCAGTTAAGTAGAACACAATTCCACATACGGTCAGTTTTAAGAAAGGAAGAAGCTTTGTTCATGAAAGTTACGTTTAGATTAAGGCACAGATACTGAGCGGGTAAATTGTTGATAGTGGTAGTAGGTAGACGAGTGCTTTTTAGAAAGTCTGCCAAATAGACCATGGATTAAAGCCCAGATGAGAACTTGCCGTGAAAATAACGATAGATTAAAGCCAGGTTTGCAACGTATCTTCTGTAGGATAGAGGCTGCACGGCTGGAGAAAAAGGGCATCACCTGTGAGATTTCGAAGCCGGTTTTGAATTCTGTCACTGCATGATTGATAATCCGAGCACCTCCTCTTCAAATGTGGAAATAGGCTTCATTTTATTGAAATCTTTTGAACTTATTCAGGTAGGGGATTGCTTTGAAAGTAAAATACCTTCTTAAGTGGTAGAATGATCCAACGATTTTTCCAGCGGCCTTAGAGATAGATTTGATGTAAATCGTTTAGGAGTGACGGTTAGTCGCAGAAGCTTGTCGAAGTAGGATGTTTCTTTGAAACGAGTGTTACATGATAAGGGCTGTCCCCTTTTCATGTAA
This sequence comes from Euprymna scolopes, assembly GCF_053919585.1. Taxonomy (NCBI): domain Eukaryota; kingdom Metazoa; phylum Mollusca; class Cephalopoda; order Sepiida; family Sepiolidae; genus Euprymna; species Euprymna scolopes. The sequence goes on along the minus strand of NC_136493.1, from coordinate 57,331,807 downwards.
GTATAAAAATAGAGAGATTACTTAAAATGAAACTAAAATGAGAGAAAGCAGAAATCGAACCTTGGATATAAGTTTTAAAGAACAATAGGTTTAAATGGAATGTCCAGTAAATTGTTAATTCTGATGAAATAAATAATAAATAAACTATTCAATTGTTAGAAAGAATGTGGATGATAAAATATGGGTTAAATAAATTAGATATGTAGGTTGAATTCCTTTGTAAAAACATCAAAGAAAAATAGGTTATTGGGAAATCATAATGTCGGAAACCTGCAAAGTCGCGCATGTTGAAACACGCGAATTTTGCTCACGAGGCCGGACATGCAGGGATTTCTCAATATAGGAAGTGAGAGTTAGTTAGTTAGAGGGACAGTCAGGAGAAACTCGGAGAAGGTCTTGGAATTCGAACATCTAGGAAGCGAGACGATAACTTTGAAACTAAAATGTGAAGCTTTGAATTCTTGATGAGAAAACCACGGCCGGTCGTGAAGAAATAAACCCATCATGTGTTTTGATAAAAGCTCGTCTTTGTGTTTGTGATTCTTACAAAAAGGTAAAGCGAATTGTTATTATATGTCTGTGTTATAAAATGTCGTGACATACACATCTCATATCCACAATGTGAATCTACATCTCATATATAAACTAAGACTGTCTGAACACGATCTTCTCACTCAAAGAGCTTCACATATCAACACTTCTAAGTAATGAACTTTAATATATATGAAAAATCATAGAACGAACAATCTTACTACAACAACATCCCTCTCACACTCTCCTTAAGACTCTCTCTCAATGAAACCCCTATTTAATGAAACCCAAAATATAACACGAAAGCCATTAGTATAAACTGGGGCCAAGTGGCGATCAGAGCGTAAATGGTGAAAAGATAGAAGCTTAGTTTGTGGTTGTTAAAATTAATCAACCACTTTTTGCCTAATTGCATCAGGTGCTCATGGTCGGGGGAGAGGAAGATTCTATGGTTTCAGATAATCCATAGCTGGAAATCTTGTAAAGTATTATACAACAAACCTTATCAAATGTATTTGATATGTCATGAGCTATTGCTCTAGAGAGGAAACCTCCGTCAATAGATTTACTGATCCTATGTGAGATTGCAGTCAGTACATCAGCTGTAGATCTCGCACAACGGAAACAATATTTGTTATCCATATTGTTTTTGTTGAAGGCGATGACGATTTATTTATTTAACACAGATTTAAGCAGCTTACTTATGACTTGGACAATAGTATATTCTTTTCACTGTTTTGAGTCTCGGAGGTGTATCCGTTGATATCTTATATGTTTTTAGATAGAGTGGTGTGGTTTTCGGTTGATTAACTGTGTCGCTATATACTCGAGAGTCAAAACAAATATAAGAATATTCTGTTGCCATAGCCTAGTCATGACATATTATTTGTTCTGTACTGAGATGCAGTATTTTTAAATACCGGGTAACTTAATGCGGTTTTCCAAGGAGTTAGAGAGCATTTTTCCGTTATGCATTTATTAAACAGCTTTGTAAGAATAGGCAATAGTTCTGGTTGCAGCTTATCGAGTACTATGACTGATGTTGGAGGCGCTGATCGCATACGGTTGAATTTGATGTAAAGTTATTGGCACAAAGTTTGGCTTTATTAGGTGTATAAGTAATCACTTTAGGCCCGTTGATGGTCGGGTACAGAAAGCACATATGTTCAATAACTTGTTTGCTTTCGACAAAACCCATGTGAGTCAAAGTTTTTTTCTTGTACATTGGACTTGATGACATAGGACCATTTCGCGTTTTCTTTCATCCTTTTGCAGTGATTATTGGTACTCTTAAAGGCGACTTTAGTATAAAAACATGTATTACGTTTAAAGCAATTGAAGTAGTGGTTTCTTTTGTAATTTCTTGAAGAGTAGGTAGTTGTCTATGTCGACGGTTAACCAATCAGTTAAGTCGGATTCGTTTTAAACGTGGCGCGTAGGAGTCGTTCCAATATGAACGTTCGGGAAATTTCTCAGTAAGCCATCGAGTATCATTACACTGTTCGATTACGAATGATATTTGGGGGAGTTTTTTATACTTTGTTTGTATCTATATTGAGATAGCTAAGTGATCAGATTATTCTAGCGAAAACAGAACTGAGGATGAGTACAGTTGAGGGCATGTTTTTAGAAAAAGATCTAGAAAACATGCAAATTATTTGTCAGCAATCAGGTACCCAAGTGGGTTCGTTAACAATCTGTGTTAGATCATAAACAAAAAAGAAAACATGACAAAACCTCCTCTTGTCATCTATTTTGTTTGAGTTGACTAACCATTCAACATTATGAGCATTAAACTATCCACAGACGTACATGTTGACTGGAAGATGACCAGACAGTCTATGGTCAAAATGATTAGCCATGCTTTCAAGATAGCTATCCTATCATTATAAGAACGGTAGTGGGCAAATATGAATACATTTGCTGTAAGTGCTAAATCACGTGTAGGATTGTTTGTGGTCTTCTATGGAAATAGCCTTGCGACAGAGGAAGCTATCTCCATATTCCATGTCCAGAGCGATCTTGAGAATTGGGTTTGAATCTGAAATTAAAATAGCATTAGATGAAGTAATCGGCTAAGGAATCAGTTGATGCCAGTTTTATACAAAAACAATAATTTTTAAGTTCAATTGAACGACTTCAATATTCGTGAAGTAACTGTTTTATTTTGGGGAGTTTAAATATAATTAGCTAATTGCAGATCTTTTACTGTATCAATTTTCCTTATATTCCTTTATATTATAAGTAAATATATTCATATCTTTCTAAAATACGAAGCAATCGTAATCTCGTTAGGGGAGTTATTTATAGGCTACAAACAGTATTTGGAGTAAAAGCGCTATTATTTTTACCTCTATCAGACAATTCGTATAATTATTTTTGGTCCATCGACTTAGTTGGAGTTGGACCTTAGAATTAATCTTTATCCGTTCGTTCGAAAAATTTTCTATAACTACTCATTATATTTTCCTGAAATGTTGCATGAAGTTACAACTAGGCACGGGAGGAAATTTAACATTCTCGAGTTTTTTTATAAAAATTTGGGTTGCATCCCCAGGGGGTCAAAAGGGATCAAAACGGCTCAAATTAACACTTTTCGGGACATAAAACTACCCAAAAGTAAAGCAACATGATATACATCTGAAAACGTAATATTTGATCCTGGGAAAATTCTGGTTGCTTCCACACGGCGTCAAAAAGGGGTAAAATGAGCAAAAATAGCACTTTTCGGTATATAGAATATTTTCCGACCATTAGAGTTGTCTAAATATTACCTAAAAGCAAGACCACATAGCTAAACATCTGGAAACATAATATTTTATCCTGAAAAAAATTTGGTTTCGTCCTCAGGAAATGAAAAGAGGTGAAATGGTTATTTTTAGCCCATAGTAAACAAAAATAGCACATTTCGAGACATAAAACCTTTTCCGACCATCAGAAAATTACACAAAAGCAAGACCACATAGATATACATCTGAAAACGTAATATTTGACCCTGGGAAAATTTTGGTTGCGACCCTAAGAGGTCAAAAGCGGTCAAAATCGCTAGTAAAAATAGTCGTTCTTGGTACATAAAATATTTTCCCACCATTAGATTTGGCTGGAACTTACCCAAAAGCAAGACTACATGGATATTCATGTGGAAATCTAATATTTCACCGTGTAAAAGTTCTGGTTTCGTGCCCAGGGCGTAAAAAGGGGTAAAAATATGTGGATTTTTTTTTTAATCAATATGAAAAATTCATGTTTATTTGTTTCTCTGCCTCAGATAAAATTTTTGGGTTATTTCCCTTTGATTGTTAAGTTTTATTTTTTTTTATAAATATTATTCCTATTTATTTGCATCCCACGAGGGCATAGTTAGACACAAGGTCCGTTATAGTGTGGGGAAAATATAGATACCCAAAAAGGGGCACTCTGAATAGAAACAAAAATAAAAATTGCCTCAGTCTAGTAAGATGTTTTTCTACGTTAGATTTGAACGAAAATTGTTTTTTTGCTTTTTTGCTTTTTTGTTTTTTTTAACTAAATTCTTTTTTAGATGAGGATTGGTATTAATTTTGATTGTTTTGACTATCGTTCTCATGTTGGTAATCGTCCTCATAATAGAATCTTTGATTTTGCTGAAAATTACCGAAAGGCAACACCATATGTATATACAACTAGAAACGTAATATTTTACCCTGGGAAAATTGTAGCCTTTAGACCCGGGGTGTTTTAGGTGTAAAATAAAAACACCCCTTTTGGGGTTGTTTTTATTTTTCTCCCAAAATTAATACTTGTGTTTATATATAGGGGTTTTGAATGGTACTCAATTCAAATTAATGCATCGTTTTTCATGAAACGGTGCTATTTGCCTGTTTTATCTGATGTTAAATGGGGAAAACAGTCAAAATTAGTCCGGGGACCATATAGTTTTTGCCTTGTTTTCTTGATAAATACTGAGGAATATTTCGGCAAATGTTTATAGCCTCGACCTCTTGATCCAATTCAAGGTAATTTTTCAGTTTCTTTTGATTTCCTACTCATATTTTATTTTAATTTTCAAGTTGTTCCAATTGTATTTCTGAACATTTCTATTCAAGTCGAATTTGTTTTTCTTTTTGATACTTAAAAACGCTAACATTGTTTTTTTTTTATTTTCTTTATATTTTTTTTTCAATAGAAAACGACCTTACCTTTATTTATAGCGCAACTCACTTCTTTACGAAATGAAGAAAAATCATAACCTTGTTCAACTTACTGGTTTTCCTAATTATTATAATAAATGAAAAAAAAATCTACTGGCATCATTTTTTATCAGTTGCTGTATGAAATAGTTTCTCGTGAAAGACAGAATCTTTTGTTGAAAATCCTATTTTTCCGCATCGATTTCTTTTCGAAGTTTTCGTAAAACTTTTTGCGTTAAAGCGACTGAAATTTTCTTTAATTTCTCGCTGTCATATTGTTCTGCAAGTATTCCACATAAGTACTTTCCGAAAATTCAATGTCATCTTTTTAAAGGGTTTTCATAAAAACGTTTTGTGTTAAAGCGTCTAAAACGTATTGCACAAGTTCTAATTTTCATCAACAATGAAGTACCTTAAAGAATGAATAAAATAATACGAACATAGAAATGTATTAAGAAAACATACAAATTAATGCATGATGCTACTTACATATTTTGCTTGTCTTATACTTCCCGCTGACTGGCCATAACGGGTCGATAAGAGAATATGAGAATATTCCTTCATTGCATGGATTTTTTACCATAAAAATTTATCTTACATTATATATATGGAATTTCTGACTTATGTGACTGCACCTTGTAAAAAAAAAAGAAATAAAAAAGAACTGCATATCAGTCTCAAATCTTATCATTCTTGAATAAAATCTATTTGGCACAATTTCGTTACAAATAAAGTGAGTTTTTTCAAAAAAAAACTGCAACAAAGCGCAGACGCATGTATGACAGGTGTAGATAAGAAAAAAAAAGAATTATAAAATGTAGAACGTGTGCGCAGATAGAGGATACATTTAGAGGGAATTACCAAGTTAGAGACACGTGTGTTACGTCACTACCCAGACGAGAAGTAGCACGTAGTGGGCAAAGGAGAAATAAAGGTTTTTGTTAAAACCTGAAACAACGAGTGAAATTTCTTTTCTCTTCTTTCCTTATGTTTCTTGCGACGGAGTCTACACCGTGTTGGGTTTCTATGTGAACACATAAGTTTGCGTAATATGCTTTTAAAAATTGGTGAAAGTGAAAGATTTGTTTTAGAAGTGTACTCTGGATTTTCTATTGAAACTGTAATGGCAAATTTAAAAAACGAGACATAATTTATATATATATATATATATATATATATATATATATATATATATATATACATATTCATTGTATTGCTGTGATTCCTTAGATCTTAATACACTGAAACTTCTGTGTTTATAAAATAGAGCTCAATAACAAGTAGAGCTGTATTATTGTATAATTTTATTTATAGAAACATTATTGACTGCATACTTCCACATCTTTGAGTTGTGATTTTTTTTTCGAAATTAGGCGTAACCAATTGAGATCAGAGGCTTCATTACGTTGGATTTCAAAATGAGCTACAGATAAAAATTGTGTGCACATATGTAGTCAATGCTGTTTGTAAAAACAGTAATACAATATGTGTGTGTGTGTGTGTGTGTGTGTGTGTGTGTGTGTGTGTGTGTGTGTGTGTGTGTGTGTGTGTGTGTGTGTGTGTGTGTGTGTGGAAAAACAGAAGGAGAGAGAAAGAAAGGGTATGATAATTATTTGTTCAGTGTAAGAAAACAATTTGGATGTTTTAGCCACAATTTCCATCAGCCAATTATTATAAATTACGATTGGGTGGTGTAAAAACACGTTTACGTTGAGGAAGTGACCGTTTAGAGAAATCACCTATGCAAACAAATACATCCGAAGCAATTGCTATTATTGCATGGATTATTATTAGTAGTATTTTGTGATTTGTGATCGGCGATAAAAAAAAAAAGTAAATATCCTAGAAATGAAGAGGAGGGCAAAAAATTGCTTGTCATATTATGATTAGCAAATAACCAGTTCCGTAATTTATACTCAAATTTCTACTGTGGGAAATTAAAAGAAACAAAAGCATCCACATATTAAATATGACAGGAATTTAAACGTAGAGGGAAATTGCTGAAAATTTGCTAAAAATTCCGGGAACAGAAATTTAATAAATGTTTAAAATAATAAAAATCAAAATGGCGGATTCAAATTAGCATCTATAAATATGCAGATTCGCCAATCAAGTAAAATTGAATGCCGTTAAGCAATAATTGATGACATTTGTTTATTACCAAGAAAAAACAGGTTTTGCTCCGAGATATGCGTGTAATTATGATTTTTTTTTTGCTAAAGATGATGTGATGTAAATTAGCAGATACTTATAATCAGTTGAGACTTATCTGTTTCTTACGTATTCCATTTTTTTTTATTTTGCTTAATGCAATTATCCATATTACATTATATATTTTATTCCGTGGTATTTTTACGTCATTACAGAGCTATTCTCACTGGCAGCCCGCCGTTTCCCAATCGTACAATATGCTTAAATATGATATTTTAATTTATGCAGATTGACTATGTATTGTTATAGAATCAATCCACTATTATATATTACGAGGATTAATTATTCCGGCGGATTAATTCGCAAAAAGCTAAAAAAAAAAAATAAAAATAAAAATAATAATCATAATATCGTTCATCAAATTCCGTCAGTGTTTGTTTAAAATATCACGCCACGCCAGGTGATATTTAGGCTTGACGATAAATAGCCTGGAACATAACTTGTGATTACTGTTTAGACTTAAAATATACAAACGTAGAAATGATTTTCAGCGATTTCCTATGGCACCTTTTTTTCATCATAAAATTTAACTCATTATTCAGAAAAGATTAAAATAAAATATTAAGGTACACTTAGGCCTGAACACGGGATTATTCGATCTGTAGTCGAATGCTCTAGCACTAAGCTATATCTCCAAATAATAAGAAATCTGTTTTTGTAAGAAGTGATTTTCCTAAAAATTACTATGTCTCTTGGCCGATGTAGGGTAAAATATTCCCCTATGAAAATTATTCTTTTTTACTTATAAGAGAAAAAAGCACTTTTTAAGATCGAATTTTTCAATTTATTGGATGAATTTCTGTAAAAAAAAACAGAAAAAAAAACATATCTGAGAATACTTTAGCTTTGTGTGAAATTTGCAAAAAACAAGCTCAGCTTTTTCGGAGTCTGAGAGGACAGAACTCACACACACACAAAGTGACTTTTATATAATAGTAGAAATATATATATATATATATATATATATATATATATATATATATATATATATATAGGTGCACCAAAAAGAAAGTCCCACTTGTCATTTTATCAAAAACCGCAAATTTAAGATAAATTGAATGTTACTGTTTAAAAAACAAATATTTTTACATCTTCATATTCTATTTTTAATTGAAGTATCCTAGTGTTCACGTCAATTTAAAAAATTAACTTAAAATCCAGGAGGCAAAAAGAAACTCTGCGGCAACAAATGAGCTTAAAACCAGCTTAAAATATCCACCTTTTAGGCAACAAAGCATCTCTAATCGTAATTGTTTTTGTTCCAGGTTTTACAACGTAACATTTAGTCAATATGCATCGGCTTTCACTTAGTGATCGTCATGAGGTCATTAGTCTCCACCTTTGTGGCTTATCTAATCGAGAAATCGGCCATATATTAACATGTGATGAGAAAACGGTTACATGACTGTGCAAAATCGCCAAAACACCGGTAGTGTTCGTGATGCCTCTAAATCTGGTCGTGCTAACGTTACTTCTTACAGGGGAAATAATGCTATCAAGACCCACAGCCTCAGAAATAGATTTGAAACGATTCTCTAAATCCAACAACAGTGTAATCTTGTTAGAAATTGCTTTCTTGTTACAGTTAAAAACAGATTGAAGGAATTTAATCTGCGCGGCTGTGTTGCAAGACGAAAGTCAATGATTTTTGTAAAGAACAGAAAGTGTCGTCTGCACTTCGTCAGATGAAATGACTCTTCATATTAGGCGACAGTGAATTTTAGCGAAGAAAGCAAGTTCAATCGGCAAGGCAGTGATGGTAGGCAGTACGTCCGTCGAAGGAAGGATGAAGAATTTAATCCTAGATGCACAGTTTCAACGCTGCAAGATATTGCAGGTTCAGTTTTACTATGGGGCGTTATTATTGCCAATGGTCCAGGGCTTGTAGTTCACTTGCAAGGTAAAATTAATTCGTGAGTGAGCATTTTCTTCCCTACTTTGGCCTGAATTTGGATAATAACGCCATGTTCATGCAGGATAATGCTTCAATTAACACAGCTGTTAATGTCAAGAGGTTCCTTGAAGAGTATGACATTGTGTGTTTAGATTTGATGCACAATCTCCAGACCTCAATTCTGGCATTACATCAATCAACAGCTACGCAACGATAACATTTAAATTATGGAAAAATTGGGACAGAAATTAAAGAGAAGTGGGATGCCCTTTCACCGAAGTGTTGACGCAGACTAATTTTAAAAAATGCCCAAAAGATTGCAGGTTGTCAAATTGCAAAAGGACTATGCTACTAAATATTAACTAGTGCTACATTAATGTTACATTTAAATGACATTTTTTCATTGTGCGGATTTTATTTTTTCCTTCCCGATTTAAAGTTATTTTTTTAATTGACGTGAACACTAGGATACTTAAATAAAAAGTATAATATGAACAGGTAAATTTATAGAGGAATAAAAGGTGAACCAAATGAGGTATAGTGTGTTTAAACAGTTACATCTAATTTAGTTTAAATTTGCGGTTTTTACACAGATGGCAAATGCGGACTTTCTTTTTGGTTCCACTGTATTATATATATATATATATATATATATACGCTTAAATATGATATTTTAATTCATACGTAGGTATTATTATAGAATCAATCCGTTATTGATTATTATATATCACGTAGAATATATTTGCTGATAGACTAATTCGCAAAATATAAAAAAAATATTAAAATAAAAACAAATGAAATAAAAATAATAATAATGTCGCTCATCAAATAACGTCTCTGCTTGTTTATAATATCACGTCAGCTGACATTTATGTTTTATGATGAATAGTCGAAAAAAGTCACTTTTGATTAATTTTCTGTTTTACAATATGCAAACGAAGAAATGATTTGCGACGATCTAAAATTTTAACTCTTCTTTTATCGTAAACTAAACTCATTAATCAGAAAAAATTAAAATATAATTGTAGGGTATAATCAGGCTTAAACAGGGGATCATTCGATCTATAGTCGAATGTTCTAATACTGTGCTACTTCTTCCAGATGACAAATAACTGATGTGCTTACATGTTATTATCTTCCTTGGCCGATGTAACGTAAAATATTCCCCTGTAAAATTATTCTTTTATCTATAAGTAAAAAAGTATATCTTGAAGATCAGATGTTTTTCGATTTATTGGATAAATTTCTGTTTAAAAAAAAAACAAAAAAAATCATATCCAAGAACACTGCCAGATATATAAGCTAGCTTTGTTTGAAATTTGCAAAAGATAGGAAGAATCTAACACGCACATACTAAATGACTTTCATATAATAGTCTCTCTCTCACTCTCTCTCTCTCTCTCTATATATATATATATATATATATATATATATATATATACATGGTTGCCCCCAAAACCGCGCCCAACTCTAATTAGGCCCCGTTTCTTAGTGTTTTGTCCGAATGAAATGAAACTTTGGTCATAACTAGTTTATTATATTCAAAACATCATATCAAAACACTAGGGTCTTTGGCCTTTTTTTTCTCCGTTCTACAGCATATGTTCTAGATATACTTCCTATGTTTTTTGTTTTTTTGGAGAGTCACCCTATATATATATATATATATATATATATATATATATATATATATATATATATATATATATATATATATATATATGATCCAGGGACTAAAAAGGGCTTAAGGGCTTAGTTTTGAGTTTGTGGACATTTTATTCATAGAACATTTCAAGTGTTCCTAGGAGTATTTTCGTGCTGATTTCAAATTCGAAGCGATCTCCAAGCTAAATTTTCGCACGGCTTCATAAAAAGGGAGATAATACAGGGTGTGGCATTCACGAAATGAGTCCATTTTCATAGTTCACTTTATGTAAAATGAAAATTTAAATAAGTTGTTTAACACGTTTAGATGTATCAACAAAAAGTTGATATGTCTATTTTATTATACTAGCGGGAGTACCTGGCGTTGCGCGCGTGTGGTGAAGTAGAAGGCTTAATCAAAACAAAATCGAAAATTAAGAATAAGTAAACGTAATAACCTTGTTTAAATATTATAACTTTTTTTAAATCGGAAAAACAAAACCAAAAACAAAAAAACAGCGAAAGTGATGCAAAATAAAGAATAAACAAACGAAAAGAAATGGTATAAAACACCCTGTTTAGATGTTGAAATTTCTTTAAAAAATGAACGTAAAAATGGCATGAATAACCCTGTTTAAATGTTGAAACTTCTTTAAAAAATGAACGTAGAAATGGCATAAATAACCCTTTAAAAATGTTTAAACTTCTTTAAAAAATGAACGTAAAAATAGCATTAATAACCCTGTTTTAATGATAAACCTTCTTTAAAAAATGAACGTAAAAATGGCATAAATAACCCTGTTTAAATGTTAAAATTTCTTTAAAAAATGAACGTAAAAATGGCATGAATACCACTGTTTAAATGATAAAAATTCTTTAAAAACAAAACGTAAAAATGGAATAAATAACCCTGTTTAAATGTTAAAATTTCTTTAAAAAATGAACGTAAAAATGGCATTAATAACCCTGTTTAAATGTTAAAACTTTAAAAAATGAACGTAAAAATGGCATGAATACCACTGTTTAAATCTTAAAATTTCTTTAAAACATGAACGTAAAAATGGCATGAATAACCCTGTTTAAATGATAAAACTTCTTTAAAAAATGAACGTAAAAATGGCATAAATAACCGTTTTTAAATGTTTAAACTTTTTTAAAAAATGAACGTAAAAATGGCATAAATAACCTTGTTTGAATGTTGAAACTTCTTCACGAACTGAACGTAAAAAAAGCATAAGTAACCCTGTTTAAATCTTAAAATTTCTTTAAAAAATGAACGTAAAAATGGCATGAATAACGCGGTTTTAATGTTAAAATTTCTTTAAAAAATGAACGTAAAAATTGCATAAATAACCTTGTGTAAATGTTCAAACTTCTTCAAGTAATGAACGTAAAAAAAGCATAAATAACCCTGTTTAAATGTTGAAACTTCTTTAAAAAAATGGCATGAATAACTCTGTTTAAATGTTAGCACTTCTTTAAAAAATGAACGTAAAAATGGCATGAATAACGCGGTTTTAATGTTAAAATTTCTTTAAAAAATAAACGTAAAAATGGCATAAATAACCCGGTTTAAATGTTGAAACTTCTTTAAAAAATGAACTTAAAATGGCATAAATAACCCTGTTTAAATGATAAAACTTCTTTAAAAAATGAACGTAAAAATGGCATAAATAACCCTGTTCAAATCTTAAAATTTCTTTAAGAAATGAACGTAAAAATGGCATTAATAACCCTGTTTAAATGATAAAACTTCTTTAAAAAATGGACGTAGAAATGGCATGAATAACCCTGTTTAAATGTTAAAATTTCTTTAAAAAATGAACGTAAAAATTGCATCAAAAATTCTGTTTAAATGTTAAAATTTCTTTAAAAAATGAACGTACAAATGGCATAAATAACCCGGTTTAAATGTTAAAACTTCTTTAAAAGATGAACGTAAAAATGGAATAAATAACCCTGTTTAAATGTTAATATTTCTTTAAAAAATGAACGTAAGAATTGCATAAATAACCCTTTTAAAATGTTTAAACTTCTTTAAAAAATGAACGTAAAAATGGCATAAATAACCTTGTTTAAATGATAAAACTTTTTTAAAAAATGAACGTAAAAATGGCATAAATAACCCTGTTTGAATGTTAAAATTTCTTTTAAAAATGAACGTAAAAATGGCATAAATAACCTTGTTTAAATGATAAAACTTCTTTAAAAAATGAACGTAAAAATGGCATAAATAACCTTGTGTAAATGATAAAATTTCTTTTAAAAATGAACGTAAAAATAGCATAAGTAACCCTTTTTAAATGTTCAAACTTCTTTAAACACTTAATGTATAAATTGCATAAATAACCCTGTTTAAATGTTCAAACTTCTTTTAAAAAATGAACGTAAAAATGGCATTAACAACCCTGTTTTAATGATAAAACTTCTTTAAAAAATGAACCTAAAAATGGCATAAATAACCCTGTTTAAATGTTAAAACTTATTTGAAAAATGAACGTAAAAATGGCATAAATAACACTGTTTCAATGTTAAAACTTTAAAAATCAAAATAAAATTATCTGGTATCTAGGCTAGAACGTGCAATCTTAAGATAACAACGCTGCCGCTATAATAACCGGTCTATGATCAGGTGAGCGAAGCTGTGTCGGTTTTTTTATATTTAAACTAATTCAAAGAAAGACCGTTTTTTGCGTATACGTGTTTGACTAAATGGTCATGAAGGAACAACTTTTTGCTACTCCTCCCTATAGAAAGTGCCGAGTTGAAAGTGATTTTTGATATTCCGAAGGGTCGAGCTACAAAACGATACCAATTTCGTAAAAATCCGTTGCCTCTGTGAGATGTTTAAGGCAAATATACAAACATGCATAAACAGATATTGGCCTTTATATTATAAATGATGTGTTTATTTATTAAATTAGGACTTTTTGCGGAGTCATAATCTATTTCATTTAACTGCTGCATTCCACTGTTTTTTTTAACTACATTAAAACAATCTACACTCTGGCAAAGGTCGGTACAAGGTAGTGTTTGACGAACAAAAGAATAACGCCTGGAGTAACAGTTGTTCTTCTTACAGGTCCACTTTATTAATTTGATTAATGGTGACGGAGTTTTTGGAAGGCTGCTCCAATAAACAATTAGTGCTTTATCTTCACATTTCTAGCCAGGATTTGTTGGAAAAGTAAATAATCAGGTTGCTATTTGGTTGCATCAATTATATATTGATATTAAAATGCGAAGTCACTGCCACCAAATAGCAGCCTGATTATTTATCCTTCTTGCATGTAATAGTAAACTATTTTGACAAAGTGGTAAGACATTATCAAATTTTCCATTACGTGAAAAATATTAAAAAGGGCAGTATTTACAGAAGAAACGTTTCTCTGTCCAAACAGAGATCACACAAATTGTTCTAGTTGTTGGAACAATTTGTCAGTCAGGTGACAGTTGCAATCTAACAGTGTGGAAGTTTGAAGAAATTCATCTGTTTTTTCCATGAATTAAAATGGTTTTATTTCCCCCTTTACCTTAAAACTAAAAACAGTGTCACGGCCGGTGAATGCATGCAAAGAAAGTAAGGCACTTGAAATAACAGGTCCGCATTTCTTTGCAACTGATTTAAAAGAGATCAGCAAGATGATGGGATGGTATTAGTTGCCATATATAAATCCAAGTGTAAATCATTTTTGAGCAAGGTAAAGAAGGAAAAAATCCGTATATGGAGTCTTAATTATGATGGAAGAGAAAGCAGTTGATGTATGCTTTGCACGAAGCATACTGTTTCTTCATGATCAGTTGTTAATTCTGGCTTTCTGTGATTACTTCATTTGTGTCACTATGAGGACACAGCATAAAACATCCTTGGCTAAATGAAGATACCACAGTTTTTCCATGAAATTATTCTGCTGGAAATTTCTTCCAATGCATCAACATAAATAAAATCAGAGATTCTTTATTGTCACTAGACCTGAGCAATATTCGAAATTGTACCGATTCTCTTTTGTTTTTCATTCAAAGCACGTAATAGAGTGTTGGAGGTAATCAACAGCGTCTTCTTTCAGAGTATTTAATACCCGATGGATTATACTTATCACAGACAATGTCGACTCTTGATGATATATAAAAAGACGCAAGCTTAATTATATATCTTAAAATATGAATGCTTAGCTCACCAAACATTGATAGAACGTGGTCTGCAAGCTGCTGTATCACTGCCAGTCTATCTAAAATCAGTGCAGAATTTTTTGGAATATTATTAATTTTCATGTCAGGAAAGAATTTTACAAGAAAATAATGAAATAAAGAAGCTTTTTTGGTACGTTGTAAAGAACATCAATGTTAATTAGGTTGGTTGGGAACTCTGAAAGACAATGTGAAAATTTTCTCTCAGGTCAACTTTTCGGGTTCTTGCTACTATAAGAAGCCCAGTGAGAAGGTTTTTATCTGCTTTTAAGCAATCTGCTTCTTTCTTGCCTTTTGTTGTGAATACTTTTTCTCAAGATAGCTAAAAGTTTTTATCTTCATTGATTTTATTGGTGCATTCAATTCCACATTTTTCAAAATTAGTTGTTGAACGAACTCATTATAAATATTAGATCCTACATCTTTAATTTCAGATGCTGCTACTTGTCCTGATAATATGAAAATGGATTTTGCATAGACTCAATTGTCTGAATCACACTCTGAATATCTGTTTGATTCCTTTGATATCGATAACTACTCAGGTCTTTTTTATTATGGTAGCCCTCTCCTTGTCGAGCCATTTCAGTGCAGTTTTTAAAGATTTGAATATGTTCAATTGTTTGGTCCATTGCCGCCTGATTAAAAGGGGACTGGGTTTGTTGCTGAACTAAAAACAACTCATCAGCAAAATGTTTTGCTATTGAAAGCTGTGTATCAGAAAGAGCAAGCATCTCACAGATATAAACAGGAAGATAACTAGCGTAGTTAAAATGCCTGGGAACCATTTCTGCTGCTGATTTAAAGGTGAAGGGCCTAATCTCAAGTTCGTGTCGCACTAATAAAATTTACAAACAAATATTCTATATTAAAATAACTTATCCAAAATACAAAAGTTGGAATTTGGCTGCATCTCTCTTGAATAAATATTGACAATTTGCTTTCAAACTCTTTAAAATCGCTTGATGTACAGAGATCTTGGAATTGTGTTTCGCCTTCGTCGTCTACTAAAATCAGTCACTGATGAGTAGTAGACGACGAAACACGTGCCAGTGGATAATTATATATATATATACATATATATATATATATATATATATATATATATATAATTAATATAATTAATTATATTAAAATTCTAATGTGAACGATCTAAAACGTTAACGGTTTCCCACTGTTACGTTTTCTTTATCAAGAATTAAATATTTACGCATAACGAGCGAGTATATCACAGAAATACATAGTCATAGAATGTATAAAATTTATTCGCTTAATAAAGCTCGAGCAAAAATTGACAAACGAAACGTTAGGCTTTGGTTTTCCACATTTCTATTTTAATTTATTCTGTTGTACTTATTTTATTCTTTATTATCACACACACACACACACACACACACATATATATATATACATATATATATATATATATATATATATATATATATATATATATATATATATATATATATTGATGCGGATGTGAAGTTCCTTTACCTTATGCGATTCTTGGGGACACTGCATTATTTAATGCAGCGTGTTTTCGGCAAGATTTATTGAAATATATTCAACAAGAATCAGAATTAGAATATATAAAATAAGAAAATCAATTCTACATTTTTAAATTAGAATTTGAAACACTGATATGAAATACAAGTTCAAAAATTCTCCTTACTTTATTGAGTTTATAGGAATGGTACTTATCATTAGATGAAAGTAGTTAGCAAAGTAATATTCAAAGTCAAGCTATAGTTTTCTAGGTTAGCACACTAACTGAAAATTACAAAGTATGAAAGAGGTAATATTTGTATAAAATTTGAGAATGCAAAAATGCATAAATTAAAAGGATATTCTAAATGAATTTCATACTCGACGAAGCAAAAGTTAAAAATGTGGTAAAATCCAAAGATAATATTTATTGGTTAGATGTATGAATACAAGTTAAATCGTCCAAATAAAATTGCAATAATCCAAGTGGCTGATCAGTAAACATAAACTCCAGATTCAAAGATGGCTTCTTAATTTTGCGATAAAAGATATTTTCAGGGGAAAATTTTCTAAGTGATAAATTAGCATTGGTCTCACAATGAAATAGAAAAATTGCAAGCTGAGAAAATTAAAATGAATTATGCATAAGACTAAAAGCAAGAAATTATAATATTTTAAGATAGGGCTAGGCGTATACCGTCTAGAACAAATTCAAGCTAGTTACTTCGTGTAAGATTTTAAAGTGACATACAAATTCAGCAGGGGGAGGATGGGTTAACCCTTGATTTTCCAGTCTGATAGATCAAAATGAGTGAGCGAAAAAAAAGAGATTATATATATATATTATATATATATATATATATATCCTAAAATAGTATTGTATTGTTTTCTAATAATTCATACCCAAACTTATTCATCTAGTTCACAATTGCTTGAAAACATAAGCATATTAAACAAAATATCCAGGCAGTTTACAAACTATTATAATTATATCTAGACAGAAAAATGCAAACACGAAATGCCGCAACATGGGGAAATGAGGAGAATCAAAGTTTCATTCTTTTATTACTTAAAACAAGATTTAACAATGGTATTGGAAAAATCCAAATGAGTGAAAATGGCATCCCGTTAAAAAAACGGTGTGTAACTGGATACCAGTTTGATATAATAAGTCAAAGATAAAAACCTCGGTTTACAATGGCTTCTGCTATTGATATAGAATAAAGGTTTTAATTGTTTAGCTTATCTTTCCCGCACAGGTGGTCGCGATTTTGTGTTATGTTATCGTCGATAACACATAGAGATCGGAAGAAAAACTTACGACTAATAAAGAAACAGTGTGATTTACATTCATCCATTCATGTGAGGTTATGGAATGTGTAACGAGGTACGCAATATGATATGCAAAGGACAAAATTACTTTAAAATAAATATTGGTCTTAAAACCCAATAAATAGTGTGTTACATGATAAGGGCTGTCCCCTTTTCATGTAAGTATAAAAATAGAGAGATTTAGTTAAAATGAAAATGAAATAGCATTCGAACCTCGTAATTTCGGTTTAGAAATAGATTACGTGTGAGAATTAGAAAATAGAATTTAAAATAAACGATTGTTTAGCTTAGAGATAAAATAGTTTCAAGAAAAGAATGTTCACTGTCAATTTTGTTATTAAAATTCAATTGAAAGAATGCAGCTACAAGATAATTTAATAAACATGTTTTTAACATTATTTAGAATATAGGTTACTGAGAATATAGGTTAAAATTCCTTTTTTTAAAAAAAAGGAAAAGTTTTGGACACGCATGTCCAGAACACGTGAAATAAGACACATGTTTTAACATGTGTATGACGTCATGGAAAAATGGGAAGTTCTAGATACAGTTAGAAAACTTTAGAGTTAAGAAAGGAGAAACTGGGAGAAACTCAGAGGGAGTTTGAGAACGACGGACAATAGTCTGCAGTTTGGGATTCGAACGTCTAGAAGCGAGACGGACACTTGTGAAACTTAGAATGAAGCTTTGAATTCTTGATGATGAAAACCACGGCCGGTCGTGAGAAGAAATAAACCCATCATGTGTTTTTATAAACGTCGTCTTTGTGTTGTGATTCTACCAAAAAGGTAAAGTGAAAATTGTATTATATGTCTATATATTTGTATTATAAAATTTCTTAACATACACATCTTACATACACAATATGAAAACTAAGACTGTCTACACAAAGTCTCAACACAACGTCTCGGCATCTCATATCTACAATGTAAACTCGACATCTCATATCTACACTAAGACTGGCTGAACACTATCTCTTCACTCAAGTGAAGTTTACATTGTAGATATGAGATGTCGAGACGTTGTGTTGAGACTTTGTGTAGACAGTCTTAGTTTTCATATTGTGTATGTAAGATGTGTATGTTAAGAAATTTTATAATACAAATATATAGATATAATACAATTTTCACTTTACCTTCTCATATTCCATTACAAATCTAAGTATGAACATTTTCAAATAATATAAATCGCGTCATAAAACTCTCTCTCTTACAACATCTCTCTCTCTCTCTCTGAGTCTTTCAACATCCCTCTTAAACAAACTCTCTCGAAGACTCACTCTAATAAGACTCTAAGACTCTCACTATTAAAAAGTCCTAACAACGAACGATATAACAAAAAAAGAAACAAAGAATAATAATAATAATAATAATAATAATAATAATAATAATAATAATAATAATAATAATAATAACAATAATAATAATAAACCCCTATATAACAATTGGTCTTTAAACGCAATAAACATTGGTCTTTAAACGCAATAAATATTGGTCTTTAAAAGCAATAAATATTGGTCTTTAAAGAAAGACACATGTTTCCAGGGTTGAAATCGTGATATATGCGTTAGTAGTTAATAAATATATAATAATTTATTTTAAGTTAGGTAATGTTGAGAGAATAAATAATGAAGTCTGTAACAGATTTTGAGCAAAACGTATAAATTTATAATGAAACGTAAAACACAACACGTATTATTATAACAATATTTACTGTTCCCTGCTATCAAAAATAATCTGCTTTTATAATTAATCCTGTTAGCAAACAATACAAGATCCTTTCTTAATTGATATTAGCGCTTGCTTACTAATTTACTCCTCATGCTCTTACAATCTAAAGATTAGCTATTTATGTAAAGATATTGAAGCAGCGATAGAAAGTGTATTAATATATTAGAAATTCAGACCTGAGATGAGCTGATTTGGACATAATAATAGTGATGGTCTTGACAGATAGATTATCGCAGTTTATTCTGAGTTGTTACAGTGAAATTAATGTGATCAGCAATTGATGGGATAGACGGCATAGTTTTACAATTTTATATGAGATATTGTTCTACTCGCATTAGAAAGTATACACTTGTTAAATATTGATGCCTTATTGTTGATGAAATAAAGTTATGCGCAAGGAGACATAACAAACTCACAGATGAATAAATAAACCAACACGCCCAAGTCAACTTTCAATTTGTAACGCGAAGATTTCGAGATGTAATTCAACAATGTGGGAGCAATAAATTAAAGTCAACATTACTTTTTACCGAAACAAATGATTGTAAAATATCCATTAAAAAGACAAAGAATTATTCTAAATGAAAGTTTAGTATTTACTAGCATTTCAGCCCGGCGTTGCCCGGGTGCTTGGAGGTGTTCGTTGAGAAAAAAGTATAGTAGGAAGGCAGGATCGAACCCGTACCGCGAAGGAGGAAAAGAACGGGTGAAAAAAATTGACGTCTTTGCTGTTACGACCACCGTCAAACTGGAAGTTACGTAAGTTTAAGTTAAGGCTAGACAATCGAAAGAAGAGGATGACTTTCGAAAATATCGGCGAAAAAAGCGACCCCCTGTAGAAAAGTGCCCAGTTGGAGGTGAAGATATTAATGTTTTTAGGCAATTTTTCGATATTTGTTGTCTGAAAGGTTGAACTTAAAAACGATACTGATCTTGTGAAAATCAGTCGCCTCTGTCGAAAGTTTTAGGCAGACATGCAAACATACATACACACATACATTTATATATTGGTGACTCAAATTTTCGACCCAACCCGATTAAAAAGCTTGCCCTATCTCTGAATACCCTTATGTAAAATTTCAAATGTTTACACCAGAAATTGTCTAAGTAATTTGGTAGAGACCGCAAAGGTCATTTTTTTTTATTCGACCCCTATTATGACCCCTTAAAATTTATTGTTTTGGGCTCAGATTAAGTTATTAAGTTAGATTCATGTCAAAGGAACCTATATCCATAATTTCAATTGTTTGTACCAAAGTGGTAGAGTTATAAAAGTTCAAATCGTTGAACTTTGACTCCTTAACAGCCAAATATCTGGCCGAAAACGGATTACAAAGATTTTCCCAAATCTCAATACCCTGTACATCAAATTTTGAGTCTATAGACTGACAATTGCAAGAGTTATTGCGTAGGGAAATGTACACAGACACAGACAGACAGACACTTTCACTTTTATACATATATAGATTACCAATTATTACCATATACATTAGTAATTATTACCATATACATTACCAATTATTACTCGGAGCACCTTTATACAAAATGTCATAATGATCGGTTAATTAGTTTAAGAATAAATATTATACATGCAAATATATTAGCATATGCAAATACCTTACTTTTCTTAATTAAATGTTAATATAATTATTTCTTTTCTTACAAATGTATTTAAATAGTCTTAGTTTAAATAAATTAATTTACCTCTTTTTAAAGTCTGCTACTATCTTAAGCTTTTAACACATTTTTATTCACCTTAAAATTTCCGATTTTTGAACATTTTCTACCAACTGCTGCATTTTAATCTTTTTTGTCGTTCGCCTCCTAAGAAGCGATTTCTTCGTTGAATTGTGATTCTCGGTATAATATCGTGCTTAAAATGAATGAGGTAAATAATATTAGTGATATGAACAATCTACAGTTGGTTTTAATAAAATAAATACTAAGTATTAACATTTAATGTTTAATGTAATTTAATTTAGTTATTATTTAATAAGTTTTGAATATTTTATTAAAATCTGTGGAGTTCTTTCACGAAGTGTCATTTGTGATTTTTGTTAAGAAAGAATATCACTTTGACTTCTATTGCTCGTCTCTAGAGCAATGTTTCAATATGGCCGTGCACTATATGTTATTTACCTCAAGTAAAATCCAAACATATCTTAAATGACCCGTACTCTTGCAGTATGGATTAAATGGATTAGGCGATACGAACTTTGAAGATAACACGATTAGAAAATCGTAAGCCGGTTATCCGATGGAATAAGCCGTTCGTATGCCAACCATATACAGCACTAGCTGATGTAAACATATTTAGTCTATTTCTACAGTAAACCAAAACGTTATGATGATAAAAAAGATTCTTCACTTTGATTTTTTTTTTTTTTTTTTTTTTGAGAAAATTGTTTTAATTTCTTTTAAAACAAATTAAAGAATGCGTTATTGGTCATCCTTTGTCTAAAAGTAAAAAAAAATCTTAACTGGACTCATCTCATTGTGATTTTTCTCTAAGGGGTCATCACTAGGGCTAAGACAACATATTCTTATCATTGTTTTGACTCTCGAGTGTGTATCCGTTGATATCTTATATGCTTTTATATAGAGTGGCGTGGTTATCAGTTGATTAACTGTGTCTTACTCTGTCGGATTTATACTCGAGAGTCAAACAATGAAAAGAATATGGTGTTGTCATAGCCCTAGTCATCATTTTTGAAATATCTCCAAATGTATTTGAAATTTCATTTTCCATAAATATATTTATATACAGAAATTTATTAGAATAAAATATATGCGAAAAAAGAAAACCGTTAGTAAGACTCTTCCAATCTTGTCTTAATAGATCACCCATTGTTTTCCGGTTTGTTCAGAACCAAAAAATAAAGAGGCAAATCTCAAAATAGAAGTGGGATCTAAGTTAGAGAAAAAAAAGGATGGCGTTTTGGGCGTCGATGGTGTCTTCCCAAGATAAGTAAAATTGGTGAAACGTTGAGGGTAAAAAGTAAAAGTGGGAAGTGTTTATCTTGTGGGTGAGGGGTATTATTAGGGTCCACTTATTCGTTCCGATAAGAAGCGAAATCTACCCAAATGGATAAAAGAAATATCGGATCATATATTGCGTGCGCTAGACTGAGGCAAGAAACATTTATCAATTCTTGCCTCATGTTCGTACAGAAAAGTTTCCTGCTTTTTTTTTCTGATAAATATAACTTCTTTCTATTACAGTTTATCTTGATCTTGAAGCACAGAATTAAATCTTGACCAGGGTTCAAAACAGACTTCGTGGCCTGGGGGGAGATGTCCTTTTCTCTTCGCTGCAACCTCTATCTCACAGAAGAGATGTTGCGAGTTTGTCTCTGCTTTATCGTTATTTTCATGGAAAGTGTTCGACTGAGCTTCAATCTATGGTCCCCCTCGCTAAACTTTCACAAGAAACACTCGTCTAGCTGTAAACACTATCAATAATTTCCCCCACTCTTTATCTGTGTCTAAACCTAAACATAGATTCCATGAACAAAGCTTCTTTCTTCGAACTGTACGCCTGTGGAATTGTCTTTCGTTTTCCTGCTTTCCAGCTGTCTTTAATATGGTTGTCTTCAAGTCCAACGTGCACAAGTTTCTGATGAACAAACAAATTTACCAAACTTCTATTACTATCGATTACCATATTGTCCTTTTGACTGCTGTACATTCTTTAACCCTTATCCTTGAGTGGCGTATCTTCCTTGATAAGTGGTGATGCCTACGTAAAAAAAAGCCGCTTGGGTTCCTCTCAGACGCGGAGTTTGCTCCATTGTTCGGGTTACGACCAGAATTGTGAGATGCTACACTTTGATCCTAACCAAATGTTTTGGACAAAATATTTTGTATATTTTTTGTTCAAACTATTTTCTTACATAAACCTGTCATGTGACAGGTTTAGTTTAATATTTTAATTACGATTTTTTATGTTTAACTATTTTATATCTTTTGTCGATAGATGCGTTTTCGTTGTTTTGTTTGCTTTTATAAAACAATGCTTTTCTACTTATAAATCGTTATTCTTAGTGATGTATGTATAGTATAATGCTAATGGATTTTAGATTCAACCTAACGTAACGTTTTAGTAATATTTATTTCGAAAAGAACTTCTGTGGAACATGTTATTAATGGGTTACCTCCCTACAGACTACAACATGACCATTTTCAAATAAAATGTTAACAAATACTTGTTAGCTATGTTAATTCCGTTCATTATACCCAATCCTCTCTACGGCAAGCATTACTCTGTCCCCCTCCTGGAAGTTGTTAAACTAAACTCCGATCACAACTTTGTTTTAGTAGGAAACACAGTAAGAACTCTTCTGACACGACAACTGAATTGCCTTTTCTTCTCTCTGCGTCTTCCTTGGGCGATATTTCTTTACGCAACATTTATTTTCAAGAACTTCTTATCTATGGAAGACATTACCTCAGTACTCGTTACTAACATGGTGGTGTTAAAAAATTACTTGTTATAAATCGTCTTCATAAGTCATCAAGTTTTGTTCATTCCATTCATCATTTTTAATCCTCTCGTATTCTTTATCAATTAGTTGACAACAATTCACCTCATAAACGATTATCTTCGTGCGACTTCTTTTATTGATGAGTCGTGACTCAGTAGTAATTAGGAATTGTGACTGAAAATAATTTATTATTTCAGTTATTGATTAAAACTGAAAATATTTTAATTTTTTTATCCATAGTAAAATAAATCTAATAACCCGTTCAAATTATATTGCGTAATTGTGTTGTACGTTGTGCTATCCTCTTTTTTTATTTGAACGGTGAAGATGGATATAAATTCATTTTGTGGTAATAATCACTGTTTCTTTAATGGTAATGGATTATGCGATTACCAAACCTTGAGAGAAGCTGAAATAATACTCATCAAGAAAACTCACTCTAGATGAGTGAAATTAATAAAACTAATATTTTTATATTAATGATTAGCCCTATTATTAAGCTAAGATACCACTCGAGGATAAAAGTTAATTGTCGATTAAATGGTGGACAACGCCTTGGGATATTAGTTAAATACAGTAATTAAGAGAACAGCTTGACGAGTATTTGGAGACATTCGACCTGAAGACCCTTATGTTATACTTAGCAGGGAATCAGTGCTGTGAAATGTGTTCCACAGATTTGAGGTCCTTTGCACAATTATCTGCTCATCGAAGCTCTGTTTGCGTTTTGGTACACAGATGAAGAATGTGAATTTTCTTTATATCGGTGGTAGTCGAACGAGTGCTTGCTGTGAAGGTTTTACCAGGTACATTGGACATTGAAGCTCCGTCGAGGATCTACAAAAGAAATAACGATAGAATAGAGAAAGACCACGAACGTAGTGAAGAGAGAAGATGACCTCCATTAGGTTGCTAAGTCGGTTGTGTACTCTGTCAAGACAAAAAAGTATGCTCAGCATTTCTCCATCTTAAGACATATCTGACTCTTGAAAAGGTAGATGGTTGCGCCAGATGTCAGATTCTTTATGGATCTATAAAATGATTCCACTATATTTATATATACTTTAGCAATAGATTTGATGTCAAAACTTCCTTTTTATATTCGGAGTAAAAGTCAATCTCAGGAGCTTATCAATACAAAGAGGCTTTCTTAAGTAGAAAGCATTCATTTGTGTTAGTATTTTGCCAAGTGATGATTTATTTGACAAGGCATGGACAGTCTCAACAATTAAATAGCAGAAAATAGTACGCTCAATTGATCTAATTTAATATCCACGATTCTTTTGTGTCACCTCAGATTCACTTTTAAATAGACTAATTTGATAAAAATCTCTCTTCTTCTCTGGTTTATTTAATTCATTAACCGTCCGGTTCCCCTTAGCTATATCTTTGTTCCCATATTTGTCTGTAGTACCCATTGTTCTGTCCTGTAAATTACATAGTATAGCTGAACTAAAAGTCACCGTCATTAAAAGAAAGCTAACATGTATATATATTATAAGTAATGTTTAACTTGGTTCGTACATTTTCACCATTGAGGAATATATCACATAACTAAACCTGTTTCATATTGTTGGTTCCTGAAAAACGCCGAGTAACCTGAACGATTGTTATTATGATCGTTCTCGATATGAGTAAAATAGAATGTTAGAAAATATTATTGAGACGAAAAAGGCATTTTAAAGATAAAATATTTATATCAGAAATGTATCGTGAATTTTAAAGGTTGGGATGTAAGAAAAAAACGGGAGTGTTAGCTAGATAAAGAGAAATAGGTGACAAAAGTGGATCAGCTGATTTGACTCTTTGGCTGTGTTTATTCATGACGTAATTAGGAGATAGTTTTAGATACACGTAGAATTTAGTCAGTTGGAAGTGAGAGTAGAGCTGAACAGACTAGCGGAATCAGCTAGTGACCCGGGGTCTATTACATATGTACATAGGTAATAAACCCCGGGTCTATTAGACATACATAGACACTTATATACACCTACAACGAACTGTAGATAAACGCAGCAAACATTACTAGACGATCACAGATACACGAATACATATGTAACTCGTTACATATGTATATATAATTCAGCATACAACACGCTAACACAGTATATAGACTTGTACATAGACATTTATATACACTCATTAAATAGACTCAGTTATATAGCCCTCGTTTACATACACGTCCGACTATGGACCCACCTGTTTATAGGAAGAAAGATTCATAAAAGGATAGGCTGGAAATAACGGGGTTAAATGTAACTTGTTTGATAGAAAATAATGCCGATTTCAGAGTAATTGTTTAATTCCAGAAACGTTCAACTCGCAGGTGAAATGTCGCACAGACAAAAAAAAAACGTGCAAAATAAACACTGACAAAATGTCCTTTCTTAATCAGTTTCCAGATTCAATTATTTCCTTCTGAAAACTAATAAATGAAGAAATCATTTATTATGATAGGATATTAAATTAAAAGATTTCAACATTTCAGACTTATTTGTTTTTAGCAGAACCAATTAAATTAAGCTATTCAATACTTTTATTAAACTAAAAAGTATAAGATCGCAAAAAAGTTTTGCTTTCCGTTTTTAAAGATGCAGAACAAAAACATTAAGATAATTTCGGACTAATTAAATCGTTATTTCAGTCACTATTCTCCTCTATGACATCTTTTCGTCTCACAATGAGAAATCTAATGTAAAGTTATCGAAGTAGGCTGATAGTGAAGATGGATCTCTATCTCTATCTCTACTATTATATAAAAGTCACTTTACGTGTGTGAGTTCCTTATGGGTTCCGAAACGGCTGAGCCTATCTTTCACAAATATCACACAAAGCTAATTTATATTTCTGGTAGTGTTCTTTAATATGGTTTGTACAGAAATTCATCCGATAAGTATCGAAAATCGAAAAAAATGTTATTCTAAAAATAGATACAAAAGAATGTTTTTTTACAGGGGAATATTTTACGTTACACCGGCCAAGGGAGATAATAAAATCTTAGCAAATCATTTCTCCTTAAACAACATATTTTTTGCCATCTGGATGTATAGCTCAGTGGTAGAGTATTCGACGACTGATCGAATTGTCCGCTGTCCAAGCCCGATTGTACTTCACCATTTTATGATTAAAAAAGACGTACCATTTAAAATTGCCGCATGTTATTTCTTTGTTGGCATATTTTAAAACTAATCATTAATCAAAAGAGACTTTTAAGAGCATTCATTTTCAAGCCCAAATGCCAGCTGACGTGATATTGTAAACAAACACACATGATATTTGCTGAACTACATTATCATTATCATTTTATTTATTTATTTTGTTTTTTATTTTATTTTATTTTTTTTTTTTTTTTTTTTTTTTTTTTTTTTTTGGTGCGAATTAGTCCACCGGGCAAATTATTCCTTGTAATATATAATAATCAATAGAGGGTTGATTCAATAATAATACCTACGTAATCTGCATAAATCAAAATACCATGTTTAAGTGAATTGTACGACTGGGCAACGTCGGGTGTAAAGCTAGTTATAATATAAATGTTAATGAGATGTAGATCAAGATCGCTGTGTAATTAGACATCGTGTTTTGATAAAGGGCTGGGACTGAAATGGAAATATAATCTTTTATTTTTTTTGTCCTTTAAAGCAATGATTTTTGAAATTTAAAAGGACGATCAAAGAATAATAGGGGAGGAAATAGCTAAAGAGACGATTTACTAGAATTATCGGGCAGAGACGCATATACGTTCCTGGACATGACTACTAAAAGGACACTTAAACAGAGAAACAGAATCAATACTAACAACCACACAAAACAACTCGATTGAAGCAAACTATATAAAAGCTAAAATAGATAACACCCGGGGAAACAATAAGTAAACATTTTGTGGACAAAGAGACGAAACGATAAATCACATAATTAATAAATGCAGCACAAAACAATATTCAAAAAATAAAAATCCCAGACTCGAATGCATTGAAAGGTCAATCCACTGGGAACTTTGTAGAGGATTACATTTTGAACATGCACATAAATCAGAAACAGTACTGGAAAACGAAAATCAGAAATATCTCTTAAACATGCAGATA
Source organism: Euprymna scolopes (assembly GCF_053919585.1). Classification (NCBI taxonomy): domain Eukaryota; kingdom Metazoa; phylum Mollusca; class Cephalopoda; order Sepiida; family Sepiolidae; genus Euprymna; species Euprymna scolopes. The sequence goes on along the minus strand of NC_136493.1, from coordinate 57,304,057 downwards.
CAAACAGACAAATTCACTCAAGCAAGGATACCAAAATGGTCACCTAGAATGGAATGTCATATATTGAAGATCAAAGAGATATAAAACCAAATCAAATACATGGAGCTTACCAAGTGAAAAGAATATTAAATATAAGTTAACATAATTTCAATAAGTGTATAAGCATTAGGACAGTTACGAAAAAGAAAACTGAAAATACAACTAAGAGAAATTTGAATCGACAGAGTGATTGAGATTATACAATCGATGGCAATGACAAAAACAACGGAAATTTGAAGAGCATGAATGCAATAACAATTGAAATCTTGAAATATTGGGAGTTGAAATGCAAATAAAACAAAACCATAAAAAGAACACCATAAAAAGCATATTAAAACTGAAACTACAAGAAAATGTATAAATTATCCCAACAAAATGTTAAAACAACACATATGAATATAGTGGCATCAGGTTCGGAAGTTACCACATAAAATGATCACAAAAGATTAAGGAGAATGCCAAAACTGAGGATAGAAAGCACTGACTAGAATTCCAGATGGAACGGTAAGAATATTTCATGGACTTTTACAAAGTTTATTCCCACTCAAGTTCCAGAGAAACCCAACAGTTTTCATCAGTAAGAAATCAATGGTAAACGGATGTTGCGATAACACAATATAACCGGAAAGAGGTAGAGAGTAGTAGAAATCTGATGAGACTTGTCATTCAGACAGAGAAAAGCACTGTTTTTTACAGTGAGTGATCACAGATACTGAATTGTGTGAAAAATAATAATGGACACTAAATAAATAACTTTACATTTTTGAATAACTTGGACAAAATCAGTCATAGTAGAGCAATCCTTATTTTAGCCACCATTCTTATCTATATAGGCCTGCATGAATTCAACCAGAAAATACTTGGCATGCTGTTGGTTGGCCCATATTCTAGTTTTTTATCAATAGAATTTCTTGGTGTATTTTTGGCGACTCTTTTGGGCTATTTCCGTAGCAGACTTGTTTTCTAATTTTGTATCATTTGTAAGACAATCTTGTCCAAAATGTTTGGCTAGTTTCGTGATGAAGGTTGTGCTGCTGGCTCTTTCGTGACGTTGGTGTGCCCTTTGGAGGGTTGGATTTTGGGAGTTCATCCGATATTGCCCGGTACTAGCAATGATGGTCAGTCTCTGAGAGACCTTTACCTTTTGCTTCTTTGGGGAAATACAATCTAGGAAAACACTGATTTCTGTGTGTTATTATGTACAGTGTCAACATTTTAGTTTTAGTATCTAATTCATTTGTGTCAAAAGCAAAATGCAAAAGTGTATGTTATCACAGACATGGCTAGTTGATCTTGTTTTCGTTTTACAGATTTCCTTACACAGCGTATATGTTCACTGGCAATTTTTTTTCTCTCACCCTAGCGAACTGAATTGAATCGTTGTCTACTATGGCAAGGTATTTGTATTTTATCTGCTTTCTAGATCTTTGAGGTTAGTACTTTTACCAAGCCGTATGTTTTCCGTTAGGAAGTTTTAAGTAATTTCTGTAAGTATCAGTGTATGTATATCCATTGATATGTCTATATATATTTATTTATGCAAATATATGTATACCTATATATGTACAATTTTAAATAATATACATATGCATACGTTTGTGGATAGCATTTGAGTATAAATATAATTATATATAGTCATCCACATACAGTACTGTTTCGCTGTTTATTCTGAATTTACTGGGTATCATCTTATCAAGGAAAGACGTTTCAAAGGTAATGCCAACTATTTTATATTCTGCCTGAATGGATCAAATGAGATTGGAAATTGCATTGTTATGATGACTGAACTGATGCATTTATCACCAAAAGGTTTATCTGTCTGTTACTGATATTGACGGTTTGAGATCTTATGGGCGTACCTTAGAAGCAGCAATGTGTCATCTAATTCCTGGCAAGAGTGCATTGAGATTTGTGGGTACTGTGTAACAAAATTATTTATGGGGCATAGAAAGGTCGCTTAGTGGGACCACTCCCGTCCTCGTAGCTCTCCAACATTTTTAGTTAAAAAATAGGAGGCTTTATTATCCTTGCGAGATCTTTTTCTTGCTTTTATTTCTGACTCATACCGTTTTTTCTTCTCCTCCATTAGGCTTAACTGGTCATGCTGTCGTTGATGTTGAGATCGATTTTTCTATAAAGTTTTCTAATCAGAAGAAGTTTAACTACTACTCAAAGCATCTGTAACTGTCACACCTCACATAGCTGGCTCTCGTGACTTTTGAAAAATCTACAATAGTGTTATTGATAGAACAAAGTCTAGTATTCTTTACCTATTTATGTTTTTCGGTTATTTCACTTCTAAAGATAAAGATGATCTCTTTACTCGTTTTTTTTGTTGTTTTTTTTTGTTTTGTTTTGTTTTTTGCTGACAGTTCTTCTTGGTTATTCTGGTGCAGTTTTCCTGATTTTCATTCGAGAACTCATAAGCCTTTTGTTTCTGTAATTCTCACACAAATGATAGTTGCAAGGGTTCTTTCAGTCGTGATTCAATTCCTGTTGTCGTTCCCAACCGTTGTGCATTTGGCTTTCTACTATTTTCTCCAAATAATTCAATCTCCTTATCAAAGTCATGTTTCTCTTCTTGTTGGAATAGGTGATCTGTTGCCCCAATCTTTAAAAAATACTGGTGATCGGTGTGATCGAACTAAGTATCATCCTGTTTGTTTATTCTCTATAAGTAACAAAACTTTTGAAAGGTCGTTCAACGTAAAGCCTGTTGTTTTTCTAGCAAAATGTGGGTGCTTTAGTGGTGTTCAGTATGGCTTTTGTGATTTTCCTTCAAATGCTTATCTTTTAACTGTTGCATATGAGTGGATCTGTCAGTTTATGGATTATTCAGGAGATGGTAGGGTCATTGCGCTTCGTCTTTTGAAGGCAATTGACATAGCTTGGCATTCTGGTCTTCTACTAAAACTTAAGGGTTATGGTATTGGTGGTGAGGTTCTTGACATTATTAGGTTTTTTCTTTTTGATTGACGAGTAAATCGTATCTTTTAATTAACTTTTACCGTCAATATAGGTGTTCCTCAGGAATATATTCTAAGACACACTTTGTTTTTGTCTCTAAATCAATAGTTTTCCAGAGAATATTATTCATAAAATTAATATCTACGCTAATGATACTGCCTTCTATTCCGGCGTTGTTTCTCGTCCATCTCCCTCGAATTAGTTAAAATATGCAGCTGATTTAGACGTTGATTTGAGTTCAGTGGTTGATTAGGAGAGGAAATAGTTTCTTTCGTTTAATTATCAGTTATAGGCATCTTTTCTTCATGATATTCGGATGGATAGCTTTGCTCTTGAGGAGAAATCGATTCCGAAAATTTTGGTATTCCTTTCACATCAAATCTCTCTTGAAGTTCATATTTTAGATTTATTGCTTATTCTGATTTTCGTAAAGTCGGTTCTTTTTGTTGCTCTAAACATTTTCTCGCGCCTACAAATTTACTATCATATCATACATAGAGTATTTTTGTCATATTTGGGTTGGTTCATTTTTGTCCCATTTGAAGATTCTTGATAAGGTGCAAAAACGTATCTTTGTTTTTCAATTTTCACCCCAAACAAGGCACAATGCCACTTTGAAGTAGGGGGCTACTATCGGGGATATAAGTTGCGAGGATATTATGAAGGGAGATAGGCAGCAAGATATCTGTCCACATTACACTTGAAGTTCTGCATGTTAGTACAGTTGGAAAAACAGAATCCCAGAAGGAAGTTCCAAAGTCTAGCAGTTCTGGGAAAGAACATATTGGAGTAGAAGGCTTTCTTACACCTAGTGTAACATTTGTGTTGGGGTGAGATTTAATTGCTTGTCGGGTTTGTCGGGCGTATTTATGTCGAGGGGGTACAAGTGCTTGTAGTTCGTCAGAGCATTAACCACTAAAATACGTGTAGAACAGGCAGAGGGATGACATTTCGTCGATGAGACAGATGTTGAAGTTAGATAGCAGTTCAGGACCTATCAGGTTGGCGACCCTCTTTTAAACCTTGTCCAGAAATGAGAGACTATGAGCAGATGCACCAGCCCAAATGTGACAATATTACTTCATACATGAGCAAATGGTGGCCTTATAGAGATACAGGATAATTTCAAGCGTAAGTAGCTTTCTAGCACGGTAGAGAGAGCCCACCTTCTTCGCAGCAGCCTTGGCAATGCTCTCAATGTATCTGTTCCAACTCATGTTCCCTGTGAACGTTAGGCCGAGGAGTTTAAAGGAAGTACTTTAAAGTAATGTATGTTTGGCCATTGCTATTGGTGGGAGAGAAGGTTTCTTTTAACTATTGAAGGAAACAAGCTTAAATTTGGCAGAATTGAATGTGACCATCTATTGTTTTCCCATTCAACTACAGATTGGAGGTCTTCTAGTGTTTCTGCCATTTCCTTAGATATGTGTTCATTTTTCCCCTCCAGACTGTTATATAGCGTGGTGTTATCAGCAAGATACCCATCTCAGAAACAATGTTATCAGGGAGGTAATTTATGAATATTAGGAATAATAAAGATCCTAGGGTAGACCTCTGAGGTACCCTCGCATTTATATCATATGGTTTAGATGTACGACCGTCGAGGACAACCTGGATTCTTCTCTTATTAAGAAGGATTTAACTAAGTTATGTATTCTTCCTGTGATACCTTGGACTGTAATTTGATTTTCCCCATTCTATCTTTTTCTCTGCAATCTCTCTTACAGACGTAATGTTATTAGTCTTAGACTTTCCTAGAAAAATTATTATGTATGTGTTCATCGGAATTATCTTATCTATTTTTCTGTTTCTTTTGTTATATCTCGCCTGACTCGTTGGTCTAATTGTCTAAACAATCTACTGTTTTACTACTTCATTGTAATACAGTTTCCTATTCCAGTAGTTTCTTTCTATAAACCGGTGAATGTGGAACCGTATTCTTGCTTATTGTTTTCCTCCTGCATACAACCTTGCTTTACAAGAACTAAGGTTAATAGGCATCTTCTACCTTTCCGATGGTCATATTTCGTTCTTCTTAGTTCATTATATTAAGTGGCTTCGCAGTTTGTTTCGAACGTTTTCCATAAAAATTATATATCTGTAAGCATATTCAATAAATACACACTAATACGTGCGCATATATATATATATATATATATATATATATATATATATATATATATATATATATATATATATATATATATATGCCAGTCCACATTTAATTAACATATGGTACATTATATCTTATTAAATTTAAATGTATATATGTGATGTATTTATTTATTCACATATATAGGTTTCGTCTTAATAATAACCATCATAGTTATATATAAATGCAAACATATACATATAAATGTAAACACATGTTTTTATTTGTGTACGTGTATTTGAATAGAGGCACGCATTCACCTGCGATTCATTACTTCGTTCTTTCATTTGATATTTTTTTTAATAATTTGAAATCAAATTGAGTTTTGGAATAAAATTGAAAATCTGTATTTCATTAATTGTGCAGCTTTCCAGTTGCAATGTAATAATGTGTTTTTCATATCGAAATAACCCATTTCTATTACCTCAGGTGAGAATGAATGGAAACGAATTGAAAATAAGCAGAATTAAAGGCATCTAACAAGCATACAAGGTATTGCATTAGAGATGACGGCACAATATATCAACTGATTATTTAATCAGACTTGCATGTATGTGATCTCTGGTTAGCAATCCTACTCACTCTCATATCTCATTCTGTCTCGAACGAACAAACCAACCAACCAACGAATAAATGAAAAAAAGAAAAAAGACGAAATACGAATGTTTAGTAAATACTAGTTTTCTGGTGTGAGTACAGGTTACTATATCTAATAGACATGTTTTCGGAACATCTATCGGAATAAATATATTAAAATCCATTTTATCTGTGTGTCTAGTAGTTAAGTAATATATGTGTGTGTGTGTGTGTGTGTGTGTGTGTGTGTGTGTGATTATTTCCACAGCCAGACATCACGACACGCTAACCTAGCAAGTAATCAGGAATAAAATTTTCAGAATGGGGGAGAATATATAATTATTTCCACAACTAGACAACGTCACAGCTCAAAAGAGCCAAGAAAGCCAACAAACCAGAAGTCCAGGACTCAAGTTTCGCCCTCATTTGGTCTCATGGGTTAGACACATCCGAACTCGAGATATGAAATCTTGCATGCTAGGCGAGCACTCTATTACCTGAGCAAACACGCCTCACACACAAGAATGCCTATTAACTTACACATACCAAACAAACCGCAGCATAGATCTCTCTCTCTCTCTCTCTCTCTCTCTCTCTCTCTCTCTCTCTCTCTCTCTCTCTCTCTCTATCTATCTATCTATCTATCTATCTACCTTTCTATCTATCTATCTCCCCTCTCTCTCTCTCTCTCTCTCTCTATATATATATATATATATATATATATATATATACTGTTTCGCTGTTTTAAAGCTCATCAGTGCGGCTAGACAAGCAACTACCTTAAGCCAGGATCGAAACACGATCGCCCAAACAACAGTCGGATCTTTTAACCGTTGCATTATTCGGCTGCTATGCGGGCAGTGAAATAACAATGTTTTGACATTTTCCAAATACCTAAGCTCAATTTGTTTACACAAAGATTATCGCTTAATACGCTAATGGCAATTTGTATATCATTTCCCAATATGCTCAACCTAATATAGGGAGCATAAAGCAGTGTATATATATATATATATATATATATATATATATATATATATATATATATATATATATATATATATAAGCTACTCAATGGGAATTCAATCAAACTATCCAATTTAACCATGATAAACATTAAAAATAAAACGATATTTTCAAATAAATAAAATAAAAACTTAAGAAACTAAAAAGAATTTTTGATCGAAAAGAAAATTAACTGTAGGTGAAAGTACGAATACCCATTAAAATGTGATTGGCTGTCGTAAATACTGTGTATAACTGTAACGTCACAGTGGGTGAGAAGTCACCAGTATATATCGGTTCTACTTGAGGCGTTCAAATTCAGATAATATAACCAGATGATAGCTATTAGGAAAGCAAATAAAACCACTATTTACTGATGATTTTAAAAAAACTATGCATTTACCATGTAATGGACAATTTTAGTTAAGTCTAATTAGTTTATTCCTAATAAAAGAGGAAGGCGTAACTTATGCGTTACTGAGTTGTTGCAGATACTAACATGTAAGGGTAACACTAGACAGAAGCGTAATGAGATAGATTATTGCTTTCCTAAGGGTAACTATAAATATTATAACGTAAATAAATAAGATAAATTAAAGGACTTTATATGGAAAAACTTATAATAAACTAACCTGGATGCCCGACGTTGCCCAGGTGTTTGAAGGTGTGTGTTGAGCAAAAATATATATATATATAAAAAAAAGAAGTGGTAGTAGGCAGGCAGGCTCGAACCCATACCGTGAAGGAGTGAAAGAACGCGAAAAAAATGTGACGTCTTTGCCGTTGTGTCCATTACCAAAACCGGAAGTAGAAAAGGTTTAAATTTAGGCTAGTCAACTGATAAGAGGGGATAACTTTCGAAAATATCGATGAAAAAAGCAACCCCTCCTTGTATAAAAGCGCCTAGTTATTTGTGAAGGAATTAATGTTTTGGACAAGTTTTCTATATTTGTCTTCCAAATGGTCGGCTTCAATACGATACGGATTTCATGAAAATCCGTAGCTTCTGTCGAACAAACAAACATACATACATACATGCATACATGCATTTAAACAGACAGGTGAGATTTATATTATATATTAAGAAACAGTATATCTATAAATCTTGCATATTTTACAGATGATAACAGAGCTAAGTCATGGGCGATATAAACATAACTAAATAATATGTATAAGGTAATAAATACATTATTTTCCATGTTTATTATAACATGCATTAAAATCATCATTATGGTTGATATTTGGACGGCAATTGACAGAGTGTGGCAGTCTGGTCTTCTACCAAAACTTAGGGATTATGGTATTGGTGGTTATGGTATATTTTAAGCATATCAATTTTACGTCACCTTTTGAAACAGAATGAAATACTGAGATAGGGACACTGTAAATATACTGTGAACTGATATAATACATAACATAGCGTGTTTTCGGTAAATAAAAAAGTATTAATGATAGAAATAACTATACCTGCTAACTATTGAAAACTTATAACAAAACTATGAATATCCAATAAACCAAGTAAATAACGTCCATTAAATATGATGACTTGAAAATTTATATAAATTAAGCGGAAAAATAAAATTACGATTAAGTGTAAAATCTGGAATAAAACAAAAAAATTTTTCAAATTGTACATCTAGGTTAATGAATAAGTTTTAAACATATAAAGATACTTTAAAAAACATCAAAAATTGATTTTAAAATTATTAAGGTGTACTATTAAGTGAAAAATTGATAAACAGTAATACTATAAATATCCGAGTTTATAAAAATATACTAGGTTAAATGACACTGTTCGGGGGTATCACATTGTATATACAGTGCTACAGCAAAAGAAATCTATATGAAAACTAATACAATGTTATACTTTAAAATATTCAGAACAAATGGTAAGAAGTAACAAAAAATATTACTTGAACATAGAATCATTATGCATTTCTTTAATTAATAGTTAGAAATGATGAATGGACACCGGAAGTAATATAGCTTATACAAAATGTAATTTTTAAATATGATATATTCTAATATATAATAGATATAAAATATATAAAAAAACATAACTGACCAAGACAATATAATGTTAAGTAGATATGTATTACTTTAACTAATTAATTAAAATACACCATACTTTAATTCAAATATGAACAATAGATAGTTTCTGTGTGTATAGGGAAAGGGGTTAAGTTTTGCTCGACCACCATTAAACTGCTGTAAGATATAAACCGGAAGTATGAAGCGAATATAAATAAATTAAACTATACTAGAAAACAGAAATAGACTTTCAAATATTTAAAATATTAAGAATAAATAAATAAATAAATAAATAATAATAATGGAAATAGAATATAAAAGCACTTCTTTGAACATGATAGTATCATGCATGATACATTTTAATTAATTATTACTGATGGTAGATCGGATTGACCGGAAGTGCATACGCGAAAATACGAACACAGAAAAGCAAAAACAAAATGGATATATTTGAATTTCTATTAAAATAATCGTTGAAATTAATCAAACTTAATTAAAATGATAATATTTGAGTTTGATTAATAGAAATAATTGAGTTTTGGAAAGAATGATATACATGGTTACTGCCAAACGACGTTAACTGCCAAATTAACTATAACTAACCGGAAGTGAGTATTTAAAGAAATACAACATGGCAAGACACCAGAAAAACATATAAAAACAAAGAATATAACGCCCATACAAGCGTAATCAGAAAACGAAAATATGAACATCAAAGACAAGTGTATTTTAAAATGATTTTACTGTAAAGATTATAAATTATTTGTCAGAAAATCTGGATAATTATGTATATGACGTGTAATATTTAATAAGGCTGCATATAAAAGAAACCTGCAAAAATTGTGAATTTATCGAAAAGGACTGTCGATAGGTTGATGTGATCCTTGTTATATTCTTGTTTTGTTGCATATATACAGAGTGTGGCATGAGTCTTGTTATAAAATTTCAGAACTATTTTTATGATAATACTAAAATAAATTCACTATTTTATTGTCAATATATTATCATATATGATTTCTTATTTTTCAGAAACAAAAAATACTAATTTTTAACAATGTTCGTTTAACTGAAAGTATTTATCATAGATCAGCATGAGAAGAACCTACATCTACCAGAAATATTCAAGTTATAGACAAACCTAAAAATCAAAAGAAGGTTCATAAAAAGGACGATTGATTGTTAACTTAGACGATCAAAGACAACGATCAGGCCGTCTGTCCACCTCCAGAACACCTAAACTCATCAAAAATGTTAGGGAAAAAATCAGGCGAAATCCAAGAAGATTCATGAGAAAAATGGCAAAGGAATGACAAACATCACCAAGGACTACGCGAAATTTATGTCGAAGTGACCTACAGATGTCACACTACAAGCTCCATTAGATGATTTTCGAGGATGTAAAGTTATTCTCACTTCAACAGTTCCACACTCATCAAAATGATAGAGTCCTTGTTAGAAATATCGTGAGGCAATACCTGGTAATGCAGGAAAGATGTTAAGAATGCAAAAGCCAGCATCAGTGGTTGTTTGGGTGGTTATTTCATGGATAGGGAAATCTACCCTTGTTTTTACCCCTTAAGGGATTAAGATTAACAAAGAACGTTACATTGAGGGCATTATTTAAGGTGCATTGATTCCATAGTGTAATTCTGTGTACGGTGGTGAAGTTTAAACTCTCCAACAAAAGGGTGCGACAAGCCATACTGCTCATGTAACACAACAGTGATGTATAGCCAAATGTTAGTCCTGGATCAGCAAAGAAGAATGGCTTCCCTCAATACCTGATCTTAAGGCTCTTAATTATTCTTTGTGATCAATCCTGGAAAGTGGAGAATTGAAACTTTAAAGACAAAATTATAAAAATTCTGGGAGAGAATACCCTTAGATGCTGTGCGTGCTGCTATAGAAGATTTTCCATAAGACTTCATAGTGTAGTTAAGGCTTAAGGAAAGGATTTTGAATAATATTTCTGCCATATTGTTCCTTTAGTATGTGCTAATTATTTTCTGTAATTGGGTTTTATAATAAATTATTTTGTTGGGAAATAATCTGAGTTTTATTTTGTAACCGTATTTATATAATTACATCTCTGTATGTTGATGATTGCCCCGCTGGTTTGAGTAGCAATAAAAATCATATATAGACAATATATATATAAAAATATAAATAACGGGCCGAAATAATTGTATTTATGCATTGTTGATAACGGTGTAAGCTTTTGTGAAATGAGCATAAAAATGTGTGTACATTCCTGGTGAAGTCGTATATCATAAAAAACGTGCACACATACGCGCGTGCGCACACACATATGTGCATGTATGTATGAAGGGATGGATGTAGATAGATAGATAGATAATGTAAGCATGTATTTGTCAGTTAACTTAACCAGAGGCGTCCGTGTTCTTAATATAAAACCAATTACATTTGCCCTCAAGAGGAGTCAAGTAAATAAGGACTCTTTTCTTCTTTTACTAGTAATGAAAGTAATATAGTTGATTTATTATTGATTTTAATTTCTTTTTGTTTTGATTTTTATTAGTTTTATTCTCATTAGCAATCCACTGGCATCATTTATTCTAATCATAATAATAGTAAATCTATAATATATAAACGACTATATGTCTGTATGTTGGTCTGTCTGTCGGTCTGTCTGTTTGTCTCCATATTTTCCAACTCTATTTCCT